>NC_141681.1:54256566-54856566 GCF_028749965.1 Puma concolor | reverse complement strand
GGCACCAGGCTCAGGACCCAGGCAGGCTGGCCCTGAGCCCATGCCTCTGACCACTGTGCTGTTGCCTGCAAGTCTCACTACTGAGTCCATTTCACGGAGGGGAAGACGGAGGCTCAGAGCAGCCATGTGGGAGGGGAGTGGAGCCAGCAAGGGCCCTTCAGGGCACAGCGACAACTAGACACAGGGACAGACTCAGACTATCACAGGGAACATGCGGCCCCAAGGCCAGACACCCCCCCACCCCCGCCCCAGCAATTAAGGAGACAGAGCACAGAGGAGGGCAGACACAGGGACCCTGAGACCAGGCACCCTTAGCATGGTTACCTGAGCATTTATTTCCGGCCTTCCAACCGCCCCAGAACTATTTGGGGCAAGAGGAAGAAAATAGACTGATTTGCTTCCTCTCAACCCCCTTTCCCCAACGCCCACCCCCTCCAGCCTCAACTAAATTCTAAGCACCTGACCCTACAACCCAGGAAAGTAGTTTCATTTCCCCCACTGCAGATTTCTCAAAGGGAGGGGAGGGCGGGGCTCAGCTCATTGTTTAAGGACCAAGAAGGGGGCCAGGGCAGACCTTTGGAAGCAACAGGAGAGAGAGGGTGGTACTGCTGTCCACAGAGAGCCCAAGGTAGAGGGGAGGCTGCCAGGAAACTGGGACCCACAGAAATAGACACAGGGAGACAGGGCAGAGGAGAGGGGAACAGAGAAGAGAAGGACAAGGAGGGCAGGGACGGGGACGGGGGCAGATAGGTGAGCACAGAACAGGAGGCTGCTAGAAGGGGTAGATGGAGGCATGAGGCTCCAGAGAGACGGGTGGCCTTAGGGACAGGGCCTGGAGTGGGACCCAGGCCCCTGTCACAGTGGCCCTTGCTTCCCCTCCAAACTAGACACCATCTCCCGCAGAGAGTTATGGCCTCGTCGGGTAAGTAAGCAGGAGAGGGGGGCACAGGGCCGGGGGGGACGGAGCCCACTCTCCCCACACGTACCTACTGACCTTCCCACTGATCCCGTCCTCCTCCCTCCAGCCCGGTACTTGCTTGTCCTGATCTCCATCTTCTTCAGCCTGGTGGCCTCCCTGGACTGGAAGACTTCCCATAGCCAGGATCCCTTTGAGAAATGTATGCATGATCCTGACTATGAGGTGCTGCTCAAGGTTGTGACCTTGGGCCTCAATCGAACCTCAAAGCCCCAGAGGGTGATTGTGGTTGGTGCCGGTGTGGCTGGGCTGGTAGCTGCCAAGGTGCTCAGTGATGCCGGACACAAGGTGAGAAGTGCTGCTTGCAGTCTACCTGGAGTCTTTTGTGCTGCAGGCTGGGAATCCCGGGTGTTAGGGGCCTGGCCACGTCCCTGTTGAGGGGCTGGTAGGAGGTGGAGAGAGGAGCTGTGCTTTCCCGCTTGGTCTGAGGACTGAAACTGGAGGGGAGGCTGAGAGACCTTTGACCTTCCCTGCCCCACTCTCTCTCATTCCTGAGGGAAGTCCCTCTGAAAGTCCTCCAACCTCCCGGAGGGGAATTTGTGCTGGTGGCCATGGTAACTCCACTCAAGGAACACTGCCTGAGGTCTAACCACTGCCCCTCTCACTGAAAGCCGAGAAGGAGAATGGGCTGGGCCAGGACTTCTGTGCACGGAGGAAATCTCCGCGCCCCCCCCCCCCCACTCCCTAGGCTGGGAAGTTCTTCTGCAATCTGGCTTGCAGTCGTCCTGCTGCAGCTGGGAAACTGCATATTGTACGTGCTTGCTAGGACATCTGTTCTCCCACCAGCTCCTCTGGCTTTTTCATGTAGAAGGGCGTCCTTCTCTAGTCTAGGTCTGGGCTGCTGTGGGGATGGAAGCTGGGTGCTGGCACAGGGTGGGGATGGGGGGAGTCAGTGGGAGGAGCTGAAGGGCCCTGCTTGGTGCTCCCCACCCCCATCCCTCAGGTCACCATCCTGGAGGCAGACAACAGGATCGGAGGCCGCATCCTCACCTACCGGGACCGGAAGACAGGCTGGATTGGGGAGCTGGGAGCCATGCGCATGCCCAGCTCGCACAGGTGAGGCCTGGCCAGGCAGCCCTGTGGGCACCGAAGCCTCCCCTAGCCCCACCTCTGTGTCCCTGAGGTGCTCAGAGCTCCGTGTCCAGCCAGAGTTCCAGTTCTGCCCTCCCAACCTTGTCTCCTCCGCATCGCAAGCCCTCACCTGACCCAAGCTCTGTCCTCATTCCCACTTCAGCCCCAACGAAAGCCTGCCGGGGCTCCAAAAACCATCCGAAACCCGTACACCTTCAGCCTTCCAGACTCTCTCTCCTCTCATTCCCAGCCCCAGCCCCAGCGACCCGCCCTCCCACCCGACTCTAGCCCCGATGCAGACTCAGGCCCATCCCCAACCCCTGCCCCCCCCCCCCCCCCCCCCGCTCCGGAAGAGGGGCCCCAACTCCTCCCAGCCCTGCCCCCGCCCCCGCCTGACCCTCAGCAGCCTCTCCCGGCTCCTTCAGGATCCTCCACGAGCTCTGCAAGAGTCTGGGACTCAACCTGACCAAATTCACTCAGTATGATGAGAACACGTGGGTAGAGGTCAACAACCTGAAGCTGCGCAACTATGTGGTGGAGAAGATGCCAGAGAAGCTGGGCTACAAGCTGCGCCCCAGGGAGAAGGGCCACTCACCCGAAGAAATCTATCAGATGGCTCTCAACCAGGTAGGCAGCCTCGGGAGCCCCACGGCCCGTCCCCCACGCCCCTCTGCCCTCGGTCTCTGATCCGCTTCTCACGCACGCTGTCCGGACAGCCTCAGATTCTACGAAGGCCTTTGGCTTAAACTTTGGTCTTGGACCTGATGTTTTCCCCATCCATCTTGGGGGACCCAGACTTTTGTCCATGTCCCCCTTCCCCGGGTCATACCCCAGGACCCTCCGGCTCCCACCGAGCTCAGCATCTTCCCTTAACCCCACACATACTCCCGGGTTCCCCCATCTCACGATGGCCCCATCGCCCCCACCCTAGTCACAAGGCAGACAGACCCTCAGGTGCTGTCCTAGCTCCCTCCCTGTCCCTTCCACCACCAGTCAGTCCCCAGCCCCATCCCTCCTGCCCCCTGACTCTCCTGCAGTGTTCCCACCTCTCTGTCCCCACGGGCCCTGCTCTGGCTCAGGCTTTTCACCCTGTTCCAGCCCCTGCTCACAGCCCCCTATGGCTCCCCAGCGCCTTAGCCTCAGGGTCAAGCCCTGAGTGGTCTGGTTTCTCTCACCCCTCTAGCCTCATCTCTCCTCCAAGAAGTGTTTGTTATCCTCCAAAGCCTTCGGAGTGGCCAAACCCCCCAGCCCTGCACTCCTTCGTACCCACAATGCTCCTTCACCATCCTGCACCCATGCCCTTGCTCTTGCTTCCTGCCCCGCCTGGCAGGCCTTTTCCCTTTCCCACCCAGGGAACCCTACTAATCCCCCAAGAACCAGGTCCAACGTCCCCTCCTCCAGGAAGCCTTCACTGGTGCCCTCAGGGAGGAGCCAGCCTTGGCCTCCTCTGGGAGCTCCTGTCTGGCTCCCCTCCTGGACCAGGGTGGGCACTGAGTGCAGGCCATTTCTGTGCCCTGGCACTGACCAGTTCAGGGAGCCTAGGGAGACGCAAGGTGAATGATGAGTGAGTGAGCAAAGGAGCACATGCTTTGAGGAGTTCCCCAGCCACAGGGGAAAGCCACGTGGACAGAGAAGAAGGCTAACATCAGATGGGGCTGTGAGGTTCCCAGGAAGGGAAGAGACTTGAACAGCGCAGTAAAGGATGGCCACTCATGTTTCAGGCAAAGACAAGGCAGGGGGACGAGTGCAGTGGTGCGGCGCAGGTGTCGGGGGGGCCCGAAAGTGGTCTGGGCACTGCACATAGTGCTGCAGAACGACAGCTGCTGTAAGATGGTGACTGAGGGGCCCCGGGCCCTGGGGAGCCACAGGAGGGCTGTGGGCAGGGGAGGATCCAGTGAATAACCCCTCAGGGCTGACAGGGGGCAGAAGGGACTCTGCTTCTGTCTGTGCCCCCAGTGATGCAGGTGACAATCACTAAGCACCAGGAGGATACAGCATTGACTAAAACAGACACGATACCTGCCTGCACTAATTCACAGACTAGGACAAGTGCAGGCCAACAGTACCCGATAGGGCTGAGTGTGACACTGTCAGGGTGGGATGAAGGCTGGGAGATGAGGGGCATTAACAACTTGGGAAGAACTTCCCAGAGTGGAGGGCAAGGCCGAGGGCACAGCATGGACAAGGACCATGCTGACTTGAGCAAGAATGGTAAATGGCTGGTCATGGGCAGGTGCGGGAGGAGAACCCAGGTTTGGACCCCAAGTCTGCCCTCTGCAGTCCTGCCCCTGGAGCTCAGCACTGTCCCCTTGTTCCACCACAGGCCCTCAAAGATCTCAAGAAACTGGGCTGCAGAAAGGCAATGAAGAAGTTTGAAAGGCACACGCTCCTGGTGAGTGGGGGCCTCGGCGTCGCCGTCTGAGAAACAGAAACAAGGAGGGCACCCGTGGGCTTTAGCCCTGGAGTCAGAAGGCAGGAGTCCCGGACTCCAGGCCTGCCACGGCCCTCCTGCCTGACCCGAGGCGGCACACGGCCCCCTCTCTGGGCTTGCGTCCCTCCTCTGGATGGCTAAGCTTCAGAGAACCGTACTAATAAGCTCACGGTCCTGTCACGGAACCAGGAGGCTCAGCCTGGGAGGGACCCCCATGGGAGCGGGGACAGAACAGCCAGGTGCAGGACGCTTGGGTCCTGACCCGGGCGCGCACCCATCCCCCAGGAATACCTCCTCGGGGAGGGGAACTTGAGCCAGCCGGCCGTTCGGCTCCTGGGAGACGTGATGGCCAAGGACGGCTTCTTCTATCTCAGCTTCGCGGAGGCCCTAAGGGCCCACAGCTGCCTCAGCGACCGGCTCCGGTGAGAGGCGGGGCCAGTGGACAGGGCGGGGCCGACGAGGGCCAATGCGGGCGAGAAACGGAGTGGGCGGAGCTGTTGGCGTTGGGTGGGGCGGGACTGGCGGGAAAGGAGCCGGACGCACAGGTGCGGGTAGGGGCACAGAGGGCGGAGAGACGCGGAGCTCGGGTCAGGCCACACGCGCCCTCTCGTCACGGTTCCTCCGGAGGAACTGGATAAGAATGTTCCCGGAAAAAGGTGTGGCTCAGAGAAGAGACGGGGTTCCCGGGTCGCACATTCTCTGCTCCCTGGTCCTCCGGGTGATGTCAGGGACTGGCGAGGTCAAGGGTAGATGAATGGGCGGGGCCCGCGAGAAGGGGCAGGATAAGAGGGGACCCGGCAGGTGAAAACTAGGATGGGTACCGGGGAGTGCCCAGGGCGGGGCCCGCGGGGAGGAGCCCACGAGGCAGGGCAGTGCCCGAGCTCCCGGATCACGCTTTCGCCCTGCCCGCAGGTACAGCCGCATCGTGGGCGGCTGGGACCTGCTGCCGCGCGCGCTGCTGAGCTCGCTGTCGGGGCCAGTGTTGCTGCACGCGCCTGTCGTGGCGATAACGCAGGGGGCGCACGATGTGCGCGTGCACGTCGCGAGCTCGCGCGGGGCCCGGAGTCTGAAGGCCATGACCGCCGATGTGGTGCTGCTCACCGCTAGCGGGCCGGCGCTACAGCGCATTGCCTTCTCGCCGCCGCTGACGCGCAGGGGGCAGGAGGCGCTGCGCGCGCTGCACTACGTGCCGGCCACCAAGGTGTTCCTCAGCTTCCGCCGGCCCTTTTGGCACGACGAGCACATCGAGGGCGGCCACTCGAACACCGCCCGTCCGTCGCGCGTGATATTCTACCCGCCGCCGGGAGAGGGCGCGCTGCTTCTGGCTTCGTACACGTGGTCGGACGCGGCCACCGCCTTCGCCGGCCTGAGCCAGGAGGAGGCGATGCGCGTGGCGCTCGACGACGTGGCGGCGCTGCACGGGACGATCGTGTACCGGCTCTGGGACGGCAGCGGCACAATCAAACGCTGGGCCGAGGACCCACACAGCCAGGGCGGCTTCGTGGTGCAGCCGCCGACGCCCTGGCAAGACGGCGGGGACGACGGGCAGGACTACGACTGGTCAGTCCCCTACGGCCGCATCTACTTCGCCGGTGAGCACACGGCCTACCCGCACGGCTGGGTGGAGACTGCTGTCAAGTCGGCGCTGCGCGCGGCCGTGTTAATCAACAGCCGCGAAGGGCACAGCCGCGAGGGGCACACGCTGGTCAACGAGGAGGGGCTTGTGCACCAGGTGCCCAGCCGTCCCCGGTGCGAGTTCCAAAAGGCTGGTGCCACCCACGCTCCGGCCCCACATGGGATGACCGCTCAGCACACCAAGAGACCCGAGCATTAAAAATGTATTTTCAGAAAAAGCCGTGTGGTTCAGTAGCTTCCCCAATGTGCACGAAGCAAAGCCGTTAGCCTTCGCGGTGGAAGGAGCTGCGCCTCGTTCTGGGGCCGCAGCAGCTGTCCTACTTCTTCCTGGGCGGTGGGGCCCCACCGGGGGAGGGGGAGAGGAGGGACCAGATGGACACTGCTTTGTGCCACTGGTAGATGGTAATCACGGTGCCCACTCCGGCTGTCACCAAACAGAGGAGCCCTGATGTCAGTAATAGCCCAGCAGGCAGTGGGTTAAACACGAGTTTATTGTTTTCATGTAACAAGAAGCTGGTGGGCAGAGTCCCTAGAGTGTCTCAACAGCTCTGCAGGCCCTTCCATCTCGGTTATGTCCCGGACGTGTCCCCGCAAAGCCACCGGTGGCGGCCATACCCCAGCACTTCCTCCTCCTTCCTCCAAAAGCCCCAAATCCAGGCGGATAACAATAGCCCTACCTCCACGAGCCCCCCAAAGGCCTCCTCTGACGTCTCATTGGCTGGGTCGGGACCACGTGATCAGGCGTCAGCAGAGCGGCAAGGCCACCACCCCCTCCCCATCCAGGTCCACGCCAAGATAGCCGCCTCCTTCACCTACACGAGGCCAGCTGGACACGGGAAGTGTCAGTTTAATGAGATGGGCTCATTAGGAGCCGCGGGAGGTACGGTGGGGAGGCCCGCCCTCTTCGCACACTTCCTCCCCAGCCTCTGCGATCTGGATAAAGTGCTTGTGCCGGGCAGGCCGGCCGGGAGGGTTAAGACTTCACGCTTTCCTCTTCCTCCCCCTCCTCTTCCTCCTCCTCCGGCAGGATCTCCAGGCTGCTGTCCGGCTGCGGGGCTGTGTCCTCGGGGGGCGGTGGGGCCGGTGGGGCCCGGGTGGGCGACAGAGGCAGTGGGGAGGCAGGGGGCGAGGGGCTGTGGGGCTCTGTGGGTGGCACCAGACCCAAGACCTCCTGCACGTTGTGGGGCAGCTCCTGCAAAGTCGGCAGGTGGGAGCGAAAAGTCAGTGGTTTTACCGGGGGTGGTGGGGCAGGGAAGGGTGTTGGCAGAAGTCGGGGGCTCACCGGGCAGGCGGTCAGCTGCCGGTAGAGGGCCTCGGCCCGCGTCAGCACGTCCTCCACGCTCAGCTTCATGGTCAGCTCATTGATGTGCTGTGGGAAGGGGTGGATCAGGCCTGCCGGCCTACGGGCCCTCAACCACCACCGCCCCAGCGCCCATTCTGTGCCTCTGGCTGGGGATACAATGGAAGAAAGACAGACTGGGGAAGGCTGGAGGCTGGGGAGAGGACGAGGTCATGCCCTCAGGCTGCTTGCCAGATGCAAGTACAGTGAAGGGAAAGGGCACTGAGCTCCACCCCTATGGCCCTGTCGTGCATTAACGTGATCGGGAAGGGGTAGGTCCCCCCCTCACGTGCTGGCCGCACCCCATAAGGGTGCTGCTGGCAGCCAGCGATAGGATGGGGTAGGGAAAACAGCCCGATGTCACGGCCATGGTGCTCACAGCTTAGCCAACCGCACTTCCCACAATCCTGTTTTGAGTAGTTGCTACCCCAAGGTAAAGTGTGGCATGGGCACAGCACCAGCCTCTGCGGAATTCACACCTGAGCTGCCTTGAAACGCTTACGCAGGTCAGGACTGGCAGGGAGAAGGGGAGGACTGGGAAGGAGCCAAGGCCTCACCTTGAGGATCTCATTGGAGCCAAAGCCGGAAAGCATGAGGGTGTCCCGTTCCATGTCCAGAATGGCACAGGCCACCAAAAGGTGCAGATTGGGGCCAGGGAGCCCCGTCCACAGCACCTGGGAGGGCCAGAGGGAGGAGTCACCGCGCAGTCTCTGCCTGAGGTCCCACCCAGGTCTGCCTCACCCCTGCCCACTTCCCCCCCACAACCTCCCAGCCCGGGGTTGCTGACCTATTTCTCTTTCCTGTTCACCCACCGACCCAAACTGGGGGGCCCACCTCCCACAGCCGAAGGACGTCCGGGAAGGGGAATTCTCTCTTGAACCAGATAAGCAGCCACCGGAAGCAGAAGCAGAGAGAGCCAGAGTCCTGGGAGTCTGGAGGAAGACAGTGGTGGGGAGGGGAGGTGCTGAGCAAAGAGCAAGCCCCAAAGCCATTCCAACCCCATTTTCATTTACAGTGTGCACGGTGGTCAGACTGCGACTCTAAGAAGTTATCTCAGTCGTAAGAATCTCCACCAGTCTAGGCAAGGAGCTTATGCCCAGCATGGGAAGGCTTCAGCAGTGAGCCAGGAATGCTCTGTGTCCACAGGAACCTTCCAGACTCCAGATGAGGTGAGCCAGTCCCGTTTCCCACCTTCACATAAAAGGGGTGCAGTGTGCACTCGAGGAAAAAAATAAAAGGTACCAATACCCAATGCTGGTGGAGGCGTGAGGAACCGGGACACTCGTGTGACACTCGTGTGACACATGTGTACTCGGCTAGCAAAAAAAAAGTTGGTAAAAACTTCCAGGAAAGCAGTGACGGGAACAAACATTTCAAAAGCCGTGAAACTATCTCCTGCCCTGAATACAATTTCACTTCTTGGGATTTAGCCTAAAATAATCATCCTGACTACGGTCATTGTGATGAGAAACTGCCAATAACTGACACGTCTGGCAGGTCAGGGGAGATCTAGTCTTGTAGGCACTTAAGGCAGACACAACACCTGGTCCGGCAGCTAGTGTCCAGGCGCCCCCGGAAGTGGCCTGTGCTTTCCTGGATCGCCTCCTCTTTGGTGAGGCGATCTCGGCAATAGCTCCCTCCCCCAGGGCCACCCTAACGTCAGTGAGGAAACGCCCCTAAAGAACTTAACTCATCGTCACCTGCGTTCAGAAAGAACCATATTATCGACAGCAGCTTTGACTTTCCTTATCGGGATTCCCTGCGTTTTTTACATCCAACAAGCAACGAAGAATAATTTTGGGGCCGGAATGCAGCGGGCCCAGCCCCGGGAGCCCCGACAACCAGTTTGCAATCCTGGTTCAAGGTGGGTCGAGGGACGAAGCGCTAGCAGCTGCGCCCAGCCCCCACGCCTTCCATCTGCGAAGTAAGGGGCTTGGGGAGCGTGGGGGAGGGGGCGCACGGGAGCGTGGACGCATCTGCGCCTGTGGGGAGGTTTGCTCCCAAGGGCAATCCTGCATAAACTTTGGGTTCTGGGTTATGCGGGGAGACATTTCTCCCGTTTGGATCAGGACCAAATGTCCCGGACACCGTCTGTGGCCCCGCCACCCACTGACCGCCTGCTGGGACGCCTACCCAGGAAATCGCAGAGCGACGGGTCCAGCACCCTCAGGAGCAGCAGGAGCTGCCCGAGCTGCCGCTTCATGGTCTCCTGACTCTCCTCAAAGTTCCCGTGCTGCAGGAGGGACGGCGAGATGAGGAGCCAGACCCCGGTCCCTGGAGGGGCCTGTCTCCCATGCCCGCCTGGGGCCTCACCACGAGCTCCATGAAGCCACAGAAACACCAGAAGGCATCCACCTCGTTCTGGACGACGTAAAGGATCGGGGAGAGGAGGTCACTCATGCCCTGGACGTAGCCTGGGGGAACACGAGGTCAGGGCCCGGCCTAGGCCCTCAGCACCCCGCCCCCCTCCCCAAGGGAAGGCCCGACCCCCAACCCCTCCCCGGGCCGGCGTCGCACCGAGGTCGAAGTGGTACATGCAGTAGGTGAGGAGGATGTCGTTCAGCAGGCCCAGCCCTGGGTTCTCAGGACCCTCATAGAACTTGTTAGTCCTGTCGGTACGGCTCACGTCTCTCTCTGCGGAGACAGGGCGCGGGATGCCCAAGTGACGAGGCTGTGGGGGCCCATCCCTGCTGGCTGTGGCCACCAGCCCCCGCCCCTCCCTTCCGCAGACCCCGGGCAGGTGTGAGTCGGTCCAGAAACCGTCTCGGGCGCTCTCACGTGAGGCGCCCTGCTTCACGCTTGGCCAGGTCGCTGCATCCTCCCAGCCACCAACAGTCACTGAGCCATCCACAGGTGGGAAACTGAGGCCCAAGGAGGCGAAACCACTCGCCAAGGCCTGACGGTACGCAGACGGCAGGCTGAGCCCAAGGAGTCCGGCTCCCTTCCCCAACTCCCCATCTCCTCACTGCAGATAACCTCATCCCTTTTCTTGGGAAGGTAGGGGGCTCCCCTGTCCTCTCCCTGCTGGTTCCCATCTCCCCGCCCCAGCCCCGGCCCCGCGACCCACCGATGAGGCTGCGGTAACCGTGCAGCAGTGAGTTCCTCCGCTCCTGCTCGGGGCTCACAGATTTCCACTGCAGCTTCATTCGGAAATACTCATCCCTGAGGGGCCCGGAGAGGGGTCACACAAGGCCACGACGCAAGCCACCCAGTCGCCCTTGCCCCTGGCCCCGTGCTTCCCCTTTCTGACATCTCTCACAACACACAACAGCCTTGTGAACTCTACACCCGACGTGGGGCTCAAACTCACGACCTCAAGATCAAGAGTCGCACGTTCTACAGTCTGGACCAACCAGGCACCCCCTCGCCCCGCCCTGTTGCGGGCTTTTGTTCCAAGTCTATCATCCCCACTGGACAGAGAGCACTGGGGCAGGGACCAGGACATACACAGTGGGGTCACGGTATGTACCAGGAAGGAGGAGAACTGGGCCCATGGGGTTAGGAGGACCGCCACAGAGTGCTGATGGCGGCAACGTTATGGTCTTGGAATGGAACAGCGATGGACATGGGAGATGCACCAGCCTGCTCACCACCGTCTCCCTGTGCCAGGGCCGGTGCCCGCACGTGCCGGTCTCTCCACTGACCCTTCGGGAGCCAGCCTACCTGTGCATCTGTGATGTATCAGGTGCCGTGCCGTGATAGGGGGATATGTTCAACTTGGGGGGTGGGAGCTGGGCGGGGTGGGGGGCCCACAGTTTCTCACTCGTGTTTTCTTTCTTTCTTTCTTTTTTTTTTTTTTTAAGTTTATTTATTTTGAGATTGTGAGCGAGGGAGAAGCAAAGAAAGAGGAGGTGAGAGGTGAGAGAGAATCCCAGGCAGGCTCCATGCTGCCGGCACAGAGCCTGATGTGGGGCTCGAACCTGCGAACCTTGAGATCACGACCCGAGCCAAAACCAAGAGTCGGATACCTAACTGACGGCGCCCCCCAGGCGCCCCTCACTCACGTTTTCTTGCGCACGTGGGCCTTGTGCTCTTCGGCTGAGCCCTCCCAGCTGAGGTACCCCAGGAGGAACTTCCAAGCTTCGCGTCTCAGGCCAGGGCTCAGACCCTGGGGGAGAGAGCGGGGCCCGCCGCTCAGAGGAGCCTCCCCCTGGCTGCCGGATGGCCCTCCCCAGTCCTCTGCCTGCCCACCCGGCGCCTTACCCCCGAGAAGATCCGGGCCTTCAGCATGGGGACTTGCTGAAGGCGGCCCTCGGGGCCCACATGGTGGGTCCACTCCTCCTCTGTGACCGGAGGTGCCCGCTCCACGGCTGGCCGCGGGCCCAGCTCCACCTGCGTGACACAAGGCAAGTGAGCTCAGGGCCTCACCCATCCTCCCCAGGCCACCTGCACGGCAGCTCAGAGCCCTCCTTAGCTCCACGGACAGTTAACGTTCAGGGTGGGGAGCATCTCCTTCCCCGGGTCAGCGCCAAAGTCACCCTCCGTGTCAGGAAGGTCCTCCCCGAGAGTCACAGGCTATAAGGTTTTCCTCGAGGTCACTCACACGATCTGGTGAGAGTGGTGCTCTCTTGTCCCTGTTATTGTGGAAAAGGGGACCCAAGGAAATGTGGTCGCCCGCCAAGGTGACGGCCAAAACACAGCAGGGTCCACCTGATACTCACACAGGAGATGACCTCGAACCCAGGCTCGGGCTCGTCATCGGGCGGCGGAGGAAGGTCGGGGGAGGCCCCCTCTGGGTGTGGCTGCAGGGCTCCCCGGAAGAAGTTGGTCACACGGGAGAAGCCGCCGAAGGTGGTGGAGTAGGGGTCCTGGAGGAAGCGCTGTGGACAGGGCCAGAGGGCGGTCACGGCTCCACCCCACCCTGCCTCGCCCACCGAGGCGTCCGCCCCTCCCTGCCCACAGCGGCCTGGCCCGGCACCGCGACACTCACGGACACCACATTGGAGCTGTCCTGGTCAAAGAGCTGGAGGTGGTGGAAGGAGCTGGAGAGGGCTGAGGAGTCGTGGGGGAAGACAAGGTAGAGGCGGGAGTCCTGCGGGGAGCTGGGGAGGGGCAGGTGCGGTGACACACTGGGTGGGTTCCCTCCCACTTCCAGCTGCAGCGGCCCAGCTGCCCTTGGGGAGGCCCTCGCCTCAGCTGGACCCCAGGGGTGGGCACACAACCCAGGGCTGGCCGGTGAGAGGCGGCTCCAGGATGCCGCTGGAGAAGGAACTGCTTCTGTCTCCGGGGCCGCTAGGCCAGGCCTACAGGGGCCCCCAGAGAGTGATACCAGCTCTGACGCAAAGAAAGCAATTCTTCCTAACGTTCCGGGGCCCGGGTCCTGCCTGAAACCAAACTACCCTTTGGCTTTGCGGTTACACGCACCAGTGGATTCCCCCTTTCCTGCCTTTAAAGCAGTCTGTTTCTTTCACAGCCCTGAGGGGCCGGGCCCCGGGCACAAAGGCCGGTGCTGGAGGAAGGCTCACCTGGCCAACAGCAGGTAGCGGCTGAGGACACGGAGGAGGGCGCGTGTACCCCCGCGGTGAAAGTGCAGTGCGGGCAGAGAGCCTCCGGCCTGGGTCACCAGGACCAGGTAGGCCCAGCTGAGCCCTGGCTTAGACCGGCGGATGGACTTGAGCTCCCCCAGACTCACCGAGAAGGCCCAGGAGCCCCGGGGAGAGCTGGGCTCTGCACCTGGAGAAGAGAGCCGTGTTGGGAACAGGTGCAGGGATCCAGAGGCAGCACACACATCTCCCAGGAGCCCTCTGGGAGCCCTGGGTCACCTCCTGTCTCCTCGGAAACGCCCACCGTGGGTTTGCTCTGAAACCTCCCTCGGCTCTCAGAGTGACAGCTGTGTTCCTCGAGCTGGTGGCAGGCCCCTTGGGTCTACCTCCTGCCCGTCTTGTCTCCAGTTCATTCTCCAGACCCCACACTCGGGCCACAGCTCGAGTTTCCTAAATACACCCGGTGCACTGTGCCTCTGGCCTTGCACGGCTGCTCTCTCTGCTGGGGAGAAAACTCCCAGGTGTCGCCCCCCCGCCCCGCCCCCAGAGCCAGAGGCTGGCATCACCTCTTCCCAGAAGGCTTCTCTACTCCCCAGAGGGGCCAGATGCCTCCTCTGGGGCCCCCAGCACCCTGTTGAACTCCAGGATAGCCCAAATCACCCTGTGACTCTACAACTGTCCACCCCCACAGCCGATCAGGGAGGGAGCCCGGTGAGATGAGCAAGGTTGGAAGCCCTGGGGACCCTGCCAGGCTGGACCTGGACTGGGGACAGTCCTGCACCCGATCCATTCTCCTGAGACTGGAAGGCCATCTTGACTGTGACCAGCAAAGCCTGTGGAGCCATGACCGCGGAGGGTAAGCTGTGTGTCCACCTGCCCCTCAGGGGCACCGGCTCAGCCTACCTCTAGTGGGCTCTGAGTGGCGGGGCTGTGGCCGCACAGTGCTGATGACAGCCCAGTCGGGTTCGTAGCCAGGGTCAAAGGTCGGTTCCTCCTCAGAGGTGCAGGCGTCACCCCCACTCACATCCTTGGGGTAGGAAGATAAAGAGAGCGAGGGGCTGTAGATTCAGGACTTCCAGATCCGAGCTGTGAGGCTGCCCTCGAAGGCGGCCCCATTGAACAAATAGGGCAACTGAGGCAGAGAGGGGGCACAATACTGGCCCAGAGTCACCCGGTGCGGCCAGGGACTGGGATAGGGCCAGGACTCAAAGCCAATCTCCTGGTGGCTCTAACACAAGCACCACCACACGGGGGAGCACAGAGAACGCCCAGGACTGTGCGCTCCGCCCGCCGACTGCCGGAGGGCACAGTGCTTAAAGTTAAGTAGCCGGTGGTAGTCACTGGGGCAACTCAAATCAAAGCCACCATCAGGTACCACTTCACACTCACCAGGACGGTGAGGATTAAAAAGACCGGTTAAGAGAAGCACTGGTAGAAAAACCAGAACCGCATATACTGCCCCGGGAACGTAAATGGAAGGAGCTGCTGCGGAAAAACCTGGAAGTTCCTCAAAAGGTTAAATGTACAAGTACCGTACGCCCCAGCGATTCTACTCCCAGGCGTATACCCAAGAGAAATGAAACCAAGCGTCCACACTTGAACGCACAAACGCTCAGAGCAGGATTATTCATAACAGCCCCAAAGGGGAAACAACCCAACCGACGTGTAAGCAAAACACGTGGGGCTCCGTTTATACACCACGTCCAGGAAAGGCCAAGCCAGAGAGACGGATTACTGGTTGCCAGAGGCTGGGGGAGGAGAGGATGGGGAGCAGGGGCCAACGGGTGCAGGGTTTCTCCGGGGGGGTGACGAAATGTCCTGGACTTAGACAGCAGTGACAACTGCCAAGACTTTGCGAACAGAGAAACGCTCGCCTCTGTACTTTAAGGACTTACGTTCTTCCGTGACCGTGTGCTTTACTGTAAGTGAATTCTACCTCAATAAAAGAGGCAACTCACAGGTTGTTACGAAAACAAGTAAAGTGCCCTGCGTGGGGCCTGCTGGCGGATTTGGGTAAGCAGTGCAGGTGAGGGCCGTGCTGAGGGTCACAGTGCAGTCCCGGCTGATGGTGCTGGCCGCGGGCCATGGGGAAGGACAGGGAGGGGATGGGAGTCCCTTCACAGGACGGTATGCCTTCCTGTCGGGCAGAGGTTGGAAGGCGAAAACTGCATTCCCCCGGGCTCCTCTGCAGCTAGAGGTCAGGACGCAAGACAGAGGCTACTGGGAAGCAGAAGCGAGGCAAAGGCAACTTCTGGCTGCGCTGGCTGTGTTTGGCTGACGAAGAAGACTCCCGTTTTCCCCACACACAGAGAGGCGACTAGGGTAGAGGTGGTGGCTAGCTCAGTCTCCCAGTGCCAGGCACTAGCCTTGTAGGGCCCAAGCAGCTTCCTGCCCTTGGGTGGCAGCTGGTGGTAGGGACCGCTCCCAGGACGATCTCTCCCCGCTCCCTCATTTTGGCAGTGGCGGCAGCTCCCCTGGCAGGTCAGTTCTGCAGGGTCAGTCCCGTTCTATCAGCCCTTGAAAAAACTCTACAGGCCTCTCCCTGCCAGCAGGAGGGTGGCCTTTAATCCTTCCCTGCCGAAAGTAACTGGTGTTTTGTGCCTCCTACGATGAAACCCTGTGTGATGGGACCTTGCTGGAAGGGACACAGACAGTGGATCCACCCAAAAGCCATTTCCGCTGCTCCTTCCAGGCTGACGGAGCCCCTCCCACGACAGAAGTTAAAACCTCCCCACGTTTCCTTTCCCAGCCTTCCCTGTGGCTCTGAGTGGCCGTAGGGACCCAACTCTGGCCAGTGGGAGCTGAAATGACACCTGTGGGGAATGTAAAGGGAAATTCCTGATTTACAAAAGGCACGTACAGGGATGAACACCCCGTTTAGAACAGCCTTTGGGTGCCGTTGATGGAGAACGTGGTGTCTGTAGCTGTGGCAGGCAACCAGGGCCAGAAGGGAGTCAGAGACACCCATCCACAAGGCTGCTGAACCAGCCCTGGCAAAGCCATCCCTGCCCTGCGTGTCTTGTGAGGTGAATTTGATGTTTCGACGTTTACATGACAGCGAGAGTCAGTGCTGCCGCCTGCGAATGTTTGCAGCTCTCTACTCCTTGGGCACACGGCAGGATCACTGTTCGCTGAACTCTACTGGCTGGATGGAGCCATGCAGCTAGTCCTGACCAAGGGGCTGGGATGTCTCCAGGATGGACTGCTGAAATGCCGGGGAAGAACTCTTTCCCTCTGCCACAAGGAACGGTGGCTTCTAAGACAGCCACTCTAGCAGCACGCCTCCCCGAGTAATCGTGACGAACAGAGCTCCTTGGCCAACCTGCAGCACACGTATAAAGTGAGCAAAAACAGCCAAAAAGGCTGGCGCTCCAGCAGCCTCTTTGGACCACAAGGCAGCCGTGAGGATGCATTCCCGTGTGCTGGGGATGGCAGAGCAAAGATGGAAGGGACCCGCCGTCTTCTGGACTTTTCAGCTGGAGAGGTATGAGCTTCTATCTGGCTGAAGCCACTGTTATTTCCATTTCTATCCCACGTAGCCAAATATGACTGCTAACTGATGCCGAGAGTTTGTGGGAAATCGAGAAAGACAGATGTGAATGGCACCCTGCCTGGCCCCCTCTTCTCTGCCTTAAAAAGCAGATGCAGGGGCTCAGCTCAAGCAGCCATTTAAAGGTGACCAGGGCAAGCGTGGTCTGGTCTCACCGATCCAGGCCCCAGGGTCACCAGCCACGGCCCGTAGCCCCATACGTCTTTGGCAGTCTTGTGAAACAAGAGAGAGAAACTCGTCGGCTTAATTTGTTGTCGGCCAGATGTTGTGTTCCTTGGATTAATACGCTGTGTGCACCTGTGCCTTTTCTGCTGAAACCCGTCTCAATGAGTTTCTGTGGGTCAAAAGTAAGACTGCCAAGGAGAACAGCAACATTTTCAAGAAAGGCACTCAGACCGCCTGTGAGGCTGATGAAAAATGCAGAATCCTGGCTGGTTCTTCCTCAACCCCTGGAAGCCAGATCCCACTACAGATTCCTGGAATCGCCACTTGTAATGCCCCCACACTAGGTTATTCAAAGCTCCACTGCCCCAGGTCAGGCTTCATTCTCTCTCCCTGGCCCAACCCAATAACCTCTCCCTGGCCTCCCAGCCTCCAGTCTCCCTCCATTGAGGCGTTCTGCCCACCCCCCACATGGTTTCCCATGGAAACTTTCCACACCCACACCCTTCTCCCCCGATGTTTCCCCCAGGGCCCCTAGAACGCAGCCCAAGCTTCTCAGTCGGGCATTTCACGTCGAACTACCTTCCCAGCAAAACCCTCTACACGGGCATCTCATTCCCTCCCGTATCCTGAAATACTTTCTCCTACCATCCCTGAAATACTTTCTTGCCCCCTCCTCCTTCTTAGGGTTCCGGTGCCAATGTCTGCTTCCTGACCGGAAATGGGCAGGGCTCTGGAATCAGAGTCTGGGTTCAAACTCAAGTTCCAACACCTCCTAGCTTTCTGACTTTGCAAACAGGGCTCCCAATCATTGTGCCTCAATTCCCCTAAATACAACGGGGGCGGGGACTAAGGCAGGGTCTGATTGAGACGCATCTCCGGTCCCAGCACAGAACCTGGTGACAGAAAGCCTCAGGAGTCTGTAATAACGAGAAGGGCAAAGTCTGGTAGCCGGGGTAAGAAGGATTACTGGTAAGTGGGCGAGCCGCCTTGGTCACGTTCAGTTTCCTCTCTGGACACGGGCGGCAGACCTGCCCGAGGGGAAACGCCACACCCTTTCAAGCTCTTGTAGGCTGAGAGCCCACGGAACCCGAATCCACAGGCTGTGTTGTCCTCTTGCACTCTGGCAGGGCTCTCCCAAAGAGCAAAGGGGATGAGGGGGCAGCTGTCCCCATGGCCACAAATCTCAGTGTCTGCTTTCTTTTGAATGGGCATCTTCAGCCCCATTTCACAGAGGGGAGGAAACCAAGGGGCAAAGAGAACCTAGATCCCAAGCAGGGTCACACAGGATCTAAGAGTTAGTCTGGGACTGAACCCAGGTCCTTCAGATGTCTTCTACCGCGGGAACCTGGAAAAAGCAAGTGGAGAAGAGAGAAAAGCCTACCTTCTTGGCGAAGAGAATCTGGGTGGAATCTCCAGCCTCCTCTACAGGAACCCACTGCAGGAGGACATCACTGTCCTGAGGAAAGGAGAGAGGAGTTTAGAAGTGCTGCCCTCCAATCTCCCCAAACCGTATTTCCAAACTTCTTCCCCAGTCTGGACCCCCAGACTTACAAAGCCCCTTCTCTCCCTCCAGTCCGCACCCCCTGCCTTCCTAAAGCCCCATCGTGACCTCCAGACCATACGCCTACAGATGCGGCCTCCATCCCGCTCTGGGCCTGCCCGAGCCCCGCTGCCTCCCGGCCCACCTTCTCCACAACACGGATGACGCCAGCGATGAGGGAGTCCGGGTCTTGGTGCTTCTTGGCACTGGTGTGCAGGTACACGCCACCCTTCTCAAACACCACCTGGGGACAGGAACCAGTGAGGGGCGGGGCCCAAGCGCAGGTAGACGCCCAGGGGGCGGGGCCTAGGAGGGGTCCAGCCGCTCAGGGGGCGGGGCCATAAGGTAAGGGTTTCGCCTAGGGCATTGGAGGGGAGGGTGACAGCGCATTTATAAAGGAATGATATGTTTGCTAAGGCTCAGCCGGGCTCCCAGAGCCCCGGCAGAGTCTTGGGGCGAAGCCGACCACCGGAGGGCGGCGTCTCGCAACCACAGAAGGGAAAGAATGCGTCCTCGGTGCTTACCTTGTAGCCGGCTCCCTCCATAGCCGCGGCCGAGGTCCCACTACCCAGGTCCTCTCCCTTTCCGGGTCATCGTGCTGTCACATCCGGATAGGAGACTCCCCTGAAGCCTGGACAGTGGTAGCGCCCTTGCCTGTTCTAGAACAGGAGTGGATGTAACCATCTTTCAGAATCGGGTGACTGAACTTGAACCACGAGGGCTTAAGTCACATGGCGCAAACGCTGAAGTAGAGCAGCCCAGCGAGAGTGCGCAGACGCAGTGCTGCTCTCCTGACCGCGAAGTAAACAAGGGGGAGGATCCAAGGGCTCCACCCCTTCTCTCAAGCCGTCTCCGAAACACCTACTTCTTTCTCCATATTGTATACTGGCATTGAAGCTAAAGAGATGCCATTTTGCTCGAGGGCACAGGCAAAGCCGGTCAGCTGCGGCCATGTTAATGCGGGGCACTTTCATCTCTCTGAGGGGCGCGACAGTGAGGTCCTGGAAAAGAAACGGATAAAAGAAAAGAAGGTGAGAGAAGGTGTGCGTCAGAAGAGGTGCCGAGGGACTTGGGTTAAGGGGATGAAGCCGTCCTTATTCGCGGGAACGAAGCGGTCCTAGTCGAATTCCTGAGTCACCGTCGAGAGAAAGCAGTCTAGGCAGCCATATTGAATCCTGGCAAACCGAAGCAAAAAGGGCTACCATATTGGATCTTTACCAGCCTTGGTGCTGAAGGGAGAATAGGTTGGAGGGAGAGTCCATGTACATTTTGGGCAAGTGATGCCAGGCTGGCCTGCCATGTCATTAACGGGCATGCCTTTTCTCTACTTCTGTGGAAGAGGTTGACAATGGGTGAGGGGCATCAAGTCGCTGGCCTTAGTTTACTGACGCCTTGAGTGTGCATATGCCGACGGCCGTATTTCTTGGGGGCAAATCGAAATGGTTTGGCTTGTTTCCGAGCAAGCTGAAGCCTTTCTTTCGCCATCTTTCTTATGGGCACCGTGCTGTCGCCATTGCCCCGCTGTGACCCGGTGATGTCCCCGTGGCCATTTTGGTTTCGGGCGGCCCGGATACGGGAGGCGGAGTGTGCATGGTGGAGGAGGGCCAACCACGCGGAAGTGACGTGAGGCGCCGCCATGTCTTTTGAGGGCGGCGACGGCGCCGAGCCGGCCATGCTGGCTTCGGGCACGTGAGTGGAGGCGGCGTTGTGAACCGCGGTGTGGGGAGGATTTGGCCGTCCGGAGGAGAGGGGCGCTGGGAGGGCGAGCCACTCGTGGGAGGGGTATGGCCTGCGTAGATCAGAGGGCAGAGGTCGCCCAGCGACCCTACGCTGAGCGCTGGAAAGGGGTCGCCCGCGGGAACCGTCGTGTCTGACCCAAGGCAAAACCTAGACAGCCTTCTCATACGGTCTCCAGACCCACAAGGGTCCTTGACTTGGTCGTGGACCATGTCCACAGGGTCTGGGGGTTGCCCGGGGGGGACTTGGGGCGCCCCTCACCCGTCCAAAGGCGGGACTTCCGGTCCTGGCCCCCACCTGGGCGGGATTTCCTGTTTTCTTCCTAGAGAAGTGGCTCTTCCCTGGACCCTCGGGCGAGGTGGGAAGGTCTCGGAGAGGTCGAGAAAGAGCCCAGACGTTCACCTTGTCCCCGGCTACGCGGGGTAGGGGGGTGAGGGGGCATCCTCGAGTTTCTCCCACTTTCGGGCAGGGGGGCACTCGTAGTTTGACAGGTGGTTGGAAGGGGGCTTCACTAGCATCCCTCATTCCTTGGGGGACTCTGCCTCTTTCCTCACCTGTACCTAGAGTTCTTTTCCTCAGTTCATCTCATCTCATCCTAAGAGGCCAGTTACCTTAGCCCTCCCCTCCCCCTCCTGTGAGGGACAAGTCTTATCTCCTCTCCCCCATCTTAAACTCTTCAGTCTTGGGGGTTGGGGACCCTCCGTCCATCTCTCCTCGCCTTAGAGGATAGAGGACTCTCCAGCAGCTGAAAGGGTGGAGTCTCCTCTGGTCTTGGCCACCCTGCTTTTGGGTAACCAGCCTCAGAGAGCCCGCAGGCCTTGGCAGAGAGGTGTGAGTTACTCTTCTCATTTTTGCCCAGGCCTCCTCTTCACGGTGTGAAGGGGGACCCTCACGCCCACTCACCCCCATTTCACTCTTTCCAATCCTGGAACTGCTCTAAGATCTAGGACGAAGAGTTTAATCCTGATGTCCTGGGGACACGAGAGCCCCAGGCTTAGCACTGCCAGGCTGTGCGACCTTGGACCAGTCATTTCCCTGCTCTGAGCCTTAGTGTCCTCCACCAGCTAAGGGTGACCCCAGGAGTCGCTGTGAGACCGTTAGGCTCCCTGGGCCTCACTTTCCCCACCTGGACTAGGAGATCCTAAACTTTCCCTGGCAAGGAAGGTAGGCTGGCATCCGAGATGAAGCACGGGCTCAGGATCCAGCCCTCTGACTCTATAATCAAAGCCCTGAATCTCCCTGGCCCTCAGTTTGCCACCATGAAGCGGGTTGATAACAGCCCCCTCCCTCGTGGGGTGGGGGAGAGGCTGGGATGACACGCTTGCACCCCTGAACCCCTGCCTGGTGGATGGGAAGTGCAGGGTGAATTTGCCGTGGGGCGTGTCTGGAATGGTGCTGGCTGTTCTCCCTGCACGTAGCTTCCGACAAGGGCTTTGTGGCCCACGAGCCCGGGCTGTCTCATTGGTGAGGGAACCGCTCCCACCTTAGTGGATCAGGTAGGAGGTGAATTGACAGGTGCAGACTCCATACACTTAGTCGCTGCTTTTCAAACAACGGCTTAAGTGATTATGCGTTGAAAAGGGCCTGCGAATTGAAATCCAGCTACAGAAGACCTTGGCAGGCTGGACTAGAACTGTGCTTGAATTCCTCCAGTGATGGGGTGCCCCCTACCTCCCGGAAGAGGCCCCTCAGCTTCCCAGCAGCCCTGGCTCCCCCACTGTGGTTTATAGGAAGAAGAAAATGAGGCAGAGAGAGGGCCAGTGAGTGGTCCAGGGTCACACAGCAGGTTTGCGATGGCAGACAGCCAGTCCCCTTGCTTTTTCTTTTCTTTTTTTTTTTTAAGTTTATTTAAGTACTCTCTACACCCAGTGTGGGGCTCAAACTTATGACCCCCGGGATCAAGAGTCACATGCTCTTCCAGTTCAGCCAGCCAGGCGCCCCAACTACTTGCTCTTTCCATCTCATAAGGGGATGCAGCCAGCAGCTTGTCTGCTTAGGGGAGGCCTGTCCTGCGTCCTCAAGCTTGGGGAGCTCACAGTCTGAGGGAGGAGGCAGCAGAGGTACAAGGGTCACAAGCTCAAGTGACAGTGAGCTATAATGGAGGTAGCCCAGGGCACTGTGGGTCTAGAGAAGCCATCTGATCCATCCTGGGGGCCAGGGAAGACTTCCAGAGGAATTGCCAGAACAGTCTTAGGAAGTACAAAACTTTGCGGATGGAAATCTAGGCACAGAGAGCGTCTCGCACACCATTTTCTGCTCAGCCCCCGCTCTCCGAGGCCTGCCACGTGCAGGGCAAGGCTGGTGGCTCAGAGATGAAGGCTGCAGGCTCCCCAGAGGGCTATGTGCTACAATGGGGGACTCTCCGCCATTGTAGGAGCCCAAAGTGGGGGCACTGACCCGATCTAGGGGCGAGGGAAAGCTCTTTCCACACTAGAGTGAAAGAAATATTGACTAGTAACTGGAAGGCAGGCCATCCAGGTGTAGGGGGACCACCTTGACTGAAGGCCTCAGAAGTCTTGGAAGGCTGTGATGCTGAGCACAGGGCCAGGTTGAGGGGCCGTGACCTTGTCCTGGGGCTGCTGGGGAGGGGCAGGGGCTCTTCCAGCGGGGAAGGACCCCCAGGGGGCCGTGTGCTGGCCTAGCTGGAGGCTGAGAGGTTCAGGAAGAGGCTGCAGTGGTGGTCCAGTGGGAAAAGAACGCAGGCCAAGCATATAGTTTCAAATCTTCTATAAGCCACATTAAAATCGTAAAAAGAAAACAAGGTCCGCTTTCGGCATATGTCTTGTTTAGCCATTATGGCTAACACGCCATCATCTCAACGTGTCATCAACAGCAGACCTGCCAGTGAGATGCTAGACACCCTACTTTTTTGTGCTGAGCCTTCAAAAATCCAGTGTGGATCTCATACCCATGGCCCCTCTCGCTCTGGACCCGCCACATGTCAAGTACTCCTTAGTCACGTGTGGCAGTTGGTTCCCAGGTCGGACAAGGCAGGGCCAAAAGGAGGGCCCAAGGCTGTGGGGACAGGGTGGGGCAGGAGGGATGGGGCTGGAGGGTTGAGGATGGTACCAGGAGATCTGGGTGGGGAGGAAATCTGGGGGAGTAGCGGGCTTTGGGGAAGAAGCTGAGCTCAGCAGGGACAGGGTGGCTGGGAGGGATGGGCGTGGCCTCTAGGGACAGGTGGACACACAGGGCTGGGTGTAGGCCGCGCCATCAGCCGTCAGCGGAGCCTCAGCTCTCTGTCCTGCTCTGCCCTGCAGGGCGTGGATGGCGTCGGGGCGCCCCGAGGAGCTGTGGGAGGCGGTGGTGGGGGCCGCTGAGCGTTTCCGGGCCCGGACAGGCACGGAGCTGGTGCTGCTGACCGCCGCGCCGCCCCCACCGCCCCGCCCGGGTCCCTGTGCCTATGCAGCCCACGGCCGGGGGGCCCTGGCAGAGGCCGCCCGCCGCTGCCTCCACGACATCGCCCTGGCCCACAGGGCCGCCGCTGCCGCCAGGCCCCCCGCGCCCCCACCAGCACCACAGCCACCCAGCCCCGCACGGAGCCCACCTCGGCCCACCCTGGCCAGGGAGGAGGACGAAGAAGATGAGGACGAGCCGACAGAGACCGAGACCTCGGGGGAGCGGCTGGGCATCAGCGATAACGGAGGTGAGAGGGGCAGGGGCTGGGGTGGCTCTTGGCTCGGCAAGTCGCCTCCAAGGTAGGTTTTCCTGGGGAGGTGGGACTTGCTTGTCTCTGAGCCCTGGCTGACTTGCCGGGAGACCTTGAGCGGGTCAGTCCCCATCTCTGAGCCTCAGTTTCCTTACATGTTACCTGGCACCAGCCCCGTGGTGGGAGGTGCTAGACAGACACAGAGCCAGTCCAGGCCCTTTTCTTGAGGGACTCCTGGCCTGGCCAAGAAGTTGGTGGTCCCCATGTGAGGCAGTGCCCCGTGGAGGCCATAGGGTTGGGACCTGAGCTGGGAGCTTGAGCAGCACAGTTCTTTCCAAATCTGGGGCGCCACATGCTCGTGAGAACAAAGATAGGAGTCAGGGATGCAGGCAATAGCTTAGAGAGGCCAAGGGAAAATGCAGCTGTGTGTTTTGGGGGTAATTTGGAGGTTGGACTTCAAAGAGACTGGCCTGTAACATTAGGGCTTTGAAGAGTGATTAGGAGCTTGTGGGGGGGCTCAGCAAGTAGGACTTACTACTGCTCAGCAAGTAGGCTACTACTAAGCCTTGCTTCTTCATTGTTGCTGGAGACAGCCTGCATAGGGTTAAGGGCACAGACTCTAGAGCCCGGTGGCCTGGGTTCAAATCCTGGTGACACGATTATTAGCTACGGAACTTTGGGCAATGACATAACTTCTCTGTGCCTCCTGGTCCCCATTTGTCAAACAGGCTCATAATCGTCTCCTATTTTTCTCAGTCTGTTTTTTGAGCCAGTTCAGCCCAAACAGATCTTAAGAGATTTCATGTTTATCCAGCCAGTTGTTTTCACCCGAGGGTGTAACAGATAGAAACTGGATTTGTTTCTGCTGATGACCTGGAAGATAACCGGGGCAAGGGTGTTTGAGGCAGAGGGAATAATTCCAGAAGCCCTGAGGCTCGCAAGGGCCTGGCCCCTATTGGGGGGGGGGGGGGGGGGAGGGGATCTCAGTGGCTGGATTCGAGCCTGGGCCACTAACACCATCCACAGGGCTCTTTGTGATGGACGAGGATGCCACACTCCAGGACCTGCCCCCGTTCTGTGAGTCGGACCCTGAGAGCACAGATGGTAAGTGTCCCAGGCTGTCCCCATGCCCAGGGCTGCTGGGATGAAGGCAGGGACAGAGGCTGAAGTCCACCCTCTCCCCCAGATGGCAGCCTGAGCGAGGAGACCCCTGCTGGCCCCCCAGCCTACTCAGTGCCCCCGGCCTCAGCCCTGCCCACACAGCAGTATGCCAAGTCCTTGCCCGTGTCCGTGCCCGTCTGGGCCTTCAAGGAGAAGAGGACAGAAGCACGATCGTCGGATGAGGAGAATGGGCCGGTGAGGGGCAGAGGGGAAAAGGGAAGGAGGGTGGAGGGAAAGACTCAGAGTCACTTCCTCCAGGAAGCCCTCAGGCATGGATGGCACATTTCATAGGATTGATCCTCCCCTCCACCTCATGAGGCAAGTTTTGGGGCCAGAGCCCTAAAATTTTTTAACTATTGCAGCCTTATAATGTACCCCAGTGCCTTGTAGGGAAAGTCTTTTCTGGTTTCTAGGAATAGCTTTATTTACAGAATACCTGCTCCAGGCAAGGTACCAGTACTTTGGTATCCCCTCCAGAAGGAGAAACTGAGGCTCAGAGGGGTCAGATCACCTATTGTCCCCACCCTGCATATTTCTGGCTCCTCCTGGCATTTCCCTCTCCCCCACTTCCTCTGTTTCTCCCACACAGTTGTACACGTGGTATCCCTGGGCTGGCCTGGGTGGACCCTCACCATCCATCCCGGAACTTCCCTGACACACGGGGAGTGTATGTGACTTCCTTGGGACCTCAACTTGTGAGGGACAGAGCTGGGATTGGAACCCAGCTTCCTTTTGGAAAGGAGTTACAGGCCACAAGGCAGGAGGCCCTGGGTCCCTTGGGCCTCCTCCCCGTGTGCCTCTCAGAGTCCTCGTTGACTCACTGGCAGCATCCATCCGCTGTTGCTGTCCTTGTTGCCACTGGTGGAAACCCAGTGAACTGACATTTGAGGCCTGAGGGTGGGGGTGCCGGGCTGGACTCCGGAGGGGCTCTCGTGCAGCTTCTGCCCGTGGCCTCTCCTGTTCTGCTGGAAGCCAGGCCCAGCTCGAGGGATCGGGCCATACGGGAGATTGCACTAGTTGCTGGGGGACAGGATGACAGGGCCCCTCCCAGGTGGAGGCCAACACGAAAAGGGGTCCTTTCCTTACAGCGCCAGCAACGTGATGGCTCAGGGCTCTTGAGCAGTCACTGGGCTGATGGTCTCAGGCTCTGTCATCATCCCTATGTTTTAAAGGGGAGAGAGAAGCCTAGGGAGATGAAATGCCCGTTGACAGCTTGTCGGTGGCGGAGGCCTGATTATTACATGACTCGATGCCAAGCCCACCCCAAATCCTTAGACATGACACTCTCTGGGTGCACACAGCCTTGATGGTCAGCAGACAAGCAGCACTTCCATTGTATAAGGAACTAGAACGGCGATGGGACAAGTAGTTCTTGCGCGTGGAGTCAGGCCAAGAAGGGGAGGAGGAGAGAGGCAGGAAGGCTTCTTGGAGGAGGTGGTGTTTGAGTTGGGTGGAAGGATCCCACATGGAGCAAGACTGGGGGGGGTGGGAAGGGCCTTCCTAACAGGCGAGAAGCGTTGGGCTGGGGCGTGGCGCCAAAGAGGCGGGGCCGCAGCGGGCGCTGACCCCACCCCCGTTCCGCAGCCCTCCTCGCCGGACCTGGACCGCATCGCGGCGAGCATGCGCGCGCTGGTGCTGCGGGAGGCCGAGGACACCCAGGTCTTCGGGGACCTGCCGCGGCCGCGGCTCAACACCAGCGACTTCCAGAAGCTGAAGCGGAAATACTGAGGCCCAAGCAAAGAGCTTCCCGGCCCAGCGTCCGCTCCGCTCCACACTACACCCCTGCCCCGCCCCCTGGGCCGGCCAATCCGAGTCAGACCTGGGACCGACCTTACAGGTCGCCCGGGCCCCGGGATTGCCCCCTCCCTGCCAATCCCCGCCATCCTTCCAGCCCGCGATCCCCTCACGCGCCGAGGAGCGGGACCTATCTAGTTTCTCGATTGGGTCTGTCGCCGCTTTCTCTGCCCTGCGACAGATTCTTTCGATGAAGGGATTACCTCGCTCCCTGATCGGGGCGGCCAGTTTTAAGCCCAAAAATGGGTCAACTGTTGTTTTTTGCCTAGCGACAAGGGCTTTGCTCGCGCGGCATTGGTCGAAAGCGAAAATCCAAGCCACAGGATTGGGAAGTAGCAAGCCATTTCGGCCTAGAGATGGGAAGCTCCTACATTTGATTGGCTCGAACCCAAAGGGCTTGACCAATCTCCCGGAGCCGCCATCCCACCCTTCCTGGGCTGTCCCGCCTGATTGGCTCCAGCGTCCTGAGGGCGTGGCCAAACCTTCCTCCTGTGCCCAGGATTGGCCTGCGGCCTTAAATTTACGTTCTTTACACTACTGGGACTGGGGTTGTTTTTTACCTAGTCCCGACCAAGTGTCCCTCTGCCCCCTCCCAGGGATGGCCCAATTCTGTCCCTGCGTCTGATACCCTCTCATTGGTTCCATCCCACAACAGCCTGCCAATCGAAGTCCGTCCTTGCAGCCCGGACGGCACCAGCTCCCGCCCCTCTCCCCCCACCCCCACAGGTGCCTTAAAGGGCCTTCGTCCGCCCAAGGTGGGGGGCAGGGGCCCTCGCTCTCCGGCCCTTGTGTGGGGGAGAGAGTCGGGGGTGGGGATTGGGAGTTGGGAGGGGTGGTCTGAGATTAAAGAATTTTACCTCTGGCAAATGAGTACAAAGTGTGTTGTGTTCATTCAACAAACATTTCCTGAAGCCGAATGAGCAGCATTTCATGGATTTTCAGTGCAAAGCTGGGAGTTTTTACAGATAAAAGAGAGATTCACAGGGTGGGAGTGGGGATTCCAGCCCTGTGTGACCATAGATCCCCACTCTTCAGGGAGATGAATGTTGGAATGTGAATAGTCTTTAAGGAATCAGTGTTCTGAGTCCACATAGACCCCAGCAAAACCAGGAACCTCCACTTGAGGCCGGGGGTTTTCCGCCTGACAGAGCTGAAATTGGCACCTGATCCCAAGTCTAGGCGGGGTCCAGTAAACCTGTAATTTCATCTCCCATCAGACCACCACCGGAGGAATGCGCAACAGATGAGACATAAACAGGACGAACTACCAGCCAAACAATTTTATAAAGTTATTAACATGTATTAACTCTTTTAATCTTCCTAGTAACCCCATGAATGGAAACGATTATCCCCACTTTACAGATGAGAAAATCGAAGTATTGAGGGTCAGGGCTGCTGTCGGGGGCGGAGATTTCTTGGACTGGCAATGATCATCAAATAGAAAAAAAGTTTCTCCCGCTATAACTAAGGGAATGAATGTTACAGAGTTCAACGTGGAAAGAAAATCTGCGAAAAGAAGACCCACACCCCCTACTGGCCCGAGCCGTCCATTGCTGCGGGAGAGATGAAGGTCAGAGCACCGGAGGACCAAAGGGGCCGTTCTGGAAAGGGGCGGGGCTCCTGTAATGGGAGGAGCCAAGGCCCTGCCCCCTTTCGTAGGACGAGTCATTTCCGTCCGCCGAGAAACAGAGAAAGAAGCCGGTGGAGTTGCGGGCAGAGCGCCTCGGGCTGGACTTCCCTGGTCGCAAGTGGCAGGTGAGCCCCGGTCCGGCATGGTGAGCGTGGGCCGAGCTGAGGGCGCGCGCGAGGTTCTTGGCTTTTGCCTTCGGACGTAGGGATCCGGGCTCGCAGCAGGACTGAGCGGGGCGTCGTCGCCTGGGAAACGGCGCGAGCCTGAGGCCGGCAAGAGGGTGGGATTTCCGGAGCCTTCAGCGGAAGAAGGGAAATTCCTGGTGGACGGGGAGGGAGGAGGAGGGACTTCCTGTGGCAATTTGAGGGCGTTCTGTCAATCAAACCTGTTTACCTACTTCCCCTTAGGCCGGCGCTAGGGATGGCCGAGGTGGAGCCCCAGGGCCGCCTGTGGCTGGAGAGCCCCCCTGGGAGTGCGCCTCCCATCTTCCTGCCCTCGGACGGGCAAGCCCTGGTCCTCGGCCGGGGACCCTTGACCCGGGTTACCGACCGGAAGTGCTCCAGAAACCAAGGTGGGCGGGGCCGGGGCTGCAGGGGGTGTGGTCCGCTGCTGGAGCGGGAACACGGTGCAGGAAAGCTGGACGGCCGGTCCAGTAAGGGAGATGTTTGGCCACCAGGCGGAATTACGTGGTGTAGCTAGTCCTGAAGTTGATAGGTGCCCTTTGGAGAGTATAGGAAGAGAAAGAGGCTGTGCCTGACCTGGAACTAGCCAGACGCCTTAGTGGGGAGAGGATAGAACCAATCCCTATAGAGGTGTCAGAGGAGAATGCTTACAGGTCACCGGGAAGGCTTGAGTCAGGTCACGACCCTTGACAAGGAGAGAGCCGATCCTATGGTGAGAAGTACTACGCAGGCCTAGGTGGTAACGGGGGAAGCCCAGGACCTGCACCTAAGCACACGGCTCATCAGGGAGAAGCCAATTCTTTACGGAAAAAATGCCCGCCCTGTCCCTAGGCGAGAACCCGCGTCACAGGCAGTCCTAAGGCCTTTATCTGATTCCTGCATATAAAGGAGAGAGCCGATCCCATTTAGAAATAAACTGCTTTCCCCTCCGGAATGGGTGCTATGGCCCCCATCCTGTGGCGTAAAGCTGGCCGTGCTCTCCAGTAATGAGGAAAACGATCACACAAGGATGCACATTCTGACTCCACCCTCTCAACCCTCAGTGGAGCTGGTCGCAGACCCTGGGACTAAGACCGTGGCAGTGAAACAGGTACCAGTTCCTCCGTGAGGCCTGGGGATGGCGTTGGGCAAGAATAGCAACCCGGCCGGGAACAGGCCCATTGGAAAAAATCTGGTTTGGAGGGAAGGGGGTGTGGCCAATAGAGAAGCCTTCTTCAGTTGGGGATCCATCCACATTTAAATTGGATAAGGCTGGCCGCCTGTAACATTTCCAGATTCCTGATTGGTGGTACACAGCGAAGAGGCGGGGCTTATGGATCTGACTGGCAGGTGGGGAAAAGAAGTCCCGTTTAATTAGAGGAGGTTCCTGGTGGGGGATGCAGTTAATGCCAGCTCGGCTCTCTCCCTTTGCAGCTGGGAATTAACCCCTCAACTGCTGGGACCCAGGAGCTGAGTCCGGGGGCAGAAGGCTCTCTGAGGGTGGGGGACACACTGTATTTGGTCAACGGCCTCCACCCGCTAACCCTGCGCTGGGAAGAGGCCCGCACGTCTGAATCCCAGCAAGACACTCCACCCGGCACCCCTCCGGTGGCTCCAGACGCTTCAGGGGACATTGAACCACCAAAGAAGAAGCGGATGCGGAAGTCATCCTCCGGCTGGGAGAATTTTGAGAAGCTGCTAGTGTTTACAGCACCTGGGGTGAAGCCCCGGGGCAAGGTGAGGGCCAAGCTGAAGGAGCCACGCAGGCGGAGGCTTGGCCCTAAGTTTGCTGTGTGCCCCTGGGCAGGTCATTCAACCTCTCTAGGCCTCCACTTTTTTTTTTTTTTTTTGTCTGAGAAGTGGACCTGATGACAGTCAGGCGCTGGGGGCGTGGATGTATGTCAGCTCCGGCCTGACCCGCAGTAACCTCAGCAACGAGCCACAATCATGGTAGCAGGTGTAGCACATTGTAGCAGAGACCCGAGCTCACGTGTCCTTACTTCACGTGTCCTTAGCGCCACTAGTCTCCCCAGTAAAATGCTGAATCCATGCAAAGCACGAGGCACAGCCCCTGACACGCGGTTAGTACCCAAACAACCCCACTCCTGTTTTTATTTCCAGGGTTATTAGACTTCTGGCGTGAAGGCCAGGGGAGGAGGGTGGGCAGGATACGAACCCCCAAAAACAAAATTTTTAATGCTTATTTTTGAGCGACAGAGAGTGAGAGTGAGCAGGGGAGGGGCAGAGAGAGGCAGACAGAGGATCTGAAGCGGGCTCTACGCTGAGAGCCCGATGTGGGGCTTGAATCCACAAACCCTGAGATCATGACCTGAGTTGAAGTCGGGCGCTTAACCGACCGAACCACCCAGGTGCCCCGTGAAACCCATTTTAAAGACTGGAATACTGAGGCGCTTAGAAGAAGTGGGAGGCAGTAGGGTAAAGATTTAGGCTCTACGCTCTGGTGTCAGGGACACATCCTTGCTGTGGCTTTGCCCTCTCGTAAAATGTGGAGGCTCTGTGACTCAGTTTCCCTAGGGGTGAAGGGCGAGTGGTAAGTCTCCGCCTGCGGGGGGGGGGGGGATGGGAGGCGTAACAGTGTTGCTGTTCCTCTTTTCTCGCTGACCATCAGGTGGCCGCCTTTGATCTGGATGGGACCCTCATCACCACCCGCTCTGGGAAGGTCTTTCCCACTGGCCCCAGTGACTGGAGGTGATAGGAGGCAGAACAAGGGGGTGAGTGAGGCACCCACAGGGGGTCCCCCGTCACCTTACCCCTTTCCCCTTTCCCATCCGCCCTAGGATCTTGTACCTAGAGATTCCCCGTAAGCTCCGGGAACTGGATGCGGAAGGCTACAAGGTGCGTGTGCTTTGTGCATGATGGCTGGGCCACAGGGCAGGCCGGGGCCCGGGCGAGGAGGGCACCAGGTGACATCCGTGTGCTCCCCAGCTGGTGATCTTCACCAACCAGATGGGCATCGGGCGCGGGAAGCTGCCAGCAGAGGAGTTCAAGGCCAAGGTGGAGGCTGTGGTGGAGAAGCTGGGCCTTCCCTTTCAGGTATGGCTGCCAGGGAGTCGGAGGGTTGTGGAGGTGGGGGGTGGGGACCCAGAGAGAGGGGAACAGAGATGCTGAGCTGGGGGCACAGAGAGGAGGGGACAGGGGCCTGGGGAGAAGCCGTAAGTGCCAGTGGGGAGGTGGAGGGCGGGGTCTGGGCGGGGTTATGCTGAGAAACTCATCAGAAGTGGCCGGTTCTGGGGCACCGGGAGCTCTCTCTGGATTGGTGAGGGTTGGGGTAGCATCCTTGGAGGATCCTGGGAAGGAGCCCAGGAGGGTGTCTGCCTTCAGTGACTCCCACCCACAGGTGCTGGTGGCCACGCACGCCGGCTTGTACCGGAAGCCGGTGATCGGCATGTGGGACCATCTGCGGGAGCAGGTGAGCCTCGGCGTCTGGGTCATTCCCCTCTTCCCTCTGCCCGGCCTCCCCTCCACAGGTCTCCGGGGTTTGCCGTCCTGCCTCCTTCCTCTTCCTCTCCTCCCCTCCCCAGGTCCTCGCCTTCTGTGTCACATTCTGTTGGTAGGTGAGGGCAATGCTCTTGAACTCAGAAAGTCAGAGCAGTCAAGGAGGAAACCAGTCGCTTGTTGGTTGTTTTGTGTGTGCAATTGTTCTGAAGTTCAACAGCTTCCTGAGCTGAAGGTATCCGTGTACCAGACGGGCCTGCTGGGGCACCCACATACCAGTGAGGGTGCAGACTGTACGTGCACACGCTGGTGTGTAAAATAGTGGGAGGAAGCGAGGCAAGATGAGGCAGGGTGTACCTGCGGTGGTCAGGTAAGGTCTCTTCGAGGTGCCTTTTAGACCTGAAGCTGGTTGTGGGGGGGAGCCATGAGGGTGTCTAGGAGGAGTGGTCTAGGTGGGAGAAGCAGCAAGTGTAAAGGTCCTGAGGCAGGTCTGTGACTAGGGTGTTTAGGGACAGTGAAGAGGCCTGGGTGGCTGGACCTGAGTGGATGAGGGGGAGAGAGAGGGGTATGAGGTCAGGGCGGGTAGGTGTGGGACTGTGATGCCTTGAGGGCCCAGGTAAGGGCTTCCCCTTTACCCTGCAGGGGAGCAAGGGGTGGTGCCCGGTAGGGTTGGGAGGGGTGGGGGAGTCAACATGAGCAGGAACTGGCACCCTCTGGTGGCCATGTGGGGAACAGACCGTGAGGGCAGAAGCCCACAAACCAGGATGGAACAGCCCGGGATCTGGGCGGTGGCGGTGAAGGGGGTGAGAAGTGGCCTGAGGGTGGCGCCTCCAGCAGGGCACCGACTGAGCCAAGCATCTCCAGGGAGATGTGGAAGCAGGCTCCTTACTGCCGTCACCTGTCCCTCCCCAGGCCAACGAGGGCGTGCCCATCTCCGTAGGGGACAGTGTCTTTGTGGGAGGTAAGGGCCTGGGGATGGGGAGGGTGTGCGGATGGACCCACTAGGGCTGGGGAACGTGTGTCCCCAAGGCTGCTGGTGGACGCGGGGGTGTGTCCCCTGTGTTCCAGACGCAGCCGGACGCCCAGCCAACTGGGCCCCGGGGCGGAAGAAGAAAGACTTCTCTTGTGCGGACCGTCTGGTGAGGCCCCCCGTCCCCTGCCCGCCTGGAGCCGCGTCCCCACCCTGTCTGACCTCCGCGTCCCCCGCCTCCTCTCCCAGTTTGCCCTCAACCTTGGCTTGCCCTTCGCCACACCGGAGGAGTTCTTCCTGAAGTGGCCCGTCGCCAGCTTTGTGCTCCCCACCTTTGACCCGGTGAGGCCCTCGGGGAGGGAGTGGGGGGGGGGGAGGGGGGAGGCGGGAGTCACACTCATCACGGCCACCCCTCCCAGAGAACCGTCTCCCCCTCGGGGCCGCTCTACCTCCCTGAGGCCAGCTCCCTCTTGAGTCACAGCCCTGAAGTGGTGGTCGCCGTGGGATTTCCTGGGGGTGAGACACCTGACCCCCTGACATCCGGAAGCCCCAGCCCCTCTCTGGGTCCTCGGGCGCCCCCTGATCCCGTCCCCCGCTTCACAGCTGGCAAGACCACCTTCCTGCAGGAGCATCTCGTGTCGGCTGGCTACGTCCACGTGAACCGGGTGAGACACCCACGCCCCAGGCCGAGGGCCGTGCTGCCCGGCCCCTCGCTCGCTTTCCCCTCCTTACTGGGTTGCCGATTCCCCTCCAGGTCTCCGTGCCGCCTCGCAAGGCCTCCCCGCCCCTGTCCTGGTGCTCACTCCCCACTTCCGTCTGGGTCTCTGTGCCTCTTCTGGGTCCCTGCGTGCCCCCGCCCCCCCCACCGGGTCTCCTGACCTGCCGTGTCCCCCAGGACACCCTGGGCTCATGGCAGCGCTGCGTGACCACGTGCGAGACCGCTCTAAAGCAAAGGAAACGGGTCGTGATCGACAACACAAACCCGGACCCTCCCACCCGGGCCAGGTACCAGGGTCCCCCAGGTGACCTCTGTAGGGCGGGCCTGGGGCCCCTCACCAGCCCGGCCCCTTCCTGGCCCAACAGGTACATTAAGTGCGCCCGGGACGCAGGGGTCCCTTGCCGCTGCTTCCTCTTCGGTGCCACGCTGGAGCAGGCGCGCCACAACAACCGGGTGAGCTGGCCCGTGCCCCCGCCCCCCTCCATCCCAGCCCCCGCCTCCCAGCCTGACCCCCGACCCCCACCCCCCACAGTTCCGAGAGATGACCGGCTCCTCTCACGCCCTCGTGTCCGACGTCGTCATGTTTGGCTACAGGTGAGCCCGCCGCGGGGAGGCTCCAAGCGGGTGGGCGCCAGGGGCCCAGGCTGTGTCTCACCTCCCCTCCTCACCCCTGCCACCAGAAAGCAGTTCGAGGCCCCGATGCTGGCGGAAGGCTTCTCGGCCATCCTGGAAATCCCGTTCCGGCTGAATGTGGAGCCTCCCCTCGAGCGGCTGTACCGCCAGTTCTCAGAGGGCTGAGCTGCCCCTGCCCCCCACCCCCCAATAAATGGTTTTCCTTTAAGCTCGGGCACCATTGTGCTGGGAAGAAGGGTGGTCTGCCCGGCCAAGGACTGGCACCTGGCTAGTCCCCAAGCGGGGGGGGGGGGGGGGGGGGGGGGGGGACTCCCGGGGTGGGATTTGTCCTGAGCGTGTCTGGCCAGATGCCTCTCCCGCCGGAGTAACTGAGGCCTCTCAGCCCATGGCCGTGGGTGCTCCAGACCGAGGCTGGGGAGCCCCCGCAAGGGACACGGCCCCCCGGGGGGGCGGGGTAGGGTCTTCCTTGCGCGTGGCTGCCAGGCTACAGAACCAGTGCAGGAGCATGTGTGTTGTGACCCTGAGGATAAGAGCTGGATTTGGTGAGTGAGAAACTGCGAGCTGAAGTTGACCTTGGGGCAGGGCCTGCAGCAGTAAAGGGGGTGCTGGGAACACAGTCACAGGGGGCAGGTCCCCGGCCCCAGCTTGTGTTTGCTGCTGGCCAAGCACGACCTGTCGAACCCAAAGGGATGGAGAGAGAACCCCAGCGGCAGCGGGGAGCAGGACCCAGGCATGCGACTGGCCTCGAAGAGGGGACCACTAGGCACAGCAGGGCCTGCAGTCAGGGGACCGACCTGCCACTGAAGGCATAAGTGGCTCCACGTGCGGCCCGTCCATCTTCGCTCAGGTGATGGTGCTCTCAGCGGGCCCCCCGCCCCCGCCTCATCACAAGGATGCACGTTCCCACCCCCCACAGCAGGGGGCGGGCTGGGCCATCAGCTCTCTGGGAGCCAATGCACCCAGTCTGAGGACCCCCGGCCAAGGCTTCTGGACATGGAGCGCGGTGGCCAATGGGCTTTTAAAAGACTTTATTGGGGAAACGTACAGGGGTGGAGACCGTCCTTGGAGACAGCTCACGACGCGGTCTTCCAGCCCATCTTGCTGGGCGGCTGCCATCCCAGGGGCCCCTGCTCAGAAGCATCTGACCTGGGGGCAGGAGCAGAAGGGGAGGGGCTGGACGGGGCCTCCCAGCTCCTCAGGGAGGGGCCCTGGCTCAAAGGGGCGAGCCCTCTCCCCGCCCGGGGCTCCATCACCTCCTGGGGGAGAGGGCTGCAGTTTCCCAGCAGGCCTGGGGCTACCGGAAGCTTCCCCGACATGCCTCTCGGCTCCGGTCTCAAGACCAGAGTCACACGACTGCTCCCCAAGCCCCAGATACCTCAGAGGGTCCCTCGTGCACTCGGGCCGGGTGCCACTCACCGGTTTTGGCGGGGGCCTCGTCTGTGACTCCTGGAGGGGCCCAGCCTGGGGGTGGCCACTACCCCCCCATCTGCGGGGGAAGGCAGGGGGGCTGCGTCAGTGGCGGGGACTTGGGAAGTGGGGGGAGGGGTGGGAGGGGTGGGAGTCCCGGCCTCACCCCCCGCTGCTGCTGCTCCTGCTCCAGGTTCCGCTGCAGGACCTGCTGCTGGTTGGCGATGACGCGCCGGATGCCGTTGACGAAGTTGCTCTGGTCGTGGGGGATGAGGCCGATGAAGATCTTCTTCTCCGAGGAGTAGAGGAGCATGAGCACGCGCACCTCGCACGACGCCTTGTAGGAGAAGTGCACGCAGCCGGCCTGGCGGGCGGGGGCGGGGGTCACCGTCTGGCCGCGGTGCGGATGCGCCTCCCCACGGCCACCGGGGCACGAGCACGCGGGCCGGCGCCCCTTGGAGCCGCGGCACACTGCGTCCTGACCGCCGTCCCCCCGGCCCTGGTGTCGCTACCGCTTGGGGACGAGGACACACAAGCCCGCAACGGCCTGGGAACCGACGGGCTCTGCACAGAGGCACCGGGACTTGGCTGCGACGTGCTCCAAGGAGACCACGGCGCCCACGACAAGCAGGGCGATGGTGGGCTTGCGAGTACGTGGACTGCCCCCGAGGCGCCAGGTGGCCATGGCCGGGACTCGCAGAGGCCCCCTCGGGCCCCAGGAAGCGCAGCACTAAGTCCCCCACACGTAGGCCCTGGAGCAGCTCAAGTGCCAACCATGAATCCCCAGTGAACGGTCAACGACACTGTTCCCTCAAACCAGGGACGCGGCCGAACGGACAGCCACCTCGGGAGAAGCGCTCCCGCTCTGCCTCCCTGGACCTTGCTCTCCAGTCACCACCCCCGGCTTATAGGTGGGCAAACTGAGGCTGACTTCAAGGACTCCCAAGGCCCCTCAAACCACAAGGGGCTGTGCCTTCCTGTGCGCCACCCCAGGGAGACGGCGGCGGCAGGTGTCCAGGGGGAGCTCCTACCTGAGCCCCGGCCCCACCGAGGGAGCGCGGAACGCTGGGCAGGGCCGGCCAGGTGCACGCGCGGCTTTTCCAGCTTCCCCCGTGGGAGCGCTGTGCTCTCAAACTTTTGTGACACAAGAAACACACAGCCCTCCCTCCAAACACACTTGCGCTGCTGTGACGGAATCAGATAGTTGGGGACGCATGCCGGCCTGTGACTGCAAACGTCCACAAAACGTGGCGACGCTGTGCTTTCACAAGCACCGAGACAACGCACCTCCCCTCGCAGACAAACTGAGGTCAAGAACCGCTGGAGGATAAGCCGGCACCTTGAGAGCTCGGGCTGGGAGCAGACAGACCTCGCTGCCTGACAGGGCTCTTCCGGAGCCTCGGATTGTCCATGAGAAAACCCGGTCCCCGTGGAGGAGGAACCTGGGAGCACCGGGTCAGCACTCAGTGGTTCCAGCCCCTCGAGACTCTGGTGAGACTCCGAGTCGACCCTGGAGGCCGGTACCACACCGGGTGCGAGTCCTACTCTGAGCCTCAGTTTCCCCATCTATAAAACGTGTCCGGGACGGCACAGACCCAGGGAGTCCCGTGGACCGGGAGCCGACAGGTGTCTGGACACGAGGCCGACCGGCTGTCACCATGAGGGCTGCCGCCACTCTCTCCCCAGCTGGCTTTGGGGAAACAGCCACCGGCCGTCATCCGCCTTCTAGTTTTCAAACACAGAGCGGACCCGGCCCCGTCTGCCCAGGGGGGCCTTTCCGGCCGGCCGCGCCCCCACCCACTCGCCCAGCCCGCACACGCCGCACTCACGAAGCCGTTGTCCATGATCCGGCACAGGCTCTTGAGCGTCTCCAGGTCCTTGGTGAAGTGAAACTGTACCAGGCGCGAGTTCCGGAACAGCGGCACCAGTGTGGTCTGCGGGCAGGCCGGACGGCGCCGTGAGACAGGGTGCCCAGAACGGTCCGCAGCCACGCCGCCCAGCCTCGCCCCCGCTTCTGACCTCCACCGGGTCCACACCCGCCTATCTTCACTTGCCGGACAAGCTGGCCACAGGGCCCTGGCACGTGCTGTCCCTCCGTCTAGGATGTTCTCCAGCCGGCAACTCCAGTGCCCCCTTCTCGGGGAAGCGCCCCGGCCACCCCACGGTCTGCTGTCTGTCACAAAGGCCGAGTGCCTCCCATCACACTCACCAGCAGCTGCTGCGGGATGAGCTGCATGTACAGCTTCCTTGGCCACTGCTCGGTCCTCCTGCGGGGCAAGGGGACGGGGGTCAGGAAGCTGGGTCTTGGCAAGACGCTGCCTCCGCCCCCAGCCCGGCACTCACAGGATCTCCCCTTGGTTCACGTAGACATGCGACGGCAGCCACCTCTTAGACCGACTGTTGGGCTCAGGCCTGGGCTTTTGGGGAGAGGAAGAGGGGAGACATCAGGAGGGGGGAGGCACCCCAGTCAGCGAAGACATGCTGGTCTTCAGGTCGCCCAGGTCCCCCCAGGACTCACCTCTTGCCACTCCATGACCCCACTCCACGCCAGGAACTTGTTGTTGACGATCTGAACTGGGCCCGCGACCCCACCGGGACCCACCGCCTGCAGGAACACACAAGTGGGGCCGATGCCTGGGAGTGCCCCAGGGATGCTTCTGGGGAACCTCAGAGCTGTCCTGAAGACCTTGGCCCCCGTCTCCAGGCAGTCTGGCCACAGCCCCAGAGCTGGCCCGGCCCCTCAGCTGCTCACAGACCTTCCATGGCTCCCCAGTGCCCCAGAACAAGTCTCAGATGCTCAACCTGGGGTACAAAGCTCACAGGGTCTGCCCCTAAGACCCAGACAACCCTACAATTTGTTGCACAAACGGGAACACTACTCATAAATAACTGGCAAGGGGTGAACCAGGACAGTTACCCTCCAGAGCCTTCCAGCCGCATAGCAGCCCTCCCCATAAGCCTGCCGCCCACCTCCAAGCCCTGCTGTGTGTAGGAGGCCCTCCTGTGAAGAACCGCCCTCCACCCCCCCACCCCCCCCCCCCCAAGCCGCGCTGACAAGTCTGGGGCAGGGCTGGCCTGGGCTCCACCAGCACACCTGTTTGCGCGTGGTAATGACCTGCCGGATGGCGTTGACGAAGCCGCTCTGGTCGTAGGGGATGAGGCCCATGAAGATCTTCTTCTTGGACGAGTACAGGAGCATGAGCACACGCACCTCGCAGGGGGAGATGTGAGGAAACAGCATGCACCCCGCCTGGGGGGGGGGCAGGAAGTCAGAGACCCCTCCAAGCTAACCAGAGACTGTCCTGTCTCGGGGACAGGTCGTCACTGGACAGAAGTCCTCAAAGTCGCCCTGTGGCCTTCCGTGACGAGTGAGAGACCACAGCACAAGGCAAGAGCATGTGAATGTGCACTTGGGGGTCTCCCTCAGCTGGTCAATCTGTGGTGAGGGCCTGGGACCCACCGCTGAGGCAGGAGGATCCTGAGAGGGTGGCGCCTCCACCGCGTCGCCCCCTCTCGATGCCGCTTTGTCCCCAGAGTAGGGCCTGCCTCGGCCGAGCCGCCTCCAGGGAGACACTGGGCGCAGCCCCAGCTCTACTCCCTCCTACGTGCGTGACCCAGTGCAAATCACTTCATGTTCTGGACCTCAGTTTTCCCATCTGTAAGACGGCTTAACGACAGTCCCGTGGTCGCCGCCACATAAACGTCTTTACGCGAGACGCCAATGCCTCCTTGGCATGACGTCAGAAAGGAGTGTCACAGGCCTCTCTACCTGGGCTGTCGGGACAAAGAGGCGGCTACCTCGGGGAATACCCCTGACTTGTCCTGTCACCCAGGGGCCACCTGCTCAGGGAACCTGTCCCCTGCCTTCCCGGACCAAGGCGCGGCCCGTCCTCCCAGAGCTCCCAGCAGGACCAGGAGTGTGACCGGCCAGGTAGCACCAGGAGCGTGCTGGCGCGCTTCTCCCGTGGCCCTCGGGCCCGTCGGCCAGGCAGACGGCAGGCCCTCAGCAAATGGCGCTGAGGTCAGGGCCGGCCCATCGGGCAAGAGACTGCGCCAATCACGAGCCCCGGTTGGTCCGGGCCCCAAGGGAACGGGAATCTACCTGGACACTGGGGGTCATGGCGCGCCCACACAGTAGGCAGAAGGAGGCGCCTGGTCCCAAAGGGGACCCCAGAGCCGAGTCCTGTGGTGTCCCGAGCGGAGGATCCGCTCTCCTCTCTCGCCACCCACCCCCCGCGAGCACCTGTCCCCTTCGGCAACCAGACCCCCGTGGGGTGGGGGTGTTCACCGCTGAGATCAGGGCCCGGATGAGACGCTGGGGCCCAGACCGGAGGGGCTGCAGAGACCACACCAGACTCACTCCCTGACGGCCCCATGTCACAGTCACTCACCAGCCCACGCTGACCAGGTGTCGACCACACGTGCAGGCCGCCTCCTCCAACACCACACAAGTTCACTCCCGCTAACCGCCCTGAGGCGTCCCGCCGCCAGCCCCGCTTGCCGGACGAGGGAACGGCCCCGGCACGGAGTATCCCCCTGGCCCGGCTCACCCTCCCCGCACCCCCATGGCCATCTTCAGTTGGGTCCCTGCCACGTGCCGCGTCCCCAACAGGCTCCTAGGTCCCAGGAGGGCCAGCCGGGGCCCTCCGCTCACTCGCATCCCTGGCGCCACCGCCCGCGTCCTCCGTGCTCTGCCTTCCCTGACACCCGCGTGTTCAGACACGGACCAAGACTCCTTCGGAGGGAGGCCTGGGGCCCCCGGCCCCCCGCCCAAGGGTCCCGCTCTACTCACGAAGCCGTTGCCCATGACGCGGCACAGCCCCTTGAGGGAGTCGCAGTCTCTGTTGGTGAAGTGGAACTGCGCCAGCTGGGAGTTGCGGAACAGGGGGCCCAGGGTGGTCTGTGGGCGGCCAGGGGACAGCTGGGTCACCGCCAGGGGCGGGGTCCCCGGGAAAACGGGCCTGGGGAGGCCGGAGGTGGGTCTTACCAGCAGCTGCTGCGGGATGAGCTGCATGATGAGCTTCTGCGGCCACTGGTCGGTCTCCCTGCGGTGGGGGAAGGGGGGGGGGATGGCGAGTCAGGGGAGCCCCGGCCACCCACCTACCCCTGCCCCCTGCCCGCCACTCACAGGTTCTCGCCCTGGTTCACGTAGGCCTGGCAGGGCAGGGCCCGCTTCAGCTTCGCCGTGGAGTCCGAGTAGGGTCTGCGCTTCTGGGGGCGGGGTGGGGGGGTCACCGGGCACAACCTGGGTGCGCGGGCCCGCCCCACACACAGGGCCAGCCCCCCACCCCCACCCCCGGGCTCGCGAGGGGACCCCGCGGCTCACCTCCTGCCACTCGAGGACACCGCTCCAGGCCAGCAGCTTGTTGCTGAGCCGGTGCTCGCCCACAGCCAGGCCCCCGAGGGCGAGCCCAGGCGAGGAGGGCCCGATGGGACCCAGGGCCCCAAAGACCCGAGCACCTTGCTGCGGCAGAGGGGAGGGGGGAAGCCGAGGCTGAAGGACCCGCAGGGGCAGCCTGTCCACCACACGCACCCCAGCGTTCAGACCCAAACCCCCTGCTCAGAAACTCCCGGGGCCACGTCCAAACCACTCCTCCCAGGAGTCAAAGGCCCCAAGTGGCTGACCTACATATCCTTTCCCTGCCACTACGAGCCCCTCCTCCCCGGCCACTTGTCACCTCAACACTGGTCTGCTCCCTGCTCCAGCTGTGCCCTTGGCCCGGAACACCATCCCTCCCCCTTCAGGAGATGCCACTCACTCACCCTCCTGGCCCGATCAGTTCTTGGTCCCTCTGTCCTGACCCAACTCAGAAGCCAGCGGTCCGAGGGTCCAGGCCTCCATGAAGCCCCCACAATGCACACACCAGTCTACACTGCAGCTGGCTGCCTGGCACATGGGTTTGCTCCAACCCACCCACGCTGGAAACTCTTCCAAAGCCCCCCATGGCCCTCAAGAGAAAGTCTGGACTCTCTCCCCTAGATCCTGCCAACCTTTCCAAGGTGGTCGCCGGCCCTCCTTCCCTCCCTTGCAGACCCCGGGGGGGGGGGGGGGGCGGGGGGTGGAGAAGGGAAACCAAAGCACAGAGAACAGAACCATCCAGGGAGGCAGAGAAACTTTTGGAAGAGGGAGCGTAATAACATCAAGAGGGGTTTCAGACACGACATCTTGAGAGTGGTTGCAGAACACCCAGAGAACGTTCCAGCAACAAAGCCAAGGAAAGCTACACGTTCTACTCTTCACAGGGCACTCTCCCAGATATCCTTTTTTTCCCCCTAAACCAAAGACATCTCAAAGCAAACAAAGGAAAGGCTTTGGAACAGGCTGGCAGCAAGTACCCCCTACAAATCTCACCAGTAAATGCCTCCGGGCAGCAGAAAAAATTACTAACGGGCGTTGTTCTTTTTCATCTTATATTAGAGGGCACTTTCTGCATTTCCTATAAAGCACACAGATGTTTTCTGTCCCAGAAAGACAGTAAAACTCGGATTTTCCAGGAGCTTAAAAAAGCAAACAAAAAAACCTGAGCAAGCACGTCCTCCACCTGGACAGGTGATTTTGGAATATGGGCAATGGTAGCGGATCAGGAAGAAAACCAAAGAGAAGAATCTTGGCATAAGAACATGTTGGTGCGTGTTCAGGGCCGGGCTGGGTCTGAGATGCAGGACGGGGGTTGAAGTCCCGGGTTTGGAGATGCCACAGGTGGGGCAGAGAACATCGGAGAATATGTGCCTAAAGCCCACAGCTGAAGAGCCTTCGGAGGGCCAGATGAATGCACTTTAGGATCCGGTCAGTGTAAACTGGGAGAGCACGTGTTTGAAGTCTGCTTTGTCTGTGAGGGCCAGCTGACCACGTTAGGCTTAAAACATGTTCTGGTCTAGAACGTAAAGACCGAGAATTCCTAGCTAAAAACTCAGGTCTACCTGCAACAACAGGGTAGGTACGTCCAAGTGCACGACCACAATTAAGGACGAGAGTTAAGTGCGGTCCTAAAGGAAATCTCATATCGGGGCAGATGTGTGCGTTTGACGTGTGAACTGTTTCCTGCACAGGGAAGCCTATTTTGTACTTGGTAGGAGGATGAAAGCCTTAGGGTGCAGTTTCAGGACCGGGAAGCGCTTTTGAACTAGATGCAGATGCTGAACACATCCCTGTAAGACAGTGGAGCCGAGGGGTATGTTTAACTTTTGAGAGACGTTCAGAGTCTTCCTGTCTACGTTTAAGATACGAAAAAACCTGTTTTAAGGCCTGCGTGGAGCTGCCACAGCTCCATGCCACGCACAACGTCGGCGCAGGGTATGAAAGAAGCGAACTCGAGAGCCAGCCTAGGGTAAAACGCACATCTGGGCAAGCGTGAAACGCCGAGACGTGCAGGTTTCCTAACATTCCAGGTGCGCCTGAAGATTTTTGAAAAGTATGCGCTTATTTTAGGTCTGGGGAAGCGTGTGCAGTTAACGTCCCGACAAAGCCAGATGTTTACGTTTGGGCTTGTTGCACTCTGTAAGAGCATCCCACATCTGGGCGAGCGTGCAAATCCCGGACGCACACGCCACGGGCGCCGTGCAGACGCGCGCGGGCCCGGGAAGGAACACCCCCAGGTGCAACACCTGGGCGCGCGAGTGCAACACGCGGGCCCCCCTCGCCGCGGCCCCGCGGCCCCCTCCCCCATTTCCAGATTTCCTGCGCGGAGAGAGACCAACTTTCCAATTGGAAAAACAAGCATGCACGCCTGCCGTCGGCCCGCCCGCCCCCCACCCCGCGTTTAAATCGGGACGCGGAGTCAGCAGTAATTTGAGCCCTCCCCGCCCCCGTACCCCACCCCCGCCACCCCAGCCTAAACGCGCAACAAAGGGGAGAGCACGGCGCGTACCACCCGGGGGGGTTCCACGAGGGAACCCGGCCCCGGCCGGGACCACCCTTCGGGTCATCCTGAGACCCCACAGAAGAGGGGGCCGCGGACAAAGACCCGAGCCCGGGGGAGGGGCTGGCGGGGGCGGGGCCGTGGAAGGCTCTGGAAAAAAGGCGGGGGGCTCACCATGGGAGGGGCCGAGCGGGCCCGGATCCGCGGTGGCTGCGGGCCCCGGGGGCTGGCCGGCCAGGAGCGCGAGCGGGCGGCGCGCGCCGTGAGGGGCCGTGGGGGGCGGCCGCGACCCCCGAGGGGGCCCCCGGCGCCGGAGCGGTGCGGAGCGCGGCGCGGACGGACCATGGCGGGCGCGGGCCGAGCGGGCTGGGGGCTGCCACGGGCCGCACGGGGGGCTGCGGGCTCCACCGACTGAGGGGCGCGGGCGCGCGGCTTCGGGGGAGACGGGCTGGGCTGAACCAAGCGCGGGGGACGCGGCGCCGGAGAGGGGTCGCCGCGGCCAAACCACTGCGGCGAGCGGGGGAGCGCGGCGCGTACCAACCGCGTCCGCGAGGGGGCGTGGCCGGGCTGTACCAAAATAGGGCTGGGGGAGCCTCAGGAAGCGGAGAGGGTGTGTGGGGCGGGGAACACGGCCATTGGAAGATGCTCTGGGCCTCTCGCGCTAGAGGGGGAGGAACTGGGAAGACGTGCGAGCAACAACTTCAGGGGGGTGTGGCGGGAGAGGCCATACGGAAGGGTGGACGGGGGGTGATAAGCGAAGACGACGATACTAAGTTGGCTTCGGGCTGGGGGACAGGATACCAAGAGACCCTACCCTTAGTCGCGGAGCCGGGAGACTACACCAAGAGACCTTAGGAAGAACAGGAATAAGGGAATAGTGGGCCTTGTGGCGAAGGAGCCTACCTAGAAGTTTGGGGATACGGATCGTACCTTGCACCAGGAGAGAACTTAATGTTTGAAGGCAGTGACGTGGCTAGGTGGGCCGGAGACCACAAATCCCAGCGTCCCCCGCGCGGCCTGCCTGGGCGGGGCCAGCGGCCCCAGAGACGCCGCCAGTCCCTGCTGCGTGCCCATTGGTCCCAGTGCCCTAAGGCTCTGCCTACCGCCCCAGGTACCTTCTCGGGCTTCTTGCCACTCGGGCCGTTCATTGATTCACTCTACACTCAGCTATTACAGGACTGCGTATTCACTTACTAGGAGTTGTGTAACATTTTCTGCTTAAATTTGTCTGTTTCTTAACTGTTGGTAATAGGTAACCGTGAAGAGGCTATGAGGATTAAATGAGTTAATATAAGATCACTACTCAGCCTAGTAACCACTTAAATGTTAAATCTTTTTTTTTTAAGAATTGTGATGAACACCAGTGAATAAAATAAAAACTTAAAGAAAAATCGTTATTGGGACGCCTGGGTGGCTCAGTCGGTTAAGCGCCCGACTTCAGCGCAGGTCGTGATCCCACAGTCCATGAGTTCGAGCCCTGCGTCGCGCTCTGTGCTGACAGCTCGGAGCCTGGAGCCTACTTTGGATTCTGTGTCTCCCCCTCTCTCTCTGCCCCTCCCCTGATCATGCTCTGTCTCTGTCTCAAAAATAAATACATTCAAATTTTTTTTTAAAAAGAAAAATCGTTATTAGTACTACTATTTCCAGTCTGCGCGAGCAGTGCGTATACTGTGATGACCAAAACAGACAGAGTCCCCCACAGAGCCCAAAGTCCACTGGAGCAAACAAAATAATCGCAGTTTGTGATAAGTGTGATAAATAGAGCAAATGCACAGGACGAGAGCATGGTGACCACGAGAAGTCAGGGTACCCACCTTTAGGTAGCCTGCAATTCTCTATGGGCTGGAAGAGCCCTAAAACGAGGGAACAGCAAGGCACAATCCTGAGGGCAGAAGGAAAGTAAGGGAAGCCGGCACAGTTGGAGCGGACTGAGGGTGGAGGGCTGTGGAAATGGGGAGGTGCTGGGATCCACAAGCAGGGACCTGCAGCCTTGCCATGGAACTTGGAATTTTAATCTCACTCTGCTGGGGATCCACCAGAAGGTTTTCAGCAAGGGAGTGACACAGACTCCCTTATTTTTAGACAAATCACTCCTACAATACTCGGAAATGACATTTCTACAAGTCTACCAGAATGGGACCCACAGTGGCCTCTGAGGAGAGAAGGCAACACGCAGAGGGAATGGGGCCACAGCGACGGAAAGGAGATTCAGCTGCCTCTCTTAGACTATCTGGAATTCTTACATTATGCAGATGTTGCCTACCGAGAAATAATTTTTGAAATACTTACATCTTTTTGGAAGGATTCCTCTGGCTGCTGTGTTGAAAATAAAACGGTAGGGGTGCCTGGATGGCTCAGTGCGTTAAGCATTCGATTTCAGCTCAGGTCATGATCTCACGGTTCATGCGTTTGAGTTCTGTCAGTGCAGAGCCTGCTTCAGATCCTCTGTCTCCCTTTCTCTCTGCCCCTCCCCTGCTGTCTCTCAAAAATAAACATTAAAAAGAGAGGAAGAAAATAAACCGGTAGGAGATGAGTGGAAGCAGAAGGGCAGAGAGGACTGTGCCGATGATCCAGACAAGAGGCATAGGTGGGATGGATGGCAGGCAGGGTGGCCACAGTGGAGGTGGTCGCTTCCACAGTTTATTCCAAGCCAGAGCCCAAAGGGCTTGGGCAGAGAGTGAGTGAAAGGCGTGAAGGACGATGCCATGGTTTTTGGCCTGTACCGAGATGCCACTTAGCGAAAGGGAGCAGACTATGGGCCAGGTGGTTTGTGATGCGTGTTAACTTTGAGATGTTGACTAAGTGATGTAGATAGGGGAGTCTGGAGATACAACTTTGAGAATCTTCAGTGTCTGAGTCGATGAGACACTGAGATCACGAAGGGCATGTGTATAGACAGACACCGGGACGCTCCAGACCTTTAGAGGTCAGAGTCCTGAGAGGCAAGCAGCAGATGGGACAGGAGTGGCTGGTGAAAGAGGAGAAAGGCTGGCTGTATTTCCCACCCTGTTTGCCCCGCCCACTCAGCTGCCCGCCCAAGGGGTTCCCAGGGCCGGCTCCAACCTGGCCCCGAGATCCAAATCGGCCTTGGATTGTGACCAGATGGAGAACCGGTGCTCTCCGGGCCCAGACCACAAGTTAGACAGCAACAGTTACCTCCAGAGCCCCAACAAGCATCCACGTCTGGACAACCCACTGCTGGCAGCAGGGAGACAGAACCACAGGGACAGAAGCCTCCTTCATCCCCCTAAGTCCTAATTTCTCACCGTTCTTGTTGGTCCAAGCCTTCACAAACCCTTGTCTGGAAACCCCCTCCTCGGTGTCTCTCGCTTTGCTGACCCAAACACCCCAGCGGCTTCCCTTAGAATTAAACGCAAACTTCCTCCAGTGCCCTGCATGCTGGCTGCTTGCTGCTCTATCCACACTGATTCCTCTGACGTCCCTCCTGCTCTCCAGCATCCTTCAGCGCCCACCAGGGCACATGCGTGGGTGTGAATTCCCAGGATCGTATAAGCGGAGAGAAAATTGTGCCAGGATACACTCCGGCGGGAGCAAAATGGAAACATCCCCGAACGTGACAAGAAAACGTAGGCAGAAATTATGAGTTATACGACAGTACAGCTCTCCGAAACCACCTTGCTTACCCGGTGTGCCAGTTTAAAAGGCAACTGCCCACTTCATCTGTGAAATCTGCTGCCCAGGCTAGCGGGCTAATATGACTAAGCAATTCTGCTCCCATCTGTCAACACTTCCTGAAAACTGTTACCGAACCTGTTTATGCCGGTTGCTCTTAAGTTAATAACTTAATCCTATCAAACCAATGAAATGTTAACGCAAGAGACTTGTTTATATGGAAACCAGGTAGCCTGCATTAGAAGAAATAAAAATGAGTTGCTTAAAAAAAAGAAAAAAAAACCCAAAAAATAAAGCGCTGGAAATGACAAATAACTTGTGCTTTGCAGATGTAGCTTATAAAAGAATATGATGTTTTTGACAGGTGGGAAACCAATACTTAAAGAAAAGATCTTGGTCCTAACAGAAAACAGAAAAGATGATGGGGCGCCTGGGTGGCGCAGTCGGTTAAGCGTCAGACTTCAGCCAGGTCACCATCTCGCGGTCCGTGAGTTAGAGCCCCGCGTCGGGCTCTGGGCTGGTGGCTCAGAGCCTGGAGCCTGTTTCCGATTCTGTGTCTCCCTCTCTCTCTCTGCCCCTCCCCCGTTCATGCTCTGTCTCTCTCTGTCCCCCAAAAAATAAATAAACGGTGAAAAAAAAAAAAAAACCAGAAAAGATGATTATTTATTATTTTGGGAGACAGTGTGAGTGGGTGGGGGAGGGGCAGAGAGAGAGGGAGATCCTAAGCAGGCTCCATACCCCCCGCCCCCCACACCCCCCGCAGCTCGAGCCCCACTTGGGTCTCGAACTCATAAACCGTGAGATCACGACCTTAGCCAAAACCAAGAGTCAGCCTTAGCTCAACCACTAAACCACGCAGGCGCCCCTGAATGTCTGTTTAAATGTTCTTAATTAAAACATTCAAAGTGCTTAGATGGGCATAAGTGCCATTTGCCATCTATTTCTAACTCCATCTGCCCCCCCCCCCCCCCCCCCCCCAATGAAAAGGATCGCACTTGTTGGGACTCCTGGGTGGTTCAGTCGGGTAAGTGTCGATCTCTGGCTCAGGTCATGATCTCGCGGTTTTGCGAGTTGGAGCCCCCCATCGGGCTCCCTGCTGTCAGCGCGGAGCCTGCTTCAGATCCTCTGTCCCCCTCTCTCCCTGCCCTTCCCACACTGGCGCTCTCTCTCTCTCTCTCTCTCTCAAGCAAACCTAAAGAGATGATTGCACCTGCTGACCCCATTATGGTCGAGTGGGGTCATGTGATTAGTTCTGGCCAATGAGATATGAGGAAAATGACATGTGCCTTCAGTGGAGCATTTAATTACCAGAGCAGGACGAAAGCTCTCTAAGCCTTTCCTGTGCTGCTGGCAATGTTCCAGATGTATCAGCATCACCAAGCTGACCCTCTATGTAGCAGGAGTGAGAAAACCCACCTCTGTTATTTCAAGTCACTGCAATTTGGAAGTTGTTCATGCAGCCAAACCCAGTCTATCCTGACATATGAATGTCCTTTTTAAATAATCCCGTTTAACCAACATGATTGAGTTTACTAAAACGGCAGATTGGGAGTAACTTCAGGTTGGATGTGTAGGTGACACAGACAAGGACACAAAGGCAACATGGACAAACAACAATGCCTTATACAACAAAAGGTGAGCAAAGTGATCTCTGTCTTGAAGTTTGTTTTGTTTTGTTATTACAAAGTTACGTTTAAAAAAAAAAAAAAAAAAAAAAACACGGTCTGCCAGATACATGCGTCCAGGCTCTATATAAGCTTCCTTAAGCTTTCTCATCATGATTTCTAATTATCTGTGGGCCCACATCAGCTTGGGAGCTTTGTAAGGACAAGCATCCCATCACGTGTCACTTACTCACAGCGATGTCCCAAAAGCCCAACAGAGTTCTCTACGTCCAAATGCTCGTGCACCCCCAGAACGCCCTCCGCCTCTACACCTCTATAGAAGTGGGGTGATGTGTTTGACACCCCATTCTCCCTTCCAGGGCACACCAGAAAACCACGTGTCCCAGCTTCCCCCATAGTAGATGGGGGTGATTTCATCCTCACCAGTGGAAACATAAACGTGAGCACCACGATGTCGCGAGCACCACCTCTGGTCACAGGCAGGTAAAAGCCTGTGCACCCAGTCCTCTCCATGCCCATGCTCTACCCCCACTGTTGGAGACCAAGGACCTCAAAATGGAGGGGTTGGCTATTGAATGAAAGCAACGGGACCCCTGAGTCACTCTTGGTGGACAGCCACCAGGGGGAACAGCTTGATCCACATTAGACTCCAGGTGGTGGCGGGGGGTTATTTCTCACGAGGGTCCTTCAAGGTCAGCTTATCAGAGCTTCCCCTGACAGATACGAGAGAACTTCACGGCCACAGCCCTGGCCTCTAGCAGGCAACCAATCAATATTTTTCAAACACATGAACTGTAAATTTATGACCTCCAGTGTCAACCAGAACGTCTAGAAGGTTCCTCTAGGTGCTCAGGAGTAGCCTGTACAGCAGAGTGGGTCAGATTGGATGTCAAGAGCTGATGCCAGCCTGGATCACTTAATTAAAAAAAAAAAAATATATATATATATATATATATATATACACACACACACACATATATATATAGATATAGATAGTGTATATATATACATATACATACCATCACACACACACACACACACACACACACACACACACCATTCTAGGGGCGCCTTGGTGGCTCAGTTGGCTAAGCATCTGACTCTTGGTTTCGGCTCAGGTCATGATCTCACAGTTCATGAGTTCAAGCCCCGCATCAAGCTCTGTGCGGACAGTGTGGAGCTTGCTTAGGATTCTTGCTCGCTCTTTCTCTCCCCTTCTCTGTCCCTCCCCCACTCCTGCCATCTCTGTCTCAAAATAATAAACTTAAAAAGAATAGCATTCTTGGGAAAGCAATAATGATAGATAGTATTTCCTGAACACTACACTTAGTACTTCCTTTTTAAACTCACACCATGAGGTTGGCAATCTTGTCCTCACTCTATAGGTAGGGAAACCAAGGATTAGGAGGCAAGAGCCTGAGGTCATGGCTGAGGACAGGCCAAGGGGGGTGGTCTTGAGGAGGGGTTCTTGATTAACCTCGGCAGAAGCCCTTGACTCACTTGATGGAAAAAATGAGGGGCATCAGGCGTGAACGCCTCACTTTCCTGTCCCTCCTGCTCAAGACACACCATGGCTATCAACTCAGGATGGGGCCTTCCCATCCCTGTTACCACAGCACTTCTCACACCTGCCTCTAGCCACCACCAGTTCCAAACGCTCCGAGAGCTCTTCCTCCTACGGAGAGGACTGTGTCCCGCCCAGCCTCTTCTGATGCGGTGAGATCTATACCGGCGAATTACTGAGAAAGCAGATATTTTTGGAGGGGGCGATTTGGCAGTTCTGTCTCGGTTTAAAGCGGGCACCCCAAAAGTCCAGAAGCATCCTCTATGACTAACAATGGGGGGCGTAAAACACGGTGGCATTCAGGGGCGCCTGGGTGGCTCAGTAGGTTAAGCGCCTGACTCTGGACTTGGGATCAGGTCATGATGACCTCACAGTCCGTGAGTTCGAGCCCCTCACTGGGCTCTGCAATGACAGCATGGCTCCTGCCTCAGATTCCTCCCCTCTCCCTGCCCTTCCCCCGCTTGCACGCTCTCAAAATAAATAAAGACTTAAAAATAAATAAACAAGTAAATAAATAATAAAAAACGGTGACGTTCACACAAGGGAATACTCTGGAGCCATGAAAAAGAACAGAGGGCTTTTTGCCCTGGAATAAACCACAAGATGCCTTGTCAGATGAATAAAGGAATCTACAGAATAAAATAGGCTAAATCTAAGTTCTAGACATCTGCTGTAGGACATATTGCTGACAGTTAGCAATCCTCTACTGGGCGCTGAAGTTTAGGAAAAGGGCAGAACTCATGTTAAGTGTCCTTACCACATAGACATAGACACACACACACACACACACACACACACACACACACACACACACACGAAGGGACACAAGGAAACTTTTGGAGGTGACAGACAGAGGTCTATCTTGATTGCAGGAATGACTTTATGGGTGTACGCATATGTCCAAACTCATCAAAGTGTATACATTAAATATGTGCCAGGTTTTGTTTATCAATTACACCCCAGTAAAGCTGTTTTAGAAATATAAGTGGGCTTGCCACTGGACAGCAAAGCCAGAAAATGAATGTTTCTGTTTGCTTCCACCTGCCTGTGTAGATCTTTAAAGGATACATAAGAAACATGGCAATTGAGGGGCACCTGGTATGACTCCTAATCTCAAGGTCATGAGTTCAAGCCCTATGCTGGGCATGGAGCCTACACTCAATCAATCAATATAAATAAATAAATAAATAAATAAATAAATAAATAAATAAATAAAATTCTTAGAAAATTGGTAATTGATCTCCAGGGGGAGCTGGGAGAGACCATCCATTGGGTTAACTCTGGAACCTCTTAAAGTGTGAACCATATGGAGGTTTTATAAACACAAAAAATAAATTCAATTTTTACAAAGTCAGAAGTAGAAACGAAAACCAGCACCCTACTCGATTTTGAACTTTTGCTGTTAGGAGCGTTTCCCACAGGAATGCCGGCACAAGGGAGCAAAAGTAGACACGAAAGTATGTGCACACTCATTCTCCGCAGCGTTTTTAAGTGAAACTGCACAGCTAGCCAACTGCCACCCACAGTGTGGCAAACAGCTTCAAACCTGGCCCCCACACCCCCCACACCTCGCGGGATCACATTCTCATTATTATGCTTCAGTGTGGGCTGGGCCTACTGAGTGGTCGTGACGCACAAAACACGGCAAGAGTGATGGGGATATCGCTCCCACGATTGGGTTACAAAAAGACGCTGGCTTCCCTTCCATCTTGGGTGCTCGCTCACTTCCAGAGAGGCCGCCAGCCATGCCGTGAGCTGCGCTATGAAGAGGCCTTCACCTGTGAGGCACTGAAACCCGCCCACAAGCACAGAACGAGCCGGGAAGTGGGCCCTTCCCCAGTGGAGCCTACGGATGAGACGGCAGCCCTGGCCCACAGCTTGACCGCAACCTGGACAGACCTTGAACCAGAGGCAGGAGCTCTGCTGTGTCTGGATTCCTGACCCAGGGCAACTGTGAGGCAAATCCTTGCTATTTAAGTCACTGGGTGGTGGGGGTTGTCACACATCAACAGTGTGCACAGACCAGATGGCGTGCGGACTTGGCCATTTAACAGAGCCAAGTGTCATGAATGATGTGGACAGAAGGCCACTACTTGATTGGAAAAACAAAACAAAACAAACAAACAAACAAACAAACCCAAGACAAACTGACCCCACGAATGTAAAACATTTAAGAAACTATAAACGTCTCTACAACCCAATGCATGGAAACCCAACACCGAACTGGTACGTCTGCCTCTAGGGAAGAAAGTGGTTTGCTCAGTGTGTGTGTTCGGGGTGAGAGGGGAGAAGAGGTATGAAAGGGAACTTTTTATGCGACACGCTTCAGTGCCTTTGTAGCTTTATGAAACTGTAATCGTGTGTGGCATCAATATATTTTTAAGGTTAATTAAAAAAAAAACCAAGATGGTGGAAAAATATGTATTAGTGAGTTTGGTGTACCTTGAGACAAATAGATCCTTTCTAGAAGGTCTCCTTTTTCTCATGGTCTTCCTTCCTGTCAGCTGGGCATTTTCTCTCACCCAAGCCAGGTTCACAACTATTCATGTGTTGGTGTTTAAGCGTTTTTTGCCCTCCTTTTTTTTCTAAAGTTATGTTCTACCATCGGGCGAATTCTCGGGAATTTCCTACTTCCAGCTCTAGATGCATGGTCCAAAAGCAAACTGATCAAAAATGAAATGCTTCCAACTAGTCACTCATCCAGTTCCGACGGTCACGGATGCTCTGGTGATTCTGACAAGTTGGCATGCACCGTTAGAAACAGGTTGGCCCGCTACACTTGCCTTAAGAGTGCACTTGCGGGCGCCTGGGTGGCTCTGTCGGTTAGGCATCCCACTCTTGATTTCGGATCGGGTCACGATCTCATGGTTCGTGAGATCAAGCCCCGTATCGGGCCCTGAGCTGACCGCATGGAGTCTGCTTGGGATTCTCCGTCTCCTCTCTCTCTGCCCCTCCCCCGCTTGCACATACGCGTGTGCACACGCTTTCTCTCAGAAATAAATAAACCTAAAAAGCAAAACAAAGCGCATTTGGCCAGTGAGGACAACAGAAGCTAAGAGCAGCTTTCCTGTGGGGAGGACTGTGCTGAGCCTGTCTCATGCTCGATCCTGTGAGGAAGCCGCTATTTGACAAAGGGAAAACTGAGGCTCAGAGAGGCGTGGGGACCTACCCAAAGCCACAGAGCTCGTCGATGCAGGAGCTGGCGTTTAGACCCTGTTACTCTAAGGTTTTCCACCATTTCCTTCTACAAAGTAGCCTCGATACTACCCTGCACTCAGAGAAAACCTTTCCCCAAAGACTCATTACTGGTGATGGCTGGTTCTAGGGCGCTTAAGCACTTAGCCGACCGTCTTTCCCTGTATGGACCGTGAGGTGAGCAGGTGAGCCCTAGGTGTCTAAACGTTCTCTCCCGGGACATTCTAGCAACCCTGGGCTTTCCTCTGCCTCACCTGGGGAACACGCACCCGTGAATACATCAGGACGGTCCCTTTGGCTCGCGTCCCCGGGTGTTGAGGTCGAGAGGCCCTCGCTGGCCAGACACGGACAAACGAGCGACTGGAAACGTTTCTCTTCGATCAGTTTCTCCCGGACCCCAACCTGCAAGGCTATTCGGCCAGGTGGAAACAGCGCCGGCTGCTCCCTCCTGGTCTCTCTGCGGCCAACGTGGCGATCGCGCCCTCCTGGAAACACTCCGCTTCCACGACACTCGCCTCGTCCTCCTGCCTCCTGGCTCCCTGCCCAACCTGACGTGTGGCTCTGTCCCAGGGCTGTCCTTGTCCCCGTGTCTTCTCCTTCTTCCAGAGGTCGCAAAATGGCGGCCCGGTGGCCTCGTCAGACCCACAAGCGGATTTTGTTTGGTCCTCACAGTGTTTTTGGTTGCAATTTGAGTGCCGTTAGGTGGGGCAAGCACTCGACAAGTTCGCCACGGTCCCCGTCACTCCCTATTGTCTTCCACCCGTCCGCTTCACGCATTTCCATCACCTGCCTGGTCCCTGAAGCCATCTGAGTTTTCAAAAGCCCCTGCTACACACGCTGCCTGGGAAACGTCACCCGCTTGCCCTTCAACTACCACCGGCGTCTCCCACTCCACCTTTCGTCTGCAGGACAGTCACCCAGGGAGCTCGTTCAAAGGTGGCCGATTCCCAGCCTCCCTCCCTCCCCCAGATTTCACTCAGCAGAGCCAGGGCAGGACGGTCAACTCAAATGCCTACGGGGGCCAGGCGGGCCACATAAATGAGTGAACTAGCCAGGCATGACAAAAGTCGACGGCCAGAAATATCATCAAATTGTATCTTTACTGAACGATGGCGAATGCACGGAACACAATACAAACATGTGTGATACTGGCGTTCATATTTCAAATTCAAAATTGAAAAAATACAGATTGAAAAATAGAAATATTTAATTATTAAAATTTTCTCTTTCGTTACTTCTGTTGCTCCTTTGATTTGAAGCCAAAGGCTGACATCATCCCTTCCGCACCGAGAGGTCAACGTCAGGCCTTTGGATGTCACGGTGGGACGGGACGGGCAGTTTAGAATTCAACCCTGAATCCTGAACTGGGAACGGTATTTCGTTTGATTCAGTTTTGTAACGGAAAACAGCCGTTCGCAGGCGTGGGTACTTCCAGACACAGAGACTCAAAACAACTACTGGGGAGAGTTGTACGGCTGTGATCTTCACCAGAATCACATCTAGGAAACCAGCACCCTATTGCACTGTGGTTCAGTAACTGCTCGGGTCTGCATTCACACGATCGACAGCAACCCGCAAAGGCCAACCGCGCAGTGTTAGTTCCTTTTCACAAAGTCTGGATGCAGAGAGCCTTTAGGGGAATTTGGTCTTGAAGCCCACAGTCTGGGTGAATGCGGTCCAGGCCGTGTCTTTCGCTTCTGGAAACCCAACCGTGGCAAAGGAAAAATACTCCTTGCCGACGGCTTCCCCATCTTTGCCGGGACGGGGCAAACACGATCATACATTCAAGTAGCTGTTTGTGAACATCTTTGCAGAGAAACAGTGTTCAGAGGGGTTGTGACCTCCACCGGAAGTCTTTGACCGACCTTCTCAGGGGGTGTGGCCTTCGCTTCATTGGAAAGGAACCGAGGGGACAGATTTCAACTGTTCAGGTTCCTTCCACACCATCACGTGACGACCAGGTCACAGTGCTTCTGGAAAATACATCAATCAAGTTCACATTCAACCTGCCCACGGTTAAAGGTCAGGTGTCGTGTCGAGGACGTCCACGGTGTGTTCCGGGTACTTTGTGAACGCGACTCAATTCCTGGCAATTGAGGCAACGAGCCAGCTTGCATCCTGGCCAGATGTTGCCCCTGTGACTGAGGAGTCCTGACAATGCCCACCCCCTCCCCGGGACACAGGTCATTAGGTTACCGCACCTGTCTGCCGCCGCGCTTAGGAATTCTCGCCAGTCTATGTGAGGCTTGTCATTTCTCTCGGTACATAAAAAATAGCTCAGCTCCCAGTGCCGGGCCTGCCTCGGCACCGTGTCACAGGCTTCTTCGGTCCGTCAAAATCCTCAACACCACAAATAAATAAAGCTAACCGGCTGGCAGTAATAGTTCGTGAGCGACGACAGAAAAGGCCACAAATGATCGGACTCTTTCAAGCGACCGGACTTGGAAATCCTCTGGTTTATCTTCGACTCACGGTGCGACACAAATGTCCGTTTGGCTAAAGCGACAGTCTCGACTGGCGTGTGTTTCTGTCCGGGATGCGTCATCCCGCTCCTTTATAAACTCGCCGTCTGTGGAGTTTATAATGCCCGGGGAAGTTCTTTTCTCGCTACTCTGGAACTGCGTCTCGCGGCCACGCCACGTCTATGACCTGCTTTCTTTCTGAAGCAAACCCTACTGACGTTTGAGGCCCTTTTTCAGTTCATTGAGTATCGCGTCTCGCGTCTGTTCCGTGTACTGGTCGAAGCTCTTACTGTGCTTGGATTCATAATGACGTCTCAGGTTGTATTCTTTCAACACAGATACGATTTTTTTGCATATTAAGCACATAGGCATACTCTTCACTTCCACAAAGAAATAGGCTCGCTCCCATTTTTCTCGAAACACGTGGCCCTCTCGGTCTCTCTTTCGTTTTGCCACTTTTGATAGAGACATGGGTACAAGAAAGGTTTCACTCTCCTCTGATCACTACCCCGGGAACAACCACAGCGCAAGCCCAAAGGCAACGAATGACCCTCTGCCTCGCGGTGGGAGCCAAACAGGAGTGGTGGGGACTGTGGCGAACCAGAGAGCACACGCCCCATTGATGGGGGCAGCTCCAGCCCGTTGTTGCTAGGCAGGAGGGCGGGCCCGAGGTGCCAGAACTTCTGACTTGTCGAGAGGAGCCAAGGCTGTAGATTGTGTGTGTGAGTGTGTGAGTGTGTGTGTTTGAATGTGTGTGTGTGTGTGTGTGTGTGTGTGTGTGTGAGAATTATCCTGATTTTTACAACTAACTCGTTAGGAAAAAAATGCTACGTATGCTAACACAGGGAAGGCCAAACAAAACTCATCTGCAGAGTGGCCCATGGGCCACCAGATCGCAACCTCTCTCCTAGGACAGGGCCCAGGAATCTGATGTTCACCAGCGTCCCAAACCACACGGATGCTGGTGGTCCAGGCACGGACCACGTTCTGAGCAATGCTAGTCTAGAGTCTGACAACAGGCCGTGAACTCTCTGCCTCTATGCCGGGCCACCCTCGTACTCCAGATCGTGTCTGTACCCAGCTGCCCCTGGGTGCCTGAGGACGCTCTTTAGGGCTCTTGCCTCGCCACATTCCAAACCTGTACCCTGCCACGCTTTCCCTCTCCGGGACAGGCACCGTCCACCCTGTCTAAAGCCCTGGGAGGTCAGGCTCTAACTGGGACCCGGGGCTGGCCCTCTCCTCATATGTGACCCTGTCCGCTCCTGTGGCTTCAACAATCAAACATACACCGTCCCCTAAAAACACATCCTGAACTCCCAACACGTCACCTGTGCCTTGGACGTTCCCTGGACCCGTCAGCGCTCACTACTGGTTCCTCCCGCTTCCCTCACTCAGGGAGGTTCCCCCATCTAACGGCACCCCCGGGCCAGAAGCCCACTCCACCACCCCTTCACCCCCACTTCCTTCACATGGCGTGCCAGTCCCCAGACTCACCCTGCTGGCCCTCTGACTCGGTCCCAGCCCCTCCACTGGCCTCTCTCCCCCTGAGGCCACTACCCTAGCCTCCTCCCTGCGTTCCTGGCCTGGTATTGATTGCCCTGTCACACTCCACAACCCAGAGGCCCTTTCTCACAGTGGGCTGACCCCGGCCTGCTCCCTGCATGTGGCCTCCTGTGGCTGAGTCCCCAGGACAAACCTCGAGTCACCCCATGTGGAGCCTGGGCCTCCTCCCAACCCGGCACCTGCCCACCTCTCTAGGCCCTTCCTTCCTCAGGCCGGACTCGTGTCTCTGAACATCCCAAGCTTTCTCCTGCTTTCCCACTGTCCCCGCACCTCGATCACCATTGGCCTCCTTCCTCCCCAGCCTCGTTGACTCCTGCTTCTCTCCCAAGACTGCTGAGCCCGGCCAGCTCAGAGGCCTCTTCCGGGGCCCACACAGTCCCCGCCCTACCTCCACGAGGGCACGCAGTCCTGTGGGCTGTGCCTGCCTGCCTCCGTGTCCCCCCCAAGCCAGGCTGCACCAGACTGCCTGACTCACTGCTGAGGCCCTGGTGTCACCAGCCCGGAACCTCAGGGACATCTGCTGAAGCGAGAACAAGGACAGAGAGGTCTCCCCCCAGGTGTCCTCCTGCCCAGTCCTGGGGGACGTCAGTGACGGGAGCCGGGGCGTGTGTTAAAAGGAACTTTATTGGGTGTCGGGGGTTCAGATGAGATCCATGAGGATGTCGTCCTCCATGACGCTGGGCTGCAGGCCCGGCTGAGGAACCGGGCCCCGGGGACCCCCGCTCAGCAGCATCTGACCTGGGGGGCAGTGGGGAAGGGACTGCATCTCCCAGTAGTCCCTGGGGCCCTGAAGGGCCCTGGGCCTGCTTCCTCCCTCTTCCTCTAGGAGCCCAACGTAATGACTTTTCTAGGAAGCCCCAGGGGGACCCATCAGAGGCACCTTCTGGCCCCGTCAGGGCACAAATGTACTGATTCCCATGAGCCTTTACAAGGCCATCCCCCCAAATACTTCTCTGGCCCTAAGACTATGCTTCCCTTCAGCCCCAGGACACGCAGGAAAGGAATCACGGAAAGAGCTCTTGTCCCACTAGGTCTCGATCCCCTGGGCTGTATTCTCCAGAAGCCCTCAGAGCCTCCCTAGAACCAAGGGGAGCCAGCTTCCATTCTTGAATCCAGGACTTCACTTCCCAGGAGCCCTTGGTCTTGAGGCTCTAGCCAGGGGCTGCTGGGATACCTGGTCCAGACCCCTGCCCTCCCCAGGGACCTCCTTACCTGGCAATGGAGCTCTTGGGGGAAGCTGTGCGGGCCAGGACTGGGCGGGTGGTGGGTGCAGGAGGGGGGGCCCCAGCTGGGGTTGCCCCAGGCCCTGGTGTGGTGGGGGCAGCAGTGCAGGAGCCCCTGGTGGCTGGAGATGGTGGAGGGAGGCTTGGGGTGGGGGCACGCCAGTCTGGGGCTGGGAGATCAAAGAAAGTGGCTCAGAAGACCCCAGCAGAGAGCCCCCCGCCCCACCAAGCAGCCTCTAGCACAGAAGTTGCCCAGAGAACATCTCATCCAGTGGTTGGGGGTCAGGGGTGGCCTTTCTTCAAAGGAATCTTAAAAGAAGCCCATGTAAGACACACAGAAGAGCCGGCCTGCCTGGGGCCTGTTCATACCCTCTGATCATAGCCAACCTCCTTCCTCCCAAACAAAAGGACCAGAAACATCAGGGCCCAGGGCCCAGGCCCCGTGGCTCCCATCTGCCCCCCACCCCTAAATCTCACCGGCGGTGGGTTGAGGAGAAGACTCCGCAGTTGGGGGTTGGCCCCAGGGTTCTGAGGCCGAAGGATGGGTCCAGGAGGGGGGGGGCCGGGGGCTGCTCCAGGAGGGCCTTGGGGGGCGCCCGGGGGGGCCTGGGCAGCACCCTGGGGCTGGGGCTGTCCCGAGGCCGCAGAGGCCCCCACGGTGCCCTGAGGCTGGGGCTGTGGTGGGCGGAGCTGGAGCTGGTGGGAAGAGATGGGGGTGAGGGACGAGGCAGAGTCCCCACACTCCTTGGCCTCCGAGGTCAGGTCAAGATGACAGTGTCCTTTGGGGTCTCCCCTCCCTGGCCCTGACCCCATCAGCCCTCTCCTCACCAGATTCTGTGAGGGTCTCGCCTGGTCCTCCAGAATGGGGCCCAGCCCGGGGGGTGCCTGCTGTGCCCCCATCTGTGTGGGACAGGGAGCAGGTCAGTGACTGGGGGTGGGAGTGGGGGGTTCCGCATCTGGGGTGGGGAGGAGCATTGTGAGCCCTGAAGGGGAACCTGTGAGGAGCTAGGAACGTTCTTTGGGAGTGGGTGGTCTGGGAACTAAACCTTACTCTCCCCAGTCCCCAAGAGGGGGCGGCCTCAGAGATCTGACGCAGACACGGAAAATGGTACAAAGATCACATGAAACCGTGGGGATGGAACTGAACTCAGGCGGCCGTGTCTTGGAGAACAGTGGGCACTGGCAGTGGAGCCCAGGAGGGATGCCGGGGGTCTGGGCATGGGGATGCGGGGATGTCAGGGGGGGCAGGCAGCCGTGGGGGGGTGGTGTGCCGGGGGCCAGGGTCACTCACCCCGCGCTGCTGTTCCAGCTTCTGCTGCTGGACCTGCTTGTGGTTGGTAATGACCTGCCGGATGCCGTTGACGAAGCCGCTCTGGTCGTAGGGGATGAGGCCCATGAAGATCTTCTTCTTGGACGAGTACAGGAGCATGAGCACACGCACCTCGCAGGGCGCCGTGTGGGGGAAGTGCACGCAGCCGGCCTGGTGAAGGACGATGAAGCAGTCACCTCCCCACAAGGAGGAGCAGGAGGAGGTGGCCCCTCGCCCCACCAGGTTCTAGAAGCCCTACAGGTGCCCGGGTCCCGCCCAGACGCAGACTCACAAAGCCGTTGCCCATGATCCGGTAGAGGCCTTTCAGGGATTCCAGGTCCTTGTTGGTGAAATGGAACTGCACCATCCTTGAGTTCCGGAACAAAGGGCCCAGGGTGGTCTGGGGGAGACACGGGCCAGCCAGCACGCTGAGTGGGGAAGGGAACGGCGGGGGGCGGGGAAGGGACGAGGGCAGGGGCTGGCGGCGTTCTCGCGAGCCACTCACCAGCAGCTGCTGCGGGATGAGCTGCATGATGAGCTTCTGGGGCCACTGCTCGGTCTTCCTGGGGCCGCACAGGAGAGGTGTCAGGAGGGTGGCGCACGCCCCGGGCCACCCAGCCCCCACCCCCACAGGCACCTACAAGTTCTCGCCATGATTCACGTAGACCTGGCACGGCAGCGACCGCGTCAGCTTGGTGTTGGCGTCTACCGAGGCGGGTTTGGGCTTCTGAGCGGAAAAGTGGCACGTGTCACGGCGAAAGGGACCCCGAACCCCAGTCCCCTCAATGTCTCCTGCCCTAGGCTGGGAGCCCCAGAGCACATGGGCTCCCCTGGTGTAAGTCCCACGAGCCCTGGGCCCCTCCTCCAGACCACCAATCCCACAAGCTCTGGACGCCATGATCTCCTGAATCCGTCCCGACCCTGAACCTAAGACTTCTTGGTTCTTCACCTGCGACACAGTTCTCACTACGTCCCTAGTCCCAAACCCTGAGTGAAAAGTCCCAGGCTTCTCTCCTCAGGACAAGTCCTATGGCCCCATAGGGACCCCGGCCCAGTCCCATGTCCTAACGGGCCACGAAAGCCACTTGGCTCCTCGTGCTACTCACCTCCTGCCACTCAAGGACCCCGCTCCAGGCCAGGAGTTTGTTGGAGACTGACTGCTGCCCACCAAGGGCCGGGGCCCCCAGCTGGGCTGGGGAAGGGCCGCTCACCCCGCCTGGGGCCACTGTGCCCGCCTGCCAGAGGGGGGAGGGAGGACAACAGAGTAGGGTCAGAGGGTCTCTCGGGAGGCACAACCGGAGGCACAGACAGACCGGCGGGAAGAACGGAATGCAGGTTCCTTTCTCAAGGACTCGATGGTCCCTAGGACCATAAACCTCTGTAGGATTTGAGGACTGAATGCCCATGATGCCCTGACTCCGGTATCCCTTAGAGTCCTCAGCCGCTCTCCCCCTCCAGGAGCCAAAGCCCCACCCACGATTCCGTCCCCACACCTTCCAGTCTCGGTCATCGGTGGCACAAGCCCCGTGAACCCGAAGACTCAGAACAAGACCCACGTGCCCTCACACCCTCCTCGGGAAGGCGAGCTGCTCGGCCTCTGCTCTGTTAGCGGCTGGAAGGAGCAGGGCGGTGGGGCAGGCGTGCGAGCACCTACCATGGACGGTGCCCCAGGTTGTGCGGGCGGGGCCAGGCCCGGGCCGGGAGCCACGGTGGAGACCAGGCTGGCCTGGGAAGCAGGGGGTGGCTTGGGGGCGCCAGGGGGCCCCGGGGGTAGTGGTGGGGCCGGTGCCTGGCTGAAGGGGGGACCCACTCCTGGAGCGGCTTGCTGGAGAGGGTTAATGGGTGAGACTGTGGGAGAGACCAAGAGAAGAGGTGGGGACCGTTGTGCAGAGAGGCCTGGCTGACCCCAGCCCACCCCGCAGCCCGGCCCCAGGACTCACAGCGTGGGCCCAGCCCAGCCTTCTGGTTCTTGGCGGCTTCCACCGCATTCTGGGCAGCCACCTGAGCTGCGCTCAGGTTCCCAGGGACCTGGGTGGGGAGAAGGTGATAAGGGCCACGCACCCCAGTCTTGGTGCCCCATGGGGTCATGCCACTGTGCCCCCACAAGGCACAGTTACGCCAGCTACAACGCAGCAGGAGCTCACGGCTGCCATCACACCATGGGGACATGACTCTCCGGCCCGAGAGTCCCACCCACCCTGGTGTCCCCGTGGAGACTCCCATCACCCCATAAGCCCCAACATCCTGCTAGGTCTCTCCTGAGAGGCCAGGGCTCCCGCTAGGCCCCAGGAGCATGTCCCCTTCCTGGCAACATCCATACCTGGTACTGCTGGGGGACCGGGGGCAGAGGCTGCTGGGGCGCTGCTGAGAGTGAGGCGCCTGAGGGTGGAGCTGGAGGCAGGGGCACAGGCTGCTTTGGCTGGAGGGGGCCTGGGGCTGAGCCACCCCCAACTGAGAGTGAAGGATGGACGACCAAGCCCCGTGAGAAGGGGTTCGAGAGAAGGGAGAGAAATCTAAGTCAGAGGGAGCGTGGTGGGGGGCTGCCCCCCACCGTCCCACCGGCACCCGGGCCTCACCCGGCAGCACCAGCCCCCGCACCAGCACCATGTGCCGGGGGTCCTGGCTCACATCTGTCGGTGGCTGCAGTGGCTCCAGCATGGCCGGGGGAGCCGCCTTCTCGAACAGAAGCCTCAGGGCAGGCAGCTTCCGGGGAGACACGATGGAGAAGTGGATCCCTTGCTGCAGGAGAAGAGATGAGTGGTCAGGGTGGGGGCCCGGGGGCCAACCCCCAGGTAACTGCACCTGCTGGGCCCTAAACCCAAATTCCCATCGGGCTCTGAGACCAGTGACCACGAGGTGCTGCCCCAGGGCATTCTGGGTTATAGCTCTTCCAAAAGGGGTCAGCAGAGCTGGCCACTCTGACGCAGGAGTCCGGGCCCCGGCGCTCTCCTCCCTCAGCTCTGGGACTCCAGCCTGTGTCCCTCCATCAGACTCAAGAGTCCTCACCTCCCCGATCTTCTGCACGAGACTCTCCGTCGTGTACCCAGAGTACGTGGTGCTCTCGACGGCGGGCAGCAGGTAAGGGGGCGAGTTACAGATGAGGAGGCAGACGCGGTGTGTCTGGCCACTGCCAGGGATAAGGAAAGATGTGGAGCCGGGAAGAACGGGGGCCCTGAGAAGGGACAGACCCGGCACCGGCAGAGCCGCAAGTCGGGAGTAAAAGCCCCACTTTACGGCTGAAAACACGGAGGCCCAGAGAGGTTTCTGACTCCCTCTAGGTTGCCCGGCTGGCAGGGGAAGCAGGAGACGGACCCGCGGCAGGCTGCTCTTCCCAGTGAGGACACTGAGACCGGCCATGGGCCAGGGGACGCCTCCCACCTCCCGCCTGCCACCCCCAGCGCTCAGCACTCAGGGCCCACCAGCTCCTCCCAGGGTGAGGCAGTGGGCGGAGTCACGAGCCAGAGTTCCCAGCCAGGTAGAAAGGGACACCTGGGCCCCACGTGGACCCCACATGCCGGGCACACTCACATCTGCTCCCGCATCTTCTTGAAGTCATCGAATAGCTGCAGGGCGGTGCTGAGGCCTTCCGCGATGAGGCTGCAGGTCTCGCCTCCCCCGCCCATGAACCTGCAGGAGGCCAGGCTGTCAGCCCCAGGGCGTGGGGGTGCCCGGCGGCCCCCAGGGCCGCCACCTCCCAGCCCCCAGGCCACACCTGGAGAGCCTGCACCTGCGTGTCGCCCTCCTCTCCACGCTCCACCACGCAGGGACACTTGCACTCCCTGCTCTATCCCCAGTGCTGACACAGTGCCAGGCCCAGAGAGTGAGGACAGGGGCCGCCCGTCATCTCCTGTGAGGGAGGCCCTCTCGCAAGAGGCCCTGTCAGAGGACAGAACGGGGAAAGGCCCCGGACACCAGGCCTATGATCCCGTACTGTGTCCCCATCCCCGCACACCTCCCCTCTGGGCCATCTGTTCCCTCTTTAAAGCCAGCCCTGGCCCCAGCCCATGCCCCCCACCAGCCCTAAATACGGGGGCCTCCGCTGTCCTCCCAGCATCGAAGGCTGACCTGTGTCTGTCCCCCTCCACAAGAGATATGGAAATCCTAACCCCAGTAGCTCAGAATGCGCCCTTATTTGGAAACAGGGTGTCTACAGAAGTTATAGACTACGCTGAGGTCCAAGGGTGGGCCCTAATCCGGTATGACCCACGTCCTTATGGTCAAAACAGGGAAATGTAGACACGGAGACAGACATGCTCAGAGGAAAGACAACGCAGACATATGGGGAGAATGCCACGTGGAGACTGGAGTCACACAATCACAAGCCAAGGACCGCCTGGGGACACCAGACCCTGGAAAAGGCAAGGAAGGATCTTCCTTCCCCTACAGGCTCCAGAGGGAGCACGGCCCTGCTCCAAACCCTGATCGCAGACTTCTGGCTCCTGAACTGTGGGTCACTACCTTTCTGTGGCTCTAAGCCAACCCGTTTTTACTGCTTCATTATGGCAGCCCCAGGAAACGAATACACAGGCCCGCCCGGGTTTCTCTTGCATCTGACATGGAGACAGGTCACCAGAGCCCATCTCCCGTGGGGCACGGCATAGGGAAGGCCTCTATCTGTGTGAGGCTGTTGTCATGATTCTTCAGGTCACATGGCTGTGAGGCTGACTCTGCCACAGGGAATGTTTGTGCAGGTAGGGCCCCTCTCTGGAAGATTTGAGGGCTCTGTCCCCTTGAATTGTATGGCCCCTGCACTGGGGCCACACATGCACACATCTGAGTCCTCTCTTACCCCCCGCCCCCCGAGTCTGACATGAGGGAGACATTGGAAAACATGAGTTAAAAACGAATTGTCGGGGGGACACCTGGATGGCTCAGTTGAGTGTCAGACTTTTTTTTTTTTTTTTTTAATGTTTATTTTTGAGAGAGAGAGAAGAGAGGGCAGACAGAGAGAATCCCAACCAGGTTCTGCACTGTCAGCACAGAGCCCAACTCAGGGCTCGAACTCACAAACTGTGAGATCGAGACCTGAGCCAAAACCAAGAGGCAGACACTTAAATCGATTGAGCCACCCAGGCGACCCTGAGAGTCCAACTCGGTTTCGGTTCAGGTCATGATCCCAGGGTCTTGGGATGGAGTCCTGTGTCGGGCTCTGCACTGAGTGTGAAACCTGCTTAAGATTCTCTCTCCCTCCCTCTGCCCCTCCTCTGTGCATGGAGGTGCTCTCTCTCTCCCTCTCTCTTTAAAATGGGGTGGGGGGGGGGGCCTGAATGGCCATGGGGGCCTGGCTGGCTCGATGAGTAGAGGATGCAATGCTTGATCTTGGGGCTGGAGTTCGAGCTCCATGTGTGGCATAGTTTACTTAAAATTAAAAAAAAAAAAAAATTGAAAACAAACAGCTACCGATCCAACCATGTCCATTAAGGCCAGAATAAAGCCAAGCTCTTATCTGGGCATCCGGGGCCCTCTGTGCCCCGGACTCTGCCCAACTACCTGCTCCATCCTTCTGTGGGTACGTCTTCCAGAATGTCTCACGTGTCCCTGGTCTCCGCAATCTGCCACATAACCAGTCCTCTGCCTGTGCTACCCACCGCCCCATGACCACATGCCAGCCCTCTTCTGGCCCCGGAGGAAAATCCCTGCTTATCTATCCTGTGACCCCTCCGCCTCCAGCCCAGAATCCCCTCCTCCAGGAAGACTGACTCACCTGCCACCTGACTTTAGCGCCGCCCCACCCCGCAATCATATCCCACGTCACTGGATACTGCGACCGACAAAGCTTCCCTCCGTGGCACACCCGGAGCCAGTGACGTGGACCAGGTGGCCTGAACCATCTCAGCACGTGCCCCAGGTGTCTGAAGACACACAGGGCCTCAGAAAACGCCTCCTGGACCAGTGAGTGGTGCACCAGCAGCCAGGCCGACAGCCACGGCAGCTCGAGCCCCCTGCTCCTTAGCCGGGGTCTTGCATGACTCTCTTTCCAGTTTCAGGCTTCTGCCCTCTGCTCCCTCCACGCCGTGTGTGCTCGGAGCCTGAAGCCTTCCTTCACTGCACTGCCCCTTACCCCACCCCACCCCACCCCCCGCCCAGCTCCCAGCCCTCCTCTTCCTTACCACTGACACTCTGTTCTGCAAAGGAACTTTCGAGACCACAGAGTTGGAGCAGATCCCAATGAATGAACCAGCCTTACATCCAACCTGCCACCGCTGTCTGTTCCTGAATAAATCAAACCACTATTTTCACAGGCCTTTTTGAGCCAAAAGTTCCCTGGGCTGGGCCTGGCCAGAAGGCAGTGGGGGTGAAGATACGAGCAACTGCTGCCCCGCGTGCAGGGCTCCTTTTAGGGGCACAGAAATGCTTGGGGACCAGACAGAGGTGGTGGCTGCACTGTGTGAACTTACGAAATGCCACTGAATTGTTCACTTTAAGATAGCCACCCAGGGGCGCCTGGGTGTCTCAGTCGGTTAAGCATCTGCCTTCGGTTCCGGTCACGATCTCACAGTTTGTGGGTTCGAGCCCCACATCGGGCTCCCCGCTGTCAGCATGGAGCCCGCTTAGGAGCCTCTGTCCCCTTCTCGCTGCCCCTACCCCGCTTGCGTACTCTCAAAAATAAATAATCCATTTAAAAAGTTTCTTTGAATAATCACCTCTGTTATGTGAACTTTGCCTTGACTTAAAAAGTAATTTATGAGGGAAAGCGTGATTGGCCAATCACTTCAAGATCCTAAAACCTGCTTTTTGCCTTCCTGAGTGTAAGCTGTCACCAGCTCAGAGAGATAATGTAACGAATGTTTTGCCCAGGAATCAAGAAATGCTGGAAAATGGAGGGGGAGGAGGGGGCAGAAATAAAATCTGGCCACTTGCAGGCAGGTTTTGAATACCGTAAGGTTTACAACGAGCCTTCATTCCAAACAAGCCCCTCAACGATGCGAACCGTGAAATCAGATGAAATACAAGTGCCCTGGTGTCACGGGTGGGCTGACTGGTACTGCTTCCCAGGCCCCTTGCTGATGTGACACCCTGAGTCTGCACCGCCCGCTTTCACGGGGTAGTAAGTCCTTGGAGGTACTGGCCGAAATGAATGAATGAGAACAGCAGCCAGGCTTGCCCCACCCAGCTGCTCACCCCACGTGAACACCCCCTCCTGGAGGGCCAGGACCTGGCCTGTCTCATGTCCCCAACTCCTCACGGCCTAGGACAGTTTGCTCCACAAACATCCATTGCATGAATGAACGAACGCGGGCATGCACGAACAGACTGTCACGATGCTAGGGAGAAAACGCTCAGGGCTCTTTTCTTTCTACCTCTATTGCTTTGGATTCTGGGTCACTTGCTGCAGAGGAGGAGGGGGGAAACCCACCTCTCTTGAAAGAAAGGAAATGGAACAGCAGAAATAAATCCTCTCAAAGCAAGGACGTTTCAAAAGTCACATCGCCTGCTTTGTAACTTAAGTTGCGGACATTCTGTGAGAAGATAAGATTTCCTCTCCGAGTGGGAACAAAACCCGCTGACTCTCTTTGTGATCTCTGTGCCAGACCTCCCGGAAACGTCACAGAAACCAGAGCGAGATGGTTACATAGGACTTGGTAAAACAATGACCGCTGCGAACGGCAGATAATGGCTTAAAATGTTTATCAGCTGACTGGGAGGACTCCACAGTGAGCGCACAGCATACAAAGCTTTTTCACTTGGTTAAAAGTACAGTGTATTCTAAGATGATTAAGGGGGAGGCATGGATATGTGCTGAATGTGCTCAGAAACTACTTCCCTCTTCTCTTCCAGATGCTTTGGAAAGATTTATCTATTTATTTATTTGGTTTTTTCAACGTTTCAGTCTTTACTTATTTAACTAGTCTCCACAGACATCGTGGGGCCTGAACTCACGACCCCAAGATCAAGAGTCGCATGCTCTTCCGACTGAGCCAGGTGCCCCTCAACGCCCAACCATGGAAAGTTTTGTTTTGTTTTTTTTTTTTAACGTTTATTTATTTTTGGGACAGAGAGAGACAGAGCATGAACGGGGTAGGGGCAGAGAGAGAGGGAGACACAGAATCGGAAGCAGGCTCCAGGCTCCGAGCCATCAGCCCAGAGCCCGACGCGGGGCTCAAACTCACGAACCGTGAGATCGTGACCTGAGCCGAAGTCAGACGCTCAACCGACTGAGCCACCCAGGCGCCCCGGAAAGTTTTAAATAAGGGGGTTTAACTGCTTTTCCTGACACTTAAACACCCACCAGAAGGCTTGGTTTCTTGGGGATGACCTTCTCCATGGCTTTCACTCATTCATTTACTCAGTCATGGTCTCCTGGGGCCTTCTGGGTGCCAGGCCCCAGCTGGAAACAAAAAGCAGGGGAACACCAGGGACCTAGACACGCATAGTCCAAAGGCGTGGGGCCGGGACAGGGGAGGGAGCAACTGGCGGCTTGCCAGAATCAGGGAAGGGACATCTGAGTTGAGTCCCGCAGCTCACGGCTCACCGGGAAGAATCATTAAGGACCATTACGCGTGTTCTGCACGTTCACTCACGCATTCACTCTTTCCCGCACGGTTTTCCTTAGACCTCCTTTGCGCCAGACCCCGCACTTGGTGCTAGGGACTTGAGCGACATCAGACATGAACTTGGGCCTCAAGGACCCCCATGTCACATTATTCAAGCCTCACCACATTCTATCTCAGCAGTGCTCAGCTGGAGTGGATTTTGCCCCCCGACCCTGACCCAAGGGGACATTTGATAATGCCTGGAGACATTTTGTGGTCACCGCTTGGGAAGTGGCTACTGGCATCTGGTGGCTAGAAGCCAGGGAGGCTACTGAACAGCCTGCGGGGCGCAGGACAATGAACGATTTGACCTAACGCGTCAACAGTACTGAGCTTGAGAAATGCTGCTCTGTCCGGACCACTAACTCCAATGACCACGAGGGGTCAAACTTGGGTGTCAACTTCCCAGTGAACGTGCAGCACCCAGTCCAGCACACACGGCCTGGAACAAAGCAGGCACCCTGCAAACAGTTGCTGCACGGACATGTGAAGGGAACAGCAGCCACGAGCCAGTGCGCTTTAATGAACTCTAACTACAGATCAGAGCTGGGGCCAGGCAGCACAAAGGCACGGTGTGAAGATTAGCTCCGGGGAGCGCCCTGGGGGACTCGGTCGGTCGGTTAAGTGCCCAACTTCAGCTCAGGTCACGATCTCACCATTCCTGAGTTCGAGCCCTGCGTTGGGCTCCGTGCTGACAGCTCAGAGCCTGGAACCCGCTTCAGATTCTGTGTCTCCCTCTCCCTCTGCCCCTACCCCGCTCTCCCTCTCGCTCTCAAAAATAAAAAATAAATAAGAAAATAAAAAGATTAGCTCCTGGGATCCTCCCAGGAGCACCGAGATACGGATCACTGTTATCCATTCACAAACCAAGAAACTGACACAGGAAACAATAACAACCACTAACTAACAAAGCACTTAAGTGCCACGTGCTGTCTTAAGTAGTCATCAAGTCAATATGATTCCCAGAGAATGCCTACAAAGTCATGGTAGCCAGGTCCCTCAGTGGCCCCCACTCCTGGTATTCATACCCTTGGCATTCGCCTCCCTTCACACTCCCCCTCACTGAACGGGACTGACTTCTAAACTGGACAGAACGTGACAAAAAGTAATGCTGTGTGACTTCCAAAACTTGATCATAAAAACCCTCGTAGCTTCCTCTTTGATCTGTCGTGTTTGCTCAGTCTGAGATAAGCCAGCTGCCACTTTGGGAGCGCATGCCGCAGCCACACAAGTGAGCCACCTTGAAATGGCTCCTCCAGTCCTGCAGATGACTGCAACCTCATGAGACCCTGAGCCAGAACTATCCTGCTAAGCCACTCCTGAATTCCTTACTTATAGAAATGGCATCAAATAGTCAACATTTATTGTTTCAAGCCGCTGTTTTGGAACACTCTGTCACGCAACAGAGAATAAGGAATACGATAAGCAAATAACACAAGTACCATTAACGTCTTCCCTTTAGAGAAATAGGAGAGGGCCCTCTGGGTGGCTCAGTTGGTTAGGCTTCTGACTCGATTTCGGCTCAGGTCATGATCTCACGGTTTGTGAGTTAGTTCGAGCCCGACACCGGGCTCTGTGCTGGTAGTGGGGAGCCTGCTTGAGATTCTCTCTCCCTCTCTCTCTGCCCCTCCCCTCCTCGTTCTCTCTCTCTCAAGATAAATAAACAAACATTAAGAAAAAAGAAATAGGAGATAAGCTACGTTAGGCACAAAGGGAGCAGGGACTCCTGGATCTCGGAGTTCTGTTGTGGTTTATCCGTGATGTGACCCCAGGCTGTCTGCACCCGAAAAAGCCTGTAATGTGAACATTCAAAATCCCATCCAAAGCACAGAGGGATCTATATCCTGGCCTAGTCCCACCCGCCTTGCACTCAGGCTTCAAGGTAGCCCTCTGAAAAAGGAAGACGGGGAGTACAGATGAGACACAGCAGAAACCACGCGGAGAATCACACGGTACAGGTGGGGGCTGGCCCTCCGCAGGCCTCCTAAACTGGGAAGGTTGCTCTACTTCCAAACCGGATGGCAAAACTGCTGAGCACACAGAACCCACCACGGAAGTGACTAGGGACAAAACTCCCTCCCCGACCGTTCAGCCACCCTGTGTGAAGGGATGGTTCCCGAAGCTCAAGGCAAGCCACCATCGGTTCATGGGCCCTCACAGGGTCCCCCCCCCCTCCCCACCCCAAGCACAAGGAAAAGCTCACTTAATGCCATCGAGCCAGGTGACAAACTCATAGGCGCTGCTGGTGGGAGCGTGACACTGTACGTAGGACTCAGGAGCGCAGTCCACCGTGTTGAACACCACGAGGCTGTACTGGGTCCCCCCATACTGGGAGAGGAGGACAGAGAAACTTTTCATCTGGGACCCCACCTCCCACCTCCCGCAGACACAGGAGTCGGGGCCCCGGCGCCCTCCTCCCTCAGACTCAGGAGTCCGGTTCCCGGCCCCCTCCTTCCTCAGACTCAGGCGTCCGGTCCCCGGCGCCCTCCTCCCTCAGACTCAGGAGTCCCAAGACTCACGTCTCCCCCGAAGTCCGTCTCAGCAGGAGGACCACCATTAAAGTACCTGTGAGGGTCGGAGGTAAAAGGTCGGGGTCAAGCCAAGAGGCTGTGGAGAACTAAAGTCGGAGGGCGGGGTTGGAGTCGCGGAAACGGCACTCACTCGATGGCCGGAAGCAGGTAGTGCTTGCGCAGCCCTTCGAAGTAAGGCCCCAGGTTGGCTGTGCCCTCGATCACAAACACCACGTCAGCCACGAGGCCCCCGGCGCGGGCCGGGCCCTCCGACCCGGGGACCATGCCCCGCGCAGCAGCAGCCACCGCCGCCACCGCCGCCGCCGCCGCAGCTTCTGCGGGAGGAGCTGCAGTGCGCCTGCGCTGCGCGTGCACCGGCGCCGGACGTCTCAGCTGCGCTGCTGGGCGTGCCCGCGGCCATGTTTGTGCGGGGCACGCAGGGCTCGTTGGTTCTACCTCCATCCTCGTCCGCACCCACCGCGAGCGAGATGAAGCGCATAGCGAACCCCTTCAGGAGCCTGACGGGGGAGATTGAATCATTGTCAGGACTGTGGAGAGTGGCACGTATTGAAAGAGGCACCGTCAGCCGCCATGTTTGAGCGAGGCGCCAGTTCCGACTCTGGTCTCAATGGGAGGGTCAGAAGACCTGGTTGCTATGCAACGCGTACGCTGCCCTAGTTTTCTAACGGAGAGATTAGGTTTCTAGTTCAGTTTTTTTTCTGGCGGGAGGAGATGGAGGGGGAGGGTCGCGTGAAGGCTCCAATCACAGCCTCAGAAATAGGGTTACTAGGCAACGCTTAAGGCTGCCGTCCACTCGGAGGGAAATGAAGCTGTTCTTCCCACTCAAGCCGAATTCCGACCCAAGTGGCGGTTGCTAGGCAACCCTTGATTGTTGTTTTCTGGGAGAGCAGCCAGAAACTGGCCTAAAACATAAATACATTCCAGGCGGATTAAAAATGTAAATGCGAAAAAAAAAAAAAAAAGTAAATGCAACAAATGAAACCTTAAAAATAGCTGAAGTTATAAAGAAACACGCTGTATAATCCTGGAGGCTGGAAAAAGAGTTTATCATCACAGCAAAGTCAGAAAACATAAAATATTGATCAGTTTGTCCAAAAGTCTCCATGAACCAAGTTGAAAAAAAATATGATAAACTGAGCAAGTCATTTGTAACATACATGTTGACTGAAAAACTACACAAATACATCTTACTAATCAATAAAAACTTAGGAAAATACAAATACTTTTTTTTTAATGGTAAGAAGGCTCTTCCCCCACACAAAACAATTAAAATTGGCGAATAAACATCTGAAAACTGCTTATCTTCACCAATTAAAAAGCATTCTACCTTTGTCATGCTGATTAATGTTGGAAAGAATAATGTCCATGAGGGTGGGAGAGTTTGGGCTCAAAATCTCGTGGGGGTGTAAATCAGCACAATTTGCTCCAGTGCAATTTGGCAACGTATTTCAGAATAAAAGGGCGCGTTCCTCTTACATACAGTTGTATCACCACTTTGTCACATTTACCTTATCCACCACTTTTTGCTTTTATTTTCTTTGCTGAAGACTCTTTTTTTTAAAAAAATTTCATTTAAGTAATCTCTACACCTGAAATGGGATTAAAACTCACCACCCCGAGATCGAGAGTTGCATTCATGTTCTTCTGACTGAGCCAGCCACGCACCCCTTGCTGAAGCCTTTTAAAGCAAAACCCCAACATCCTATCATTTTACCTCTACAGGCTTGGCAGAACTCTCTAAGAAGTCACGGGCATTTTCTTACACAGCCACTATGCCATTATCACCCCAAACAAAATCATTTCTTAGTATCATCTAAATCCACGATCAAGGGGTGCCTGGGTGGCTCAGTTGGTTAGGTGTCCGACTTTGGCTCAGATCATGATATCATGGTTTGTGGGTTTGAGCCCCGCATCGGGCTCTGTGCTGATGGCTCAGAGCCTGAAGCCTGCTTCGGATTCTGTGTCTCCCTTTCCCTCTGCCCCTCTCCTGCTCACTCTCTGCCTCTCTCTCTCTCTCTCAAAAATAAATAAACATTTAAAAAAAATTTTTTACTAGTAAATCCACAAATTTCCCCAATTCTCTCAAAACGTCCTTTTCCATTTGCTTTATTTGCGTCAGAATCCAAAGACCAAGCACATATTTAGACATTATATCTCTCAAATTTCTTTTCATCTAAAGCAGCTCCCATCTTTTGTATGCCAGTGTAATTCGATTTTAATAGAATTGTAAGGAAGATTAAATTGGAGCAAGGAAAAATGATCAACAGGTAAGAAGATTAAAATACTTCCTAAAATTAAAAATCTGCCCTAGCAGCTAAAAGGAAACCTTTCTTTAGATAAGCTGAATGTATGATCGACTGTACGAACTTATTTTTTAAACATTTCCATTCATATATTACAAATGATAAAAATAAATAAATAAACAATTAGATATTTTAACCTGGATTTCAGCTTCTGGGATTATGATGGATTAGGTGCTATAATACTGTTTTTGCAACATTGGTGGTTTCTTAAGAGGTAGACCTCATGAGAGGTTCTTCAAGAATCCTAACCGACCCCCCCCCCCCACCTTCTAGGGCACCTGGGTGGCTCAGTCAGTTAAGCCTCTGACTTCAGCTCAGCTGTTGATCTGAGGGTTCGTGAGTTCGAGCCCTGCATTGGGCTCTGCACTGACAGTGAGGAGCCTGCTTGGGATTCTCTCTCTGCCCCTCTCCAACTCACGCTTTTTTTTTTTTCTCTCTCTCTCTCAAAATAACTAAACTTAAAGAAAGAAAGAAAGAAAGAAAGAAAGAAAGAAAGAAAGAAAGAAAGAAAGAAAAAAGAATCCCTCCCTCCCATTCCCAAAAAAGACAGCCAAAAATTAACAAAAAAGAAGACCGAGTATATTACTGCTGCATAGGCATTACCAAGAGCCTGAAGCTCGATGGGAATTGGAAAAGGAGTCTTTTTCTCCACCTAAGCAAGGGCCTCCCAGGGCCGCTGAGCTAATTCCAGGCTGGTAACACTCCTGCAAACCTGCACAAGCAGAAGGAAATCCTCCGCACGGGACTCTGCTCAACATCAAGTAAGGAGTTCGGAGTCAAAGGCCACCAGCACAGAGGCAAGGACTGTAAGTTAGAGTCCATGGGAACAACGGTTAACAGATGTGAGATCCCGGGACTCCGAGTCCCGGAATGGTTGGGTTCCTAATGTACCGTGATGCGCAAAATGGTGAGAGAAACAAAGGACGTTGTCTTAAGTTCTCTCACGCTGGGTGACGAATTACCCTAAAACTCGGCGGCTTAAAACCACGCGGATTGTTTCGTGGTTTCTGCAGATCAGGAATCCAGGTATGGCTTAGCTGGCTCCCGGCATCAGGGTCTCTCACTGGCTGTAATCAAAGCGTCAGCCAGCACGGACATCGTCCGAAGGCAGAACTAGAGAAGCTTGCTTCCAGGCTCCCTCTTGTAATCGTGAGCGGGGTTCAGTTGCTCCCAGGCTGTCAGCCCGAGACTGTGCTCGGGTCCATGGTCCGCTTTGGGTGCGTCACAACATAGCACTGGCTGCATCAGAGCAAGCAGGAGAGAGTACCAGCAAGAGGGAGAACGCAAGCCAGATGGAAGTCACAGCCTTTAGAACTTAACTTGGGAGGCCCCTGGGGGGCTCAGTGGGTGCAGCGTCCGACTTCGGCTCAGGTCGTGATCTCACGGTTCGTGGGTTCGAGCCCCGCGTCGGGCTCCGTGCTGGCAGTGTGGAGCCTGCTTGTCCTCTGTTTCGCTCGCTCAGTGAATAAACTTAAAAAAAAAAAAAAAAAAAAAAAAAAAAACAACCAACCCAGGGGGTCCCTGGGTGGCTCAGTCCGTTGAGCGTTCAACTCGACTTTGGCTCAGGTCATGATTTCACCGGGTCATGAATTCAAGCCCCGCACGGGGCTCTCTGCTGTCAGCACAGAGTCTGCTTCGGATCCTCTGTCCTCTTTCTCTGCCCCTCCCCTGCTCATCTTCTCTCTCTCTCTCTCTCTCTCTCAAAATAAATAAATACACTTTAAAAAAGTTAACAAAGAAAAGGAAAACAAGGAAAAGGGAAGAGATTACCCAACTAGGAAACGAAAAATATGTTTTAAATTTGAAAATGGATATGGTGCTAGAAAGTGAAAGTCTGACATTTCTCTAATTGGAGTCAGAAATGGGAAAAAAACGGAATAAAAGAGAAACAACATTTTTAAGAATTTATTGCTGTGCATTGTCTAGAGCTGATGAGAAATAAAAAAAAAAAAAAAATCGGGGTGCCTGGCCGGCTCAGTCTGTAGAGCATGTGACTCTTGATCTCAGGGTTGTGAGTTTGAGCCCCGTGTTGGGCAGAGAGATTACTTTAAAAAAATTAGTGTAAACAAAACAAAACATGAATTCTTGAATCCTGGAAGCACAGAATATAAAGTTACATTAAATTTTTTGTAATGTTTATGTCAGAGAGAGAGAGTGTGTGCGTGTGTGAGTGGGGGAGGGGCAGAGAGAGAGGGAGACACAGAATCCCAAGAAGGCTCCAGGCTCTGAGCTGTTAGCACAGAGCCCAATGCGGGGCTCGAACCCACACACCGTGAGATCATGACCTGAACTAAAGTCCGGCGCTCAACCGTCTGAGCCACCCAGGTGCCCCTGAAATCTGCACTTAAAACCCCCAATAAGGCATGGGTTCAGAGAACCTCTGAGTTGCATCCCTGTGTTGGGGGAATAATGCACCCCAATCTCCATAGAGACAGAATCTCCTGTACTCAGGACCCTCTGGGTTTCATCTAGGTACTTCTTCATCTGGCTGTTCATTGCTATCCTTAATAATACATTTTACAATAAATCAGTAATACTAAGTAAAGTGTTGCCCTGGGCTCTGTGAGTCATTGTAGCAAATGATCAAACCTGAGGAGGTGGAACCCCCAATTTGTAGCCAATTCAGACAGAAGTATGGATAACCTGTGGACCCACTACTTGCGATTGGTAGTTCTGTTTGTGTGTTTGTTTGTTGAGAGAGAGAGAGAGAGAGAGAGAGAGAGAGAGAGAGAGAGAGAGAGAATCTTAAGCAGTCTCCATGACCAGAGCACAACTCCAGGCTGATCTCAGATCATGACCATGAGATCATGACCTGGGCTGAAATCTAGAGTGGGATGCTTGACTGAGCCACTCAGGTGCTCCACGATTGATGTCCAAAGTGGGGGCAGACTCATGGGACTGAGCCCTTGACCTTTGGGGTCTGCACTGACTCCAGGTGGTTAGAGTCAGAACTGCATTGACTTGTAAGACACCCAGCTGGTATCCACAGGGCACTGGAGAATTGCGTGGTGTGGAAAACCCACACATGTGGTGTCAGAAGTGTTGTGAGGAAACCGTTTTCCAGTAGGCTGTACTTCAGGAAGGAGGCAACTTTTAAATAATGTTGAAAGGATAGTTTGAGGGGCAAGAAGGAAACAGGAGGGCAGATGAGTCATCAACACTTATGTAATTACAAAGAAACATTGCCTGGGGCCACCTGGGTGGCTCAGTCGGTTAAGCACCCACCAGATGCGTCCGACTTCGGCTCCGGTCCTGATCTTGAGGGTCCATGAGTTTGAGCCCCCACGTCGAGCTCTGTGCTGACAGCTCAGAGCTTGCTTTGGATTCTGTGTCTCCCTCTCTCTCTGCCCCTCCCCCACTCAAGCTCTGTCTCTCTCAAAAATAAATATTAAAAAATTTTAAAAATAAATATGGACTGAAGAAAATTCATAGAACGGCAGGGAGAAACTGATATTTTACTCCATTTATGATTTTATGTATGTTTATTCCTCTAGAAGTTTGATGTAATTTAGTGTGAGAATAAACCTCTTAATATATTTCGTATCAGCTACTAAACACCAAATCCAGAATGCAGGCAAAACAGGTTTTCAGGAAACAAATGTTTTTTAACATTACTATATATTTTGCAAATACATTTGGGCGCATGCAGGCCACTGTTCTCACAAAGCAAAAAAGTTCTAGTTGATTAAATTCATAACTAAATGAAATTCTACTTTATCAGTTTACTTTAAACACACAGAAGAAAGAAACGGATGTATGTCAATACAGGATTGGCTAAATCGACCTGCTTACATCCGTAATGTTGATTATCAAAAGACATTTATACAAAAACGGCGTATTTATGCGGTCTGAGGAGAAAAAAAAGTTTGAAGGCAACATTAGCACAGTGATCATATTTGTCAACAATGGGTGAATATTTTGTGTTAAATGTCAACCTTTTATCTCGGGAAAGTGGGGGCTATTTTCACGTTCGGCGTGCTACACTAGCGTGTATAAATTTATTAGAAAAATCAGATTATTTTTGTGATTCTGGAAAATAAAGGATTTCGTCTTTCTTTTTCCAACAACAAAAACAACCTTCTCCTTTGGTGGTTACTAGGCAACGTTCGCCGGACCAAACCATCAGCGAGGGGGAAGGGGGAGATGGTATTTTTCTCGGCTTTGCTCGAGATTCGTCATGCGGCCATCTTTGAGTGGGGCACAGTTCTAGACAGTCTTAGCCTGGAAATTAGACGGAACGCGGGGTTGCTAGGCAACGCCCCGGCATCGTCACCATCTTTGAGTCGGGCACAGCTGTTTATCACTTTAGAATGTAAAACGTCCTAGCCTACCTGACGCTTGCTAGACAACGCCTGGGCGCCGTCACTACCTTCAAGCCGGGCTCTTCATTCTCTTCTCTAAATAAATGGAGTCAGCCGAACTATTTCAGGGAGAAACTACGAAGCATTGCAAGCCCCGGAGGCGCCATCTTTGTTAGGGGTATGTGACTTCCGGCTGGGGCGGAAGAGAACCTAACGGGGCTTGGGGGAGGTGCTGGAATAGAGACTGAGGGTGGGTTTGAGTTGGACGGAGAAGGAGGGAATTTACTTCTCTGCCAATCAGCTCCCCATCTCGCCCTCTGGCGGCTTCGGATGGCCGACCGGCCTGCCGACTTGGCGTGACTATGGGCCTGTTCCAAGGTGGTCACTGACTGCCCCCACGAGGGGACCGGAGGGGGTTCCAAATGGGCGAGGAGGGGACGGAGGGCACCGTGCATCTGCTCTGCCTCGCGGCCTCCAGCGGAGTCCCCTTGTTCTGCAGAAGCAGCCGCGGCGGCGCCCCCGCCCGCCAGCAGGTGGGGCCCTGGACGCCTGGATCTCCAAAATAGAAGGGGGCTGGGCACGTCCTCTGGGTCTGCAAGGGAGTAGGGTCTGGAGAAGTTTCAGAGCTGAGTTTAGTTAGAGGGCCACGAGTGTAATGAATGGACCAATAATCCTGGTTCCCAGAAGAGGAGGGGCCAGGGGATCCAGAAAGAGGAGGGGGCGGGGGCCCCGGACACTTGGGTCCCAAGGTGGAGGGGTTTGGGGGCTCCCGTCTAATGTCCCCAACGTTTCCCCAGCTCCCGTTCTCGGTCATCGGCTCTCTCAATGGCGTACACATGTTTGGGCAGAATCTCGAGGTGCAGCTGAGCTCTGCAAGGACCGAGGACACGACCGTGGTGTGGAAAAACTTCCATGACAGGTCTCCACGTGGTAGCTTGGGGGCGGGCACAGGGCCCGGATGATAGCCCCTGTCGAAGATGGCCTCCACGGCCCGCTGTTTACTTGGCTGCGGAATCTTTGCCAAGCCAGTTACCCTCTCTGATCCCTGGGTTTCTCTGTACAAGAAGCGGGTTGTGCTGGCTGGCAGAAGATGCAGCCGGCAGATCAAGTCACTGCCCTGTTTCTGAGGCCTGGACTCATTCTCGCTTCTTGGCCCCCTTTCTCACAGCATCACCCTCATTGTTCTGTCATCTGAGGAGGGCACCTCGGAGCTGAGGCTGGAGAGGCTACTCCAGATGGTGTTTGGGGCCATGGTGAGACTCCCTAGCCCTCTTCCCCAAACCCAGGAACCTGAGTTCTCAGTATCCTCCTCCCTCACACCAGGAGTCCAGATCCCCAGCCCCTCCTCTCTTATTTGCTTCTTCTAGGTTCTTCTTGTGGGGCTTGAAGAACTGACCAATATCCGCAACGTGGAGAGGCTGAAGAAGGAGTTGAGGGTGAGGCTTCAGGACGTGAGGATGGAAGTTAGCTTGCCCCGTCGCTGATATTTGGGAACTACAGTTCCCAGCAGCCTCTGCGGCGGCCTGGTCATCTGACCCCAGAGCTAGGCTCCGCGGGGCTAGTTTTCTGAAGGGGAGGCGGCAGATCTGGGGGCCATCCGGGTCCTTAAGCCCCTTCCTTCTCCCCTCTGCTAGGCCAGTTACCGCCTCGTTGACAGTTTCCTGGGGGACTCTGAGCGCATCGGGGACCTGACCCAGTGTGTGGACTGTGTGGTTCCTCCAGAGGTGTCTCTCCTGCAGGTACTGAGGATGCCTGGGAATCCTTGAACCCTTAGTCCTGATCCTCTTACCCCCGGGCCTTTGCCTCAACCTCTTCCCATCCTCTGGGCCAACCCCAACCCCCCACTTGGCTCCAGAAGGGTCTTTCTACACCCAGGGCTGACCCCGCCCCTCCCCAACTCACAGCCCTCCGGTGGCTCTCATCGCCCCCAGGACCAGCTTCCATGCCCTCAGCCTGGTGTTTGAGGACCTGTGGGATCTGAAACCCACCAACGAGCTCACCCCGACCTCTGCTAACTCCACAGTCTGCCTTCGCCCAGCTGCCTCGTGGGTCCCACGAATCCCAACAGCTTCCCAACTTCCTTGCTTTGGCACATGCTGGTCCTTTTGCCAGTGGATCTCTATCTAATCCTTCCTTAACTACGGCTCTTGTTGAGTCACCTGGCATGGCCGCCTCCCAGCAGAGGGACTCTGGGCAGGCGACCTGACCTCTCTGAGCTGGGGCAGGCTGTCGATTGCGCCTACTTGGCACGTAGTAGGTTTCAATAAGCCGCCACTGGGCTGTTGTAGCCGGTAGCTTCAGTAGCACGTTGTCAGGCCAGGGAGCAGGCACGTTACCTGTTTAATCTCACTTTACAATGTGACTTGGGGATGGTACCTGCATGTGAAGGGGAAGGAACCCAGGCCCCGGGAGGGTGAGGCAGGCGAGCATGCCAGTTTCTTCACACCCCTGGCCCACCTGGGAAAATCGTCGCTGCCCCTGCTTGTGTCCCCTGACTCCTGACTCGGCCTGCCTGCCTTATCCAGGAAGCCCTCTCCGGGTTCGCTGAGGCAGCAGGCACGGCCTTTGGCAGCCTGGTCGTGTCGGGCCGGGTGGTCGCAGCAACAGAGAGCTGGTGGCGGCTGGGGACGCCGGAGGCCGTGCTGCTCCCCTGGCTGGTGGGGTCCTTGCCGCCTCAGGCCGCTCGCGACTACCCGGTGTACCTGCCACACGGGAGTCCCACGGTGAGTTGCGGGGGCTCTGCGCCTGCGGTGGGCGAGCTAGAAGGGACGAAGGGGCCGAGACGTGAGGGGGCGGGGCTTCGGTGGGGAGGGGCGGGGCTCCGGCCGGCCCATCCCGCGCCCTGCTTCAGGTCCCGCACCGGCTTCTGACCCTGACGCTGCTGCCGGGCTTGGAGCTGTGTCTGCTCTGCGGGCCGCGCCCTCCCCTCAGCCAGCTGGATCCACAGGTGAATCCGGGCGTGTCCCCGCTTTTCCCCCGTTACACCCTCTGCCGCGGGCCCCTGTGCCCCCTCACCACCGCGCCCGCCCGGCTCTCCGCACTGGACCCGCTCTCCGTCAGCCCTGCCCCTCCTGTAGGCCCCGCCTCCTGTGGCCTGCGTTGCAATCGCCTTCACGCCAGCCCCGTCCCTCTTTCGCTCTCATCCCCTCCTTGGTCCCCTCTGTCCTCCGCCCTCGTGGGCCCCTCCTCTCTTCCCTGCCCACGCCCCCTCCCCTATTACCCGCCCCTGATCTCGCCCACCGGCCCTGCCTCAGCTTCTGGACCGCTGGTGGCAGCCAGTGCTAGACCCGCTGCGGACCTGCGTGCCGCTGGGACCCCGAGCGCTGCCCGCTGGCTTCCCCCTGCACGTGGACGTCCTCGGGTAGGGTTTGGTCGGGCGCGTGGGTTGGGGGGCCCTCATCCCCTCTTCCCCGGCCCGTGACACCCCCTTTCTCGCAGGCTGCTGCTCCTCCACCTGGAATTGAAACGTTGCCTCTTCACCGTGGAGCCCTCTGGGGATCAAGGTGACTGGCGAGGGCGGGGCTAGGAGGGGCGTGGGCCGTGGAGGAACTCTCGGTCACCTGGTCTCTCTTCTCCCTCCAGAGCCTTCTCCTGAGCAGCGCAGGCGCCTCCTCCGCTCCTTCTACTCGTTGGTCACCGCCACGCACTTCCCACCAGGTCAGCGGCCGAAAGTGCCTCCTTCGCACACTGCGGGACAGCGAGTCTCAGGTCACAGCGGGGAGGACGGGGCATCCACACTGATGGGGAGGGGCAGGGAGGTCCCAGCCTCCAGACTGCAGAATCTACTGGGCAATCCTGGTAGTTAACACCGACACTGAATCTCTTGCCAAGGGCTTATGTACGTAATGATTCACTTCATCCTCATAGGTGAGGGATATCGCCTGTTACATCCTCATTCCCATAGTACAGATGAGGAAACAGGCTCAGCTGATAAGCAGCAGAGAGCCAGCGTTCACACAGAGGCAGCCTGGTTCCCATACCCACACGCACCACTGAACCGCTCAAAGTACAGGCTTTGTCTGCAGTTTTTGCGCCCCCCCCCCCCCCACCGGGGGTGGGGGGCATCCGGCGGAGCCTGGATTAGGAAGGGAAAGTTGTCTTGCAACCCACGAGGCCCTACAGAGACAAAGGAAGGGACCTAGGATGATTCTACAACCCCAGTGAAGATCCCGATGAATGCAGCAAGATGGTAAAGGGCACTACTTGGGAGGGACAGAGGTCTGTCCCTTACCCCCCCCCCCCCCACTTCCCGGTGTCAAGTGGGGCGGGGTCCTCGGTAGGGTTAGAAGGGAGCCCCATGCCTGGTACCGGGTAGGGGTGACCTGTGTGTCTGTGGTCTGTATTGCTAAGCGGCTTGTCCGGAGCTGCACACAGTATCCCCAGGGAAGAGGGGGCGTCGGCTGGCTGGGAAGAAGGGGGGGCGGTGAACTCCATGGCCTTCTTCAGTCAACGGACAGCCAGCTGGAGCCATGAGGCCCCCACCCATCAGAAGTCGAATTTAGGCCCGGGATGTGGCGTCGCTCCTGCGGGTTGGCGTTCTAGTTGCCCAGGCCCCACTGGTCACCCTGGCCCTTCCTGTCCTTCCTCCAGAGCCGGGGACACCAGAGGACAAGGTGGAGGATGCAGCCCAGAGGGCCCAGGTGCCGAGAGCCTGCTACCTGGTGTCTGGGCCCGAGGAGCCAGGCACAGGATGGCGGCTGGTGGCCCTGCAGTTGGGGCCACGGCGGTTGCTGCTGCTGGTGTCCGCCCAGAGCCCCACCCATGGGCTGCGGAGCTTGGCCACCCACACTCTCCACGCCCTCACCCCGCTCCTCTGAGCCCTCGGCCTGAGCCATGAACACAGACACGGCTGTTAGCGTCTCTCTGTTTATTCGCTCACAATAATACACAGCCCCTGGACGGGGAGGGGGCGGGAGGGGCTACGATGGGGTGGGGTGGGAGGGGAGGAGGCGCCCGCTTCCCTGGCCCCTCTCCCCTCTGTGCTTAGGGGGGAAAGGGAGGGAGGGGGCTCCCCCTTACCCCCCAGAATGTAAACAGCAGCAGATGAACAAAAATAAAAATACAAAAGGCCGGAGGAAGGTCCCAGGCATCCCCCCACCCCTGGGGTCTTCCCTGTCACCAATGGAGGTCCCCTCCCTGCCCCATCCACCAAAGCTGCCTCAGTCCTAGGGGCTGCCCGGCGCCGGCCACATCCCCGGGGGCAGAGTCCAGGGCTCAGAACTGCTGGGCCAGCAGCTCACACAGGTGACGGGAGACGGGCTCCTTGCTCGTGCGCAGGGTCAGCCGGTACATCTGGGTGGGGGACATGATGGCGTGGACTCAGGGAGGAGGCAGAGGGGTCGGAGAGCCCGGGAGAGGAGGATATAAGGGAGACAAGAGAAAAGGGGCAAAGGGATCAGAAAGGTGACCGAAGGGACGAGAGGCAGGAATGGGAGCGACACAGGAGGTAGAGGGTGAAAGGTCAAAAGCCAGAACCAGAAGGGGGGAGATGCGGAGAGGTGAAAATCAGGAGGGAAGGGGAGAGGAAGACGGCGCATAGAGAACACAGGGACACAGAGAACGTACAACCAGGCAGGGGGTGACGCCTCCCAGACCACCACTCACCTGAGCCTGGGCATTGGGCTCCAGCCGGAGCAGACAGCCCACCTGCAGGGCTTTCGTTTGGATGATTCCAGCCCCCACGAAGTTCTCGGGGTTCGGGTCCACATTGTCCAGGAGAGCAGAGCCAAACCCCAAGAGCTGGGGTGAGACAAGGGGAGCCATCAGAGGGTGCCGATCCGGCAGCAACCAGGCCGTAGTGAGCCAGTTCCCCAAAACCCTTGCCAGTGGGAACCGGCCCCGCTTTACAGAGGGGGAAACAGAGGCACAGAAAAATGGGCACGGTTCCCCAGATCCGAATTAGGGGCCCCTCTCCTGTCTTGCTCAGTTGTCACTCACTTTTGCCTTAGTGACTTCTGCATCCATGGGGTGGTTGGCTTTGAAGATTTTCTGAGCCTCCTGTTGGGGGCTGGGGATGGGTGGGGGGAAGGAAGTTCAAGTCAGGTCAGTTCAAAGTCAAGTCAGGTCAAGTCAAGGCCCCACCCCCTCCCCAGATGTGGCTGTGGCTCCGCCCCCCGCTGCTCACAGGCTCAGCTGCTTCCAGCGCTGGAAGAAGTCCTGGGCCGCCATCTCTGTGGGCTGGAAGAACTTGTTGATGGTCACGGGGAGCTTCAGGGTGAGGGACTGGGGGGCGCCCCCGTACCTAGAGGGAGGGGTCGCAAGGAGGGCTCCGTCAGGCCCCGCCCCCATCCAGGAGACGGTGCCCGCTTGCTCGGCAGTGCCCTGCCAGACTCAGACTCACCGGAAGCGCACGGATAGGAGCGGGGGCGTCAGGAAGTCCCGCAGACACTCGATGTTGAGCACCTGCTGCACCTGCGCCCCGCCGTCCACCTGCGCGGCCACGCGCTTGGTCTGCACCGCCAGCTGTGCCCGCCTGTAGTCAAGGAAGCCGGAAAGAGGCGGCGGCCCCGGCGGTCGTGGCCATGAACCCCTGATGGTTCTGAACTTTCCCCGCGGCCCCAGCCTGCAGGCCTCTGAGGAGCTGGTCCCGCCATCCAGGACTCATACCACAAGGCCCAAAGTCCCTCCTAAGTGAGACCTTCGACCACCGCCTGGGTGCCTACTCTGGCTTTCTACCATGGGCTCAGCGACCTCCATTATGGCATGTCGCACCCTACCGGGGTGGAAGCCCTTCCGGGGCTGTGATGGCTGACCTGAGTTTGAATCCTGGATCTTACCACCTCAGTGACTATGGGCAAGCAACTTTACCTCCTAAGCCTCATCTGCAAAATGGGCAGTTTCCTCAGCATTCAATGAAATAATCCAGGACAAGCACTTATCAGTGTGTCTGGCACATGGTAGGTGCACAAAAAACCGGCAGCGTTACCACGTCTCCCTTCAAGTTGGCAAGGATGGGGTCTTACGCGTCTCTCGCCCTTCCCCTCCCCCCATGCCCAGCACAGAGCTGAGCCTACGGGAGTTCTCTGGAAACATCGATGCATGAGGCAACGGACTGAAAAGGTCCTCATAGCTTTGGGGTCTAACCCCTGTAGTTTCATGGGCGTGAAAACCACTATCAGAGAAAGGAGAGGGGACTGACCCTTTCCTTTATGCCAGCCACCCTTCCAGAGTTTTCCAACAACACCGATCTTCAAAACAACACTATGAGAAGGGGACAGGAAGGCTCACAGAGGCAAAGTGACGGGCTCAGGTGACACAAGAGGGCTCTGGTCAGCATCGAGACCCCCAGGCCTGGCCCTTGGGCACAGGAGGTACTGGAATCATGGGTGTGGAGCTCCTTGGAGGACATGGTCAAAGAGGCCTGACAGAGACAAGCTGAGGCATACCTATCCCATCGCTTCCCTGTCTGCAGGCTGTCCTGGGGAGAAGAGGCCCGCCCCGGTATCACAGACACTAAGCCTCAAAGTAACCAGGTGCTTAGGCTTTCAAGTAAGACGACCGAACAGGGCTCTGGACCTGGGTCCATCTGCTTCCCAGTGGCCAGGAAGGCAGGCCTGGAGGGGCCAGGCTCAGGGGAGGGGGCTGGGCCAGGCCGGAAGGATATGAGTCTGGAGGTCGCCGGGGTGGACGACAGTGGGCGAGAAGTTCTGGAACTGCACAGATGTCTTGTTGCCATAGAACAGATACATGCGGCCTGCGCAGGGTGGGGAGGGGCAGGGTTCCATCTGAGGTCCTTCAGCCTCCTCTCCAGGTACCACCCAAGCCCAGGGGTCACCAAAACCCCATCCCCACAGCCCAACCACCCCGCCCCCAGCACCAGACACACCCAGGTTCTGCCGGAACTCGGACTTGACTCCAATCTGCAGCAGCTGGTTCTCAAACAGGACCCCATTGTTCTTGCACACGAACCTGGGTGGGGTGGCGGGCAGCTCAGGAGGCCAGGAGTGACTGTCGACGAGGCCCTTCCCCGTGCTCCCCACCTGTCCCCACTCCCCTCCCTGAGCCCTCCCCTGACTCACTTATTCAGCAGCTCATCCGCTTCTGGGATGGGCGGGCCAATGTCCTCAGGACCTGGGCTGCAAGGTGGAGAAAGCAGTGAGATGGGAAGAGGCTGGGGGGCTAGAGGAGAAGACCCAGAGCTAAAGGTGAGAGACAGGAGCCCCCAAAAGGACAGAACCCCAGAGTCCACATAACGAGATTCCCCCCAAAGGACCCCAGAATCAGACTGGTGATTGTCTCTCATGGGAACAGAACACTGGTGTGTGCCCCCACCCCTGCCCCCGTATCAGAGGACCCCGGCTTTCACTCCCCTCCAAATCCGGGCCTCTGCAGCTCATCAGGAACCCCTTGATAAGGGCTCGAAGTCCCCTATCCCTCCCAGGGGCCGCAAGTCTGCCCCCCAACCCTGAGGCCTCCCCTTACTCAGCAGCTGGAGCTGGGTCAGCCAGCAAAGCCATGGGGCTCTCAGGGGCAGGCGGCTCCAGCTCGCTGGGCCATCCAATCCCAGAGCAGACAAGAGAAGACAGGCGTGGCAGGCAGCCAATCCCAGAGAGGCAGCAGAGGGCCGGAGACAGAAAGAGGGAGGAGGGAAAGAGAGAAGGAAAAGCAGGCTGAGACATGGCTACGGGGAAGGACGACACAGTGTGGCCAGGGTCAGCCAAGAGTACAGAGTGGCCAGAGGGAGAGAGGAGGCCCGGGGAAGTGGCAGCCAGGGCGACAGAGGCACAGGGACAGGGAGGGAGGAGGGGGCTGTGAGGGGGCAGAAGGAAAAGGGGCGGCCCGGGGCCCAGGCAGGTAGTACCTGAGGAAGGCCTCCTCGGGCGTGGGCCCCAGGCCGGGCTGGGCAGCCGGGCCGTCGGAGAAGACGTCCACCAGGAGGTTCCCTGCACCCGAGGTCGCTGGGGGTGCGGCTGGGGGAGGGGCTGCCCGCAGCCCCAGGAGGTCGGCGGAGGGCGAGGGCGTTGACTGCAGGGAAGGTGCAGGTGGCGGTGAGAACGGGCAGTGCCCGGCGGGCCCCCCACCCTGCGCTGGCCGAGGGACTCACCACAGTGCTAGGGGTGGGCTCCACGCCCCCGTTGACGTCATTGCTGCTGGGGTCCCTCCTGCCATCATCCAGGGCGCTGCCGGCCCCGGGGCCCTTCTTGCGTTTCAGCTTGGCCAGGATGGACGACTCGCGCTCGGGGAAGGGCGGCATCTCCTCCAGCACCGTGGCCTGTGGGGTGGGAGGGCGAGGGCGGGTCAGGGACGGCTCGGTGGCGGAGGAGAGGGCGGCCAAGGCTCAGGGGTGCGGGAGGGGCGCGCGGGGGCCGGCGCTCTGACCAGGACGTCCGTGCTGGCCACCGAGCTGAGCGTGAGGTACTCGACGGCGCGCTGCTGCAGCTCCACGTCAGCGTTGCGCAGCTGGGAGCCCGCCCGCAGCACGCCCTGGATGGTGGCCTTGGTTTCCGGGAAGAGGTTGATGAACTTGATGTAGGTGGACAGCAGCAGGGCCCGCGTGGCCACGCTGCACAGGTGGAACTTGGAGTGCAGCAGAGAGAACTGCACCGGGGGGCTGCGGGGAGCGGGGCGCGTCAGCAGGTGCGCCCCTCCCCGCCCGGGGCCCTGCTGCCCCCCTCAGAGGCCACCCCGGCGGCGGCCATCACGAGACACCCTGTCCCAGAGGCTCCTGGGAGCCCCGTCGCCACTGACCCTGAGACTCTTTGGGTCCCCCGAGCCCCGGACTCCTCGAAGTGCCGGGTGCTCACCCCTCCTCTCACCTGGAGCGGGGGTCCCCAGCAATCAGATTCCCAAACTCCCCGAGGATGTAGCCGCCGACCTTCACCATGTTCTCGTGGCAGGCTGGGGCCTGGAGCGCCTGCAAAGGCAGGGACAGGGCGGGTGACGACAGCAACGAGCAGGCACCCAGACTCAAGGCTGCTTGGGGCGCCGGACTCCTATGAACCTGTGGAACTCTCACCCTGCTATGATGTGTGTGTATGCGTGGGGGTGGGGGTGTAATAGGAAAACTGAGGCACAGACCGGTCATGTGACTGCCCCCCCCCCCCCCCCCCCCCCGTGGTATCTCCGACGGCACGCGTCCCGCCTTTCTCGGGGCCGAGGGAGTGGGAACCTGCCAGGACCCGGAGATCAGTGACCACACACACGCTGGGTGGCCCGCACACGACACCCCGCCGACCCCCACACTGGCCTCCGGGGCCTGCCGGTGGCCCAGGGAGGCCACGGCACTGCTCTGAGGAGGATGAAGCAGGATGGTGGCCCGGGATGGCTGGTCCCTCAGCCCCGGCTGTCCTGCCTCTGCCTCGGCGTCCCGCGGTGCGGGTGAGGGGGGGGTGCCGACCTCAAAGACGGTCTTGGCCGCGTAGCCCTGGACGTCATCGCGGTTGGTGACGATCTGCAGCACGCGGTACCACACCTCCTCACTCACGTAGTCGCCCGCGATGCGGATGAGGTTGAGGATGGTGTCCACGTACCAGCTGTAGTCTACTGCGTACTTCTCCGCCAGGATGGCCACCTTCAGGACCTGCCGTCCAGGGAGGGAGGCCGCGTGAGGGTGTGCGCGCGCGCGTGTCCCCGCGGGGCAAAGTGTGGAATGACCGCACCCGGGCTCACCGCTGTCCCGGGCTGGAGACCCCAGGAGTCCCGAACCTCAGCCCCCTCCTCCGTGGGACCCGGGTGCCCAGCTCCTCCCCGAACTTACGATCTCTTCGCGGATGGCGTAGTCGGCCGTCTCCAGGTACCGAAGCATCTCCGACACGATCTGCTTGGCGTTGCTCCGGTCGCACATGGCGTAGAGGAGGTCGGCCGCCCGTTGTCGCACACTGACATCCCGCTCCGTCTGAGGGAGGAGAGCAGGTGGGGGACGGTCCAGGCTCCGCAACGGCCTCCGAGCCCCGCGCCTCTCCCCGGGAGCAGAGATCCAGGCCAGCTCCGACGTGTCATACCTTGAGGGCATTGATGACCGTGTCGATGTGGGTCTTGACCGCCTCGTGGGAGAACTCGGAGCTGGCCAGCGTGCACATGCTCTCCAGGGCCAGGTAGCGGAGGTTGGTCTCCCGGTGCTGCAGGAACTGGCCCAACTGGTTGCAGGCTCGCACCAGGAGGTTGGGCTCACTGCCAGCGAGAGCGCAACAGAGACGGGGTGAGGTGGGGGCACATGAGAGGCTGGAGGACCTGGGCCCAGCTGACCCATCCCACATCACCCTCAGAACCTGGATCTTAACTCTCGCCCTCCATCCCCGTCACGGCCCCTCTGGTGATGCAGACATCTGGGCGTTGGGCCCACATGAAGAGACTCGGGAATTCTGCTTTCCAGGAGGGGATCCCGCACCAATCTGGATGGCTTCATCGTCCTCTTACATAGAAGTCACGACCCCCAGACCCGTCCTCCTAGGACGCAGGAGTCTAGGGCCCCAGCCCCCAGGCAGGCACCTGTCGTAGTGGATGATGAGGCTAATGGTCTCGAAGAGGATGGCATTCTTGGCGTTGGAGTGCTGGACCTTCTTGGACTTGGGCGGCTCCTGGGCCTTGTTGAGCACGGTCTCCAGACACTCCACCAGCCGTCCCTTGACGGCAGCATCCTCTGGGGAAACGGAGGGCACGTCCCGGGCTGAGCTGTCGGCTCAGCAGCAGCCACCCCACGGCACTCATCTTCCAATGGAAGTGTGGGCCCTGCAGCCGTGGCCTGGGGTCTCTGCTCCCTCAAGCTCATCCTTGGTCTCCAGGTGACCGGGGGGCAGGGGGTGTGTGTGGCAGCAAGGCAGCAGAAGACACGACTCCAGACCCGGGCTCTTGTCCTGCTCTGTGCTGACACCCACCCCGGTGAGCCTCAGTTTCCCCTTCTGCAGCACCGACACCCTTCAGGCTTCTCACAGAACAAAGAAGTCTCCAGAAACCATCCTGGGAGACACCGTGAAACCTGGGTCTCCCCAAGGAGCGGTCTGAGCACCTGAGACAGACAGACGCCGACCGGAAGTCCATACAAACACCCATAACTGCCATTCTGTGGAATGCGAGGCAGCACCACGTGGATAGAACAGCCGGCAAGGGGCGCCCGGGGGGCTCAGTCAGTTATGCGTCTGACTTCGGCTCAGGTCAAGATCTCACGGCTCGTGAGTTCGAGCCCCACATCAGGCTGTCACTGCCCTGTCAGCACAGAGCCTGCTTCTGATCCTGTCCCTCTCTCTCTGCCCCTTCCCAGCTTGTGCTCTCTCTCTCTCAAAAATACACAAACATTGGGGCGCCTGGGTGGCGCAGTCGGTTAAGCGTCCGACTTCAGCCAGGTCACGATCTCGCGGTCCGTGAGTTCGAGCCCCGCGTCAGGCTCTGGGCTGATGGCTCGGAGCCTGGAGCCTGTTTCCGATTCTGTGTCTCCCTCTCTCTCTGACCCTCCCCCGTTCATGCTCTGTCTCTCTCTGTCCCAAAAATAAATAAACGTTGAAAAAAAAAATTAAAAAAAAAAAAATACACAAACATTAACAAAAATTAAATAACCAAACACACAAGACCAGCTGTCAAGCGTTCCAGCGAAAATTGTTGTGCCCAAATGTCTCAGGCGGCTCACGGGGCAGAGGAACAAAAAACAGGACACGAGGCAGCTATGGCCAAATCCAGAATGCGGGACACCCTTTCAAGGCAAAACCCTCCCGGCTTCTTCAAAAACAGGGAGCGAGGGGGTGGGGGGTGGGGGGCTATTTCCAGTCCACAAACAGGGACAAAGACCTGATGAAATTTAAGCCGTGGTCCTAGATTGTACTGTATTTTTTTTTTTTTCTTTAAGGCACACAAACAAAGCTGTGGACGAGGGTGGTTGGCATGGTGCCTGGACAGCCAGTCGACACTGTGAAGAGATTCTGAATCTTCCCAGGTGCGACAGGGGCACCGTGGTTTTGCGCCGTGTTCTCGGTCTTAGGAAATGTGTACAGGTGAACTTGGGGGAGGGGAGCGTTGTGATGTGTGCAACTTACGTCAAGTAACTGAGCAAGCGGGTGTTTGAGAGAACAAAGCCAACGAGGGCGTGAAGAGCAGTGTTAACGGTCTCTGCTGGGTCTGGGGCGGGGCTTAGGCGTGCACTACTCTGTTCTCACAAGTTCTCTTCATGTTTGAAGTTTTTCATAATAAAAAATTGGGGTGAAAGCCAGGGTCACAGAATAAAGGGACAATTCCTTACAGATTTAAGACAGATTTATGAGAAATAATTAAATCTGATACTTGTCTCTTTTTCTTTTTTCTTTTTAAATTTTTAAGTAACCTCTATGCCCAACGTGGGGCTCGAACCCACAACCCTGAGATCAAGAGTCGCATGCTTCACCGACTGAGCCAGCCAGGCCTCCCTCAGGGCTTGTATCTTGATTGGATCCTGGTCTGAACAGACTGTGATTGCTATGTTGGGGAAAATTAGGGAAATCTGTGGTGGCCTCGAGGCCACTGGGGAGCCACTGTTAGCTTTAAGTGTGACCACAGAATTACTGCTGTGAATAAAAATGCCTACAGTTTGTAGCAATGCATAACAAATACTTAAACGTAAAAACATCATGATGTCTGTAACTGACTTAAATATTTAAGAAAAAATTAGCAAAATAAGAGCAAGTGTACAGCAAAATGTCAAGTCCAGGTGACGGGGACGCTCTACTTGTCTGTATCCTGGAAACTTTTTCATAATGCGTCGTTAAAAAAATTTCTTGTAAATAGGGGCGCCTGGGTGGCTCAGTCACTTAAGTGTCCGACTCTTGCTTTCGGCTCAGGTCATGATCTCACGGTTCGTGAGTTCAAGCTCCACATCGGGCTCTGCGCTGCTCTCTCTCTACCCCTCCCCTGACTCACACTGTCTCAGTCTCTCTCTCACAACAAATGAATAAACTTAAAAAAATTTCTTGTAAGTAAACGGGAGACGGCCCCTCAGTCTCTCTGCGCACCATTTGCTCAGAGTCATGGATGAAATGCCTACAATGCAGAGAGGGTGAGAGTAGGTGAGGTGCATGCTCTGGGCACACCCCAAAATGATGAGGCAGGGCTCCTGGGATGGAAGTGAGCCTAGAGATCTGCCTGAGCTCTTCCTTCCAGGATGAGAAAGAGGCCCAGAAAGGGCCCAAGACTTCCCCAGGACCACATGATAAAATTCATCACTGGCTTTCACAGCCTGGGAGGGGCCTCTGGTGTCACTTACATCATATAGCCCATTAGCATGTGCATGTATGCACACAGACGTGCAGACACGCGCAGACTCACACACACGGCCAGGCGTTTGCAGACATGTGCTCATGCGCACGGTTGGCTGTGAAGATTCAGGGCCGCACATCGGTCCCTGGCCACAGCAGGTGCTCGGTACCCTGGCCGAACTGAAGGGAACTGGTTTATCGGTCACCTACTATGTTCTGAGCACCTCAGCACAGGGTCCCTCAAAACTGCTCCGTGAAGTGACACAGCTGAGGATATGGGAGCTCAGGGGAAGCCCTGGCCCGTATGGCGGAGTGAGGGATTTACAGCGAGAGGGTGCAGTCAGGCTCTGCCCCTTAGTCACGGCCTGGGCCTGGAAAGGTGATGTTGCCTCTCCAAACCTGTTTCCCTGTTTGCGTATTGCAGGGATGGCTCCCCCTCACCGGCTCTGTCGGGAGCACATAGACACCCCCGGTGCCTTACCTGGCTCGCTAAGGGCGCAACATCCACACCATGGCTGTGACCTCGAGCAACAAGGTCACGGACACCTCTGACAGAGCTATGCTAATCCAGACGGCACTGCCTGGAATCACCCCCTGATCTGCTGGGTGACCTTGGGCAAGGACCCCCTCCTTCCCAAGCCTTGGTCTCCCCCTCACTAAAATGGGTGTGACAACAGCTCCTACGTTACAGGGCTAGAGCACAAGCGTGGCTTCCCAGGGACCCCAGCCCACAGCAGATCAACACACGCCGTGATCTGTCTGATTCTTTGGGTTGCCATCCCCCCCCCCCACCACTGCAGCCTCGCAGAAACCCTGATAGCCCCCCGCCCCTGGCCAGGTCAGAGGCCCCGGATCCCCGGCCAGGTGGGCTCGGCGGTACCTGGCGGCGGGTAGCACTGCAGCAGACGCAGAAGCTTCACCGAGAGCCAGGGCGCTGGGACGAAGTAGTAGGTATAGTCCTGGAGGTCGGTGGAGGCCGAGGAGACGATCTGGGGGCGGGAAGAGGGGGTGAGGCCCGGACAGGGAAGGGCGGGGCAGAGTGACACTGCCTTCCCCAGGGGGCGCAGGAATCTGAGGCTGGGGGAGGGGAGGGAGGAAGCCAGGGGGCACACGGCGAGGGACGACCTCGGCTGCGGTGCTCGCCGATTTTTTTTTTAATTTAATTTTTAATTTTTTAAAAATTTACATCCGAATTAGTTAGCATGGTGCCTGTCGAGTTTTTGACAGTGCTGCCGTCTGAAGGGCAGGAAGTCTCTGCCGATCCAATTCCCTCCCGTGAGCTCCTTGCTCCAAGGGCTGACAGCGTGGAGCCTGCTTGGGATTCTCTCCCCCCCACACCCCTGCCCTTCCCCTGCTTCTTCTCTCTCTCAAAAATAAACAAACATTAAAAAAAAAGAAAGAAAGAAAGGCTCGGGGAATAGGTGGGGAATTAGTCGAAGGGTGTGGGACTTCTCCTTATGGCAAACTCCTGCTCACCCCTCCTCCAGGAAGCATTCCCACCATGCTCTGTGCCACTGCCATGATGGTATGTGCCCTGACCCGAGTGTCACTGTAGGTGTCTCCCGGACCAGCCTGGCACACAGGAGTATTCAGATGTATGGTGAATGAATGACAAAGCAACTGAATGAGCTGGTGTGTTTGTTCTCTTTGCTTGAGAATCCAGGCCTCCCCTTACCTGCCCAGGAAATGTTCATATTCACTCCATGTCTCAGTTCAGGGATCACCTCTCCCGGGAAGCCTTCCTAGAGTGCCAGGCTGGGTTAAGTGTCTCCTCTGGGGGTCTACAGTGCCCTGCACTACCTCCGTGACAGCACAGATCACTCCTGTGAAAATCTGGGACACTGTCGGCCCTACCGCGTGCCCCTCCCCCCCGAACAGGACAGGGCTCAGGCTGACTCATCTGTGTCCCCACAGGAGGCTTCAGGGCATGTTCCCAGGACATGGGCGAAGGTGGTAAGAGAAGCAGAAGGCAGGAGAGGAAGGGAGATGTAGGAGAAAGAGAAGTAGGAGAACAGGAGGGCGGGAGGTGGGGTGGGAATCCGGAGAGCTGTTCTCACCTCCCGGGTGCTCATACTAACACCATATAGACGGACGGACAGCAGCTACACCGTGAGGTGGGCGCCGGGAGTGTCCCCATTGAACAGACTGGGGACATGAGGCCCAGAGAGGTGAAGCCTCTCTGGAAGTGGCCGAGCCAGGATGAACCTAGTTCAGAGCCTGAGTTCATCACCACTGGGTGGGGCTGCCGCTCCGGGAGAAGGAGGGGGACGAGAGAGGGGCTCCAGGGGACAGAGAGCCTCCAGGGAAGGCCACCTCCCTGCAGCCAGCGCCAAGACCACACCCACCCGGCTCAGGCGAGACACGGCCAGGGAGATGCAGGTCTTAAAGTCGTCCGGGTTCTTCTTGCAGAGACAGGTGATGAGGCTGACAGCAGCCGTGACCACACCCTGCAGAGACAGACAAATGGCGAGTCAGGGCTGGGGGGCGGTGGGGAGGGTCAGACTGGGGATAAGTGCCCAGGCTGTGGATCTGAAAGCAGAGGCTCAAGGGCCTGGGGGGTGATGGGTGTGGGGGACACTGGACAGGATCCCTGGGGAGTCAGGGGGGGTAATCAGGGATCGACGTGGGGGTTTCTGGACACTTGGGTGGGTGACAGGTACTAAGGACACTGGACCAAGATCTCTGGGTGGCTGAGTAAAGGCAGGGACAGAGGTGGGGGTCCCTGGGCGTCCAGGTGGGATCAGGGCAGAGGCGGAACTCCCTGGGCTTCTACGTGAGCGTCCAAGGCAGAAGGGTCTCCCGGTGAGCGGGCGGGGGCCTCACCATGTGCTGGTCGTTGAGCAGGTGTACCACGCGGGCCGTCCACTCGCCCATGGGCACTAAGTCAGGCGAGGCCTTGTAGAGTCGCAGCAGGCACAGGGCCGCGCTCTGTTTCACGCTGTCCATGCTGTCCCTGCAGGGGCACAGTTTGGTGGGGGGGGGTGAGCGCGACCCCAGCCGCACAGAACTACAAGACCATGACCCGAGCCGAAGTCAAACGCTCTGCCGACTGAGCTACCCAGGCGCCCTGTCCATCTCCTCCTTATGACAAACCGAGGAACCGGGGCCAGATGCGTGTGCTCGAGGTCCTGACTTATGGGGAGCGGCTCCGGGGCAAGCCGCTGACCCTCTCTGATGGGTTGGGGGATGGAGAAACGGCACCGTGGACCAGCAGCTGGCGCGGCCTGGAGCACAGAGGGGGCGCGGGAGCTGTTCTGAGCGCCCGGGCGGCCGCCTCGAGGTGCAGCTCTCCCGGAGAGGATTCAACCAAAGCCCGGGCCGAGGGCACCAAGGGAAGTCCCTGCACCAGTCGAAGGTCGGGTGCAAAGACCTCTCCCAGGACGAGCAGTAGAAACACGAACCGCGGCGACAGAGCAGCTCTGTACGCTCCCATCAGACAGGCAGAAGTGTGCGTGCCGGCCGGGCCGGGGGTGCAGACACGGGGACGGGCCCTCAAGAAAGGAGCACAGCGGGTGGGGGTGGGGTGGGACAGGTGGTGGGCGCCCCTGGCCGGCGTGCCCCTGGGAGTGACGCGGACCAGGCCCGGCGATATGCTCCTGGACACCAACCCTGGGGAAGGGCGCACACGCGTGTTCAAGCTGATGGCTCGAGAACGTTCACCGACTGACAGTCGTCAAACTAAAACCAAAACTGGCAGAACGTCCGTCCCAGTGGTGCTCCATTAATGACCTTTTTACCCTTGTTACAGCCCATGTGTCAGGAGCCCTGAGCCCAGGCCATGTTTTGTTCTAGATGTTTCTACACAGGAACCCTCATCAGAGCTCTCGAGGGAGGTGACCTCTACCATCACCTCCAGATACAGGGAAGGGAACGTCCAGCCGCACACCAAATGGAGGAATAAGGGCTATTTATCACCTTGGTTAACGTGAAGACAGACGGTGCGACTAGTTAGGTAAAGCTGAAAACTGCGTAATGTAGGGATGTGTGCCCAGGTATAAAAGGACAAGGGGGCATGTGGGAATTATGACCATCAAATTCAGGGCACAGGGAGGTAGGGAAAAGTGGAGCAGCTGTGAAGGATATGGAAGGAATTCTACCGTAACTGTTTCTTTTTTTTTGTTTCCTTTCTTTTTTTTTTTTTTTTTTTTGAGAGAGAGCGAGCACATGCGTGAGCAGGGCAGAGGGACAGAGAGAGAGAGAGAATCCCAAGCAGCCTCCAGGCTCAGCTCGGAGCCCGACGCGGGCTTTGATCCCAAGACCCCTGGGATCACCTGAGCTGAAATCAAGAGTCGGACACTCAACCGACTGAGCCACCCAGGCGCCCCCGCCTTTCTTTTTTAAAAAAAGCTGTGATATGGGGCGCCTGGGTGGCGCAGTCGGTTAAGCGTCCGACTTCAGCCAGGTCACGATCTCGCGGTCCGTGAGTTCCAGCCCCGCGTCAGGCTCTGGGGTGATGGCTCGGAGCCTGGAGCCTGTTTCCGATTCTGTGTCTCCCTCTCTCTCTCTGCCCCTCCCCCGTTCATGCTCTGTCTCTCTCTGTCCCCCAAAAAATAAATAAACGTTGAAAAAAAAAATTTAAAAAAAAATAAAAATAAAAATAAAAAAGCTGTGATACTACATGACCCAGCAACCCTGCACCCAGGCATCTACCAACTGAAAACAAAGTTCACACTATGCATGTGTACATTATTCGTAATAGTCCAAAGGAAAAAAAAAAAAAAAAAGGTGGAAACTTTCTGATGGATGAATACAGCCGAGTATCACTACTGGGCCACAGAAAGGAAAGAACCACAGCTTCATACAACATGGGGGAACCACGAAAACGTTATGCCAAGTGAAAAAAGCCAGACACAAAAGGCCATGTGTTGGGCGCTTCTGTTTATCTGAAATGTCCGGAGTGGGCAAATCCAGCACAACAGAAAGCAGATGAGTGGTCGCCTGGAGCGAGGCGCAAAGGCAATGGGGAGTGATGGCTAACAGGCATGGGGCTTCTTCCCGGGGTTAAAGAAACGTTCTGGAATTAAGAGAGTGGTCGTGGTTGCACAACATTGTGAATATCCTAAAACCCACCGAACTGCATGCTTTAAAACAGTTGAAACAGTGAACTGGGTGTGATGTGGATTTGATCTTCAATTAAAAAAAAAAAAAAAAATCTACCTAAAAAAATATATTCCCCTGTGCTCCCGTCACCGCCAAGGCCAAGCTTCGGGAGTCGAGAGAGACCAGCCGAGCACTCAGACATCCCCGGCCTGGCCGCTGACTCTGACGCGGCACAAGCCCCCAGCATCCATTCCCTGGTGGGCAACTAGGACATCGCCTCTGCTCACGAGTCTGTCACACTGGCCTCCTTCTCGGCCCTCACAGGCACCAAGCTCTCCCCGTTGGGGTAGCCGGCAATTTGTGTCTCACCCAAGCCAATGGTGCCTGCCTGTCCTCATCTTAAAGAAACCGAAAACGGCATCTGTCACGACTGACCACTCCGTCCCATGCGAAGGGTTCTTCTAGTCCCGCCCTATGGCCCGTTCTACATTCTCCACCCATCTCCCTGGCCAGACCTCCACCGGCTGGGCTGCCCCGGGGCTTAGCCTCCTCGTCCCCTCTCATGTCTTCCCTGAGGCACTTCAACTGGCCGTGGCTTTAATTACTGTCCATCCTGCGCTGTCCCGTACGGTGGCCCCAGCAACGTGTGGCTGCTGGACACAGGAAGCGAGGAGAACCCGAGCAGAAACACAACGTGTGTGCGTGTGCGTGCATCACGCTTACAGGTGGCGATGACACGAACGGTTACATGGATAATTTTCATGCTGATCCAAGGTCAACGTGAAAATATTTTAGAGTGACTGGGTTAAATTAAAATATTAAAATAAGTTTCATGCGTTTATGTTCTTCCTTTGTCTAACGTAGCGACTTGAACCGTGGAGAGGCTGTGTGTGGCCCGCGTGCCATTTTTAGTGCTCCGTGCACGGCTCTCCCACACTCGCTCTCCAGCCTCGAGTCCCCGCCATCCAGTCGCCCACCGGACATCTCGGCCCAGATGGCCAATAGGCACCTCACGTCCCACGTGGCCAAACCTGGCTCAGGTCCTGCCTCTAGAGTCCCTGCTCCTCCCCAGTCTTGGTCATCCGCACACCTGTTCACCCTCATCCTCTCTCTTTCCTACCCCCACGTAACCCGTCCCGTCAGCGTCACTTCCCGAACATAGCCAGCCCCCGGCAGTTCTGACCTGGACGGCAACAGACACCTCAGTGGTCTCCCCGCTACCACCCCCCGCCCCCAGTCTCTAGTACTGCTTGTGGTTTCTTGAGCTGCTTGATGCCGAGGATTGGCCTCTTTCATTGTTTCTGGGACATTCTCAGCCGTTACCCGTTCAAACAACGGCCCTGTCACCTTCTCTTCCTTCTCTCTTGCTAGAGCTCTAGATGGCATTTTTTAGACCTTCTCTATCTTCCATGACTCTTTTTTTTTTTTTAATGTTTATGTGTTTATTTTGAAAGAGAGAGCAAGCTGAGGAGGGGCAGAGAGAAAGAGAGAGAGAGAGAGAGAGAGAGAGAGAAAATCCCGAGCAGGCTCCCCACTGTTAGCTCAGAGCCAGACGCAGGGCTTGAACTCCTGAACCGTGAGATCACAACCTGAGTTGAAATCAAAAGTTGGACGCTTAACCGACTGAGCCATCCAAGCGCCCCATCTTCCATGACTCTTAACCTCTCTCTCTAAATTTTCCATCTCTTCGTTTCTCTGGGCTGCATGCTGGTGAATTTCATCATTTCTACTGCCTGTTTACTAAATCTGCGTTGGCTCTGTCTACCCGGCTGCTAAACCAGACCACTTAAATAATACTCTCCATTTCTTTTTCAGATCTGCTTGCACTTCCATTTTTCAACTGTTTTCTTATTTACTGAAACATATGAAACATATTTATGTTACATTATATGTGAATATTCCAATTTGATTATTATGTTCAGCTTCCTTTCTGCTGGTTCTCCCTCATGGTGTTGCACGGCCTGTGTTTAGTGATTTTCGATTGTGTGTTACGCATGTTAACTGGGGGCTTCATCTGTGGTGAAGACGGGCTTCTCCAGAAAAGGCTGGTTTGCTTATGTCAGGCCTCAGCTCCTACCAGCTTAAATCACTTTAAAGTTTGGCTTCAGAACTTGTGGACAGCCCAGGTAGGGGAAAATCAGGCTGAAAACCAGTGTGTGGGCTGCTCCGTGCCAAGGTTCGAAACAGGTAATTTTGCTGATAGTCCCCGAGGGGATTTATTTCTAGGTCACCCTCACTTTGAAGTGTGGCCTCTGGAGCTTCTCCTCAGACAAGCTTTGTATCCTGTTCCCAGAGGCCGCAGGGCCCCAAAACCAATATCTAGGTTCACCCTCCAAGCAAACTCTGGCTTTGGCACTCTGCTCATTTTCCCAGGTGCCAGGCCCTTCTTAGCTTGTGGCCTGTATGCTCCTCGTTTTCTCACTAGCTCTGAATACGCTGAAGAATATTTCCTTTCTTCTTTTATCCAACATTGATAGTTGGGTTTCAGCAAAAGCATCAGTCAGGAATCTAGTCCACCTCCTACTAGAAATACACATTGTACCTTCTCCCATACCAAGCTGGGTGATCTTTTAAAAATACAAAGCCAGGGGCACCTGGGTGGCTCAGTCGGTTAAGCATCCGATTCTAGATTTCAGCTCAGGTCATGATCTCACGGTTTCGTGGATTTGAGCCCTGTGTCAGGCTCTGTGCTGGCAGCACGGAACCTGCTTGGGATTCTCTCTCTCCTTCTTTCTGCCCTTCCCCCACTCGCCCTGTCTCTGTCTCTTTCAAAATAAATAAACTTAAAAAAATAATAAAATTACAGGGGCGCCTGGGTGGCTCACTCGGTTAAGCGTCCAACTTCGGCTCAGGTCACGATCTCGCAGTTTGTGGGTTCAAGCCCCGTGTCGGGCTCTGTGCTGACAACTTGGAGCCTAGAGCCTGCTTCAGAGTCTGTGTCTCCTTCTTTCTCCCTGCCCCTTCCCCGCTCACGCTCTGTGTCTCTCTCCTTTAAAAAATAAACAAACTTGGGGTGCCTGGGTGGCTCAGTCGGTTAAGCGGCCGACTTCGGCTCAGGTCATGATCTCGCGGTCCGTGAGTTCGAGCCCCGTGTCGGGCTCTGTGCTGACAGCTCAGAGCCTGGAGCCTGTTTCAGATTCTGTGTCTCCCTCTCGCTGACCCTCCCCTGTTCATGCTCTGTCTCTCTCTGTCTCAAAAATAAATAAAACGTTAAAAAAAAAAAAAAAACTTAAAAAAAATAAATAAAAAATAAACAAACTTAAAAAAATTAAAAAACAAAATAAAATTACAAAGACAATCATGTCATGTGCTTACCTAAAACAAACCAACTGCCTTCCATTTCAATTAGAATAAAATCCAAATTCCCCTCTCTCTCTTGTTCGCTGCACTCCGGCCACAGAGACCGCCTCTTGGTTCCTTGAATGCAGAGAGCTCATGCCTCAGGGCCTTTGCACTTGCTGCTCCTTTTGCTTTGGACATTCTCCAACATTTTAAAATAACTATCTTCTCACCATTCTGGTCTCAAATTGCGTCAGCTCCTTGGATAGACCCTCCCTGATGAGTCTATTTACGCTTCCGCCACCACCCTTGCTGCCCCCACAACCCCTGTTGCCCACTACCCACTTTCGTTTTCTTCACAGCGTTTATCACTATCCGTATGTATTTGCTCTTTGGGTACCCTCCCTAGATGTAAGCTTCCTGAGGGTGGGCACAACAGTCCTCTCTTCTCCCTCCTGCCTCCCCAAACCCACAACAGTGCCAGCATATTGAAGGCCCTCAAAAAACATTTGATGAGTGACCTCCAGCCTCAGGATGATCGCACAGGCCTACCCCAGTGCTCCTCATCTCATGCTTTTCCCCCTTCCACGGCCAACCACTCCTCCGTGCCAGCCTGATGCCGCTTCCTCTGGGAAGCTCTCCCTCATCCCCCGGACTAGGTCAGGCGCCCACCTAAATGTCCTTATGGGCTCCCGTGCCCCACAGCATGGTTCCGAGAGGAAGTATATGGTTCATCCTGCAATTATTCAATCAAAGTTTATTTCCCACTCTGGACCATGAATGCCTGAGAGGGCGATGACCGTGTCCATTTCTGGTCACGACCGTATCCCTTGCGATCAACATGACACTTTGCGCACAGTAGCTGCTCGGCGGATGTGTGTTAAATGAATGAATGAAGAAGCAGAAGTCCTGGAGGGCTGTCACCAACATAACTTCCGGTTGCGACCTCTTCTGTGCTAGCTATTAAAGGTCACTTAATCAGACAGACACCCCACTGGCTTTGTTGGGGAGGTCGCTTCACACCATTGAGTTGGCTTGGTGAGATGAAGAGAGAGAACCGTGGGGCTGCCACTAGGATCTAAGCCCGGCATTACCCCCACATCCTGGCTAGGAGACCTTGGGCAGGTGATACAGCCTCTCTGACCCTCTAACTTGGCTGGACCTTATCTATTCCATCCCAAACCCCACCCCTCCTGGGTCCCCAGTGCCTCACCCAGCCACCAGGATGCGAGGGATGTCAGCGGCAAAGGCCTCGCCCATCTCACGGCTGCCCACGTTGGCGATGCAATGCAGGGCCAGGCACATGAAGGTCGGGTTACGGCTGGCCAGGTCATTCTTGATGGCGTTATTGATGAGCCGGATCAGCTCGGAGTTTGAGTTCACCAGAACCGAGATGAACAGGTAACCCTGGGTGAGGAAGGAGGTGGGGGGCTGAGAGCCTTGTGGCTACTTGGTCCTAGACCCCAACCCTCCCATCCTGGGGTCTGTACTCCTAGTTCCCTCCTCCCTCAGACCCAGGAATCCAGACTCCCAGCTCCCTCCTCCCTCAGACCCAGAAGTCCAGGCTCCCAGCCCCTCCCCACCCGGACTCACTATTTGCTTCTCCGTGTACTTGTTGGAGCTGAGCAGGTTCACAGCTTCCATGTGCCCAAAGTCAATGTCGTGCCCCAGCAGGAAGATGAACAGCAGTTTACACACATACTTTTTCTTACTGTAGCCGTCCAAGGCTTTGTCCCCTAGGGCCAGAGGAAGGAGGAAAGGGGAGGCAGAATGAGGAAGGATCATGCCTACGAGTCCCACGTATCCCAGTCCCCAATCCCTTCCTCCCTCAGACCCAGGCCTCCAGCCCCTCTCCCAGCCCTAGGAGTCCAGGCCACCAGCCTACCTTTGAACTTAGAGCGGATATTGGCCAGTTCCTTATTGATTCTCTTAATCTCCGCCTCCTTGCTCTTACCTGGGGAGGAGAAGGCAGAGCAGGTGATGAGGGTCGCAGACAGTTGAGCTCCCTGTCCTCATTTTCCTTGGCAAGGCCCCTCCCTGCTGGAAGAGCACACTCTCGCCACCCTGGGGCCTTGGGCTCTGGGGCTGAGGTTAGGCCTGGGCCCCGTCTCTAGCTGGGAGCTTCACGGAGGTGAGAATCATGTCTCAGTGGTCTTTACAACCCAGAGGAGAAGCCTGGCACATAACTTGGGGTGACCCTTGACTTGCTCCCTCCTTCCTCCTCTCACTGTGGCCCCTGAACTGTACTCACCCTATCTCTACCCACAGCTCTGGTTAATGCCTCCACCACCAGCCCCCAGAACTGGCCTGGCAAGAAATATATGATGGATGAATGAATGAATGAATGAATGAATGAATGGTTCGGCTGCCTTCTAACTGTCCCCAAGGACTCTCACCCCTACCCCATCCCCACTGAGCTCAGCATCTCCTGAAAACCTGCTCCTCCCCCAGGTTCCCAATGTCATGAAGGTCCCACTGCGTCCCAGTCACAAGGCCAGACTTGTGGGTGCTGACCTCGTCCACTCCCTTCCTGTCCCTCCATACATCCTGTCGCCCCACAGACCCACTTCCTCCATTTCGCCGCTGCCAACCTCTCCCCAACTTGTCTGCGACATTCCTACTCTTCTGATAAGATCCGCGGATGGGATGAGTCTAGAGGACTTTCCCTGACCCCAGAGGCTAGGTCCTGTGCTCCCCGTGCTCCTCGATGCTCGGGCACCTCCTCTATCAGGGCAATCCGGCTGGACGGTGACCGGGTCTCTCGGCCACCCTTGCCGCCTGCTGCGTCCCTCCCCACGTCCCCCAGTCCCACTGGAGCCAGACTTAAGCCATCTTGTCCTCGACAGGCTCACTCGGCTCGTCCGGACAGAAACCCGGATGCGTTAGCATTTCACTCAAGCCGTCGCCACATCCCTTTGGCTTGACCTACAGAACAGCGGGACCCCCGCCACGACCACCGCACCCAGACCCGAATCACTGCAGCGGCCTCCTTCCTGGCCTCCCGGCCTCCTGCTGGGGGGACTCCACCCCATGGCTACCAAGCCCTGTGGCCCTGCCCCGGCCACCCCACCAACGTCACCCCTCACCACCTCACTGTGTGTTCCACCCACGGCCTGCCACGTTCCCTCCTCTCTCAGGGGCCTTGCGTGTGCTGCACCCTTTGCCCGGCCCATCTCTCCCGTTAGCTCCTTGTCAGCTGGGTCTCAGCTCTTGTCACCTCCTCCAAGAGCCCTTCTCTGACCACTTCTTTAAAGACAACGCCTTGGGGCGCCTGGGTGGCTCAGTCGGTTAAGCGGCCAACTCTTGATTTTGGCTCAGGTCATGATCTCACGGCTCGGGACTTCGAGCCCCACTTCGGGCTCTGTGCTGACAGCGCGGGGCCTGCTTGGGATCCTCTCTCTCCCTGTCTCTCGAAATAAATAAATACATTTGAAAACAAAAACAAAAACACAAAAAAACACAGCCAATGCTTTATACTTGTTTCCACCATTAAAAACAAAAGTCTTCCCTAAGCACATTTCACACCAGGTAACTATTTTATTTATATTTACTGTCTAACCTTGGCTCCTGCTTTCAGATTATGAGCATTGCTTAGCGGGCCCTGAGCTGCGCTGTCCAATACGGGAGCTCCCAGCCGGGCAGCTCTTGAGCACCTGAAACGTGGCTGTTCCGGACTGAGATGGAATTAAAGTGGCAAAAACACACTGGATCTGGGAGACTGGGGGGGAAAAGAACGTAAAATATTTCATTGAAAATTTAACAATATCGGGGCGCCTGGGTGGTTCAGTCGGTTGGGCGTCTGACTTCGGCTCGGGTCGTGATCTTACAGTTCATGAGTTTCAGCCCTGTGTCGGGCTCTGTGCTGACAGCTCGGAGCCTGGAGCCTGCTTCGGATTCTGTGTCTCCCTCTCTCTCTGCCCCTCCCCTGCTCATGTTCTGTCTCTCTCTCTCTCTCAGAAATAAATAAACATTAAAAAAATTAAAAAATATATTGGGGCGCCTGGGTGGCTCAGTCAACTGACTGTCCGAATTCGGCTCAGGTCGTGGTCTTGCGGTGTGTGAGTTAAGAGTCCCACACTGGGCTCTCTGCTGTCAGCACAGAGCCCAATCTGGATCCTGTCCCCCTCACTTTCTGCCCACCCCATCTCAAAAATAAAAAAATTTTTTTAAGACACAGAGAGAGTGCAAGTGGGGGAGGAGTAGAGAAAGGCGGGGAGTGGGGACAAGGGAGAGAAAGAGAGAGAGACAGAGAGAGAGAGAGAGAGAGAGAGAGAGAGAGAGAATCCCAAGCAGGCTCCACACTGTCAGCACAGAGCCCGACGCGGGGCTCAAACTCACGAACCATGAGATCATGACCTGGGTTTGATCATGATCAAAATCAAGAGTCGGTCGCTCAACCAACTAAGCCACCCAGGCACCCCTCAAAAATAAATACTTAAAACAAAGAAACAAACAAACAAAAACCCATGCCAGACATGTTGAAATAACAGTATTTTGGTGTATCAGATTATGTAAACGTATTATTAAATTTAACTTTGCCAGTTTCTTTCTCCTTTTACAAAAAAACGTGGCTACAGGAAAAGTGGAAACCACACCCGTGGCTCATGCTCTATGTCAGCAGGACAGCGCTGTTCCAGGGCCTCCTCTGGGCTCCACACTGCCTGTGTCACCTCCAGCAGAGCACATGCTGTGGGTGTCGGGCTCTGCCCCTGTCCCCCAGACCACGGGAGGAGCCCCTCGCGGGCAGGGCCAGGATCTGGGTAGCAGCTCTGTGTTCCAAGGGCCTACCAAGTGCCGACCTGAGAAGAGGCACGAAGACATGAATAAGGGCCTTAAGAAGTGCACGTTGGGGCGCCTGGGTGGCCCAGTGGGTTAAACGTCTGTTTTCAGCTCGGGTCATGATCTCATGGTCCGTGAGTGCGAGCCCCACGTCGTGTTCTGTGCGGACAGCTCGGAGCCTGGAGCCTGCTTCGGATTCTGTGCCTCCCTCTCTGTCTCTGTCCCTCCCCCGCTCCTGCTTGTGCTCTCTCTCTCTGCCCTCAGGAAGGGGATGGAGGGCCTGGGGATGACAGTGGGACAGGGTCTCTGGGACCCAGGCGATGAAGGGCCAGTTCCTCAGTGATGAGCCGGAATTGGCCCGTGTGGCCCCAGAGGCCATCTGATCCTTCATGTAGTAATTACTCGGTTCCTGAGCCCCACGGGCCAGGCCTGAGTGGCGCGGCGACACGGGGCACCCAGGACCCACGCGGACGTTGCACTTGTGATTTGCCTCCAGGGGCTCCCGGCCTGATAGGGCACAGGCGATCAATGAGCCCTGTCCCCACACCTGAGTGAGACGCGCAGGGACAGAGGCCGCTTGGGGCCCTTGGTGGTGGCTGCCTCGAGGAGAGGACATTTGAGGAGGGCAGTGAAAGGTGAGGAGGGTTCAGGAGCAGTTCACGGGAGAGGAGAACCTGTGTGAGGGTGGTGGCAGGGGGTGGGGGACAGCGCCCAGCTAGGGTGCAGGGTGCACACTCTGTTCTCCTTATTTTTACTTTTATTGTTTTTTGTTTTCTGTTTTTTGGGGTTTTTTTTAGATGGCCACAACTGTTTTAAGTGCTTGCCTTAAAACTATTCTGTAAGGACCAAAAAAAAAAAAAAAGTCCTGTTTTATAAATGGACCATATATTACAAACCGCCTGCTTAAACGTCATCGCAGATAGATGGACACTTGAACAGCGATTGAATTTGGGGCTAGAGCATTCTCTGGGCTTTGTTTAAACCTCTATGAAAAGCTTCGAGCCCACCTGGGTGGCTCAGTGGGTTAAGCTGCTGACTCTTGGTTTTGGCTCGGGTCACGCTCTCACGGTACGTGAGTTCGAGCCCCCCACTGGGCTCCGTGCTGATAGCGCAGAGCCTGCTTGGGATTTTCTCTCTCATTCTCTCTCTGCCCCTCCCCCCCAACTCGTACATTTTCTCCCTCTCAAAATAAATGAATAAACTTAAAAAAAAAAAAAAAGCTTCGAGAAGCAGGCAAAACTAACCTATGGTGTTGGATGACAGAGCCGTGGTCATCCTTGGAGGGGGGTCGGGGCTGGGAGCGTTGACAAGGAGGGTGCCAGGGAGCTAAGGATGTTGTTTCTGCATCTGGGGGGCCCGTTCTGTAGCTGTGTTCAGTCAGGAAAAGTTCATCAAGCTTGACACTTATATCTGTGGGCTTTTTTTTTTTTTTTCATTAAAAAAATTTTTTTTTTTTACATTTATTTGAGAAACAGAGTGAGACAAAGCGTGAGCGGGAGAGGGGAAGAGAGAGGAGACACAGAATCCAAAGCAGGCTCCAGGCTCTGAGCGAGCGGTCAGGACACAGCCGGACGCGGGGCTCGAACCCAGGAACCGGGAGATCATGACCCGAGCTGAAGTCGGACGCCTACCAACCGAGCCACCCAGGAGCCCCTGTGGGCTTTTTTATACATATGCCAGCTCCGTGTATGGACACATGCATACGTAAATTAATACATTTGCATATTAAATTATATATAAATATACATATTTTTGAGATTATTTTGAGAGAGAGAGAGAGAGAGAGAATATGCCTGGGGGAGGGGCAGAGAGAGGGAGAAAGAATCCCAAGCAGGCTCTGTGCTGCCAGCATGGGGCCCAACATGGGGCTCAAACTTACATCAAGATCTGAGCCAAAATCAAGAGTTGGACACTCGACTGACTGAGCCACCCAGCACCCTAAATATATATTTTTATGGAGAAGAAATCACCTATGCAAAGGCCGTATGAAGCATAGAGGGACAACCTAAAAAATATTTACAGAATATATGTACGTGCCTATTTTTTTTTTTTTCTGTAAACACTCTTTAACGGCCGTGGGATAGAGCCCTGCGCTGGGCTCTGCGCTCGGCATGGAGCCTGCTTGGGATTCTCTCTCCCTCCGCCCCTCCTTCCCGCTCACTCGCGCATGCGCGAGCTGTGTCTCAAAGAAAGGGGAAAATAAATACATAAATCAATCAAATCAAATCAAATCGAATCGAATCTCAGGGCACCTGCGTGGCTCAGTCGGTTATGCATCCGACTCTTGATTTTGGCTCAGGTCACAATTTCACAGTTCATGGGTTCGAGCCCCATGGCCGGCTCTGCGCTGACAGCATGGAGCCTACCTGGGATTCTCTCTCTCCCTCTCTCCCTGTCCCTCCCCCACTCTCTCTCTCTCAAAATAAATAAACGTTAAAAAAATTATTTAAAAACCCAAAACACAAAAACCCCAAATCTCAATTCAGTTACTGCGACGTACGTTTGGAACAACTCAGGTACTTTGTGAATCTGCTTTTCCGACCCTAAGTTGTACGAACCCTTAATGCAGAACAAGTATTTCCAGGGAAACTGTGGCTCTGGTTGAGAAATGAACATCAACTGTCTCGTGAATATTTTTTTTTAAATATTGATTACACATTCAAATAATACGGCGGACGTTCTAAGTAAAAGACATTAAACTTTCACTGGTTTTACTTTTTTAACGTGGCTATTGGAAAATGTGAGCTTGCATACGCGGCTCGCTGGGTCAGATGTGCTCTGTGCTATCAAAGGCATTGCCACCCCTGAGAGGAAATACTCTCCGTGAAGAACCGGCCGCAAAAGAACACAGCTGCCGAAAGCATCCCTGGGCGGCCGCCTGCCATGTGAAGGGTGCACACACCGATGTGTCAACCCTCAGCCTCTGGGCAGAGTGCAGCACCTGAGGGCAGGGACATGTGGCTGCTTCACTCCCAGGGGGCATCCCCCGGGTTCACAACAGTCCCGACGCGGGAAAGGTGTTGAACGCAGATTGTGGACCAAGAGTACTAGCTGGCACACGGAAGTGGGTGAGGCTGGGGCTCAGTGAAGTCCTGTCATCCTCCAGGCCCTACAGATCCACTAGTTAGTTCTCTCTCGGACTGCAACTCCTGCCCTCCCTGCCAGCCGCGGCCTCCTCTTCCTGTTCCTCCTCCTCCTTGAATTCCTCCTACGCCGCAAGCACAGTCCTGCCCCAGGGCCTTTGCACAGGCTGTGCCGAGAACTTCCTCCTCCAGATTTATGCAGGCCTATTTCACCCACCCAATTTGATTCTTTGCTCCAATGTCCTCTTTTCAGCAAGAGACTGTCTGAGCAGCTTATAGAAGAGCACTATCCCTAACCTTGTCCCCATACCCCTTCCCTGCTTTATTTCCTCCCAACACCCACTGCTACCTGTCTATACACCTGAACACTCTATATTTACTCGTGTACCAATCTGTGCTCCCTTAGAATATGAGCATGAGAATATGAGAATACATATTTCCATAGAATATGAGAGAGAGGACTTCTGTTCACTGTTGTAGTCCCGTTACTTAGAGCAGCATCTGGTTGCCGGTAAAGATTGATTGGTTCATTCGTTCGTTCGTTTCCTTATTGATTCAACTAGCAAACATCTCCCAAGGACGCCCGTGGGCCAGGTCCCACAGGGGGCAGAACTGGGGACCCTGGGAAGGATCAGAGCAGGGCCTGTGCTCCAGGGGCTGGGGGAGATGCCACAAATGGAATGGGTCACACTTTTGGAGTAGGATGCACCCCAATGGAGGAGCCCAGGGCACTGTGAAACCCAGCACCACTCCTCCTTTTTAAATCACTCACTCGCAAACTCTCCTCGGGCCTAGTGGTAGCTGGGGCCCTAGAGGGAGGGCGGCCCCAGCCTCGGCCCGGGGAGCTCCCAGGCAGATTAAGTGACTGGGAGGCAGATCCCCGCTCCAGACAGCACAGGACGAAGCCCTCAGGCCAGGCCCAGCCCGAACCTTTCCCCTTCTTACCAGCAGAATTTGCCCTTCCTTGCCCTCCTTCTCAAAGCCTGCCTTTCATCTCCTTCTAGAGCCTTCCCCCTGAACTCCACTCTGCCCTTCAGATTCTCCAGCAGGATGGCTCAACACTCCTCTCCCTCCTCCACCTGCTCGGCTCCGGGCCCTGGCTCATCCACATCCCTCAGGCCTTCGGTTCCCTCACTCCTGCTTGAAACCCTCCCCAGTGTTCTCAGGACAGACACCAACTTGGCCTCTGCCCACCTGTCCAATCAGATCCCATCCTGTCCCTCTGTGCATCAGCCACACAGGCCTTAGCTCAGTCTCGCTTGGGCCCCAGGACCTTTGCACTGTTGTCCCTCTGCCTCCCCAGCTCTTCTCTGCCTCCCTCGGCCTGGCTAACTATGCCACATTGTCTGAGCACTGCAATCAGATAGAGCTTTCATTCTCTCGACATGGTGGCCCTCTCTCTCTCACGGACTTAGGACAGCTACACGTTTTTTCCACTTAAAAAAAAAAAAATTGAGGGGCGCCTGGGTGGCTCAGTCAGTTGGGCGTCTGACTTCGGTTCAGGTCATGATCTCACAGCTGGTGAGTTCGAGCCCCACGTCAGGCTCTGTGCTGACAGCTCAGAGCCTGGAGCCTGCTTTGGATTCCGTTTCCCTCTCTCTCTGCCCTCCCCGCCTCACATTCTGTCTCTGTCTCTTAAAAATAAATAAGCATTAACAAAGTTTTTTAAAAACTGAGATACAATTCACACAACCATAAAGTGGGCAAGTCAGTGGTCTCTGGTATATCCACAGTCTTGTGCAACAATCACCAAGATCTATTTCCAGAACGTTTTCATCACCTGGTCTGGACACCTCAGACAAACGAAATCATACATGTGGCCTTCTATGTCTGGCTTCTTTCACTTAGAATGAGGTTTTCAAGGGGCGCCTGGGTGGCTCAGTCGGTTAAGCATCCAACTTCGTCTCAGGTCATGATCTCGCGGTTCGGGAGTTCGAGCCTTGCATCGAGCTCTGCGCCGGCAGCTCAGAGCCTGGAGCCTGCTTTGGATTCTCTGTCTCCCTCTCTCTGCCCCTCCCCTGCTCACACTCTCTCTCTCTTTCTCTCAAAAATAAATGAATAAACATTAAAGAAAATAATAAAATAAGTAAATTTAAAAGAAAGAATTTACAATGAGGTTTTCAAGGTTCATCCATGTGGTAGCGTGCGTCCTTCTTTTTGATGGCTTAGTAATATTCCACGTCGCGGGGTACCACATTTTGTATATCAATGCATCTGACGATGGACATTTGGGTTGTCTTGTTTCCGCTCCTGGGCTACGGTGAATAGCCCAACTATGAACATCTATATACATGCGTTTGTGAGAAGGACTGCCACCATTTTCATGCAGTACCTGTCTCCTTCATGGGACTGGGAGATTCACAAGGGACACAGACCCATCTGTCCTAGTCACCACTGTGTCCCCAGCGCCCTTGGTAAGGTTTGAAACACACCAGCCATTCAACAGTGACTTGACGAGACGATGAAGGACCAGAGGAATCCCCGATTCTCTAGCACCAACCCATCTGGCTCAATTCCCCCCGAGTCAGAGTCTCCCCCTTCTGGGGTCCTGCAGCGACACCGACCTGTTTTCTCTTTCCTTCCCCACCTCCATCATCCAATCCCTCTGCAAATCCTCCAAAACGTGTCCCCAAACCAACCACTTCTCACCCCGGGTCAAGCCAACACCCTCTCTCACCCGGATGCCGGCAGCAGCCCCTAATCATCTCCCTGCTTCCGCCGCCACCTCGAGTCTCTTCTCTTCACAGAGGCAGAGGAATTATTTTAAAACATCAAGCAGCTCGCATCCCTCCTGCCTCTAAACCTTCCTGCCGCTCTCGTTGCACTCAGAGAAAGGCCAACGCGCTCTCGGAGGCCCACGAAGCCCTCTACAATCCGTGGCTGCCCTCATCTCCCGCCCTCTCCCCCTTCGGCTCTTACCTGAACACACGCTAAGCACGCTGCAACCCCAGGACCTTTGAACACACCATTCCTCCGCCTGGACCCCCCCCCCTCCACCGCCCCAGGGCTTGTTCCCTCGCTTCACTCAAAAGTCTACTCACGAGTCACCTCCAAGCCCCATCTCAATCCCGGCTCCTCCTCCCAGTCACCCTCTGACCTGGTATCATTTACTGTAGTTCTGTGTTTATTCTCCATCTCCCTCACGGCATGGGGGCTCCCAAGCCGGGGACTCTTGTTCACTGTTGGGAGCCCAGTCCCAGGCAGTGTCAAAAGGGGGTAACGAAAAAGTATCTGTCAAATGAATGAATGAGTGAAGGCAAGGTGCTGTCATCGGCGGGGCTTGCAGACAAAACTGAGCCTTAGAGAGGTTAAATGAGTCGCCGAGGGTCACATCCGTGACCGGCATCAGAGGCCACACACACCTACTCCTAGCACCCTCCCCCACCTAATCCACAACCCCTCCTCACTCACCTCTTTCCGTAACAACTATTAACATCTCTCCTCCACCTGACACCCAACAGCCTCCAGCCCTCTCGTTCACCTCCGACATGCCAGATCCTTTCATACCTCCTCAGTTCTACAGTAATCACAGAGGCCGCTCTTCAGACCCACCGAAGTGACAAAAACAACAGCCAAGACCGCCCAGTGCCTGGAATGTGCAAAAGGCCTCACTCACACACATTATCACAACCACCTCATCAGGAAGGTGCAATCAGCAGCCCCTGCTGACAGATGAGGAAATCAAGAGGTGAAGTCCCCCGTTCAAGGTCACATGGCCGGGGAGTGACAGCGCTCGAACTCAGACCCGGGTCTGGCTGACCCCAGAGCCCGTGCAGATAGAGCCTCGGAAGCTCTTGGCAGCTCCAAACACCAACACCCACTCCCAGGAGTTGGGAGCTGACTTGGCGCCAGGCCTCTCGTCATCACGACGATCCTTCCTGCTGGTGATCACTGTCCCCATATTGAGGTGGTCAGACGGGAGAGGGCTGTGGAGAGGGCTGTAGAGAGGGCTGTAGATTCAGGAGTGCCCTGCTCCCTGACCCTTGACCTCTCTCTGGAACCAGGCTTCCTCCAACCCTTAGCTTTCCAGAGCTCCTCCCCGAAAATTCCCAAGGCTCCCTGGGCCCTTCTGTGAGCTCTGGGCTCTCCCGGTTCTGACACATCCTCCAAGCCCCCACTTTATAATGTCCTCTTCTTTCCAGGCCCCCAGCTTCCTGTCTCAGGTTCTCCCAACACCCTCCACCTGCAGCACCTCTCCTCCGTGTTCCTAGATCCCTCTTTTCCCCTTAGTAACCCTTCTAGTCTCCTCACCACTGCCCTCCATGTCTACTAAGCCATCCTCCATCCTGGAGCTCCCCTATCCCTCACCAGGGTCCCACTATGGTCCCCCACCTTCCCATCTCTCCTCCCCAACCCTCTGGGACGTTGTATTACTCTCAGGCCCTCTCTATGCACTAGCCAGGAACCTCAGTGACCTACCTAGCCCCTTCCCCTCTATGACACCCCCTCATTCAGGCCCTCAAAGCCCGGCACCATTATGCTTCCTGTGTTTCACGTCCTCCAGGTCCCCTCTGGCCTTCTCCCACTCTATCGCCACACAGGGGACCCCCCCCCCACTCGTGCACCTCCTTCTCTTTCTATCGACATCAGGGATTTCTCTAAGCCCATAGCTAATAGGTTCCCCAAGCCTTTCTATCATTCCCAGGGAACACCTCTAGGGTCCCCAGCCCTGGGACCTTACTAGCCTCCTCTCCTCTAAGACCCTCCCGGACGCCTCTAGTCACTCCGTGTCGTCACCTCAAGAGGCACTCTATGACACCCTAAGTCTCTCCACTCCCCCCACCCTAAAGTTCCCCCCGGGGCCTCTCTATTCTCCCCCTCTACGACGCAAAGGCTTCTACGCCCGGGCCCCTCTGTAACCCCCGAGTCCCTCAATTCCACGCTCCCCCTCCCTCCAGTGTCCCCTGGCCGCGCTCTCACAGTTCCGGATGTCGGAGATGAACACCGCGAGCCCCCGCATCCCATCGCCCTTGGAGACGGCCGGCATGATGGCGGTGGTGTCGGCTCCAGGCCTGGCCGGGCAGGGCACAGCGCAGCGGGGGCTGGCAGGCGGGGACCGGGAGGAAAGGACCCCAAGCAGCGCCGAGGAGCCTAGCCGGCCGGGGGGGAGGGCGGGCGGGCTGGCTGGCGGGCGGGCTGGCAGGCCGCGGCTCCGCCTCCGGCCCCTCCCCTCGCGCCCGTCGTCCTGAGCTATCAGTCTCCCATTGGTCCGGATTACTGCCGCTCAGACTCGGGCTCACACCTCGCTCCCTCTCTCATTGGCCGCTGGACAAAGGCACGCTGCTACGATTGGCTCAGCGGCCCGCTATTTCCGTTCGCAGGAAGGGGGGGGTGAAGAGGCGTTGCCCGAGAGACGGGCGGAGTTCGGTTGCGTGCTATGGGACCTCCCCCTCCGAGCGGCCGGGTCCGATGCTGATTGGATCCGGCGAAGGGAGGGATTGATAAGAAGGAAGGCGGGGGAGTGGGCCTGGGAGGCGGGACTGGCGTTGACTATGTCCAATGAGCAGGTAGATCGCCCACGCAGGCGTCGCGGATTCGCCAGGCCTGTCCTATTCCCGCCCCCGACTGGGCGGCTGTGGGGGCGGGAGAAGTGCGTTGATAGGTAGAGAAGGAAAGTGAATGGGGGTTGTCACTCAGCTGGACTAGGATAGGTGGAGCGCCGCCTGCAATTCCCTGCTGCAGAGAAGTGCTTGGGAGGGGCAAGCAAATGTGAGGTGTTTACTGCGCAAGCGTTCCCGATTCCCTTTCTCCCTCCTCTCTTCCACCCCCGACTCTTTAAATCTTTTTCCAGGAAGTCTTCCCCTCCCCCTCCCTTGTCTAGCGGCCTAGATGTCGAAACGAAATTTCTCAGAACGGGGGAAATACGAATTCAAGTCTAGTCCTGTTAGGCATACGTTAAATCTGACGTCCAGAGAGGTTGAGTGACTTGCCCAAGGTCACACAGCTCAGAAGAGTAGAGCGGGGATTTAAACTATATTTTGTCTTTTAACCACTTTCCCATATACAATGCCTTTTTTTTTTTTCAACCATAATGCCATTCTACACATTGTGAATCTCTCCACCTAACTTGGAGCTCTTCCTGAGCAAGAATGGCATCTCGTACTGAAGAACGCTGGTTCAAAGGAAGGAATAGATGAATCTCCTTAGTTTAGCCCAACCACCACCCCTTGGCTCCCAAGCCCCTCTTTGATTGACTTTGATTTTGGGGAAGGACTACAATTCTCTGGGCTATTGAGAAATTTGGGGTAAAGGGAACTGAGAGAGTCCATTTCTGTCACCTCCAGGAACTAAACTCCACAACACTTGTCTAATCTCAGAAGTCTGGTATTCTTGGAATGAGCCTTGAGGGAGTGTCCTGGATCCTGTGAACTTCCACTCTGAACCCCCAGGGGATAGGGACCGGGACAAGAGCTGGCCAGGCTGCAGCGTTTCACAGATTGGTCCATTTGGGTTTCCAGCAATGGGGCTTGGGAAAATCATTCTGGATTCTAGGAGGAAGGACATGCTGAGCTGTCTTAGTGACCAGGAAAGTCCATTCCCAATATGGGTTGGGGGTGCTATTTGTCCCTAAAGAACAGAGAGTAGAGGACCAATTAGGGGCGGCGCCTGGGTGGCTCAGTTGGTTAAGCCTCTGACTCTTGGTTAACCCCACATAGGGCTCCATGCTGACAGTGTGGAGCCTGCTTGAGATTCTTTCTCTCTCTGCTCCTTCCTTGTTCTCTCTCTCAAAAATAAACTTAAAAAAAAAAAAAAAACACAACGAACAACTAATAGGAATGTGAGTTGGAAAAAGTCATTTTTATGGAAAGATACGTTAAGCGTTGCAAGGACTGAAGGAGCCCTGAAGGAGTGGGTTAAGCATTGGATTCTTGATTTCGGCTGAGGTCATGACCTCACGCTTCATGGGTTCGAGCCCTGCCTGCCTCCAGCTCTGCACCAACAGGGCTGAGCCTGCTTGGAATTCTCTTTCTCCCTTTCTCTGCCCCTCCCCCGCTCTCAAAATAAATTAACAAACTCAAAAAAGAGGAAACACTCTCTCCCGGAGAATATCTTTAAAAATACATATTCCTGACAGGATTCGAACTTGTCCTCTTTTTGGACAAGAGAAACACGGAGAGTCCCAAGAACAGGAAAAGTGTGTCTAAGTGTGCCTTCCCTGCCTCAACTCTCCACCTCACTTTCACCCAACCACCTTCCACCCTTTGCCCAGGGCCACCTGAGGCCAGATGGAGTTAACTCTGGGCTCAGTATGGGGGGGAAGGATGTCCTGAAATTAGGTCCTGATACAGATAGGTGGGGGAACTCAGTCCTCCCTCCACACATACCCTACCCTAGAGCCCATGAAGTAACCAAAACTTAATTTTCAAGACTGGCCCTAAAGCAAAGGCATTCTGGATTCTAATAGGGAGTCAGACCCGGAAGGCTGATTTAACTTTCTGGAAAACCTGGGATTGTTTGATCCTGTGTGGGGGCAGTCCTGGACCCTCCCCCCCATCACAGGAACTCATGACCCCTGTTGAATTAGAGCGGTACTTATAAATAAAAATACAGTGGGAGCCACATATATAATTTTCAACTGACTCGAGCTATATTTTTTAGTTAAAAAAGTGAAATTAATTTTAATAATATATTGTATTGGGGGCGCCTGGGTGGCTCAGTCGGTTAAGCGTCCGACTTCGGCTCAGGTCATGATCTCGCGGTTCGTGAGTTCAAGCCCCGCGTCAGGCTCTGTGCTGATGGCTCGGAGCCTGGAGCCTGTTTCAGATTCTGTGTCTCCCACTCTCTGACCCTCCCCCGTTCATGCTTTGTCTCTCTCTGTCTCAAAAATAAATAAACGTTAAAAAAATTAAGTAATATATTGTATTGAAGCCAACATACCTCGAATACTATCATTTGAACATATTTGCCATTCTAATTTTCCTAAATCTTTGCTTTTGTTTTGAGACAGGGAGCACATGTGCAAGTGGGAAAGGGGCAGAGGGAGAGAGAGAGAGGATCCCAAGCAGGCTCCAGGCTCAGCACGGAGCCCAACTCCAGACTTGATCCCACAACCCTAGGATCATGACCCGAGCCAAAATCAAGAGTCAGATGCTCAACCAACTGAGCCACCGAGGAGCCTCTAATTTTCCTGAGTCTTTGAAATCCTGTGTTTTCTACTTAGAGCACACCTTGATTGAGACTCACCACATTACAGGCACTCAGTAGCTAAAAGTCATTGATTGTGCCTGTGAACTTGGAATTATAGAATTTAGGAAGGAATGAAGGAAGGAAGGAAAGAAAGGGGAAGGGAGGGGAGGGGAAAGGGAGGGGAGGAGAGGACAGGGAAGGGAAGGGGAGGGAAGGGAAGGGAAGAATTATAGGGCTGGTTTGAACAAGACAATTATGGGGCTCCGGGGTTCAAGAACTAATCCACTGTTAGGTTTTAAGACCAGACTTTGAACAAGTCCACATTTGGGGGTCTAATGAGCTTTGGGAAGACCTATTCATTAAGAAGAAACCCCAGGGGTAGCCCAAGTATCTCATGGATTGAACCAGCAATAGCTCCTAAGACTTTGGCCTCTGCAAACCAACTCTTGATTTTCTCCAGAAAAACTGGACTCATCCTCAGTCTTCCCATTTGGGCAAAGGGGCCCTCCATCAATCACTTGGGCACTCTTGCCAGAACCCCGTCCCTCCCCCTCACGCCAAGGGCGGAACACATCTGAAGTCAAGCCACCTCCGTCGGTCGCCATGCAGGCTACCGTCACCGTCATCATCCCTTCCCTGGAAACTTGCAGTGACGTACCTTATGACTGTCCCCGCTTCCATCCTGGCCACCCACAGTCCACCCCCCACACACCAGGGCACTTCTTTCAACAATTATCAGCTGTGTCCTTCCCCAGCATAAAGGCTTCAGCCACACTGGCCTCCCCTTGGCCATTCCGACCCTCCAGACCCGTTCCTAAGCTCCACCTCTACCCCCAGCGTCCCCCAACCAAATTCTTGTTTCTTTGTCTGTTCCCTGCCTGCCCCGGCGCAGCACCCCCCCCCCCACCAGAATCTTGGATCCCCCAGCAGCGGGACACAAGCAGCGGGACCCAGACCCCAGAGTACCCCACGAATCCAGGGTATTGCGTGAAGAATCAAGTGTGCATGGGGGGTGGGGGGGAGGGTGGCGGGCAGGGGCCGGATGAACCCACAGTCTCAGGGGAAGGGAAGCTGAACCTCTCCCCAGGGCCAGTGGGCCCATCCATTGTAAGTTCTGGACTAGAATGGAGAAATCCATTGTGGTTCTAATGGAAGGAACATATCTGGTAGAACCAGAAGTGTTCAGGGAGACCCCCTGGGGGAACACACTGGCCAGTGCCTTCTCCTACCCCTATGCACCCCCCCCCCTTACTGGGGCCCAGTGGTTGGGTCCTTTATGAGGCAGGCCTGGGAGGACAGGGACTTTGAGGGTCAGCGGTCAGAGTAGGTGGAGAGTCTCAGAGGAAGGAGTCCCCGGGGGCAGGGCCCCCCCCCCCCCCCCACGCCATGGCGAGCGTGGTGGTCAAGACAATCTGGCAATCCAAAGAGATCCATGAGGCCGGGGACCCCCCAGCGGGGGTCGAGGGCCACTCCGAGCTGGTCCCCGAGGCTCCTGAGGGGGTGAGCACCCCGGCCAAGGGGATCACGAAGAAAAAGAAGGCCGTGTCGTTCCACGGGTGGGTTTGTCGCACCCTTGTCGGGGACGGTCCTAGCGCCCAGCACTGCCTCCAACAGAGCATGAGTGCCACCGTGGGTGATGGAGGAAGGGGAGGGGGAGACGAGGAGGGGGCAACCGAGGGCCAGGCCAGACGGTGGTGGCAGCAGAGGGAGGTAGAGAGGAAGAGGGTCGTGGGGACGGAGCGAGGGAAGGTGGAAAGAGGGAGGAGAAAAGCAGGCAGCAGAGAGGGAGGGGGACGAAGAAAGTGGACGATATGGTTGCAGTCAGAGAGGGCAGGCGGTGTGGAGACAGGGAGGCAGGAGGCACCGGACCCACTGGGGCTGTATCTCGAGCCCCCTGCCCGTTTCTCCTGCACAGGGTGGAGCCTCGGATGTCCCACAAGCCAATGCACTGGTGCCTGAACCTCAAGAGGTCCTCCGCCTGCACCAATGTGTCACTGCTCAACCTGGCCGCGATGGAGCCCACTGACTCCTCAGGGACAGACTCAACCACAGAGGACAGTGGCCCGCTTGCACTGCCGGTGCCCCCTGCCTCCCCCACTCTACCCTGGGCTTCGGATGACCCAGACATCTCGGAAATACTGGTGAGGGGCCCTGGCTGGGGAAGGCTAGGGTCTTCGCCCTGGTGGTAGACAAATACTGAGGAGGGGGGGCGGGGGGCTCTTCTTGACTTGGAGGAAGAAAGTTCTGGTCATCCTCCAGGCCCAGAGGAACCGCCTCCTCCTCCCCTAACCACGAAGCCAGCCCTGAATCAGTCCCATCCTGGGTGAATGATGCCTGTTGCCTAGGGAATTGGTCTCCTTAGTTCGTTCACTCGCTTCCAAATGTTCTGGGTGAGGCTGGAGTCCCAGGTAGGAGTTGGGCCAGGTTTCTCAACTCGGGGAACCCCCGGTCTGGTGGGGCTGGCAGAGACAGACTGCGGTGATAACTTTCAAACCAGGCTGGGAATATCAGAGAATGCTTCCTGGAGGAGGCAGCTGTTGCAACCGGGCTTTGATGGTTGAGTAGGAGTTCTCGGAGGGGATCACCTAAATCTGGGGCAAAACCGAGAGGTGAGCGAGATCTAGGGGGGATTTAGAGAATTCCTGACTAGAGCATAGAGTGCTACAGTTTGATCTTTTCTTTTTCTTTTTAAAAATGTTTATTTATTTCTTTTGAGAGAGAGAGAGAGTAGGAGGAGGGCAGAGAAAGGGAGGGAGAGAATCCCAAGCAGGCTCTGCATTGTCAGCATGGAGCCTGATGCGGGGCTTGAACTCACGGACCACGAGATCATGACCTGAGCCAAAGTCAGGAGTCGGACCCTCAACCAACAGAGCCCACCGAGTCGCTCCTACGGTTTGATCCTTTAACTTCCCTGCCACCCTCCACCCCGGCCAGGCTTCCTCCGGGCCAGGCCCTGAACTGGGCTTGACACGGACTCTGAGAATTACACGAATGACAACCATGGTCATAGTGTTGCTCACAAGACTCACTAGCATTTCCTAAGCGCCTTCTATGTTCTGAGAGCCTCAGTTTCCTCATCTGTAAAACTGGAAATGCATGAGTTTGCTCTTTCAACACATAGGTCTTGAACGCCTATGATGTGCCAGGCGCTGGTGTAGGAGCAGCAAATGGACAGTCAGACAGCGTTCTGGATGCAGCCACGCCCGCTTCACGAGGTGGTCATGACAAAGAAGTGGAGCCCGTTCTGTAAAACGTTTAGCACGGCTGCGGGCTCAGAATCAGTGTTGCTTGTTGTCACTTATCCCCATTTCACAGAGGAAGATATTGAGGCCTCAGAAAGGTTAAATAGGCCTCACGCAGCTTATAAGTAGTGGAGACGGTCTCAGGAGTTGGGGGGGGGGCGCACCCTGCATTGATGGGGACAGTAGAGGTCACTGTGGGAGCCCTGAAGAGGGTGGCCTTGGCCCAGTCGGCCATGGTCAAGGGAGGCTTTCCAGAAAAGGCAACACAGAAGCTGGATCTTGAAGATAAGGAAGGTGTTCCCCAAGCAGAAGACAGAGAATGGTGTTCTAGCTAACTGGAACAGCAGGTGCAAAAGGACAGGGAGAGGGGGTTAGGTCTCTGGGGCTGGAGTGTGGGGGGTGAGAGGGACGAGGCTGGAGTGGAGAGGGCAGAGGCCACGCAGGCTGAGAACTGTGGATGTGCTCCTGAGGGCAATGGGGAGCCATTGAAGGTTCCTGGGTAGGGGAGAGGAGCAGCTCAGGAGTTCCGAATCCATTCCCATGTACTGAGCACCTACTATGTGCCAGGCACTGTGTCGCATCCCCGTGGTGGGGGATCTCGTTTTCTTCTCTTAGAAGTTCTGTCAGGGAACTGGTATAATTACTGGTTTAAAGATAAGGGGCGCCCGGGGGGGCTCAGTCGGTTGAGCGTCCGACTTCGGCTCAGGTCACAATCTCTCGGTTCGCGGGTTCGAGCCCCGCATCGGGCTCTGTGCTGACGGCTCGGAGCCTGGAGCCTGCTTCGGATTCTGTGTCCCTCTCTCGCTGTGCCCGTCCCTCGCTCATGCTCTGTCTCTCTTTCTCTCAAGAATAAAGAAAACATTAAACAAAATTAAAAAAAAATTCTTTTAAAGATGGAAACACAAGTAACTGAGGAACAGAGAGGTGGAATGACCTGAGCAAAGTAGGACAGCCTGTAAGAGACAGGGCCAGGGTTAGGTGGTGTGAATGCAAAGGTCCCTTCTCTCCTTGGACGACTCCTCTGCACCTGGTGTGGGGATGTCTGGAAGGCGGAGGCTGGAGGCAGGGAGGCCAGACAGGAGGCTGAGCGAGGGCCCGGGATGGAAGGGTCAGATGGAAAGAAGGGAACAGGGCAGAGAGAGTCCTGGTGGGACGGGTGGCCCCGGAGACGTCTCCCCCAGCCAGAGCAGTGTCCTCCCTCTTGGAGCATCTGCAGAGGCCTGCCTCCCACCAGAAGTGTTTCTGAGTCACATCCCGTCCCCGGGGGATCGTGACAGCCGGGAAAGAGCCCTGCTGAGAGAGCAAGGCCCGAAGCAGCCATGGGCTGCGGTGGGGCTGCGCGGATGCATCAGCCTCCCAGGAGTTTGAGGTTCCTTCTCTGAGATGGAAACAGTAATGACAGCCAACATCCAGGGGCACAGGCAGGAGCGGTAGGGCGGGGACAGCAAGACCCCATCCTGGCATTCAGCACCTGAGCTACGACAGGAGAGAAAGCTGGAGACAGGCAGAGGGGAGGTGGCGGAAACCCAGAGAGAAGGGGACAGAGACCAGAGTGGGGGGAGGGAAACTTGGTGGGGGTGAGGCCACAGAGATCCAGAGGTGGGCGACAGAGGCCACAGAGACTGGGGGACAGATATTTGGGGCAGGGGGAGAGCAGGGACCAGGAGAGAGGGAGACAGAGACCCAGAGAGAGGAAGGAAGAGAACTGGGTGCCTGGGGCCCCCGGCTGAGATGACAAGTCCCAGACCCGACAGAGAACAGCAGGAGAACACGAAGCAGAAGCTTTGGGCTCCTGTCTTTTTTTTTTTTTAACGTTTATTTATTTTTTTGGGACAGAGAGAGACAGAGCATGAACGGGGGAGGGGCAGAGAGAGAGGGAGACACAGAATCAGAAACAGGCTCCAGGCTCTGAGCCATCAGCCCAGAGCCCGACGCGGGGCTCGAACTCACGGACCGCGAGATTGTGACCTGGCTGAAGTCGGACGCTTAACCGACTGCGCCACCCAGGCGCCCCTGGGTTCCTGTCTTAAGCGAGGACACCATTACGAGGCCAGGAAAGGGACAGAGATGGTGGTATTGCTTTCTGAGAAGGTCGGAGAAGCAACGCAAAGATGGACAGGGCAGAATTCCTGGGGGTTATGTGAGGTCTTGGTGCTAAGCCCCTTCCTGGTACTTCCCGCCCTGTTGTCATTATTTTCAACAATGGTGACACTAGTCATTGAGCTTGCCTTACTGACCTTACCATCTTGGCCACCCTTCCTCACTGCCATCTGAGCAAGGTAGCATCATTCCTGTTTTATGGCAAAGGAAGCAAAGCAGGCTCAGAGTGGGGGGGGGGGGGGGTTGATGGCCAAGGTGCAGCCTATGGGTGGCCAAGGAGGGATTTGTCCCCATCTCTGGCTCTCCCCTCACCATCAGGCCATTCGCTTCTCAGCCAAGGGCGACAGGCCCTGTCTTCACCACCCCCAGATCTGCTCTCAGTGAAGCTAAGACTCACCCCCAGGGACCCAAATGGCCCCTTCTCAAAGAAGTATTGACCACAGGCCAGCCTGTGCCCCTCCCACCAGCCCTGGGAAGGTAGCTATTAACCTCACCTCCATGTGACAGGTAGGGTAAGAGTCCCCTCCTTGAGGTGGTACAACTATTAAGTGGGAGAACGGAGTAGACCCCAGGACCTACTTTCCTTATTTTCCAGAACAGCTACAGGAAACCCAAGACCTTCTGGGTCTTCAGTTTAAAAATAATCACTTTGGGGGCACCTGAGTGGTTCAGTCGGTTAAGCGTCCAACTCTTGATTTCAGCTCAGGTTGTGATATGGCGGCTCGTGAGATTGAGCCCCGCATCAGGCTCTGTGCTGACAGTGCACAGCCAGCTTGGGATTCTCTCTTGTGCTCTCTCTCTGTCCCTCCCCAGCTAGCGCTCTCTCTCTCTCTCTCTCAAAATAAATAAAAATTAAAAAAATAATCAGGGGCGCCCAGGTGGCTCACTTGGTTAAGCATCCAACTTCGGCTCAGGTCATGATCTCACAGTTTGTGAGTTCAAGCCCTTAATCAGGCTCTCCACTGTCAGCATAGAGCCCACTTCAGATCCTCTAGTCCCCCCCTCTCTCTGCCCCTCCCCTGCTCGCTCTCTCTAAAAAACAAACAATTAAAAAAATTTGTTTAATGTTTTATTTATTTTTGAGAGACAGAGAGAGGGTATGAGTGGGGAGGGGCAGAGAGAGAGAGAGGCTCAGAATCCGAAGCAGGCCCCAGGCTCTGAGCTGTCGGCACAGAGCCCGACGCAGGGCTCGAACTCGTGAACCACCACAAAGTCGGATGTTTAACCAACTGAGCCACCCAGGCGCCAAAGTCAGACATTTAACCAATTGAGCCCCCCAGGCGCCCCCCCCCCAAAATAAGTAATTTTTTTTTAAATCACTTTGTGTATTGGTTAGCTACTGCTGTGAAACAAATTATCCCCAAACTTAGAACAACCAGCCTGGAGTGGCTTAGCTGGGTGGTTCTGGCTCAGGGTTTCTCATAAGGTTGGAGTCAAAATTTCAGTAGGGGCGGCAGCCATCCGAAGGACTGACCAGGACTGGAGTTTGCACATCCACATTCATAAGGCTCTTAGCTGGAGGTTCATTTCCTTGTCCCATGGGCCTCCCCACAAGGGGCTGCTTGTGACATGGCAGTGACTCCCCAGAGCAAGCGAGGGCAAGCAGGAAGCCAAGGTTCCTTTTGTGAACTAGTCTCTTAAATCACACACCATCACTTCTGCCTTATTCTACTAGCGACGAGGGTCACTAAGTCCAGCTGACATTCAAGTGAGGCAGGTAAGTCTCCTCATTTAGAGAAGTGTCAAAGAATTTATGGACATACAGTAAAGCCTTGGATGGCGAGTAGCTTGTTCTGGGTGTGTTCCACAAGACGAGCAAACGTTTCTAATACATTTCATACTTGATAAATGTGCTGTCTTGCAATACGAGTAGTACGTGCCATCGAATGGCACGTGATCACAACTGAGCCAATGGTTCTTGAAATTCACTTGGATATACGGGCACTTTGGATTACAAGCAGGTCTCCGTGCGCGAATTATGCTCGCAAACCAAGGTTTTACTGTATTTACAAGTTTTTTTTCTGACATTTATTTTTGAGAGACCGAGCACAAGTGGGGGGAGGGAAAGAGAGAGAAGTGGGGGAGGGGCAGAGAGCCGAAGCGGGCCCCAGGGTCTGAGCTGTCAGCGACAGAGCCCAATGCGGGGCTCGAACTCGTGAACTGGGAGATCATGACCTGAGCGGGAAGCTGGACGCTTAACCTACTGAGCCACAATCTCTTTACTTCTTACGGGTCTATGCAGATGTCCTAGTTCTTCATACCCTCCCTCCCTCCTCCTCCTCCTCCTCCTCCTCTTCCTCCCTCCTCTTGCTCCTCTGTCTCTGTCTTCTTCATCTTCTTCAGACTTTAAAGTAACCTCTACACCCCACGCGGGGCTCAAACTCAAAACCCCGAGATCCAGAGTCACACGCTCCACTGACTGCACCAGCCAAGTGCCCCTCTGATAACGACTTCTACTCTCCATTCTCCTGAGGTCATTGAGGTCAGAAAGCATACTTTGTATGATTCGGTTCTTTTGCATTTATTGAGACTTGTGTTCTCACTCAATACAGGGTCCATCCCGGACCCGAGGTAGAATGTCTCATGGGCACTTGAGAAGAATGTGTATTCTGCTCTTGCCGGGTGGAGGGCTGTCTGTCAGACGTCTGTTAGGTCTGGCTGGTTTATAGTGGTTTTCCGGTCTTCTGTCTCCTTGTTGATTTTCTCTCCGGTTGTGCTGTCCGTTACTCAAAGTGTGATACTGAAGCTGAAGTCCCCAACCATTGTTGTTGAATTGTCAATTTCTCCCTTCAATTCTGTCAGGTTTTGTTTCACACATTTTAAACTCTTTTTAATGTTTTATTTAGAGAGAGGGAGAGAGAGAGAGACAGGGTACAAACGGAGGAGGGGCAGAGAGAGAGAGGGAGACACAGAATCGGAGGCAGACTTCAGGCTCTGAGCTGTCAAGCGCAGAACCCGACGCAGGGCTCAAACTCATGAACCACGAGATCCTGACCTGAGCCGAAGTCGGACGCTTAACCGACTGAGTCACCCAGGCGTCCCTTCTTTCATGCATTTTAAAGCTCTGTTTGGTGCATATATATATTTATAATGGTTACACCTTCTCAAGGACTTGACTCTTACAGGTTTGGGCAGTTTTTTTCATTGTTTTTATGGAGGGGTGGAATTTTGGGGATCCATCATTTTGCTTATGTCGCCTTAATACAATATTTCTTTTTTCTTTTATTTTTTTTATTTTGAGAGAGAGAGAGATTAGGGGAGAGGGGCAGAGGGAGAGAGAGAAAGAGAGAGAATCTTAGGCAGGTTCCATGCTGAATGTGGAGCCTGATGAAGGCTCCTGGGGCCATGACCTTTGCCGAAATCACACCCCTGGGGCCATGACCTAAGCGGAAATCAAGAGTCAGACACAACCGACTGAGTCACCCAGGTGCCTCAATACGATATTTCTCATCACACCTCTTCTCCAGAGCAATCATGCAAGGAACGTGATGTTGTCCTTTTCTTACGATAGAGGAAACTTGTTCTCCCTTTTCTCTTTGGGTACTAGTTCAGCAACTGTGAAGGACACCAAAGTAACTGGCTTAGGCAAGATACTTTATTTCTCTCTCACATAATAATCTCAACAAGCGTAGCAGGCATACTCTTCAAATGAAGTGCGTTACAGGTTCCGTGTTCTGGAGGTTCAGCTATAGAGTCGCAAGTGTGGCTGCCAGTGACAAAAAGACACAAAATAGCACAGGCTAAACACGATGGAAGATGTTCTCTCTCATATGTACATCATGGTCAGTGGTTGGAATTTGAGTACAGCGGCTCCACAGTACTGAGGACTCAGCCTTCTCTATCTTGTTGCGTCCTGCAACTGGTGGTCAAGATGTTTGCTCTGGCTTTAGCCACCAACTTTGAACTCCAGCCAGCAAGAAGAGAGAAAGGGGGATGTTTTCCCTCTTTTCCTTTAAGAAAGGCATGACTTAGAAAATGCCTACCTTATTGCTACTCACATCCCATTGGCTGAAACTTTGTCGTGTGGCCACACCTACCTGCAAGGGAGCCTGGGAAATGTAGTCTTTGCCTGGACAGTCATGTGCCAGGCTAAGTCATCTAAAAATGTGGAAGAGCAGACAGTGGATCCTGCCACCTGCATCCCTCTTGGGCCACAGTTTGCTTCGCATGAGTCCTAAAGCATTTTCTGGTGATATAAGGTGGCGATGATCAGAGGCTATGTGGTGTCATGGTTTAAAACAAAGGCTCTGGGTTTAAAATCTGACAAGGCCATCTCACGCGCTGTGTACCTGAGAATTCAAGGGGGGATTGTATCTCTAAGCCTCATTTTCCTCACTTGCCGATTGGGCCAAAAAGCCTCAAAAAGTGTGGCTTAGAGGACTGAAAAGGAAATGTGTGTGTGTGTGTGTGTGTGTGGCATGGTGCTTAGTGAGCACTTATATCTGGAAAGTGGGTTATCTTAAAATTTTTTTCCAGTGCCTGGAGAGAAAAATACAGCATGTGTTTTAATAGTTCATCTTATTTATGTCTGCGGACCCCAAGGGCATTTCTCTCAAGGTTCAATTGAGACCATCCATCTCCCATGGATCTGAGTTCTCCCCTGACCCCCCCCCCCCACACTCCCTTCCGGATCCCACTTCTTTTCCTTCCCATTCACCAAGCAGAAAATGAGCCCACCCTCTGGTTTCATGGAACAGGAGTACCAAGAATCAAAGAGGTACAGCCCCGGCCCAAGGTCACACAGCCATTGCAGGGCAAAATTGAGGTGCAAACCCAGCCTCCTCTCTGTTCTAGACCTTTTTCTTGGGGTTGGGGTTCACTCCCACACACCCACTGACCTGCCTTCTCCCATTCTTCCCCAGAGTGGGGTCAACAGTGGATTGGTCCGTGCCAAAGACTCCATCACCAGCTTGAAGGAAAAGACCACCAGGGTTAACCAGCACGTGCAGACGCTGCAGGTGTGGGGACCCCCCCCCCAATACCTCCTCTTCCTCCACGGCCAAGTTCCTCTCCTAGAGCTCTCCTCCAACTCAGTGCCCCCACAGCCCTGCTTGGGAAGGTTGAGGCTGGGAAGGGAAAGGGTCCTTCCCAGACCCAGCCTCTCCTCCCCATGGGGTATCCTCGTGGCCCTGGCTAACCTCTCTTCCCTTCCGGGCTCCAGAGTGAGTGTTCTGTGCTGAGCGAGAATCTAGAGAGAAGGCGGCAAGAGGCGGAGGAACTAGAAGGCTACTGCAGTCAACTCAAGGTGAGCCACAGCCGAGCAAGAGAAGGGTGGGGAGAAGGGAGTGGAAGTAGGAAGAAGGTAGAAACGTGAGGGGGAATGGAGTCATGGACAGGAGATGGGTGGAGAAAACTAGCCCTTGGAGGGGGGTCTACGGAGGAAGCCATCCCTGAAGCCCAGGGAACCAGGCAGACTGGAGGAAGCAGGTGTGTTTCAGAGGAGGGGTGGGAGCCTCCATGGAACTAGCGAGGGTAAGAGTTGGGAGGCGGGAACTGGAATGGGAAGGCAGGGCCCCTGCCCTGGTGTTCTGACCCAGGAGAACTGCCTGAAGGTGACCCAGTCGGTGGAAGACGCTGAAATAAAAACCAACGTCCTGAAGCAGAACTCTGCCCTGCTGGAGGTGAGGGGCGGGGGGGAGGGTTGGGGAAGAGGTCAGACTGCACGAGGTACTTGAAGTAGACTTCAGGCGGGGCTTCCTGCCCAGCCACCCCCGCCCCCCATCACCACCGCCACCGCCCCTTCAACGTTCACGTTCAAGCTCCTCCATGCGTACTCGCATTCAGGTCTTGGAGAGGGACTCGTGTCCGACTCTGAGCAGGAATGCCTGTCCGGCCCCCATTTCTTACTCATTTCCCAGCACCATGTTGGAAAAGCTTCACTTGTTCTAACAGGAGGGGCTGGAATTTGGCCCCACGGAGAACCGGAGTGGGGGTGGAGGGCTGGATGGGGACGTGGAGGCAAGCATTCGGAGGTTAAAGCGAGTGGGATTTCAGACGGGCCAGTCCTCCGCAGCAACAGCAATGGAGAGTCCATCTAGACTCGAAACGGGGCTTCCCACTCTTCTCTCCCCCATCCATTTACTTTCCAATCTCGGGGCGTCATTGGGCAGATTGGCGGGTGGAGGTGGTCGTGGGAGGCAAGCGGCTGGACGGTGTCACCCCGCCTTCCTTCCCCGCCCAGGAGAAGCTGCGTTATCTCCAGCAGCAGCTGCAGAACGAGACACCGCGGAGGCAGGAGGCCGAGCTGCAGGAGCTGGAGCAGAAGCTGGAGGCTGGCCTCTCTCGGCAGGGCCTGGGCCCCCCCGCCCAGCCTCCTGGCTCCTCTGGCCCTCCGGGGAGCCCCAACGAACCCCCGCGACCGCGCAGCCTGGCCTCAGGCGGTTGGGGAATGGGGCCGCGGGCGGGGGAGGGCCCCGTCGTGAGCGAGCAGGAGTTGCAGAAAGTCTCTGTCGGCCTTGAGGAGCTGAGGCAAGTGGGAAGGGTGCGAGGGTGTGAAACCTCGAGGACCTGACATGGGCGGGCCCGAGGGTGGAGCCTCGAAGATCAGAGCGGGACAAGGGCCTATGCGATGGAGCTCCAGGAGCCCAGGAGGGAGGGTGTTGGGGATGGTGAGCTGGAAAGGCCGGACTTCAAAGAGCTGAGTTTTGAGTATAGGGTTGGCGGAAGGGAGGTCCGCGTCTGGTGAAACTAGGGTGGGCGGGTTTGGGTAGGGGACAGGTCCTCGGGGGCTCCAACTTCAGGGTCGCAGCGTCTGGAGGAACTATGGCATGGGGCTGGGGGGGGGGGCAGTACAAGGGAAGGGCCAGGACCCCCGACAAGGGGACAGGGACGTGAGAGGATTGCAAGAAATGGGCAGGACAGGAGAATTTGGGAGCTGGGTGGGTCCAGAGCCATGGGCAGGGAGGGGGCGTTGGAGACCTGTCGGAACCTCAGCCCTGACCCGTTCCTTACCTCTGCCTCTCCAGGAGGGAGGTGTCCTCGCTGACTGCCCGGTGGCATCAGGAGGAGGGGGCGGTACAGGAGGCCCTGCGACTGCTCGGGGGCCTGGGCGGCAGGCTCGACGGCTTCCTGGGCCAGTGGGAGCGGGCGCAGCGTGAGCAGGCGCAGACCGCGCGGGGCCTACAGGAGCTGCGGGGCCGGGCGGATGAGCTGTACACCTTGTAAGAACCAAGGCGAGCGCGCGGCCAGGGAATAGGGGGCGGGTCCTTGAAGGTCAGGGATGGACCCATCAGCTGGGGCCTAGAGGTCGAGCCCCTAGCCTGGCACGTGGAAGCTCTAATTAGAAAGAGGGGGTGGCTTGCTATAGATAATAAGGATTGAGGGGCGGAGCCAATTAGAGAAGTGTTGCGTTCCATGCCTTAAAAGGATAAGGGGAGGAGCCAAGTAGGAACAGGAAAAGCCAATTGGAGAACAGGGAGGGGCATTTCAGCACTTAAAACACAAAGGAAAGGCCAATCAGAGCGCAGAGGGGCGGGGCAGGGCCGGAGTATCGCAGACTAGATGCAAACGGAGGGGCTGCGCTAATGGGTGAAGTGCGAAGGGGACTTAACCGTTGGAGAGGCTACCTCGCAGCACTGGTTACCCTCACCTCAGGGTGGAGCGATCTGCAGTGTCTGTGGCTTCACTGAGGAGCGAACTGGAGGGGCTGGGCCCAATGAAACCGATTCTGGAGGAGCTGGGGCGGCAATTTCGGAGCTCTCGAAGAGGGTCTGACCTCTCCATGACCCTGGATCGGCCGCCCCAAGGCTCCTGTGCCCGCTGTGCCAGGTAAGGGGATGGGGCCTGGCGGGGCGTGGTGCATTCTGGGTCACGTTGAGGACAGACCATTGAAGGAGATGGGGCACTGGCCAAGACTCTGGCAGGGGGTGGAGGATAGGGAGGAGTTCACGGTGGGAGAGTATCCCCATGCGTTTTAGGACAGGCTAGTCCTTGTGCGTTATGGGAGCCAGATTTCTCCCCTTCCCACAAGATGAAGTCAGTGTCTTGTGGGACCCAAGATATGATACATTTTGAGCATCCTGGATTTCCAGTGCATTGTGGGAAGGTTGGGATGTGGTACTTGGTGGGAGGCCAGGTTTCTCTGCATCGTGAGAAAGGTTGAGACCTTGATGCATTGGAGAACGGAGGGATACCAGGCTTGGTCCGCAATAGGAAGTGGGGGACTCCCAATACGGGTTCAAGTTTAACTAGTGTATGATGGGAAATGTGTTTTTTTTTTTTTTTTTCATGAACTAAGGGCTGTCTGCTACCCTTTGGGAGTGGGCACCCCCCAGGGCACTGTGGGAATTACCCACACTGTGGAAATCAAAAGATACCTGATGCACTGTAGGTTGGCCCCAGTGCACGGTGGGAAGGGTGTGTGGGTGCACAGTGGAAGCGCCATCTGAGTGGGGGCCGGGCAGGTGGCTATGGGGCATCTGGGAATGGAGTTGGTATGAGGCTCCTTACACCCAGTGACCGCCCCTCCCTCAGCCAGGGGCAGCAGCTGTCCACCGAGTCCCTGCAGCAGCTACTGGAGCGAGCACTGACCCCCCTAGTGGACGAGGTGAAGCAGAGGGGCCTGGCTCCCGCCTGCCCCAGCTGCCAGCGGCTACACAAGAAGATTCTGGTACCAGGGACCACAGGCCATCATGCCCCACTTTTCGGTCAGGGGGGCGGGAGGGGAGCCCCGGACACAAGGATACTGTTGGTGTGTGGCAGGATGGGAAGCACTAAACACCATTCGTGGCAGGTGTTGGGGGAACACGTGGATCTGATGCATCGGGGTGGGGAGGAGAGGCAAGCAGTCTGGTGGGTGGTAAGTCACAGGTCAGTCATTATGGGACCCGGGGTGATGGACTTGGGCCCAAGGCAGTGGATGACACATTGGATCTGATGCATGGTGGGACACAGGAGACAGACGCTCGTCTACAGCTTCATGGAATACAAGCCTGATTTTCTGTAGACCTTAAGAGACGCAATATGGGATCATTGAGGTCAGACAGGGGACCCAGTGAATACAAGTCACAGTAAGCTAGTGCATTATGGGAAATGGAACTACAGCTCTTCACGAGGTATTGCACCACCGGCCCCAGCCTATTAGCTGATGGAACTTGAGGCCTGTGTACATCCTGAAACACAGATACCTAATGTATTATGGGATACTGGCCTAATGTACGATGGGACACAAGTTGCAGTGTGTGAGACGACACTGATGTGGCAGGACTACAGGACTAATACATGAGAGGACACGGGGCCTGGGACGTTGTGGAATGTAGGGAACCAGAGGACTGAGGATTATTATTTTAACTGAGATGCTGGTCTAAGAGAGATGCGGGGTCTTACGAATTAGGGGATGTAGTTCACCAATGATGGGATCCTGGGACCTGGACACATATCAAATGCACGATGGTTCATGGGCATTAGGGGACAACATGTTAGATGCTGGTTGCGTGCTTGCTGGGACACAGAAGGGCAGTACGTTAGGGGACAGACAGTGGGACAGCCACAGGTTCAGCACATGATGGGATATGGAAAGCCCACTGTGGGATGCTGGGGTCAGTCTCAGGTCCAAGGCATGATGGGAAACCCTGGGGGAGGAACGTGGACCCCATGGGCCCCATGACCCTTGCCCGCCGCGATCCAGCTCCCCCTCCACCCCCAGCCCAGTCCGGCAAGCCCAGCCGCGCCTACACTCCTCTCCCCAGGAGCTGGAGCGCCAGGCCTTGGCCAAACACATCAGGGCAGAGGCCCTAAGCTCCACCCTTCGGCTGGCCCAAGACGAAGCCTTGCGGGCCAAGAACCTGCTGCTGACCGACAAGATGAAGCCGGAGTGAGGAAGGAGGCTGAGGGCGTGGGAGGAGGGTGAGGTCTTGGGGAAAGGGCCCGAGTCACCCTCTTCTTCCACTCTAGCCCCCTGGCATCTGGCCTCATCAGCACCAGCCCCCCACTCTTCTGTTATTACAGGGAGAAGGTGGCCACTCTGGACTATGTACACCTGAAGATGTGCTCCCTCCACGATCAACTCAGCAACCTGCCACTTGAGGGGTCCACAGGGACGATGGGGGGAGGAAGCGGTGGGGGAGCTCCCCCAAAACGTGGGGGCCCAGCCCCTGAACAATAAATGGCCTCTCATGCTGGCATGAAATCTCTCTCCTTTTTGGCACCATAGGAGGGCTGGTAGATCCCACCCACACCGCGCACGAGCCTCTCCCCGTGACTCGATCCTCAGCCAATGGGGTTTCCAGAGAGTTGATGATGATGGCACAGTTCTTTGGAAGGGAAATAGGGGGTAGAAATAAGGACCTGTGGTACAGTGTGGGACCGTCGATCCAAACCTTTTTAGAGTGGTTTTTAAAAAAATTATATGATATATGTATATAACATACAAGATCAAGAGTCACATGCTGTACTGACTGAGCCAGCCAGGAGCCCCTATGGTGATTTTTTTTTTTTTTTTTTAACTAGACCATTATATCGTCTAACACTGTGTAAAAAAAATTACCCCTCCCCAAACGTAGCTGTTTAAAAGAATAAACCTATTGTCTCACACAATTTCTGAGGGTCAGGAACCTAGGAGTGGCATAGCTGGATGGTTGTGGTTCAGGGTCCCCATGAGGTGGCCTTGTTTGGAGGCCTCGGTTCCTTGTTGTCTGTCGGCGGGGGGGGGGGGGGGGGGCTCAGTTTCTCACGACGGCTACCTGTCCCTAGAGCAAGCAGTCTAAGAACAAGCAGGAAGCTACAGGGCCTTTGATGACCTCGTCTCTGAAGTTGCAAACTGTCATTTTCCCTTTTTATGTTCATTAGAGTTGAGTCACCGAGTCCAGATCATACTCAAGGATCATGTCAAAGGATCTGCAGACATATTTTTTTAAAGATTTCATTTTAGGGGCGTCTGGGTGGCTCAATCAGTTAATCATCCAACTTCGGCTCAGGTCATGATCTCACGGTTTGCGGGCTCAAGCCCCACGGCGGGCTCTGTGCTGATGGCTCAGAGCTTGGAGCCTGTTTCGGGTTCTGTGTGTCTCTCTCTCTCTGCCCCTCTCCCACTCATGCTCTGTCTCTGTCTCTCAAAAATAAACATTAAAAAAAAAAAAAAGATTTCAGGGCACCTGGGTAGCTCAGTCGGTTAAGTGTCCAACTTTGACTCAGGTCATGATCTTGCAGTTCATGAGTTCGAGCCCCACATAGGGCTCTGTGCTGACAGCTCAGAGCCTGGAGCCTACTTCAGATTCTGTGTCTCCCTCTCTTACCCTCCCCTGCTTGCTCTCTCTCTCTCTCTCTCTCTCTCTCTTTCTGTCTCTCCCTGTTTCTCTCTCTCTCTCTCAGTAATAAATTATAAACATTAAAGTTTTTAAAAAAGATTTCATTTTTTTTTTAAAGTAATTTCTACACCCAACATGGGGCTCAAACTCACAACCCTGAGATCAAGAGTCACATGCTCCCCTGACAGAACCCGCCCGGCACTCCTGTAGATGTATTCTGGAGACCTTGTCAATTTGTGGACATATTTTAAACCAGCATAGTAATCCCATTTTTAAACCTTTAATGGAAGGATAATATAAACAGGAAAGTTCGCAAATTAAAAGTATATGACAAATTATCATAAAATGGACCTGTGTTTCCAATCACAACCAAGATAAGCTGAACCTGACTAGCACCCACTGAAGCCCCCATCATGTCCCCTCCCAATCACTACCCTTTCTGTACACCCAACATTCAACTTCTATTCTTCTAACACCATTGCAATAACATAAGGAAAGAAGTACAAAGATAGAGAATAAAGGAAATTATCATTATTTCTAGATGCTATATAATTGCACACATAGGGAATCAGAGAACCCAAAGGAATCTATCTATAAATTATTAAAAATTAGTTTTGGGATGCATGGCTGGCACGGTTGGTAGAACATCCACTTTTTCTTTTTTTTTTAATATTTTTGAGACAGACGGCACAAGTAGGGTTGGGGCAAAGTGAGAGGGATATAAAGAATCTAAAAGCGGGATGCAGGCTCTGATCTGTCAGCACAGAGCCCGATGCGGGGCGTGGGCTCAAACTCGTGAATGGCAACATCATGATCTGAGCCGAAGTCACACTCAACCGATTAAGCCACCCAGGCGCCCTGAGCATCCTTGACCTAAGGGTCATGAGTTCAAGCACCACACTGGGCGTGGAGCCTACTTAAAAAAAAAAAAAGAAAAGAAAAGAAAGAAAGAAAAACAAAAAAAAGGGCAGAGTTAAGGTCAGTTCAGGGGTGCCTAGTTGGATCAGTCAGAGGAGCATGTGACTGTTGATCTCAGAGTGATGAGTTTGAGCCCCACATTGGGTCTAGAGATTACTGAAAAAATCTTGGAGAGTCTGGCTGGCTCAGTCGGTTGAGCCTCCAACTTTGGCTCAGGTCACGATTTCACCCTTCGAGAGTTCGAGCCCCGCATCGGGCTCTGTGCTGACAGCTCGGAGCCTGGAGCCTGCTTCGGATTCTGTGTCTCCTTCTCTCTGCCCCTCCCCTGCTCATGCTCACCCTCACTCTGTCTCTCTCTGAAATAATAAATGAATAAACTTTAAAAAATCATTTAAAACAATCTTTAAAAAATAAGAAAAAAAAATCTTAAAATCAGTGTGTTTAACGAGGAAGCTTAAACAAAAGGTGAACATAAGAAAATACATTTATTTCTGCATGCCAGTGATAAAAGGTTAAAAAATGAAGACGAAAATTTTAAGATACTATTTACTTCTCCCCAATTGATTTATAGATAAAAGCTAGTAGATGTGAGATTTTTAAAAGTGGCTTCTTTTGGGGCGCCTGGGTGGCCCAGTTGGTTGAGCGTCCAACTCTTGATTTTGGTTCAGGTCATGATCTCACAGTTCATGAGTTCGAGACCTACGTTGGCTTAGGCTTCTCTCTCTCCCTCTCTCTGCCCCTCCCCTGCTCATACTGTCTCTCTCTCTCAAAATAAAATGTTGTACCCACAACATGATGGGAACCGGGGGATCTAGAAACGCTCAGAGAGGGGTGCCTGGGTGGCTCAGTCGGTTGATCTTAGCGTGGAGCCTGCTTGGGATTCTCTCTGTCTCTCCTTCCCTGATCATGTGTGTGTGCTCTCTCTCAAAATAAAAATATAAATCGGTAAATACATAAATAACCCCTCAGAGAATGAATAATTATTCTCATTTTACAGAGTGCTATAGACTATATGTTTATTTCCACCAGAATCCATAGGTGGAAGTCCTAATGCCCAATGTGATCACATTTGGAGTGGGGGCTGCTAGGAGGTCGAGATGAGGCCATAAGTATGAACCCCATGATGGGATTCATTTATTTATGTATTTTATTTACTTACTTATTTACTTATTTATTTATGTATTTATGATTCTACTTTTTTTTTTAAGTTTTATTTATTTTGAGAGGGATAGAGACAGCACGAGTGGGGAAGAGGCAGAGAAAGAGGGGGAGAGAGAGAGAATCCCATGCAGGCTCCGTGATGTCAGCACTGAGCCCAATGTGGGGCTCGATCTCACGGATCGTGAGATCAGGACCTGAGCCGAAATCAAGAGTCAGGCACTTCACTGACTGAGCCGCCAGCTTCTACTTTTAAGCAATCTCTACACCCAACGTGGGACTTGATCGTGAGATCAAAAGTTGCAGGCTCTGCCAGCTGAGCCAGCCAGCACCCCAGGATTAGTGCCCTTTAAGAAGAGACCCAATCCCCTCCCTTTCTTTCCCTTCCCCTCTATTCCTTCCTTTCCCTCCCCTCCCCCATCTTCCCTTTCCTTCTCTCTCTCTCTCTCTTTCTCTCCCCACTCACCACGTGAGGACACAGAAAGAAGGCAACCATTTGCAAACGAGGGAGCAGACACCAAATCTTCGGCTTTGATCTTGGACTTCCCAGACTCCAGAACTTCGCGATATAGATGTCTGTTGTCTAAGCTGTCTGATCTATGGTATTTTGTTATCTCCACCAGAACTGACTAAGATACAAAGGAAGACGGAAGGCCACAGAGGATGAGTTATTTACACAGGGATACACAGTTACTGAGTGAAAGAACTGTTCCTATTGAAACATATTTGTCTGCCCCCAAGCCCTTTCTACATTCCTCCTAGAGACCATGTGTTCCGGGATAACTGTAATCCGCTTTTCTACCTCTGTTTCCTGAAGACACTCTTGACCCCAAGAACATAGCAACTACTTTGAACATTTGATGTAGGGGTTGGTTGCATGGGTGATGAGGAGGTAAGGGGCCAAAAGAGGATGAAACCACAGATTAGCATCAGCACGAGGCCACAACCACCCCTAGGCTGGAAGGACAAACAGAGGAGGTGGTGATGTCCAGGGACTGAGGTCACCTGGTGGAAGCAGGTCTCTCTAGTCTGAGCCTTGGCCGCCTCCAGAGAAGCAGAGAGGGAGTACAGGAAATGCCCTGTGTCTATCACGTCAGTCTATCTCCTGCCTGGGCCTCCCATTGGTTGAAGCCAGCGGAAAGCTGCTTGGCACAGAGGGCTGGGGAACAGAGCCTACAGGGTCACCCTCTGTGCTACAGGACAGATGACGAAAACGGTGAAGAAACAGATCAGGTGTCAAACAAGCTCAGAACTGGTGCGTGAATGTTGTTTAAAATGCTTATTAGACATCCAGAAGGAGATACCGAGTGGGGCAGTTGAGACTTGAGTTAAGGAGAGACGTAGGGTCTGGTTACAGAAACCTGGAAACCATGGACACAGAGGTAGTAGCTGAAGATCTCACGGTCTGTGAGTTCAAGCCCAGCATCAGGTTCACTGCTGTCGTGCAGAGTCCCCTTCGGATCCTCTGTCCTCTTTTCTCGCTGCCCCTCCCCCACTCACCCTCTCTCCAAAATAAATTTTTTTTTTAATTTTTTTTTAACGTTTTATTTATTTTTGAGACAGAGAGAGAGAGAGAGACAGAGCATGAACGGGGAAGGGGCAGAGAGAGAGGGAGACACAGAATCGGAAGCAGGCTCCAGGCTCTGAGCCATCAGCCCAGAGCCTGACGCGGGACTCGAACTCACAGACCGCGAGATCGTGACCTGGCTGAAGTCGGACGCTTAACCACTGAGCCACCCAGGTGCCCCTCTCCAAAATAAATTTTAAAAAGCATTAAATAAATACAATTATGGGGCACTTGGGTGGCTCAATTGGTTAAAGCATCCGACTTCAGCTCAGGTCATGATCTCACGGTTCGTGAGTTGGAGCCTCGCGTCGGGCTCTGTGCCGACAGCTCAGAGCCTGGGGCCTGCTTCCGATTCTGTGCCTCCTTCTCTCTCTGCCCCTCCCCCACTCACACCCTGTCTCTCTCTCTCTCTCTCTCAGAAATAAACAATAACATTTTAAAAATAAAACTACTGAAAAACTCAACATACATTAAACAAAATAAATAAAAAAGACAACCAAAACCTCAACCGCGGAGCACTCCAAAATTCAGAAGCGTGGGATAAGTGCAAGAGCTCCCAGTGAAGCCTGAAAAGGAGTAACCAGGGAAACAGGAAGAAACCCCAAAGGTGTTGCCCTGGGAGCCAGTGAAGAAAGTTTGTCAATAAGGGACAAATACTCCTGCAGGGCCACTGAGATGAGCACTGAGACACCACGCACAGGGTTGAGCAGCCAAAGTAGTTTCACTGATGCACCGGGGGGAGCCTGGAAAGGTGTACAGCTTCCCCTCACTATCTGAAAGCGGGAGTGTTTGTGTGAAACCTGTCATGAGCAGAAATGGCATAAACCATAGGAGCAGTGAGCATTTCGTAAAAGTGAAACCCTCTTTGGATTTCTTTTGATTCGTGTCAGGAGGGTACCAGTGTGGGTCTTCCGTTAAGTAAAGTGATGGGAAGCAACTTTGCAGAGAGTGGGGGACTGGAGCTTGTGTTTTTATTTCGTTTCCAAGATTTTAACTTTGGGGCGCCTGGGTGGCTCAGTCGGTTAAGCGGCCGACTTCGGCTCAGGTCGTGATCTCACAGTTTGTGGGTTCGAGCCCCGCGTTGGGCTCTGTGCGGACGGCTCGGAGCCTGGAGCCTGCTTCGGATTCTGTGTCTCCCTCTCTCTGTGCCCCTCTCCTGCTGTGCTCTCTCTCAAAAATAAAATAAAAACATTTAAAATTTTTTTAAAGAAAAGATTGTAATGTCTTATTTTTTTATTTTAAGTTTATTTACTTTTGAGAGAGAGACAGAGAGACTGAATGGGGGAAGGGGAGAGAGAGAGGGAGAGAGAGAATCCCAAGCAGGCTTCATGCTGTCAGCACAAAGTCCTATGTGGGTCTCGAACTCCTGAACCACGAGATCATGAGATCATGACCTGAGCCGAAAACAAGAGTTGGACACTTAACTGACTGAGCCACCCAGGTGCCCCATGATTTTAATTTAAGAAGATTTTATCTTTAAGTAATCTCTACACTCAACATGGGGCTTGAACTCATAATCCCGAGATCAAGAGCCTCATGCTCTACCAACTGAGCCAGTTAGGTGCTCCGAGGAAATGTGGTGGTTTTTTTTTTTTCTTTTTAATAAAGATTTTTAAAGTTATTTTTATGTAACCTCTATACCCCAGGTAGGACTCAAAGTCACAACCTTGAGATCAAGGTTTGTAAGCTCCACTGAGCCTGCCAAGTACCCCAGGGAAATCTGTGTTTAAGAGAGGATGGGAGGCAAAGATTTAGAGAAGATAGGTATAGATCACTCTCTTTTTTTTTTATTTTTATTTTTTATGTTAGGGAGAGAGGGAGCACAAGGCAGGGAGGTGGGCAAAGGAAGAAAAAGAATCTTTTTTTAATGAAATTTTTTTAATGTTTATTTATTTTTGAGACAGAGAGAGACAGAGCATGAGCAGGGGAGGGGTGGAAAGAAAGGGAGACACAGAATCAGAATAGGTTCCAGGCTCTGAGCTGTCAGCAGAGTCCGACGTGGGGCTTGATCCCATGACCAAGGGATCATGACCTGAGCTAAAATTAAGAGTCGGATGCTCAATTGACTGAGCCACCCAGGAGCCCCTCTTTTTTTTTTTTTTTTTTTTTTTTTTCCTTACGGTAGGCTTAACGTCCAGAGCAGAGCCTAACATGGACCTTGAATTCACAACCCTGAGATCAGGACCTCACCTGAGATCAAGAGTGGGACGCTCAACCGACTGCGCCCCCCAGGTGCCCTAAGTCACTCTTTCGATGACTTTTGCTGCAAAGGAGAGTGAAGAAATGAGTTGGTAGCCTATGTGGAAAAGTAGGACAGAGAAAGTTCAAGATTCTCGGATTTATCTGCATCCAGTTAGATGTCCCCACTGTAAGTCTCAGGATCCCAGCCCACCTTCCCATTTAATGCCCGAAGCTTTATATTAGAGACTTGGTGAGGCTTTAAGTTCAACGGACTAGGTCATTCTGAAGCCCACACAACTACAGTTTGCGTTGGATTTCCAGCGGTGTTAGCCCTGTGTTTACAAGAAATATAAAACTTTATTAGGGCTTCCGTAGAAGCGCTCCAGTTCTCTGAGTGCGACTGGAGCTGAGAGTTTAAAGACCCGAGCTTGTAATGTTCTCTCAGTAAGCATGTCGGCTCACTCAGAAGAAGCCACGAATACCAACGTTCGTGTGGCCATTATTTGTACAATAATGATCAACTGTGGCAGCCATTTGACCTCCCAAGTCACTCACTCCAGTTGGAACCCCATCAGTCAGCCCCATCAGTGACAACATATGATTAACCATGGGGCGCCTGGGTGCCTCGCCAGTTAAGTGTCCAACTTCGGCTCAGGTCATGATCATGGTTCGTGAGTTCGAGCCCTGCATCGGGCTCTACGCTGACAGCTCGGAGCCTGGAGCCTGGTTCGGATTCTGTGTCTTCCTCTCTCTCCCCCCTCCACTGCTGATGCTCTCTCTTTCAAAAATAAATAGACATTATATATATATTTTACATAATCATATATCTATATATGATTAACCATGATGTCACTGCACACAATGGACCACTAGCATCTCATTTGTCATTGGCAAGGAGCTCATCACTGTTTTAAACCCCTAAGAAACACTGAAAGCATCCTTCAAACCCTACCTTTGAGAATCTGTTTCCTGGGACACCCAGGTGGCTCAGTCGGTTAAGTGTCTGACTCTTGATTTCGGCTCAGGTCCTGACCTCACAGGTTCGTTAGTTCATTAGAGCCCCGCATCGGGCTTTGCACTAACAGCATGCAGCCTGCTTGGGATTCTCCCTCCTTGTCTCTCTGCCCCTCCCCTGCTTGCTCTCTGTATCTTTCTCAAAAACAAAGAAAGGGGCGCCTGGGTGGCTCAGTCCGTTAAGCGTCCGACTTCGGCTAGGATCATGATCTCATGGTCCATGCGTTCGAGCCCCGCGTCGGGCTCTGTGCTGACAGCTCGGAGCCTGGAGCCTGCTTCAGATTCTGTGTCTCCCTCTCTCACTGCCCCTCCCCTGCTCACACTCTGTCTCTCTCTCTCTAAAATAAATGTTAAAAAATAAAAAGAAAAAAAAAAGAAAAAGAAAAAACTAAAAAAAAAAAAAAAAAAAGAATCTGCTTCCTGTTGCTAATACTGGTGTCAGTTAAGGTATACTCAGGAGACAGAAATCACATCAGTGATTGTAACAGAGATGATTCCATATAAATAAATGTTATTTAGGTACAAAGGATTGGTAACTAGGTAACTGAAAGGCAAAAAGAGAGCCCTAGGGTATCATGGCAATAGCGTCTAAGAAGAGCAGCTATTGGGGCGCCTGGGTGGCACAGTCGGTTAAGCGTCCGACTTCAGCCAGGTCACGATCTCGCGGTCCGTGAGTTCGAGCCCCGCGTCAGGCTCTGGGCGGATGGCTCAGAGCCTGGAGCCTGTTTCCGATTCTGTGTCTCCCTCTCTCTCTGCCCCTCCCCCGTTCATGCTCTGTCTCTCTCTGTCCCAAAAATAAATAAACGTTGAAAAAAAAAATTTAAAGAAGAGCAGCTATTTACTGCCCCTGGGACAGGAAAGACAAAGGAGAAAGTTTAGAATTATTGAAACTGAAGGGCGCCTGGGTGGCTCGCTTGGTTAAGCACCTATGTCCGCTCAGATCATGATCTCCAGGTTCATGGGATCGAGCCCCACGTCGGGCTCCACACTAACGACACAGAGCCTGCTTGGGATCTTTCTCTCCCTCTCTCTCTCTGCTCCCCGTCTCCCACTCATACACATGTGCTCTCTCTCTCTCAAAAAAAAAAAAAAAAAAAAAAAAAAAAAATTGAAACTGAAGGCTTGGATGAGCGGGCCACTGGCAATGAGGCTCAGATAATGAGGAGGGGGCTCTGCTCTGCTGGTTCACGCATGTCCGAGTTCAGAGGACCACTAGGGACCGAGACCTTTTCCGGAAGCATAGTGGCGAAACGGTGCCGACATCTCCGAGGGTGTCCAAGATTTAGAAAACCTGCAAGCTCTGCTCAGCAGCTCCTACAGGAAGGAACGGCCTCAGCGGCGCTGGGTAATGCCGATGCTGATGGGAACAAGAAACTGACAGGAAAGGAGCAGAGGGCAAACCGGAAGGAGCCAGGTCCCTTCGGCTTCCTCCAGGTCTCCACAGTCTCTTTGGTGCCCCCTGTTGGCAGAGCCCAACACAGCTCGTGGGCAAAGCGGAAGTGTGGTTTGCAGAGTTGCGATCCCAGATTCTCAAAGCCCGGAACTGGGAATGGAGTTGAAGCCAAGAGATAATAGCTTGGTAATTGGCAAACTTAGCAATATCGCTTGCCAAGGACCAGTGACCATGAGTAATCCATTTCCGTATCCCTAAGGCCCAAATATGCTTTTAAAGGAGTACGTGAATGCATGAAGGACTAATTGTGTTCCTGGATAGCTAGTCTGAATGTTTTGCTCATGTTCTTTCCAAATTATGTCACGGATGTTTAAAGCAAATTCAATCAAAATTCCAATGAGATTATTTTTCAAAGGATTTGACCCAATTATTCTAAAGGTCTTCTGAAGACATGGATGAGAGAAGCAAAGACTTTATTTACTTCATTTTTTTGGTACTAAATTATAACCATTTATTTTTTTTTAGATGTTTATTTATTTTTGAGAGAGTCAGAGTGTGAGTGAGGGAGGGGCAGAGGGAGAGGGGGAGACACAGAATCCGAAGCAGGCCCCAGGCTTTGAGCTGTCAACACAGCCTGACGCGGGGCTCAAACTCGGGAACGGCGAGATCATGACCTCAGCTGAAGTATGATGCTTAACTGACGGAGCCACCCAGGCGCCCCTAAATTGTAACTATTTAAATATCCATAGGGTATTTTATTTTTGCAAAGATAGGGTCTAAAAATTCATAAAACTGAAAAAAAATCATAAAACCGAATAGATCAATAATATAACACACATCAAAATTAGATTAAAAATGTAGGTCCTGGGTCTCATTTGCTACGTCCTGTAGTTAAAGATGTCACAAAGATACTTCGCATATCACCAAGTACTCCAGCATTTATAAGCACAGGTGTCATCAAAAAGTTCTCTCTCTGGGGCACCTGGGTGGCTCAGTCGGTACTCAGGTCACGATCTCGCGGTCCGTGGGTTCGAGCCCCGCGTCGGGCTCTGGGCTGCCGGCTCAGAGCCTGGAGCCTGTTTCAGATTCTGTGTCTCCCTCTCTCTCTGCCCCTCCCCCGTCCATCCTCTGTCTCTCTCTGTCTCAAAAATAAATAAACGTTAAAAAACAACTTTAAAAAAAAAGTTCTCTCTCTGATTTTGCCAAAGAGAAACCATCCAAATTTTGTTCTTTATATTACCAACACAATTTAACTATATCAGTTGGGCACGTGGCCTTACTATTTTTCCTACTGTAAGCACATTCTAGTTTTCCCAAGTCTTTCCCTGGACTATTCTGGAAATAAAATAAATCATCATCTACTTCAAACGCTCAAATTAGAATGTTAATCAGTGGTCCAAATTATCCTCATAAATGCGTATACCAGGTTGGTATGTTCACATATATCCTTTCCAATTTTAGGCTAAGCAAAATACATGCACTTAGAGCTGTATTAATGTATTAAAGCAAAAGACAGCTCCTTTTATGATCAAGAGAAACCTTGGTCCTTCCATGTAGTGTCTGATCGAGAAAACATTGATTTTGATACATTATTTTATTTCACTCAAATACCGGTCTGATCACACAGGGTCCCAAAACACTCAAATAACAAGCCAAATACAGACAGATGTTAAAGACTGGTCTTCAAACATCCTAGCCAATGACGCCACGCTTGCCTATGATCTCACTGACATAAAACCACATCCACACCTCAGTGGCCACCAAATCATTCAGCAGAGCCTCCTTAACTGTAAGTTGTTTCAAGATACCAGTTTGAGCACGCTCGACTATTTAAAAAAATTAAAAAAAAATTTTTTTTTACGTTTCTTTATTTCTGAGAGAGAGAGAGAGAGACAGAGCATGAGCGGGGGAGGGGCAGAGAGAGAGGGAGACACAGAATCTGAAGCAGGCTCCGGGCTCCCAGCTGCCAGCACAGAGCCCGACTCGGGGCTCAATCCCACAAACTGTGAGATCGTGACCTGAGCTGAAACCGAGTCAGATGCTTAACCAATTGAGCCATCCAGATGCCCCAAAGATTTTATTTTCTATACAGGAGTAGTAAGATGGGTCTACAGCCAATATATTAAATTATCAGGTAATACTAATCAGTGTGGTCCTGAAAGAAGATTCGAAAGATTATAAACATTAAAACTTCATAAACGGGAGTGACTGGGTGGTTTGGTTGGCTAAGCGTCTGACTCTTAATTTCAGCTCAGGTCGTGATCACAGGGTCCTGGGATTGAGCCTTGGGTAGGGCTCTGCACCAAGTGTAAAGCCTGCTTAAGATTCTCTCTCTCTCCCTCTGCCCTTCTCTCCCACTTGCGCACTCTCTAAAAATGAAAGATAGGGGGGCGCCGGGGTGGCTTAGTCAGTTAAGCATTTGACTCTTGGACTCTTGGTTTCCGCTCAGGTCATGGTCTCACGGTTTGTGAGTCGGGGCCCTGCATCGTATTCTGCGATGCCAGTGTGGAGCCTGCTTAGGATTCTCTCTTTCCTTCTCTCTCTGCCCCTCCACCCTCAAAATAAATAAATATTTGAAAAAATAAAAAATAAAAAAACTTCATAAATAATATTTGACAAACATGTTATCATAAAGCGATCAAGAACAGTGACATTATTCAAAACATTATTTTGAGGTTTGGAAGGTTGTTTGCCTCTCTTGACATCAAATAGATCATATTTTTCCACACCAATTAATTCTCTGATTCTCTGTCACCAACTATGTGTTCAACAAGTCAGTTCAATTTTGATGTTAACTGTTCAGTGATAACCCAGACCCCACAGATTTAAGGCTCCCTACAGTTCCACAACACTGCCCTGCTTCAGACACTGGCTGCAAATAGGGTGCCCAGGTTACACACATTTTTGCCCAGCCAACTACAAATTCAGGAGTTCCCATGACCCCTGCACTCTCGGGTAAAATAATTTAGGAGAACAACTCACAAAACTCAGGAAAGGACTTTAGTTACGATTACTGGTTTATTATAAAGGATACAACTCAGGAACTACCAGATGGATGAGAGGCATAGGGCAAAGTATGGGGAAGAGGTTTGAAGCTTCCCTGCCCTCTAAAGGCGCGCCACCCTCCTGGCACCTCGATATTTTTGCCAACTCGGAAAATCTCCGAACCATGTTGTTTAGGGCTTTTTATGGAGATTTCATTACATGGGCATGACTGATTAAATCAGTGGCCATTGGTGACTGAACTCTTATATCCAGCCCCTCTCCTGTCCCCAGAGGTCTGGGGGTACGGGTGAAGGTCCCAACAATCTAAGTATGGCTTAGTCCTTCTGGAGACCAGCCCCCCTCTGGAAAGTACCCCGAGGCCCCTCAGCCAAGAGCTCTCTCATTAACATGCCCCAAACACTTTTATCAGCTGGGAGATTCCAAGTGATCTTCTTTTTAAAGGAATTTTTAGAAGCTCTGTGCCAATGAAGGGGATCAGAATAGGACACCCCAAAATATACCACTTTGACATAAGGATGATTTTGAGCTGGTGGCAAATGAGAATCAACTGCTACAGAAAGAAGACTTCTTGGGGCTTATTTTATTTGACCAAAGGCACAAATTTCTGAGAGATGAGGGACTTCTGTAAATCCCCTCCCCAGGGAGCTTAACGGTCACGGGGGAGATGGGAAGTTGGCTCCCAGATGGGACTGCAAACCCATGTTTCTAAGACAATCCTTATCTTTCATTCGTTCCCTGCATATATTTCCTGGTTGCATTCCCACAGCTGACCACCCCTTGCCTAAAACCCTTTATCCTTTGTCTCACTGAACATAAGCGCTTTGAGGAAAAAGGGTTTTTTCCCCCCTCTTCTCCTACCCTAGGAATCAAGGGCAAAGACCAGCCATTTTGTATTATACTACCGGGTTTTGGGTTCAAGTGTACAACCACAGGGAGAACGTAAGGGACACCGAGGGACACAGGGAGAATGGGAACATAAAGGCAGAGATGGGGGGCGGGGTCCCTGGGTGGCTCAGTCGGGTAAGTGTCTGACTTTGGCTCAGGTCATGATCCTACAGTTCACGAGTTCAAGCCTGCATCACGCTCTGTGCCTGGACCCTGCTTCGGATTCTGTGTCTTCCTCTCTCTCTCTGCCCCTCCCCCACTCACACTCTGTCTCTTTCTCTCTCTCAAAAATAAACAAAACATGAAAAATTAGGGGCAGCTGGGTGGCTCGGTTGGTTAAGCGTCCGACTTTGGCTCAGGTCATGAGCTCGTGGTCTGTGGGTTTGAGCCCCTCATCTGGCTCTGAGCTGTCTGGACCCTGCTTCGGATTCTGTCTCCCTCTCTCTCTGCCCCTTCCCCTCCTTGCACTCTGTCTCTCAAAAAAAAAAAAAAAAAAAAATTTTTTTTTAATGTTTTTTTTTTATTTATTTATTTATTTATTTTTTAATTTTTTTTTTCAACGTTTATTTATTTTTGGGACAGAGAGAGACAGAGCATGAACGGGGGAGGGGCAGAGAGAGAGGGAGACACAGAATCGGAAACAGGCTCCAGGCTCCGAGCCATCAGCCCAGAGCCCGACGCGGGGCTCGAACTCACGGACCGCGAGATCGTGACCTGGCTGAAGTCGGACGCTTAACCGACTGCGCCACCCAGGCGCCCCTGTAAATTTATTTTTGAGAGACAGAGAGAGAGACAGACAGAGCGCAAGTGGGGGAGGGGCAGAGAGAGAGGGAGACACAGAATCTGAAGCAGGCTCCGGGCTCCCAGCTGTCAGCACAGAACCCGAGGTGGGGCTGGAACTCACAAACCATGACACCATGACCTGAGCTGAGAAGTTGGAGGCTCCGGGGCGCCTGGGTGGCGCAGTCGGTTAAGCGTCCGACTTCAGCCAGGTCACGATCTCACGGTCCGTGAGTTCGAGCCCCGCGTCAGGCTCTGGGCTGATGGCTCAGAGCCTGGAGCCTGTTTCCGATTCTGTGTCTCCCTCTCTCTCTGCCCCTCCCCTGTTCATGCTCTGTCTCTCTCTGTCCCAAAAATGAATAAACGTTGAAAAAAAAATTTAATAAAAAATAAATAAAAAATTTTTACACTGCTATCTTTATCAACAATAGCCAAAGTATGGAAAGAGCCCAAATGTCCATCGATGGATGAACGGATAAAGAAGATGTGGTATATATATATATATATATATATATATATATATATATATATATATACATATATATATACACACATACATACAGTGGAGTATTCCTCAGCAATCAAAAAGAATGAAATCTTGCCATTTGCAACTACGTGGAAGGAACTGGAGGGTATTATGCTAAGTGAAATTAGTCAGAGAAAGACAAATATCATATGACTTCACTCATATGAGGACCTTAAGACACAGAACAGATGAACACAAGGGAAGGGAAGCAAAAAATAATATAAAAACAGGGAGGGGGACAAAACAAAAGAGCCTCTTAAATATGGAGAACAAACAGGGTTGCTGGAGGGGGTTGTGCGAGGGGGGATGGGCTAAATGGGGAAAGGGCACTAAGGAATCTACTCCTGAAATCATCGTTGCGCTAGGTGCTAACTTGGATGTAAATTAAAAAATAAAGTTAAATTCAAATAAGTAAATAAGTAAATAAATAAAACACTAAAATAATTAAAATACAAACTAAAAGAAAAAATCATTAAAAATATATTTAAAAAGGGTAGAGATCAAGGGGCCCTGGGTGGCTCAGCCAGTTAAGCGTCCGACTCTTGATTTCAGCTCAGGGCATGATCTCGTGGTTTGGGGATCGAGCCCCATGTCAGGCTCTGTGCTGACAGCGCGGAGCCTGCTTGGGGTTCTCTCTCTCACTCTCTCTGCCCCTCTCCCACTTGCTCTCTCTTTCAAAACAAATAAGTAAACTTACAAAAAAAAAAAAAAAGGTAGAGATCGGGGTGATGCTTCTACAAGACAAGGAACACCAAAGATCGCCAGTGGACCACTAGAAGCTGGGAGAGAGGCTGGGAACAGATTTATCCTCACAGCCTCAGAAAGAACCAATGCTGTGGACACTCTGATCTCAGACTCCTTGCCTCTCCACCTGTGAAGCAATCAATGTCTGTTGTTTAAGCCACCCCACGTGTGACACTTTGTTACAAAAACCCAGAACACTAATACACTCCCTCACCAGGGAAAGTAACCCCTTGTGGCAACATTTACCTATTAGTCAAAATTTAACTGAAGCTGACAGAAGCTGCTTTCCTTGTTTTAAGCAGGAAGGAATTTTTTTAATTAAAAAAATTGTAAATTTATTTTTGAGAGACAGAGAGAGAGAGACAGACAGACAGAGCACAAGTGGGGGAGGGGCAGAGAGAGAGGGAGACACAGAATCTGAAGCAGGCTCCGGGCTCCCAGCTGTCAGCACAGAGCCCGAGGTGGGGCTGGAACTCACAAACCATGACACCATGACCTGAGCTGAGAAGTTGGAGGCTTCACTGACTGCACCACCCAGGCACCAAGCAGGAAGGATTTAATATAAGGGAATAAACATGAAAAGTGTCAGGAAGGGTTGGTGGAGTGGGCCCTGGGCTATACCTCCAGGAATATCTTTCAGGAGGACACTGTTGAAGCATCCACTCCTGGGGGGGGGGGGGACTGGGACCCCCTACTCTCCTGGAGGTGGAAACTAGGGAGCAGGTCCTGACAGGAATGCACAAACTGAGCTGCTATGGTAGTCTGTCTCATCAGAGCCCCGATGAGCCATAGATCCCAGCGGTCACACCCTGGGTAGGCGTAAGTCCCTTCAGTCGGGTCTCGTGACCTGCATTCACCAATAGGACAAGGTGGAAGTGATGCTGTGCCTGCTCTAGATTGAGTTCAAGAAGGGGCGCCTGGGTGGCTCAGTCGGTTTAAGTGTCCGACTCTTGATTTCGGCTCAGGTCACGATCTCTTGGTTCAGGGGTTTGACCCCCACGTGGGGCTCCGTGCTGACAGCTCAGAGCCTGGAACCTGCTTCGGATTCTGTGTCTTCCTCTCTCTCCACCCCTCCCCCACTCGCACTCTGTCTCTCTCTCTCTCTCTCTCTCTCTCTCTCTCTCGTTCAACAATAAACATTAAAATATACAGGGGTGCCTGGGTGGCGCAGTCGGTTAGGCGTCCGACTTCAGCCAGGTCAGGATCTCGCGGTCCGGGAGTTCGAGCCCCGCGTCAGGCTCTGGGCTGATGGCTCAGAGCCTGGAGCCTGTTTCCGATTCTGTGTCTCCCTCTCTCTCTGCCCCTCCCCCGTTCATGCTCTGTCTCTCTCTGTCCCAAAAATAAATAAATGTTGAAAAAAAAAATTTTAAATAAAATAAAATAAAATAAAATACACATAGCATGAACGTTACCATTTTAACCATCTCTAAGTATATGATTTAGTGGTATTAATTACACTCACAATGCTGTGTAACCATCACGACAATCCATTTCCAGAACTTTTCACTATCCCAAACAAACTCTGTGCCTATGAAACAAAACTGCCACATTCCTCATTCCTCCCTCCTCCCAGCTCCTGGCAACCACCAAGAACATCTTTTCATGTGCTTATTGGCCATTTGTAATGTCTTCTCTGGAGAAGCGTCTATTCGAGTCCTTGGCCCATTTGTGAACAAGGTCATTTGTTTTTTGTTCTTATGGAATTGTAGGAGTTCTCAATATTAACTCATTATTGGATCTATGACATGCAAATGTATCCTTCCAGTTTGTGGGTTGTTTCTTTCACACTGTTGACTGTATCCTTTGGTGCACAGAAAGTTTTTTTTTTAACTACTTAATTTTTTATTTAATTTATATTTATCTTCTCTATTTTTAATTTCCTGGACTGTGCTTTTGCTATCATACCCAAGAAGTTGTTGCCAAACCCAACGTCGTGAAGCTTTTGCCCTGTGTTTTAAGAGTTTTAATGGGGGCGCCTGGCTGGCTCAGCCGGTAGAGGATGCAAGGCTTGATCTTGGGGTCATGAGTTCGAGCCCACACTGGGGGTGGAGATCACTTAAATAAGTAAATCTTTAAAAAAAAAGAGTTTTAATAGTTTTGCCTCTTACATTTGGGTCTTTCATCCATTTCAAGTTAATTTTTTGCACACGGGGTAAGGTAAGGGTCCAATTTTGTCTTTTGCATGTGGATATCCATTTTTCCCAACATCATTTGTTGAAAACACTGTCCTTTCCTTACTGGGTGGTCTTGGCACAAACATCATTTGACTACAGGGAGGGTTTATTTCTGGCCAGTACTTTGATTACTGTAGCTTTGTAATCACTTTTGAAATTAAGAAGTGTGAGATAACCAACACGGTTCTTGTTCAAGGTTGTTTTGGTTTTCCAAAGTAGAATAGAGTTTTTCTATTTCTGCAAATAACGCCATTGGGATTGCACTGAATCAGCAGAACGTTCTGCACGGTATTGACGTCTTAACAACATTGTCTTCCAACCCAGATACACGGATGTTGACAACTTTTTTTTTTTTTTAAGTTTATTTATTTTGAGAGAGAGCACCCGCACAATGCATGAGGGGCTGTGGGGGGAGGGGCAGAGGGACAAGGAGAGACAGAATCCCAAGCGGGCTCCTCACTGCCGGGGCAGAGCCTGACGCGGGGCTCCATCCCACGAACCATTGAGATCATGACCTGAGCTGAGATCAAGACTCGGACGCTACACTGATCGAGCCACCCAGGTGCCCGGATGTTGACAACTCTTAATTACATATGTGGCTCACAGTCCTGGCTTAAATATTCCTCAAAAACATCATCTTAGTTCCCTCTACCAATAATATCACAATCAAACTAGACGAGCAAGAAGAAGCAGGCATTGCTGGAGTTATTGATGACACACGTGCCCTCCAGAGCGTGGGAAATAAACCCTACAAAGTGTCAGGGACCTGCCACATCAGTGAAAGTTTTAGGAGTCCAGTAGCCTGGGGCATGGGGAGTGGTACCTCATCAAAAGTAAAGAATAAGGAGGTGGGGGGGCGCCTGGGTGGCTCAGCCGGTTGGGCGCCTGACTTCAGCTCAGGTCATGATCTCACAGTTTGTGGGATCAAGCTCCATGTCGGGCTCAGCACTGATAGTGCGGCACCTGCTTGGGATTCTCTCTCTCCCTTTCTCTCTGCCCCTCCCCTGCTTGTGCACGCTCGCTCTCTCTCTTCTCTCAAAACAAATAAATAAACATTAAAAAAAAAAAGAAATTTGAAGCATATAAAAAGTAAAATAATATGATGAAGGCCCCAGCCCAGTGACCTTCCCCTAGCTTTACCACTTCTCAACCTGTGCCCCATATCTTCCTTCACGCAGGCGCCTGTGGTGGGGAGAACGAGGGTTTCCCCAAAGATGTCCATGTCCTAATCCCTGGAACCTGTGGATGTGTTTCTGCTACATGGCAAAGGGGGATTAGGTCGCAGAAGGAATTAAGGTTTCCCGACAGTTGGTTCTAAGATAGGGAGCTACCCCTGGATTTTCCACGTGGTCCCACAACAACCGCAAGGGTCCTTAACAGCTGAAAGATGATGGCCGGAGTCAGTCACAGAAAGATGTGACTAGAAAAGAAAAACACAGAGGATGCATCAGCGCTGGCCAGGAAGAGGGAAGAAGAATCCAGGAACCTAGGAGTGTAGGAGGCTTCTAGAGGCTTCTTAGAGAAGGGCAATGACGTGGATTCTCCCTGAGAAACTCCAGAAAGGAACTCAACCCTGCCAACGCCTTGATCTCAGCCCAGTGAGACCCATGATGGTCTTCTGGCCTCCAGAATGTCACATAATAAGGTAGTGTTATTGAAGGTGCTGTTTCTGTGGCAACTTGTGATAGCCACAAAAGACACTGATACAATGTCTCTCTCCACCAGACCACGGGGAGGCTTATCCATATGGCATTGTTTTGTTCATAAAGACTTCAGTGTGCATTTCCTTAAAGACAAGAGTTCTCTTTTAACATGACCACAATGCCATTGTTACACGTAAAGAATTAACATAATTTCTCCCGGCGCCTGGGAGGCTCAGTCGATGAAGCGTCCTACCTCAACTCAGGTCATGATCTCACAACTCGTGAGCTGGAGCCCCAAGTCGGGCTCTGTGCTGACAGCTCCGAGCCTGGAGCCTGCTTCAGATTCTGGGTCTCCCTCTCTCTGTTTCTCCCCCGCTCGCACTTGTCTCTCTCTTTCAAAAATAAATACAAAATTAAAAAAAAAAAAATACCCAAAGATGGAACTTTGGGGCGCCTGGGTGACTCAGTGGGTTGAGCGACCAGCTCTTGATTTTGGCTCAGGTCATGATCCCAGGGGCGTGGGTTCGAGCCCGCACTCAGGGTGGAGCCTGCTTAAGATTCTCTCTCTCCCTCTGCCCCTCTCCCCGGCTTATGAGGTCTCTCTCAAAAAAAAAAAAAAAAAAAAAAAAAAAAAAAAAAAGATGGAACTTTAAAAACAATTACATATATTTTTTGCCATTTAACAAATGCTTATTGAATGCCCACGTGAACGAATTCCTCTTTGACAACATTTATGCTCGTCTCGCGATTCTCTGATCCACACTTGTTGGCCTTGTCACGAGAACCCCTTAGCACGTACTTCCAATAACTTGTAAAATGGTCATTTTACCTTTCCGAAGAGCTGACAAGGAGGCGGAAGTGGAGCGGAAGAAGCGCACCTTCTTCAAGTTCAAGTTCGCCTGCATTGGCGTGGACCTCCATCATGGGGGGGGGGGGGGGGGCGGTGAGGGGGGGTGGCAGGGGGGAGACGTGACCAGAGCTGCGGAGGCAGCCGCAAAGCGCCCAGCAGCGGCTAAACCGGAGTCTGCGCAGGAAGCCGCACTCCCTGCTAGGGCGCCTGCGCAAGGCCCAGAGGGAGGCTCGCACCTGGCGAGACCCCGGGTGGTTTAGGAGCACCTGCGGGACACGATCGTCCTGCCGGGGATGGTAGGCAGCACGGTGGGTGTCTGCAGGGGCAAGACCTTCAACCAGCTGGAGATCATGCCCGAGATGACTGGCCACTAGCTGGGCGAGCTCCCCATCACCTACAAGCCTCCATGGCACCATCCGGGCGCCCCTTCAAGCCGCTTCGCGCCTGTTCCACCGATAAAGACACAGACCTCTCAAAAAAAAAAAAAAAAAAAAAGTCACTTTATTTTGAAAAAATTTTGGCCTTACAGAAGATCACTTAAGTGACAATGAGCTGTCAGTGTAGGTTCAGCAATTGTGGCCAATGTCCCACTCTGGTGGTGGGAATGGAGAGAATGGGGAGGCTGGAGTGGGGCAGGGAGTATATGGGAGCTCTTTGTGCCTTTGCTGTGAACCTAAAACTGCTCTAAAAAATAAAGGCTATTTTGGGGACGCCTGGGTGGGTCAGTCGGTTAAGCGTCTGACTTCGGCTCAGGTCATGATCTCGCGGTCCGTGAGTTCGCGCCCCACATCGGGCTCTGGGCTGACGGTTCAGAGCCTGGAGCCCGCTTCGGATTCCGTGTCTTCCTCTCTCTCTGTCCCTCCCCCGCTCATGCTGGGTCTCTCTGTATCTGAAAAATGAATAAACCTTAAAAACTAAAAAAAAAAAAAAAAATAAAAATAAAGTCTATTTTTTAAAATTAACATTCATTCATTTTTGAGACAGGGAGGGAGGGAGGGGCAGAGAGAGAGGCAGACAGAGGATCCGAAGCCGGCTCTGTGCGGACAGCAGCCAAGCCCGATGCGAGGCTTGAACTCACAAACTGTGAGATCGTGACCTGAGCCAAAGTCAGACGCTCAACCGACTGAGCCACCCAGGTGCCCAAGAAAGTCTGTTTTAGTTTTATTTTTTATTATTTTTTTTAATGTTTATTTATTTTGGACAGAGACAGACGGACAGAGCTGGGTATGGAGCCTAGTCAAAACAAAAAACAAAAAAACAATGTAGTACAGAGGGTGCCTATACACTTTTCACTCTGCTTCTAATGTTAACCTCTTGGCTAACAATGATCAAAACTCAGTACAGTGGGTTGAATAATGGCCTTTATGTTGGTTTTCTTAGGCTGCTATAACAAAGTGCCAGAAACAGGGTGACTTGAACAACAGAATTTATTCCCTCACAGGAAGGGGGTATGGTTTTAGTGGGAGATGAAACAGAGGACTGTGTTCGTTTTCTGTTGCTGCATGAGAAGGTACCCCAAGCTTAGAGGCTTAAAACGCACATTGATTATCCCATTAATTTCCATAGGTCACGAGTCCAGGCAGAGTTTTGTTAGATTCTCCATTGCAGGGGCACCTGGCTGGCTCAGTTGGTGGAGCATGTGACTCTTGATGTCAGGGTTGTGAGTTCGAGCCCTGCTGGTTGTAGAGATTATGTAAAAATAAAATAATAAAATAAAATAATAAAATAAAACAAAATATGTTTTATTTTTATTTTTTAATTTATATTGTATTATTTTATTTTATTTTTATTTCAATTTATTTTTGTTTTTATTTTTTTTAACATTTATTTATTATGGAGAGACAGAGACAGACAGAGCATGAGCGGGGGAGGGGCAGAGAGAGAGGGAGACACAGAATCCGAAACAGGCTCCAGGCTCTGAGCTGTCAGCACAGAGCCCGACGCAGGGCCCGAACTCACAAGCCTCGAGATCATGACCCGAGCCAAAGTCAGATGCTTAACTGACTGAGCCACCCAGGCGCCCCTATTTTATTTTTATTTTAGATTGAGAGAGCAAGAGAGTGAAAGGAGGGGAGAGGGGCAGAAGGAAAGAGAGAGAGAGAGAGAGGGAGAGAGAGAATGCCAAGCAGGCCCCATGCCCAGCAAGGAGCCTGTCACAGAGGTCGATCCCATGAACTGTGAGATCATGACCTGAGCCAAAATCAAGAGTCAGCTGCTTAACCGATTGAGCCATCCAGGTGCCCCTAGTAAGATCTTAAAACAAGATAAAAGATTCTCCATTCCAGGGTCTCTCCAGGGCACAACTCGTGCACTGACCAGGGCTGTGGTTTCATCAGAGGCTCTACTGGGGAGAGAGCCGCTCCCAAGCTTCCTTAGACTGTTGGTGGAATCCATTCATTTTCTTTTGGCTGTTTGACTGAGGGTCCCAGAGCTTTCCTGGATGTTGGCGGTGGTGACCCTCAGGTTCTAGAAGCCACCCGCAGTTCTTTAGTAAGGAGGCTTTCTCAACATGACTGCAAGCCAAAAAAGACAATCCCTCATCCCATGGAGAGATTAAGGGAGTGATACGCCATTACCTTTGCAACGTCATACTGGTTGGAAGCAAGCCATGGGCCTACCCACATTCAAGGGGATTACACAAAGGTGTGGACCTCAAGGATGGGAGATCATTGGGGGTTACCTCAGGCTCTGTCCTCCATGGGGATGGATTTGAAAACGGGATTTTGGGGCGCCTGGGTGGCTCAGTCGGTTAAGCGGCCGACTTCGGCTCTGGTCATGATCTCGCGGTCCGTGAGTTCGAGCCCCGCGTCGGGCTCTGGGCTGACGGCTCGGAGCCTGGAGCCTGTTTCGGATTGTGTGTCTCCCTCTCTCTGGCCCTCCCCCGTTCATGCTCTGTCTCTCTCTGTCTCAAAAATGAATAAACGTTAAAAAAAATAAAAAAAAAAATAGAAAATGGGATTTAGTTAGGGATATGGGGTTGAAACTGAGGTACCTGCTGTTTGCATAACTTTTCTACTGCTGTCTATTAAAACAACAACAACAACAACAAAACATGACAGCCGAAAACAGCAAACATTTATTATCTCACAGTTTCTGAAAGTCAGGAACTCTGCAAGGCAGGAGTCTGGCTCAGGGTCTCCCATGAGGTTACATCTAAGAGGTCAGTTGGGCCGCAGTCATCTGAAGGACTGAATGGGGTGGGAGACTCTCCTTTAAAGATCGTTCCCTCACATGTTCCTCCCTGGTGGTTGGCAGGAGGCCTCGGGTCTTCATGACGTGGGCCTGTCCATGGGGATGATGGATGTCATCATCATGGATGGATGTCATCCATGCTTGGATGTCCCCATGACACGGCAGACGGCTTCCCGCAGAGCAAGTGATTCCGAGGGCGCAAGAAGGAAGCCAGGATATCTTTCACGTCAGTCACTTCTACCACATTCTTTTAGGAAAATGAGTCACCAAGTCCAGTCCATAGTCAAGGGGAGGAGGATTAAGGTCCACCTTGTGGAGGGAAGAGTGTCGAAGTCTTTGTGGAAAAAAAAAATGTTTTTAATTAAGTAAACTTGACCTCCAATATGGAGCTTGAGTTCACGATCCCAAGATCAAGAGCCACACGCTCTACTGACTGAGCCGGGCAGGTGCCCCGCTTGTCGACATTTTTGAAAGTACCAGAGTTAGTGGGTTGGGTCTGAAGGTTTGGGTTGGTGGCGGTTAAGCTGTGCACGGTTTTAATTTGTTGTTGGGCTTGTGTGTTGTTACGCTTGAGCTGGTGGAGACCACAGGGCTTGGCGTCATGGAGTACAGGAATCATGGCACTGGTGGGCTGGATCACTGGGGCCTTGGTGTGGTCAGACGGGGTTGGTGGTGATACGGCTTGAGTTGAGCCGGCGGGCATCTTGTGGTGCTGGGGGTCGAGTAGCGGTGTGATCGAGGAGTGCGGTGTTTAAAGCATAACTCTGGGTCAAGTTTAAGTTTGGGATATGGCGGAGATTGGATGGCAGTTTTGGTCGGGTGATGGAGGTTGGAGTTGGATGTTTTTGCGCCGTTTGTATGCTTCCGGTTGTGGTTGTGTTGTCGGGGGTAGTGGGGTGTGGCGTTGCAGAGTCATTGGTTTTGGAATCGCGACAACGGTCAGGCGGAACATTAGGCAGAGCCTTTCCCAGTTGTGGGTGTGGCATCCGTCACTGAGGAGGAGGTTGGAATGGCTGGGGTTGGGCTGAGGAATAAGAATTTTGGGGGGTTCATCGGAGGTCTCAACAAGGGTGGCTGGAATGGCGTCGATCTTGATGTTTGGGGTGGGCAGTGGTGTTGGGGCAGCAGGAACTGGGCTAATGAGAATTTGTGGGGTTATTTGACTGAGACTGGCCTCGGATGGTTGGGTCTGGTGTGACTGGAGCCGGGAATTCAGTAGGAGTGGGCAGGGTTGGGGGGTGTGCCTGGAATTGATCGTAATGGAGAATTCATGGTTGGGCCTGGGGATGGAGGGGAACTTTTCTTCTCCTCCACCCTGATCATCACCCCCCCCCCACCCCCTGTGAGCCCAACAGCACAGCGAACACCACACACCCAGCTTACACGTCTTTATTGGACCAGATGCGGGATTTCCAAACCCAAACAGGCTGCCTCTTGTCCTGCACCAACCCAGTCGTCGAGACCCTCTCCCTAGTTCTTGGGGAGGCCAGCTCCCTGCTGGAAGGGGTCAAAGGTTGGTGGATTTTGTGGGGGCCCTGGAGCCCCCAGTGTGGCAGGAGAGAGAGCCATGCCTGTGCCCCGAGTCCTCCTCCTGTAACCCTCTGCACCTGAGCTTAGGGCGCGGCCCCTCCTGGAATAGGCAGGCCACATCCAACAATGCATCCTCAATGTGCTGCCCCAGCCGGTGGGAGTCCTGGAAGGAGAAACACGTCATGTCCAGGAGGAGCCGGGACAGGGGGTTCCTCGGCGCTGGAAGACAAGAGGGCTGGTCTGAGGGAGGAGGCGGCAGGGGACTGGGATTCCTGGGTCCGGGGGCAGCATTGAGCTAGGAGTCTGGACTCCTAGCTTGTAGAAGAGGGAGCTGGTCTGGACTCCTAGGTTGTAGGAGAAGAGGGAGCTAGGAGTCCAGACCCCTGGGTCCTGAGAGAGGAGAGTGCAGTGGGGGGGGGGGGGGGGGGAGGGGGTTCCAGCCTGTCTCCCCATTAAAAATTTTTTTTAATGTTTATTCTTGGGAGAGAGAGACAGAGCGACACAGAGAGAAGACAGAGCATGAGCAAGAGAGGGGCAGAGAAAGAGACACACACACAGAATCTGAAGCAGGCTCCAGGCTCTGAGCTGTCAGCATACAGCCGAGGCAGGGCTCGAACTCACAAACAGTGAGATCACGCCTGAGCTGAAGTCGGAGGCTTAGCCAACGGAGCCACCCAGGCACCCCTGTCTCACCGTTTTTGTGCTAGATTTTTTGCTGGAGATGTGGAAGGTGATGGTGTCATCCCCCATGAAGATGTACGAAACCCCATAACCGTGGTCATCCGCCTGGAGAGGGGCAGAGGGAGGGGGAACAAACTAGCCTCCGGGCCCCTCCTCCCCAACTAGGCAGGAGCGCAGGCCCTCCTCCCTCGGGGCCCACGTCCAGGGAGGTGGGGTCAGGCCCCGGGGCACTCACAGGCCCGAATCCCCCACCAGAGGAAACATAGTCGGGGTAATTGTGGACGTCGAACAGGTGGATTTGCTGAACGGGGATCTGGCTGGTGGCCAGCTGCCACTGCTCCGAGTGAACCTGACCGACAGAGAGAAGACGGTCAAGGATGCAGTGAAGACCAAATGACCAGCCGGTCCGCGCCCCGTTGGCTCAGCTCCATTCCACGCAGCCCGGGCCCATTCCGACCTCCCCCTCGCCCCCCGACGGCCTAGTTCCCCCAGATCGCCGCATTGTTGGCTCTGCCCTTCTCCCTGACCCCAGCCTCCCCTTTCCGACCGCGCGGGTTCAGTTCTGCTGGAACCGCCTTTCCCTCGGTCTTCCTGAACACGTCCCCGCCTGACCCCGCCCCCTCGCCTCCCTGACCCCGCCTCCTCTCCCCTTCCCTCTCCCCCTCTTCCCTCCCTGCCCTCTCCCTTCCTCTCTTGCTGCAGCACCGCCCCCGCCCCAACTCTCTCCTCTAACACCTCCTTTTGCCCACCTCACCCTCCTCGTCCTGAAGTCCCTCTCTTCTCCCGTGGTTCCCCGCTTCCCTCTTTCCCTGCACCCTAACCTGGTCCAGAAAAGGCGACTGCAGGTGCAGGAACTGGGACACGATGTAGAGAGCGAAGAGGTGGCGGTCGACCCCCTGTCCGCTCATCGCGGCCTTCAGCAGAGCCTGGTGCTTTTCCACGGCCAGGCGGAACATGGCACGGCGCTGTGGTTCCTGGGGTCCCCCCGAGGAGGTCACAGGTCATGGAAAGACAGGAAGTGGGCTTACTGCTGGGGCCTGCCACACCCCTGGCCTCAACCCAGCTTGCAAAATCCCTGCAAGGCAGAGATACCAATTCTACTTTGCGGAGGGGAAACAGGCTCAGAGAGGGGGAGTCACCTGCCCAGGGTCACAAGGCAAAGCAGAGGCAGGTGGGTTCCCAGGTCTGTCTGATCCAGGGCCCCAGGTCCTTCCATTAAACCATAATAGGTAGCGGGAAAGGGAACAGAGGTGCGTGGGGGGGGTTCTGAGCAGACAGGTAATGTTGGGAATATGTGGAAGGGTACAAATTGGAAGTCCTAAGGTGACATAGAGGCTAAATAATCAAAGAGAGACACATTGTGGAACCAGAGATCCCTGTTAGGTGCTCCCCCAGTGCCCTGTGCGACCCCCCCCCCCCAACTAAAGCAAGTATCACACTGCACTGAAATATCTCTGTCTCTCCCCACCAGTGAGCTCCTTGAGGTAGGAGACCAGGTCTGGGTCCTCCTTTGTCCATAATGCCCATCATGGGTCCCGGTCCTCAGAAGGTGCTCCATAAATATTTGCAAGTGTATGAACGAGTATGTGGAAATGACCAAAGCCTCAAAACGAGGCCCACACCCACTGTCTTCTCTTTGTCCTCCATGGCTCTCACAAAGTTGCAGGCCTCTCTGGTGCAAGATCGCACCGTCTCCGTCCGGCCTTCCAGGAACAAGCGAGTCATGGTTGACTCATAAGTCAGGCAGAATTGACCCCTGTCCTGGGGGGGGGGGGGCGGCAAGGAAGGGAGAAGCCTGTCAGCCGGGCTCTGGAAATCACAGACTTGACCCACCTCTGTGTGGACCTCCCGCCTCCTCCTGCCGGGACAATGTGTGGCTGGGGGAGAGAAATCAAGATGGCGGCCCCACAGTGGCCATGACCAAAAAAGCGTCACCAAAGGGGCTGACAAGGGAGGTCTTGGGGGCCCAGGGGAACCAAGGTCCCGAGAAGGGGTTGGGGTCGAGGAACCCAACTGACCCGGAAGTGGGCCAGCTGCAAGGCCATCTGGATGAAGCTGTCTGAAGAGAGGTGGCAGCGTTTGATGAAACTCTTGCCGAAGTGGGAGAAGGGGAAGACGTGGCAGTCAACGTTTCCGGACAAGGTCTTGGCTCCCCTCAGGGCTAGAGAGATGGACAGATGGATCTGCCAGAGGAGGAAGGAGGGAGGGATGGCTGGGGTTACAGATGGGGTAGGGTTAGAACTGGGAGTGGGGAGGGAAGTGAAGGTGGAAATCGAGTCAGGGTAGGGGTGGAATGTGGAAATGGGGACAGAGGCGAACGTGGAGCTGAAGGGCTGGATTAATGATGGGGGGTGGGACTGAGGTTGGGCTGAAGACCGAATTGGGTCGGGGATGGGGTTGGGGTTTCAGGTGGGGAGGACTGGATTGGGCTGGGATTGGAGATGGGGCCGGGGTGGGATTGAGTTTGGGGATGGGGATGAAATTAGAGTCAAAGCCAGGGGGTTGCAGACTTGGAGGAGAGGCCCGGGAGCCCAGTCTCACCTTTTCTGGAAGGTCCCAGTGCAGCCGCTGGGGCTGGGGCAGTGAGGGATCAGGATGCCCTTTGCAGTGGCCGTCGGCTGAGTAGCCCAGCTGAAAACATTCTGTGGCCAGAGTGAACTGTGTACAAACAGAGGCTGTCAGAGTCCCTTCCTCCCTCTGGATTGAGGGCTCTCTAACCAGGGACTTGCTTTCGTAAGTCCCTTCTGGGGGTTGGGGGGGGGCAGTCGTTGAGAAACAGAAACCTCTGATGTTCACAGGTGGGTTCTCAGGTTCAAGTTCATTGAGAGTAAGTCCGATACTAATACTCAGCTGGTGCCTACTGGCCTTTTACTTCTGACTAGTAGACAAAAAGCCACCAACGGTGGCCCCCGACTTCCCAAGACACCCCCTACCCTCACCCCCACCAGGATCCTGAGACCAGAGAGATAAAGCCCAGCACAGCATGGGCCGCCAAGGGGGTCGGTGTCCATTCTGACTGAGTGGTGCCCACGCCCTGATGGTTGTTAAATTTTATTTTATTTTATTTTTTATTTAGTTTTGTTTTTGTTGTTAAACATTTTAAATCAGCCCTGGTCGAGCACCTGCTACCCACCAGCCTTTCCCTTATTCTCACGATAACTTAGGGAGACGGGATAAAGATCCCCATTTCCGCATTAGAAACAAACATCAAGAAACACTTTATGCCTTGGAGTTTCCACGTATCTTTATCATACTCTATGTGACATCTCTTCACTCAAAGTTGATGCGCAGAGACCACAGGTTGATATGAAGGGTCTGAAAGTTAAACTGAATTGACAGTTTCATCGGCCAATATCATCAAAGGGGGAAAACTCCCATCTTACAAATGCGAAACAGGTACAGAAGAGTCCATGCTTACCCAGGGCTGTTCCTAAGATCTGAAAGGGGCCTCCCTTCCCCTCAAACATGCTGGATCCCACCCTGGGCCTCACCCAGTACCTCATGCAATGCTATGGAAGAGTGGGAACCTGAGAGGGTGTAGACGGCACCTGCTATGATTTAGGGACTAAGAAAAAAGAGAAAATAGAGGGGTGCTTGGGTGGCTCAGTCAGTGAAGCACCCGACTCTTGGTTTCGGCCCAGATCATGATACCACATTTCGTGAATTCAAGCCCCGCATCGGGTTCTGCATTGACAGGGTGGAGCCTGCTTGGGAGTCTCTCTCTCTCCCTCTCTCTCTGCTCCTCCCTGCTCTCTCTCTCAAAATAAATAAATGAACTTTAAAAACAAATGTAAAAAAAAAAAAAAAGAGAGAGAAGATCGAGATGCTAAGGTTCTTAGGACTGGATGGGAGCTTACAGAAAAAAGAAACTCCAACCCTTCTATCTGATGAAGGGGAGAAATGAGGCTCAGAGGAGGGGAGTAACTTTCCCAAGGTCACACAGCAAGCCATCACACTGATTCAGTGTATTGTGATTGAAAGGCCTCATTTTCTGCTCTCAGAACATTCTGGATCCATGTTCTTGCTCTGCAATTCCTGGCTCTGTGACTCTGGGCAAATCACTTCCCTTCTCTGAGCCCCGGCTGCCAACTCTTCAAAAGGTCATAATCCCAGACCCTCTTTTCTTTGCTGGGTGCCCCCCCCCCCCGCCCATCTGGTATCTGCTTGTCTGAGCCTCTGTCTTCCCCCTAAGCGTAAGGCCCTGGAGAGGAAGGTCTTTGGAAACGGGGCCGATGGTCCCCAGGGCAGGAGGGGACTGGCTGCCTTACCTCCCACATGTGTCCTGAGATGGGGCAGTCGGCCCACGAGTGCTCCACGCTGAGACCCAGCTTCCCATTGGAGAAGATGATTAAAGTGAAGGATTTGTCAAACCAGCTGCAGGCGAGAATTCAAAGTGGTCACCAGAGAGCCAGGGCCAAGAAGGAACTTGGGTGCTCTTGGTGGAAAATGCAGGAGTGTCAGGGTGGGGGGATGTTTCTGGAAACAGGGCTGGTATAGGGATCTCTAAGAGGGTGGAGGTCTCCACCAGGCAGTCTAGATGGTTTCTGAGGCATGTCTAAGGCTTGGAAAATTGGGACATTTCGAGAGAACATGCCAAGAAAGGTTCAAGGCTCACGAGGAGCTGAGGGGTTAGGGGGATTCTTCCGGGAACCTCAGAAATCACAAGGGTGCCTCGTGCACATCTAGGAAGTTGTCTGAGGATCTCTAGGTATGGAAGTCCCAGGTCTGGGGTCCAGGGTCTGCTTGTCTAGTGTCCAGAGTCCTAGGCCTGGAGACCGGGTTCTGGGGTCACAGGTTGGGGTGAGGTTCGAGTCCAGGGGCTGACTCACCGGTCATGGCCCCTGCCAGCCAGTAGGGCATGGGCATAGGCATCCAGTGTAGCTGCGGGGTCCTCCCTGGTGAGCCCTGCAGGTTCCGAGTCCAGTGATACGAAGAAAGCAGCTCCTTCCACGGCCTCCAGGGTATCCTCAGCCTGGGTCTTCAGGGAACTCCGTACCTGGGCCCACACATCCCTGTGGCGGGGGGGGGGGGGGGGGGGGGGGGGGGGGGGGGGGGGGAGTGGGGGGGGGGTGACTGTACCTGAGCCCAGGCTGGCCCTGTACCCGGCCCAGCCCCCACCCAGCCCCCAACCTTGCCCTTCTACAACTCTGGGAGGCCGGCTGGGCCCCCGGGGCCCCGATCTCCCGCCCTCACCTGGGAGCAGCGGTCAGGGCCGCCAGATGCTCCTCCTGGGGGCAGGCGGGGGAGGGGTCGTCCAGGATTCGCTGGAACTGCTGCTCCAGGGCCCGCGGGGACAGCAGGCCGCTCTGGGAGTGGGTCCCCACGCGGTAGAATCGGCCACGGTGGAAGACGGCCACGTGTCGGCTGTCGCGGAGGTGGCGGATGTGGTCTAGGGGCGGTGCGGGGGGGGGGGGGGGGGGGGGAGTGCAGAGGGCGCGAAGGTCAGTGGCAAGAGTAAGAACAAGCGTCACTTATCAGGCACTTCCTGGGTGGCTCGCACTGTCCTAAATATTCATTTTACCCTCACTACCCTGTGCGCCCTTATAATCCGGCTTCAGAGACGAGGATACCCAGGCTCAGAGAGGCTGATAGCTGACCCAGGTCACACAGCTAGGGAGCGATGGAGCTGGGATTCGAACCCAGGAGACCATGCTCTCAGCTACTACACCGTTGACGCCTCTGCCGGTGCGGTGCGGGGCCACGAGGAATCTCACCTTTCTGGATGCCGGGAATGCGCGTGGTGTTGAAGATCTTCTCATACTGGGCAGAGCATAAGGGCCGCATTCCCATCAGCAAAGTCTGCAAGAGACCACGGGCTCGCGAACTGCCTCCCAGGACCCGCGTGGCCCCACGGCCACAGGACCGCAGTCTCCGTGTCCGGCCCACAGGGCGGCCCTCTTACAGGCAGGATCTCCTGGCGGTTCAGGCGGTGCCGGTAGAGGAGGAGGGCGTGGACCGCGTTCCCAGCGCGAGCGGCCTGCACCGGCGTGGGAATGACGTACAGGAAGTCCTGGGGGCCAGCCGAGGGGACCGCAAAGCGCCCGGGGTCAGGCGTGCCCCTCACGGGGACACTGACCCCCAAACCCAGATCCTGACCCCAACAGAGGGCGGGATGGTGAACGACAGACTCTGATTCGGGTCACGGCCCCGAAACTGCACCTCCTACAGAGACATCCCAACCCTAGATCCATGAACGGCGGCCCCGCCCGGCTCCCAGCCCCGATGTTCCCTCCTCACCATCATGTAATAGTTGCTGTTCACCATCAGCGAGTGCCGGGAGCGCAGATACACAAATTCTTCCCACCAGTCACTGACCTAGGAGTGGGGCCGAGAGACGCACAGCTGGGGTGGCTGCGGCCAAGCTGGGGAGCGGGGCAGTGGGAGCGGCAGGACCCCCAAGACTTGGCGGCCGAGTCCTTGAGGGTGGAACTCAATGAAGGAGGCCATCGTGATCAGTAACCAGCAGTAACCCCGAAGTCCATCAGTTAGGGATCAGTTAGCTAAATCGCGCTATACTCCTGTCCCGGAATGCTACCAAGCTGTTCAAAAAAGCACACGGCCAGGCACCGGGGGGGGGGGGGGGGGGGGGGGGGGGGGTGCTCAGTGGGTTCAGCCTCTGACTTCAGCTCAGGTCATGATCTCGCGCAGTTCATGAGTTCCAGCCCCGCCGGCAGCTCGGTGCCTTGACCCTGCTTCAGATTCTGTGTCTGCGGCTCTCTCTGCCCCTCCCCCGCTTGCACTCAGTCTCTCACAAGTAAATAAACATTAAAAAAAAAAAAAAAAAAAAAAGAACAAGGCAAGGGGCACGTAGGTGGCTCAGTCAGTGGAGCAACACACTCTGATTTCAGGTCTTGATCTCAGGGTCCTGAGTTCAAGTTCAAGTTGGGCCTGGAGCCTCCTTTAAAAAAAAAGTAGGGGTGGCTCAGTCGGTTGAGCGTCTGATTCCTGATTTTGGCTCAGGTCATGATCTCACGGTTTCATGCTGACAGTGGAGAGCCTGCTTGCGATTCTCTTTTTCCCTCTCTCTGCCCTTCCTCTGCTCACACACTCTCTCTCGAAATAAATAAGCAAAACTTAAAAAAACTACATATCACCAAGACCCAAGTGTCCAACAAAAGATGAATGGGCAACCAAAACGGAGCCTATCCCTACAATGGATTTTTTTTTTTTTTTTAAGATTTTACTTTCAAATTTTTTTTTTAACGTTTATTTATTTTTTTTGGGACAGAGAGAGACAGAGCTTGAACGGGGGAGGGGCAGAGAGAGAGGGAGACACAGAATCGGAAACAGGCTCCAGGCTCTGAGCCATCAGCCCAGAGCCTGACGCGGGGCTCGAACTCACGGACCGTGAGATCGTGACCCGGCTGCAGTCGGCCGCTTAACCGACTGCGCCACCCAGGCGCCCCTAAGATTTTACTTTTAAGTAACCTCTACACCCAGCGTGGGACTTGAACTGGCAATCCTGAGGTCAAGAGCCACACACTCCTCCAACTGAGCCTGCCAGGCGCTCTTACAATGGAATGCTAATATAAAAAGGAATGAAGTTCTGATGTGCACTGCGACACGGACAGACCCTAAAAACATTATGCCAGGTGGGGCGCCTGGGTGGCGCAGTCGGTTAAGCGTCCGACTTCAGCCAGGTCACGATCTCGCGGTCCGTGAGTTCGAGCCCCGCGTCAGGCTCTGGGCTGATGGCTCAGAGCCTGGAGCCTGTTTCCGATTCTGTGTCTCCCTCTCTCTCTGCCCCTCCCCCGTTCAAGCTCTGTCTCTCTCTGTCCCAAAAATAAATAAATGTTAAAAAAAAAAAACACAAAAAAACATTATGCCAGGTGATATGAGTCAGACACAGAAGGACAGATCGTGTATGATTTTATTTACATGAAAAATCTAAAATAGGTAAATCCCTAGAGATAATAAGTAGACTAGAGGTTACCTGGCACTTCGGGGAAGCAGGAATAGGCATGTATTGCTTAATAGGTACCGAGTTTCTGTTTGGGATGATGAAAAAGTTCTGGAAATAGATTGTTCTGATGGTTCCAGACACGGCAAATGCACTTAATACCACTGAATTGCATACTTAAAAATGGCTAAAATGGAGGCCATTCCATGGCTCAGTCAGTTCAGCGACAGACTCTTGATTTGGGCTCAGGTCATGATCTCACTGTTCGTGAGTTCGAGCCCCACATGGGGATTCCCTGCTTGGGATCGTCTCTCTCTCCTTGCCTCTCTGCAACTCTTGTGCTCTCTCTCTCTCTCAAAATAAGTAAAATGAAGTTTAAAAATGTATTTTAAAAATGACTAAAATGATAAATTTTATGTTATGTCCATTTTATCACAAATATACATATTTAGGTTACATATGTTTTATATACTATATTAAATCTATATTTTCTACAAATTATAAAACATATAAGCATATTATGTATTATGCAATTGAAAATTACATGTAGGGGCTCCTGGGTGGCTCAGTCGGTTCAGCGTCCGACTTCAGCTCGGGTCATGATTTCACAGCTCGTGGGTTCGAGCCCCACGTTGGGCTCTGTGCTGACAGCTCGGAGCCTGGAGCCTGCTTCCGACTCTGTGTCTCCCTCCCTCTCTGCCCCTTCCCCGCTCGTGCTCTGTCTCTCTCTCTCTCTCAAATAAACGTTAAAACAAATTTAAAAAAATTACATGTAATATAGAAATAAAATTTACATAGCATAAATAAAAAATATAGATAAAAAGTCTAAGTGAGAGGAAAGCACGGTGTCAGACTTCAGTTGGCCTTCACATTTTTTTTTGTTATACATAAGATAACAGGATATGTTATAATTGGTGGTGCCTTAGAAGTCCAATGAAATACATACATTGTGTGTGTGTGCGGGCGCGTGTACGTACACACGCGCGCGCATACGCACACGCGCATGTGCATTGGAACAGACTCCGGTCCGAGAGCTTGAAGGAAAAAAATGTAAAACCTAAGGCCTGGCTTCCCTTCTCCCTCTCCAGACACGACTCGGTCCCCTCCATAGCGCTTGTCCGTGCTGCTGCCCCTCGTGGCTCTGTGTCAGCTCCTCCTCCCTTTCAAGTCCGATGCTGTCACCCAGGCCTCTTTCCTGAGCCTCCACCCAGGTCTCCAGCTGCCCCAGGGCAGGTCCCCGGCACCCCCCCAGGCCTGTCACACCTGCCCCCACGGAGCTCAGTGTCTTTGCCCCAGAGCTGCCTCCCTTCTCCCCATCTCAGGGACACCCCCGCCGTCCCCCCACCACGTGAGGCCCGTAGGCGCCACCCTTGGCATCTCCTCACCCCCAGCCTGACAGTCCCAGCCCCACCCCCCCCACCCCCGCCCCCTGACTCTGCCTCATACCCTCTGGCCCAATTCCCCTGTCTGACCTTGTCCTCTACCCGCCCCCCCCCCCCCCCGCATCCTCTCCAGCCTCCCAGCCTCCAGTGTCTCCCCTCCTGTCTTTCCCCCACACCAGAGCTGATCCTGACCTTCCCCTGTTCAGAATACTCCCATGGCTCCCCAGCACCCCCAATAAAAAGTCCAGGATCCTCAGCTGGAGTTCAGGCCACTCCCCGCCACTCAACCATTCCCTCTCTTGACGACCACCCTTCAATCTCTGTGTCCCAGCGAGCGATGCCCTCCTGGTTCCCAGCCCATGTCCTACAACCGCCGTACTACTCACCTCCGCTCGGCCCATTCCCTTCTACCAACCGCACCGGCTCAAATTCTGTCCAACCCTCAGGGCTCAGACCTAGTAACTACTCCTCCTGGAACCCTGATCCTCTCGTCCAGTGGCGGGGTCCCCAGACCACCCCACCCCCCAGACGCTCACACCACCCCACCTTTCTTCGCTGCTACCTCCACCTGATCCCACACTGCCTGCCCCCTATTTATGACTTCCTCCTACAGAATAGGAGGCCTGTAAGCCCCGATTTGAGTGAGTTGCTGTCTTGCTCTGTGCCTCAGCTTCCCAAGGAGCTCAAATCAGAGTACTACCAAAGGCCTAGCTCCTGAACTCGGCATAGAAGCCCATTTGGGGAGGATGCCCTTACTCAAAAGGAGGGGATAAAACCAGAACAACTCTGGGGGCGGGGAGTTTAGACCGCTGGCCTGCCGGGCAAGGAGCTGAACCGTCTGAGTCCGGGAATTCTGGTTCCAATCCGGGAGGGTTGGGGGCTGAGCTGTGGATGTGGGCAGGCCCTGGAGGCGGGGCTTAGATTATGGATGTCAGGCTCACGTCGGAACATGCAGGTCCCGGGAGAGGCTCAAAATGTTAGCACATGATGGATATTGGAGAGTACGAGCAGCTCAGAATATTGGAGCATCTAGGGCGGGGTTTAAACTACGGGAGCGTGTGGGCGGGGCTCAGAACGCGGAGCAGGGGGCGGGCCTGCAGGTTGTGGGCGTGTCGGGGGCGGGGCGTAGAATCCCCGCCTTAGGAAGGCGGGCTCAGAACCTCCGCGTTCAGGGTGGGGGACTCACGTAATTGGACGCCCACCAGGACTTGAGCCGCAGATACCACTGCAGCAGCGACGCCTGCAGCCTCAAGAATTCCTGCGCTAGGACAGACGTCAAGTCGAAGTCCTCGTCGGAGAGGATGGGCCGGACAGATTCCAGGTACTGAGGGGCAAGGAGCAGATGGTAGGTCGCGCGCCCGCCCGCCACCCCCCCCCCCCCCGGCCGCCTCCCGCACCACGTGGAGGGAGCGGGCGGGCCCACCTTGCGCACGGTGTCCTGCACGGAGGGCACGGGCTGGCGTGGCAGGGAGCGCTGGTAACTGAACAGCATCGGATTGCGACCGGAGAAGATGCGGACCAGGGCCTGGAGGGAAGCGGGGAATTAGTGGGTCACTGCACCCGTCCCTGGGATCCGGGACCGGGATCGGGGGTTGTACATGGCAACCTACAGAGAGAATGGGGTCGACACCCAGAGATGGGGGGACAGACCCAGGGGAGGCGTAGAGACCAGAGAGAGATGGACAGGGTCCCAGAGAGAGGGACATAGAGAAGTGGGTCCCCGGAGGGCCTGAGCAGGGCTCTGCCCTTCACATACCAGCCAGGTCTTGGTGGGGGAGGACATGGCTCCGTGGGGTTCAAGGAGCCAGCCATGGTAGGACAGAAGCAGCCTCAGGGCCACGTGAAGCGTGAAGATCAGGGCTCCCCACAGGCACGAAGCAAACAGCGCGGCTGCCAGGACTCCCCGAAGCCTGTGGTGCTGTCCACCCCTGGGGGAGTGAAAGAGACACCGGGCCTGGGTCTCCTGGCCTCAGAACGCCCCTTCCCTCCAGCCCCACCAGCCCCTGCTCTTCCTGACAGTCTCTGACCCTGATATTTGACTGGGGGCCTATCTTCTAGCATTGGAGTCAGTCGTAGAAATCGAGTTTCCTAGGGGTACCTGGGTGGCTCCGTCAGTTAAGCGTCTGACTCCTGATTTCAGCTCAGGTCATAATCTTATGGTTTGTGGGTTCAAGCCCCTCATCAGGCTCTGCGCTGACAGTGTGGAATCTGCTTGGGATTCTCTCTCTCCCTCTCCCTGCCCCTCCCCTGCTCATGCTCGCTTGCTCGCTCTCTCTCAAAATAAATAAAAATAAAACGTTAAAAAATTTTTAAAAAATTTAAAAACCTGCTGATCTAAAACCACAGTAAATCAACGTGTTTGCAAAGTGGCAATCAGATAGACATATGAGCAAATCCCACCTGGAGGACTAGGAGCGAGTTGCTTCCCCTCTGTAGACTGGGTACGTCTAGCCTTCCTGGAAATTTCTACCTCTGATCCTGGGTCTGCCCTTTGGGACTGTCTGTACAAAATCTGAACCTTCTTCCCCAGGAGGAGGAAGCCAAGAATTAGAACCTGTCACTTCCCCCACACCCGGCTCCCAAACCGTCCCCCCAAATGGCAATTATAATAACACAACCACTCCCATTTAGTAACCTTCCGGCACTGTACGGAATACTCCACGTGCATGCTTTTTTTTTTTTTTTTTTAAGATTTTATTTTTAAGTAATCGCTACACCCAGCGTGGGGCTCAAACTCACAACCCGAGATCAAGAATCGCGTGCTCCACTGACTGAGCCGGCCAGGTGCCCATCCACGTGCATGCTTTTGTTTCCGTTTTTGCCTGCCAACGGCCCCAGGAAGCAATTATTATTACATATATATATATATATATATATATATATATATATATATATATTTTAGGTTTTTAAAAAAAATTTTTTTTATTTAATAATTTAAAAAAAAAATTTTTTTTTCAATGTTTATTTTTGGGACAGAGAGAGACAGAGCATGAACGGGCGAGGGGCAGAGAGAGAGGGAGACACAGAATCGGAAACAGGCTCCAGGCTCTGAGCCATCAGCCCAGAGCCCGATGCGGGGCTCGAATTCACGGACCGCAAGATCGCGACCTGGCTGAAGCTATCAGCACAGAGCCCGACACAGGGCTTGAACCCATGAACCTCAAGATCATGACCTGAGCTGAAGTCAGACACTTAACTGACTGAGCCACCCAGGTGGCCTTATTACCTATATTTAAATTTTTTTTAACGTTTATTTATTTTTGAGACAGAGAGAAACAGTGTGAGCCGCGGAGGGGCAAAGAGAGAGGGAGACACAGATCTGAAGCAGGTTCCAGGCTCTAAGCTGTCAGCACAGAGCCCAACACGGGGCTCGAACTCAGGAACCACAAGATAATGACCTGAGCCCAAGTTAGACATTTAACTGACTGAGCCACCCAGATGTCCCTATTACCTATATTTTATAGAGGAAGACTCTAACACCGAGAATGGTTAAGTCTCTTGCCTAAGGCTACACAACTGAAGGCCAGTAGGGCTCCTGCTTTTCTCGGTGCTTATATAACCATGTCTAGATATTTTCTAGTTTGTCAGCATCCCCCTTAGCAAGAAACAGACCGGTTGGAAAATAGGCAGAGAGAAGGGGGGAAATCACCTCCTTTTTACTCATGCTGTACCTTTATTAATCTGACCCAAAGTAAGTCTCAGAGATTACTTCTCTTCAGCAGGCACATCACACTGATAGAGAAGCTTACTGGGTGGAGGGGGAGGAATTAGGGAGGTTACTGGGCTCAAGCGGGGGAGCTCACCAGTCTGGCAGCAACTCTTTGATCTTCTCCATCAGTCCTAGGGAAGGATCCAGCTGGAGGAACCAGGCGAGCTGAATGGCACTGAAGAGGAAGAGCCAGCTGAGGGGGCTGGCAGGGAACACACCAGTAAGAAAGTCATTCTGCAGGGAGGAAAGGCACCCATTCAATCAATTAATCCTCCTCTAAGCACCATTCTTAGACATCGACAGAGCACCCAGTGTGCGCTGAATCCCGAGCTGGGTGCTCAAGACCCAGTGGGGACCAGAGAGATCTGGGTCATGCCCTCAGGGAAGTCAGTCAGGAACGAAACGAGTGCTAATGACACAAAAACAAGGCAGGCACAAGAGCCCTGAGCAGGATGCTCCGCTTGGAGGAGTCAGGGAGGGCTCCCTGGAGGAGGTCACTCCCAGGCAAAATGGCCCTCCATATACTGCAGGGCTGGAGCTCAGCAGGCCTGCTAGAACTTCATGGCTATGGAATGAATGAGGAATGCAGAAGTGCTGGGGAAGTGCATGGAAATACCTAACGCTTAACCAGCGCTCACTACCTGCCCGGCCCCTTTTCCAAGGCGGAACTCTTAAAACCCCCCCAACATCTCTGTGCGGCAGGTACTCAGGCGATCTAATTTTGCAAAAGAAACCACTCGGGTTCAAAGTCACACAGAGAGCATGATAAGAGCTGCTATTCGTTGCCATCAGGGCTCCAGAAACCGCGTTCTCTCTTCCCACATTTAACAAATGGGAGAGCCTCAGAGATCACGGTTTAGAACTTGGGCTCTGGGGCCCTGGGCTCAAACCTCCGCTCTGTCACTAACAAGCTGAGTGACCGCGAGCAAGTGGCTTCACCTCTCTGTGTCTGTTTCCTCATCTGTGGAATGGGAACAATCCCAGTACTTGGCTCCTGGGACTGTCATGAGGACGGGATGAGAAAATGTCCTCCCACAAACAGTTATTGTGGTCCTACAGCAGTGATAAGACATCAAGATTCCTGCTCTCCTGGGGGACAGAGCAATAGCTACGTCGGTAAAGGATTTAGGGTAGTGTGGCAGGTGGCATTAGGGACTGTGGGCTAAGCAAAGAGGGCTGGCGGGGCAGGGGGGAGGGGGGAGGGTAGTGAATTGCATAGCTCAGAGCCAGGCACACAGTAAGCGCTCAGTGAACGTCATTACCAATCCTCCTTTCTTTCTGTGGCTACCCTACTTCCTGTTGGGGATTTATTTATGTGACGATCTTCCCTTGGCGTGGCAAGAAAAGGTTACTGGCAACCGTGGTTCTTTGGTTGCTTATTATCTCTTTTTAAGAGAAGCAGTCTCTTCCTTTATCCGGGGCTCGGGATCGCGGTAGAACGGGGCTTCGTAATAACGGGAAACGTCTCCAGAGCCCTTCCCAAGGACGAGATGCCTCAATAAATCATTGCATTGCCCTGTATCTCAGCAAAACAGTAGTAGATACCACTATCTCTATCGCAGGGGCGAAGAAAGTGAGCAGACAAGAAGTTTGAAGAACGTGTCCCAAGCCAGGGAGGGCCCACTGTCAACCCCTCAAATCGTCCAGATGTCTTGTGACCCTAATGCAACAGGATATAGTGCAAAGTTCCACACGGGGGCGCCTGGGGTCCGCTGCCTCTCATATTCATCTGGAAACCATCTCAGGAAACACTGCCCTCCTGCTGCCGAACAGCCCACATGTGCGCTGTGCCACGTGCTTGGCCCAAATGACCCCCTGCACGTCATTCACAACAGCCCCATGGCATGGGTCCTGGGACCACGTTCTGGAAAAGCAGGATAGCAGGCGTGGGTATGGGTTCCACAGCCAGACTGCTAATTCTGGTCCTGCCTGGAGCACTGCATCTTGGCAGCTGTGTGACCTTGGGAAAGTTGAAGGCACCTCTCTGGGCCTCTGTTTCCTCATCTGTAAAGTGGGACAGAGAATAGGTCTACCTTAGAAGGCTATAATGAAGATCGGGTGAGCCATACATTTATTTATTCTGAGTTTTATTTGTAAAAGATTTTATTTGGGGAGCACCTGGGCGGCTCTGTCCGTTGAGCCTCCGACTCTTGGTTTTGGCTCAGGTCGTGAGTTCGAGCCCCACATCTCGTTCTGCGCCTGGCAGCATGGAGCCTACTTGGGATTCCCTCTCTCTCTCTCTCTCTCTCTCCTTCTCTGTCCCTCCCCTGCTCGCGCCGTCTCTGCCCCTCTCAAAAATCAATAAACAAACTTCAAAAATTAAAAAAAAAAAATTTTAAGTCATCTCTACACCCCACACGGGGCTCAAATTCACGACCCTGAAATCAAGGGTCACACGCAAGCAATAGATTTAAAGGGTTTTGGTGAGTGTAGAGCCCAAAACACACTAAATATGACCTGATGTGATTTTCGAAACGAGGAGGCAGAGACTCAGAGAAGTTAATAACACGCCAGAGGGCACCCAGCACTTACGACCTGTGTGGAACCACCAGGATCGTAGGAATGGCGATGTTTGGAGCGGTCACTTCTCTGCATCAGACCTTCTGCTAAGACAGCTCATGCTTACAACAATCCCTCGAGGCCGGGACTGTCAGGGACGCCATTTTATAAGTGACCAAGTTATGGCTTAGCAGGACGTCTATGCGATTTCAGCCCTGCGGTTGCTGAGGGCACAGCCCGCACCCTGAAACCAAGTTCCAGGAGCTACGACTTCAGGGTGGCTCCTAAGGTCCCAGAATGGAAGAGAAAGGACAGAAGAGCACCCAATGTCCCACAGGGAGAGAGGCAGCTATGTGATAGAAAGGGAAGAACGATCACTATTACAATGATCAATTAATATAATGACAGGGTCTGGTGGGGCCCACCAGGCATAGGGGACTGACTCTGAGAAGGGCTTTAGGTTTTGACTCAAAAGTAGGGGTGGTGATGGCCAAAATTTTCAACAATGCAGCACTAGTCAAAATCCACTTATAAGTGTAGAAACCAGAACAGCGGTTGCTTTGAGTCGGGGGGGGGGGGGGCGCTAACTGGAAAAGGGCTCAAAGGAACATTCTAGAATGGCGAGCAATTCTGTCTTGCTAGGAAGTTGGGCGCACAGGTATTGTCAAAATTCAAGGACTGTACCTTTTAAGAACCTGTGCATTTTTTTCTGAATGAAATGATATCTTAATTTTAAAAATATATGCATGGCTCAGTCAGTTGAGAGTCTGACTTCGGCTCAGGTCGTGATCTCACAGTTCGTGGGTTCGAGCCCCATGTCGGGCTCTGTGCTGACAGCTCAGAGCCCGGAGCCTGCTTCAGATGCTGTGTCTCCCTCTCTCTCTCTCTCTCTCTCTCTCTGCTCCTCCCCTGCTCGTGCTCTCTCAAAAATAAATAAACATTAAAAAAATAAAGTAAAAATATATGTATATGTGTAGATGTGTGTTTATGTATTTAACTCCAGGTTAATGTCCACATGATAACATTCTAATTGATGAATTAGCCTGAGGCCCAGGAAGCTCCAGGGGCGGGGCTGAAGAAGCTCTTTGGGGGGGGGGGGGCGGGGGCTACCCATGTTGGGTGTAGAGGTGGGGCTGGAACTCACAACCCCGAGATCAGGAGTCACACGCTCCACGGACTGAGGCAGCCAGACACCTGGTTAATGAATAAAGAACAATCTTATCAAAAGCTAACACTTACTTGGCACTTGCCAGGGCCCAGGCAATTCGCTCAGTGCTTACATGAAACAATTCATTTAATCCCCTCGACTGTCCCGTCAGGGGAGCTGTTATCATCACCCCTGTTTTACGTGTGGGGAAACTGAGGCTCAGAGAGGAGTACTTGCCCAAGGCCACACAGCTAGTAAGCGGCAGGGCCGGGATTCAGAGTCAGTCTCGGCCAACCCCGCAGGTGTTGGAGACTTGCGTTCAGACAGGGCGTGACCACGAGGGAGACACTATATGTACCCAGTGCCGGACTTCTAGAAATAGTGACCCTGGGGCAGGCATGGGTTCTGGTTAGACGTCGGGCATGGGCATTCTAGAACAAGGGCAGTGGTGAAGTGCATACGGACATTTGGAGGTTCACGTCTGGGAACCACAGGGAGGGTGCACGGCGTATGGAGAGGGGAATTGGGGGTTCAGAGGCAGGCTTGAGGAGGCAGCCTCAGACCCAGGGGCTCGGGCTAGGAGGAGGATTGGGGTGCGGGCCTTCAGGATTGGGGTGCGGGCTAACCAAGATCTTCCCCGGGTCACAGTGTTCTGAAATGAAGAGCACCGAGTTTAGCACCTGAAGATGAAAGGGAAAGGTGAGGGGAGCACCTGGGGTGGGGGGGAAGGGGTCTGAATTCTAGAAATTGGGTGGAAGTTGGGTTTGCGGGTCTGAGGACAGAGGGAAGTGGTCCAGGAAGTGGTTGTAAGAGGTGAATAGAGGTTCCCAGTAAGGGAGGAAGTGAGCCTCAGAAAACCCAGAAATGGCTTTAAGGGGGTCCTGAAAGTCCACATCCAAACCCCCAGAAGGGGGGTGGGGGTGGGGGGGATAGGATCCCAGAAGTGGGCCTCGGGCATCCCAGAAACACGTAACCGGAGTCTTGGAAGGAAACCAAGCGTGGCCCTCCTCACCCAGAAACGGGCGAGGTGCCTTTTCCAAGAGCGCAATCCGGAGAGGTAGATCTCCTGCAACACGGGGGCACTGAGCTCCACTTCGGCCCCGTCCGAGGTCAGCGAGGGTCGGAAGCCCACGGCCTGGTGCGCTTCAGCCATGTCACGCTAGAGCCCTGGGAGTTGGGACAGAGGGTCATTTTCCAGGCCCCCAGCCTCAGACCCAGGAATCCGGGCTCCCAACCCCCTCCTCCTGCAGACCCAGGAATATAGGCCGACGGCTCACCCTTCCTTAACCACCTGAGGGGTCTCGAAGGACTTTGTCAGAGACTCGGGTGTTGGGGGGATGTCAGTCGGGGGCCTCTGTGAACGCATAGAGAGGCAGGAGGGATAACTCGCGTGAATCCCTTTTGCGACTCTGCTGAGAAGGAAGTGCAAGGCCGTGCGCCCCTCCCCACGAAAGACTTTCAAGATTCGGGGTTGGGGGCGCAAAACCAGCCCAGGGTCGGGTTGCGGGGTCTGGAGAAAAACATTAGTCCGAGACCCATTGAAATGAACACCTGCCGGACGTTGGCACCGTCCGCCTCGTTTCCGCTTCCCATGCCAAGGCGGGGGAGGGGGGGATGGGACCGGTGGGGAGTGGCGGGGGAGGAGCAGGGGGAATGTCTATAAATTCTTCCGCTCCAGGCTGGCCCAGCGTCCCCTCCCCCCTCCGGGGGCTGGAAGAGGTGGGGGAGGGAGCACCTTACTGCGCATGCCTCACAGCCAGGGATGCTGAGACTGTGAGCCGATGCGAGATTCGAGGACAAGTGATGGAGAAGCCCGCACGCCCAGCCCAAGACACAGGCCTCCCGGCCCCGCGGGAGCTCGGGTCCCTCCGGTGCGATACTTACCACGCTGAGTCAGACGTCCGCCGAGCGGATCCTGGAACCCAAGCCCGAGCCCACCCCCCACCCCCGATTCACAGCGCCAGACCCAAGTCTCCCACTTGCATATGTCCAATCCCAGTGCGACGAGTCCACGACTTGGTCGTCGGGCCTCCGGAGCTCCTGGCCGCTCCCAATTATCCAACATCCAGGAACCCCGATTTCTGCCTCGCGTGTGCCTTCGCCGGGTAGGCAAGTCCCTGGTTTTGTCCCCGCCCCCTTCCAACCCTCTGCGTTCTATCCCCGCCCCCTCGAATCCCAGCGTCCAATCCTCTCCCTCCGTTCGCTCCCTAGCCTTCAGCCTTTTTCTACCCGGCCTGATTTCTCTACCATTGGCTTCCCGGGTTCTAAGCCGCTCCTCTCCTCTGAACCCCAGGTTCTTGAGCTTCCCACTCCGCTTTGTCTCACTCTCCCTCTTTGAAAAACGAGGCTCAGCTTGGTACTCATAGCCCACCTTTGGGTACGTGTAAAGTCACGCGCGTGGGTATCGAGCCGGAGCGAATCAAAGTTCTACCATCCCGAGGAGGGAGGGCTACTTTGGGGAGTTGGGCCCGCCCACCAAAACCGCCCACGGAAAAAGCAGCTGCGCGGATTGAGTGGTGCGAAAGGGAAGCTACAGCAGATTGGATTCAAGTGAGACAGGCAGAGGGACTTCCGTGTGGGAAAAGGTGCACGGATAAAGGGGGAGAATATGTCACAGACTGAGCTCAGACTGGGAGGCCGGAATGGGCACAGACAAGCAGAGGCTGAAACGTGAAACTCGTTTTATTAGGCTCTGGACGATAGTATTCTTTGTACATGCTAGGTCCGGTGTGCACCGGGTCCAGCCCAGTCACAGCCGGGGGGAGACAGTTTCTGAGTGAGCCCAGGAGATGGAGGGCAAAAGAAACTTGGGATCGTGGCCCCAATACACAGGTAGGTAAGCTGAGGCCAGAGGAGGAACAGGGACGTGCCCGACGTCACCCAGCCAGCCGGGCACTGCGCTGGCCTCTTTTCTTCGGGCCAGGGTCATAGAGACGGAGCAGGACTCTGGCGTCGCGCTTACGGCGGCGCCCGTAGCTGTGGGGGTCCTGGGGCTCGCGGCCGGCCTTCCCTGAGAGCTCTTTGGTGGAGGCAGAGCTGAGCCAGTATATAATCTCTGGCAGGCGGTGCGTCTGGCATGTGCCCAGGGAACAGAGGCGCCTGCGGTTCTGGGCGACCTGATGCAGGGGCCGTCTGGGGAAGGAGCATGGGAGAAGACCGGGTTCAAACAGAATCCTCTCGAGAAAGGGGTCTCGGTGGGGTCGGGGCACCCAGAGCTCCGCCACAGGGCAGGCGCGTGTACAGATGACCATTCCACCGACGCGGAAAACCGTGGCCTGAAGAGGGCGCACGCTCCTCGCGGTCTCCTTCCCGCCCGGTCCCCGCCGCCACCCGCTTCTCACCTGCCCGCAGAGTCCGGGTCCCCCAGGATGGAGGAGGCGAGAAGCAACAGGAGGACGTGGGAAGTCATCGTGGGGTGGGGCCGGGAGTGGTCCTTGAAACCCCTGGGCGAAGCGGCCCGTCTGGAGTGCGGCCCCGCCCCCTCCCGACTCGCGCTTCAGCGCCAGTCCCCACTCCCCCGGGGGGGAAAACCGAGGCCGAGTCCAGGTCACACCACGCCAGAAGGGGAGACAGAACCTGGATCCCCACGTCCTGTCCTTGGCGTCGGAGCCCCACACGGGTGTGCTGGTCGCGCAGCGGCGCTCTGACCCTGGGAGGCCTCTGGAGAGCGACCCTTTTAAGGAGGGAAGAGGGGCGGGGCAGCTGACACCTGCTAGTGGTGACACAGCTTAGGGCTTCCAGGAAAGGGGTGGGGGCAGGGAGGCGCTGGGCTTCTGGGACTTCAACCTCAACCCATCAGGGACCCTGCCTTCGAATGGCCAGGCTCCTTCGTGGGCAGGACAACGCGGGGCATGTTGCAGAGCCACCCGGGGGTGTGGACAAAGGGAGTCTGGGCCCCAGAATAGCCGGCAGACACCATCCTGGAAGGGGAAGAGGTGTAGACAGGTGCGAAGAGCCACAGGGCCTAGGGCTTCAGCTGTACTGAAGCAGGTGTCAGCAGGGCCATGAAAAGGAAAATTCTGGTGGCTTAGGTGGTCCAGGTCCTGGGACAGCATCCTGGGGGACGAGGGGCTCTGTACACAAGGTCGTGGGAAGGGTCGGGTGTGGATACCATGCCTGCAGCAGAGGCTGAACAGAGGGTCCCTGGGGAGCTGAGGTTGGGATAGCCTCTGGGGAGGTGGGGAGGCCCTGTGGCCCTAGGAGGGGACCCTTCCCTAGTCCCCCAACTCCAAGTTCCAAGCAAGGCTGGGGAGAGAAGCAGACACCCCCTCCCCACAAGTTCTATCCCCTAACAACCCCCCCATGACTCAGTTTCCCCAGCGGCAGCAGCAGGCAGGGCAGCAGTCACTGCCAGTCAGCCCTGGCCTGGCCTTGGAGGGTCCCAGACAGGAAAAAACAGCCAGAGGAACAATGTGTGTGCTGGGGGGGGCGGCGGGGGGAAGATGGCTTTCTGGGAAACCTAAGGGCCCAGCTGTGCTGGGAACCCACACCCCAACCCTCCCCCAGCCCAGCAGGGCAGTGGAGCAGGAGCCCTGCCCAATGGGGACAAGTGGGGCCTCAGGGGGCATGAGTGAGGGGGTTGGGGGAGGACACAGGCCTGGAGAGGCGGACGGGGGAGGCGACCCTGGTGGAGGGTGTGGACGGCAGAGACCCCACTCCGCCCCCCAGGAAGCCGAGCCGTCCCAGCTGAGGATTTATTGGCGTAAATGCAACCATATAAAAACATAAGTTATGAAAAACACAGTCACGATGTGCCCCCCCCCCCAGCCCAGGCCCCTAAAACCCCCTTCTGAGGGAGGGAAGGAGAGGAAGGGGGAGCCCCCAAACTGCCTAAGGATGCCGCAGCCCCTGGGCCCGTGCAGGGCCGGCCCGGCCGGGGTGGGAGAAGCCGGGCGCCGCCTCAGCGCATCCGGTAGTCAGTGGAGCAGGACAGCTCGCACAGCTGGCCCTTGAAGTCCAGGTCGATGGTGAAGTCCAGGTCGCGCTGTGGGGAGAGGGCAGACGTGAGGGGCGCACGCCATGGGGCAGGCAGAGACCCGAACCGTCGGGAGTCGGGAGGCAGCAGCGGGGCGCGCGCTCCCAGGAGACCCCGCGGGGTCTTGTTTTGGTCCAAGGCCAGGCTGGAGACTCCCCGGGGCCGGACCCACCCTCAAACCCACCTGGAGCCCGGCCGAACCGGGCTGCTCTGTCTCCCACATCCCGAGATCTTTCCCTATCCCAAGCCATTGGCCTCATTGCTTTTGAAGAAAGCAAACCCCTCTCCAGCCAAGCTCAGGGGTCCCAACCCCGCCTTCCGCACTTCCTCTACTCCCAAGCTTCCGGGAAGCCAACACTTCCATGCTCCCCACCACCCCAGGACTCCCCGGAAAGGCTCGGGGCAAAGTCACCTATAACCACGATGGCGCCTGCCCTCAGTCCTCGCTGCACCTCATCCCAGGCGCCCGGGCTCCTCTCCCATCTCTGGGCATCTCCCTGTCTCTTTAGCTCACCGGGTGTGTCTGTGTGTGTGTGTGTGTATGTGTCTGTCTGTCTGTCTGTCTGTCTCTCTCTCTCTCTCTCTCGGTCTCTCTCAAGCTCGGTACCACAGACATTTGGGGCCAGAGTGGAGGATGTTCCGGTGTCCTGGTCACCGCGGGATGCGCAGCGGCATCCTTGCCACTCCCGGGAGCCACCAGTAGCACTCCTTCTCCAGTTTTGAGAGCCCCAAATGTCTCCAGACAGGGACAAGTGCCCTCTGGGGGGCAGCAAAGCTGCCTCTGCTGGAAGACCTCCAGCTTCCCTTGGAAAGCTGGCGTGACCTCGGGGCCTCCTCCGTCTGTGCTCCCCGATCAGGATCCAGCCCGGGCGCACAGATCCACACGTTTAGCCCAGGCCCCAGCCCTGGACTCCAGGCTCCAGAGCCTTCGACCTCCCATGTACTCGGGGTTTCTCTGGGGGTCTCCGACTCAACCTAGCTGAGAGGGCTGGGCTGCCGGGACCCCAGAACAGGCGGAGGTGCCCCTCCTGGGCCCACCCCCGAACCCCCGCAGCGCCTCACATTATTCTTGGCATTGGGCCGCATGCCAATGGTGCCAAAGATCTCCTCGCCCGTCTTCACGGTCAGGTAGTCCTCCATGTAGAACACGGTCTGCTTCCAGTGCGTGTACGGGGACTCGGGGCCTGGGGGGTGCGGTCGGGTCAGCCAGGACCGCCTCCCCCATCCCCCGGCCTTGACCGGGCCCTTCCCTCTGGCCGGCCCCTTGATGACCTTTACTGAGCGGTGACAGGGGTCACCATCCCCGAATCCCTTCACTCCCATCAAGTCCTGGAGAGGGACCTCGTTACTTTCACAGGTGGGGAAACTGAGGCAGGACAGGCTCAGGTGAGCTGGCAGAGCCGCGGTCACGACACGGGCTCCCTCTGCCGGCTGCTGTGGCACAGCCCCCACCCCGGCCCCGCCCCCCGCTCACTGGTGGAGAAGCCTGTCCTCTTGTGGCAGCGAGTGAACTCGATGTTGAAGTAGGCCACCAGCGCGTGCACGTAATCATTCCGCTTCACTTGCAGGCAGAAGGGGGAGGTGAAGGTCAGGTCTTCCACCTTGACAGTGTAGATGTCCACCTCCTGCGGGACAGGCTCCGTGAGCACCCCGCCCAGCGTTCGTTCGGCCGAAGACCCTGGGGGTGCCACGCGGCAGTCCCCAGTCCCCTCCCTCCCCCACCGGAAGCCCAAACTGGACAGTCCTACTTCCTAGAGCAACTGCTCGTGCTTGGAGTGTCACCCGTTACCCCTTCACCGGCGTCCCCCCGCCACGCTCGTGATGGCAGCCAGTGTGATGTGAAAACACTGGCAATGAGATCACGTCAACCCCCGGCTCAAAACCCTAGGACGGTTCCCCGGCACTCTCTCTGGCAGGGTGTCCGGCCGCCCATCCAGCTCCTGTCTCCACTCGCTCCGGACTTCCTCTTCCTCCACGTGGCTCTCGACCCACCTCTCGTGGCCAAGCACAATTCTAGAATCCACCCCTCTGTCCGAACCACGAGCGGGCTTAGCTCACAGAGCTTTTTGATGGTCAAGGTGGCTTCTCTGGGCCTCCGGCGCCACCTCTGGCTGACAGGTCAGACTCCAAGACAAACACCTGGACCTGAGGTCTTGCTCAGGCCCAAGTGGCGGCCCTTCCTTGTCTCCAACCCCGGGGACAACCTGGCCACACACTCTCCCCACCTCACCTTTATGAGGCAGGCATTGGTGACCAACTGCTTGGGGTCCACCACGTCCACCAGAGGCTCCTTGATGGCCACGTCTTTGATGCAAGACATGTCAAAGCCATATACGTTCTCCCACCCTGGGGAGGCAAGCAGGGAGGAGGGTGAGCCCGGCAGGGGGCGCTCAGGGCAAGCCAGTCCCGCCCCACGGGCGTCCGAGGGACCCAAACTCACAGTGGATCTTGTAGTCTTTGTACTGCCGGTCTTCGATGGCCGTCACATACAGCGTGGCCCGGTCTGGGAAGATGAGGCCATCGGGTGCCTGCCGAGGGGGAGGGGGAGGGTGTGAAGGATGGGGGGAGACTTGGGACACCGGCCCCAAACCTGGACAACTTGCGTCTCTCTATCCATCCACACACTCTATCTCCGCCCTGCCCACCTGGACTCCTACAAGCGGCCTCTTCACTGGTTCCTGGCTTCTGTCCTCACGCCCTCATCTAGGAGCACCTAACTCAGACCTGTCCTTCATAGGTTCTAAAGGATCTGCAGGACCCTCCCTGGCTCCTCTGAGAGGAGAAACCAAAGTCTCATGGGAGTGCTCAGGCCCCCTGCACGTTCTGTTTCTTCAGTCCACTCCCTGTCCCTCAACACACAGTAAAAACTCTCCTGCCCCAGGACCTTTGCACTAACTATTTCCTGGGCCCAGGTGCTCTTCCCCCAGGATGTCATGCAGCCTTCCCCTTGACCAGGTCTCAGTCACCTCCCCTTGGGAGGCCTGCTCTGATCTGAGCACCTGGAAGCATGGCCCTCCAGCCTCTCCTATCCTTCTGCCCTGCCATGTTCTTCTTCCCAGCACCAACCACCTCCTGACACTCCTTGTCAATGTCTAGCTCCTGGTGCCTGTAACATCCCATTTTGGCTCCGGGCCCTCTGACATCGGAGTGGTCAATCCCCTGTACGAAGTCCCCTGTGTGGGAAATATCTGCCATGGCTTTTGTCTTCTGCCCAGACCCCGACTGACAGGTATTCAACACGTGGCCGAAGGAGCCTGGCCCCAGCGCACAGCCCCCACCCCGCCGGGGGCCTCACCAGCCACTTGTCTCGGGCATAGAGAACGGTGTTGAGCATTGACTCGTAGAAAAGGCAGTAGCCCATCCACTCGCTGATAATGATGTCCACCTTCTCCACCGGAAGCTCCACCTCCTCCACCTTCCCCTTGATGATGGTCACCACTGCAGGGGCAGACAGAGGCACGTGCACCCAGCCCTGAGGAGACCCGTCTGCTTGCCTCTGGCAGGGGAGGGAGTCGGCAGGTTGGGGGGGGGGGGGGGCAGGGCCTAGGGATCCCACTGAGCAGACTGTTTTATCCAGGAAAGGCTGGGGGCTGCATTTGGGCATCTTCAAAGAACTCGACCAGCTGAAGCCACGCTCTGTGAACTCAGGGTTTTTTATTTCTTGTTTTTTAAGTAATCCCTATGCCCAACGTGAGGCTTGAACTCACAACCCTGAGATGGGAGAGTTGCACGCTCCACTGACTGAGCCAGCCGGGTGCCCCTCTGTTAACTCCATTTTAAAATTCATCCATCAGTCTGGATATTTTTAAGGCAGAAGCAGAGACACACACAGCAGGATTTACAGGAGAAATGATATAATGGTTGAAATTTGCTTCAAATGGAGACATTTAAAGCTGACTGATAGATACCTGGGGGCTCATTATATTAGTCTCTCTCTCTTAATTTATATATACTAGTCTCTTAAAAAAAAAAAATCACTTCAGGGGCACCTGGGTGGCTTAGTCAGTTAAACATCTGACTCTTGATTTCAGCTCAGGTCATGATCTCCTGCTTTGTAAGATCAAGCCCTGTGTCAGACTCTGTGCCGACAGTACAGAGCCTGATTGGGATTCTCTCTCCCTCTCCCCGGCTCGTGCACGCACTCTCTTTCAAAACAAATTAACTTAAAAAACACAACAATCACTTCAGTTTCTAGAATGCTAGGAGCCTCCACAGCCCGAAAACCCACCATCTTCTCATATTCTCTGCCCCTCGAACCTTGCAGGTGGGAACTTAAAAGCCATTTGGTGGGGTGCCAGGGTGTTTCAGCTAAACACCTGACTTTGGCTCAGGTGATGACCTCACAGTTCGTGAGTTCAAGCCCCACGCTGGGCTCTGTGCTGACAGCTCGGAGCCTGGAGCCTGTTTTGGATTCTGTATCTCCCTCTCCCCCTCTCAAAAATAAATAAACGTTAAAAAAAAAAAAAAAAAAAGGCAACGCGGCAACATCTACACAACTTGTATTTTTGACCCGAGCATCCTACTTTTATAAAACTGACCTCACAGACATGCTAGTTTATATGTGAGATGACGTTATGTGCGAAGGGACGAACATCTCAGAAGCTGCTTACATGTTCGCCCCCAGAGCCTGAATAAGAAAGCTGAGGCGGGAGCGCCTGGGTGGCTCAGCCGGTTAAGTGTCCGACTTTGGCTCAGGTCATGATCTCACAGTCCATGGGTTCGAGCCCCACATCGGGCTCTGTGCTGACAGCTCGGAGCCTGGAGCCTGGAGCCTGCTTCCGATTCTGTGTCTCCCTCTCTTTCTGTCCCCTCCCCTGCTTGTGCTCTGTCTCTTTCCATCTCTCACAAATGAGTAAACGTTAAAAAAAAAAAATTAAAAAAAACAAAAAAGAAAGCAGAGGTGTGTGCATCCAATGGGGATTGTCGAACCCCACTGCCAAGGGCCCCGGGGAAGTGGGAAATCACTCACTCCATCCCCACAAACCCATTCTCTTCCTGGGCTCACCATGGTCTAACTTGTTGGCTTTGACGATCTTCACCGCATAATCAGAGATACTGGAACACTCGATCTGGGGGCCCAGAAAGAAGGGAGGGTGAGACTCCCCCACTCCGACCCTCAGCCCCCCGTTCCCCTCCATCCAATCCCTGAGCCCTAAGAGGCCCCTCCCCGTCCCCAGGCCCAGGCCCACCCGCCTGCCCAGGACACTCACCCCGATGACCTTGCGGGCTCCGGCCTTGGCAGCGAACATACAGAGGATCCCTGTGCCCGATCCCACGTCCAGCACCACCTTGTCCTTGAAGAGGTGCCGGTTGTGAAACATGGAGTTTCGGTACGTGAGGGTGCGTACCTCATCTTTCAGCATCTCCTGGGGGGCACGAGACACAAACACGCCATGAGGGTGCCCGCGTCCCCAGCTGGAAAACGGGGCAGCCTGGCCCCTGACACACTGGTGGTCTGGAGAGCTAGAGCTCAGCCCTCCCACTTCTTAGTCCCCTTGGAAGAAGTCATTTCTCTTCCACATGCCTCCGTTTCCCTATTTGTAAAATCAGATTGGATGGACTAAACTCCCTCGCACCTTGGCCCGATTCTGTTGTTGCCTCCTAAGCCCTAGTGATCTCTGGCTTTTACCCACTCAGTGCTACTGAACTGTTCACTTAAAAAAAAAAACAGTGTAGTTTGTTATGTATATTTTACTACAGTTAAAAAAAAAAAAAAAAGAGTCCTTTGCAAAAAAAAAAAAAGAAAAAGCAGAGGTCCTCAGAATCCCATCCCAGGCGCTTTCTGGCATACCAGCTTTCAGAAGGTGCAAAAGGGTCCAGAAGCCCTGTGCATCCGGGAGGGAGAGGCTGGGGGGCAGTCCCACCATCGGACACTAGAGGGCAGCAGACACCAGCTGACCCTGACCTCTGGCTGAAGTCGCAGGGAGGCAGGCAGGCAGGCGCCCCAACCCCAGCCTCCCAAGAGCTAAGGGCTGAGCTCCGTCTCCAAGGCAACGGCTGGGAGAGGCGACCCCGGGGTGTGTGCCTCCTACCCAGAGGGGCGGCCAGGCCCGCTGCCAGGGGAGGCAGTGCGCATGCGTGGGACATTAAGTTCCAGCCCTCCGGAAGATGCACATTAACCCCCTCAAGATGCGGCAGCTTTTGGAGCTGCTCACACTCACCTCGTGAATGCCGAAGTGAGCATAGGAATCAAAGTAGTAATCTTTGGACGTCATGTCCTCAGCGTTGGGCTTCTCGCTGCTTTCTGCTTGGCCACAGGAGACCTGGGAGGGGTGGACGGGAGCATGGGTCAAATCTGGGGACTCTCCAAGCCCTCTCAAACATTCAGGTCCCTACTTCTCCCTCCCGAATCATACCATGGCAACCCTACAGCCCCCGCCTGCCATCTTGCCTCCCCCAGAACCCCCAAAACCTAACAACCCCACTTTCCTCTTCCAGGACCCCCCCAGAGCACCATCCAGGGGAATACCCCAATACCTCAGCCACGCCTACCATCTCTCCAGTTTCTCTGCCCCCGTCTCTAGCTCAGCCCACAGCTGGGGAGGGGAGGGGAAGGCAGAACTGAGGCAGACACGGGAAGGGCAAAGGGGGGCTGGAAATGGAGTTAAGGAAGTAGCCACAGTATTTGGGGAGGCCAGATGGGAGCCACAAACCTGCAGGGGGTTTGTGCTAACGGTTTGGGGGCACAGGGTGAGCTGGTTTGAAGCAAGAGGAATCATGGTTAGCCGGCTAGAAAGGGCCTGATGTGTGGCAAGATATATTTATGTGGGGAAGGGTCTCACAAAAGGATATTTACTTCTTCAAGAGGCGGCTGGAGGCTCATCCCATTAGCCAAGGTGGCTACAAAATTCTAGGAGAGAGTAACAGGGAGAAAGGATTAGCTACTGGGAGTGGCTAGGGGAGGGCCAGGCCAGGGGACCCCCAGCTCACAGGGGAGGGGGTGTCTCCTGCAATTTGCCTATTCCTTGGCGGGGAGTGGTGGCAGAGGGAGCAAGTAAAGAGGCAGGGCTGCTTTTAAAAGGGAGGAGGGGAGTGGGGGGAGAAGAGATGGGGTTCTGTCCCAGCTATGGCTGGAGAGATGGTGGCCCGCCCCCAAGTTGTCCCTCTCTGGCCAGGCACCTGACCATCCACACCTCCCCCATCCAGGCCAGAGGAACTGGCACCCGCCAGGCACACAGGCACTGCCAGCTGTCGCTCCCCCTCATCATCTAATCCCCCCAGATTATGTGACACTTCCTGACACGCACCCCCATCCTGGGGTGCCATGAGTAGCTGGCGGGGGGGGGGCTGGCAGGGTGTACCCACTGGGCATCTGCCACCGCTGCAAACAAGTCTCTTGTCTGAGAGGGTTCCAGAAAGGAGGTGTGGCACACAGGCAGGGCTGGCACCCTGGCCACTAGCTCCTGCCTTGGGCTCAGGGAGCCCCCAAACAAAACCAGCTGGAGCCAGTCTCCTAGCTAATTACCCTCTTCCCATGAAGGCAGAGTCTGGGGAAGGAGGCCAGACTCTGGAACCCCTAACCGGTCAATCCCCATCCCAGGACCCAGGCCCTAAACGCGCCCTCCCCCCCCCCATCCCACCACGGCGGCCTATCCGCCCGTGTGGGGCCAAGTCCTGAGACAACTTCTAAGGAAAGTACTTCCCCCACCCACACAGACCCTGGTCCAGGAGCCAGCCAAGGAGGATAGAGGGGTCATTGGAGTGACCCCAGGGAGCTGCCTGCCCCCAATGCTACAAGGGAAGAGGAGGGAGTTCAGAGGCCCCATCAGATTACATCTCTTCCAGATGTGATCATCCTCTGGGCCCCAAGAAGCATGAAGTCACAGACGTGACCCACACAGCTCCAAGCTCCACCCCCACCCCACCCCCAGCCAGTGAGGACACCTACCTATACAGGGTGACGGGTAAGGGGATTTCCCACTGGGACCCATTTCTGAACACCACTAATACCACGACCAGGCAAGTCCCAAGAGAGCCTGAAACAGCACCGAAGCCAACCCCACATGGCTGCACGAAAACTAAACCTTTCAGGAAACCATTTCAAGCCTCCAGGCTCAGGACCCTCAAACAGGGCTTCAGGAAGGGGGGAGGGGGGGACCATACCCCACCTTCGCGTATGCGCCGGGGAGAGAAAGATCTCCAATAGGAGGTAATTTATATTCCACCACATCCTTTTCATAGCAGAGACTCTCCCTCCCCTCGCCCGGGGAGGTGGGCTTTGGGGCACGCCCCATGAAAAAGATGTCCCTCCCACACACCCAGAAATGGCCACAAGGGGGTGCACGACGCCTTATCGGGAAGGATCTCCTTCAACTAGAGGCCCCCCCACCACCCAGAGGGAGGTCACAGGGGCATGCCCCATCCCCCCAGCTCCCAAAGTCCCGGGCAGGGGAGAATCCACGGACAGGAAACCGGGGGCCCGGTGGGAACCAATTCTTCCTCTTCCTCCAATCCCAACCCATGACGGCACGAAACCTGGACCGAAGCCTAAGCAGATGCCCCGGTATCAGGAACGGCGTTGTAGAGAGTCGAGCTACACTGCTCCCCTCGAGAGACCCTTTACTTGTCCGAGGAACCGAAGTAAGCCCACCCCGAGGGGTACAGAGCGATCCCGGGGGAGAGGGCTGGGGGCCTCGGAGGGAGGGTCGGAGCCTCCTCTCCGCCCCCCCGGGGCGCCCCTCCCCCGGTCGGGGGCGGGGCCTTTGTCCCGCACGTGGAGCCCGCCGGGCCACCGGGCACGGCACACCCCCTCCCCACCCACCGTGGCGCGGCCACGTGGGGGCCTGGCCGGAAGCGCCCCCAGCCCTCCTCCACGTGGGAGGGGGCACGACACCCTCGGCTCGACCGGGTGCCGCAGGCCCCCGAAAGCCAGGAAACCCGCATCTCAAACTGTATCCTGGGATCTGGAGCATGCGCTTTCCCCTCCGTACGTCCGAGACCCTTCAGCCCCAATCCGCCCATTCGGAGCCCCTTCCCCACGACGAAGGCACAAAACATCGACCCCAAAACCGCCTCCTACCCCCGGCGGCGCTCCGGGCGCTTACCTCCATGATGCAGTTCGCGGCCTCGGCTGCCGCCATCTTCACCCGCACCTACTCCTCCTCCTGCCGCCGAGACCCCCCCCTTTCTCCGCACTCCCCCGGGACCGCCTTATACCGGAGGGTCCACGGCCCGCCCACCACGACCCCGCCAGGAGATCTCATTGGCAATGGAGGCGGCCCGTCTGAGAATATCGCTTAGCGACTGGGCAAAGAAGACGCCCATCAAAGTTGACGGGCCCGCCCAGTCTGGTGTGCGGAGCCCCGCCCCCTTAAGTCGACGGGATGGGAAAGACGGTCCGTCTATCGCAAGAACTGCGACTATGATTGGGCAAAGTCTACCAGAAGTTCCCTCCCCTGCTCCGCCAAGCACCGCCTCAAAATTTCCCGGTGGGCCCCGCGCTAAGCAGACATCTTGAAAGAGAGCTGTCCCTCACCTAAACAACCCGCCTCTTAATAGCTGCTATTGGTTTATCTGGAATGTGACGTCATGAATACTTTGGACAAGCCCTGTCAAGCTGCTGGTCTCAAGGAGAATGCGGCGATTGGCCCACGAGGAGTGAGGGAGGGCGGTCTTTAGGCTCCAGCTATTGGCTCAAAGGAACTGTCACTCCTCCTCCCTTGGAGGAGGCTTCTCCAAGGAGCGTTGGGTGGCTTCTCCCAGCCCTATGGGAGCTCAGAAGAAACAAGGGAGTTTGTGCCCACTTACCTGAGGGACAGTGAGAGGCTCAAAGAAAAGGGGGGCTTGTCTGGGTCCGAAACAAGTCAGCTATAGGACTCAGGCCTCACGACATATAGCCACCTAGTCCTCTACCTGACTGTCCCGAGTTTTCTAAATACAACCCCGCTCAAGCCACTTGGCCTTTGCCGGGTCCCCGCCCCCGCTGGAATACTCACCTCCCTTTGCCTGTCAACTCTTGTACATCTTTCTGGGCACACCTGAGATGCCACCTCTTCCGGGAAGCTTTTCTCCTCTTGCAGAAAAAATTACTACAGACCTTCCTGATTTATGATGGGGTTACGTCCCTGCCCCCAATAAACTGATAGTAAGTTAAAAATAACGGAACTTGAAAATGCATTTAATCCACCCAACCAGCCGAAAATCATAGCTCAGCAATGTTTGGAATACTTACATTAGCCTACACTTGAGCGACATCATCCAACACAGTATTTTATACTTAAATGTTGACTATCTCATATAATTAATTCATCGAATGCTGTTAGCATGGTTGTATGGGTGCAGAACGGTTGTATGTGCATTGGTTGTTTACCCTCGTGATTGCTTGGCTGTGAGCTGTGGCCTAACATGAGAGATCACGAGCCCAGAGAAAGATCCAAATTCAAACTCAGAGTATAGTTTCTAACGCAGGGTGTACCCCTTTCACATCAAAAATTGCAAGTTGAACCATCATGAGTGGAGGACATCTGCAGTTGAATGAAGGTGAATGCAACCCGAGGAATACATCCATCACCCCACGAATTTCCTTCATGAGTCTTTTGTAGTCAGTACCTCTCCCACCCACCCCCACTCCAGAAGCGATCACTTTCTGTTTTCTGTGGCTCCAATGTAGCTTTTTCTTTTCTAAAATTTCAAATGAATGGAATTATACAGTATGTTTTCTTTTGTGTTAGTCCTCTTTCACTCAACATAATGCTTTTGAGAGTCATTCCAAGTTGTTGCATGTAACGTTTCTGCAAACTTTTTTATTGCTGAGGAGAATTCCATTGTACGGATGTGTCACGGTTTATCCATTTCCCTGTTGGTGGACATTGTATACTTCGGGGGGCTATGAAGATAAAGTGGCTATCCCTGTTCGTGCAGGAGTCTTTCTGTGGACTCACTGTCTTTTATTTCTCTTGGGTAAACCTAGGAGCAGATGGCTAAGCTGTATGCTAGGCGTATGTTTAACTATAAGACATTGCCAAAAAGTTTTCCAGTGCCTTCTACTACTTTGCATTCCCATCAGTGATGCATGAGGAGCCCCTGTTGCTCCACATCCTCACCAGCACTTATGAAGATCGGTGTTTAAGGGTGTCTGGGTGGCTCAGTCAGTTAAGCCTCCGACTTCCTCTCGGGTCGTGATCTCACAGTTGGTGAGTTCGAGCCCCGCGTCGGGCTCTGTGCTGACAGCTCAGATTCTAGAGCCTGCTTCAGATTCTGTGTCTCCCTCTCTCTGCCCCTCCCCTACCCATGCTCTCTCACTCTCGCTCTCAAAAATAAATACACATTAAAAAAAATCGGTATTTAATTGTAACCATTCTGGTGGAAATGAAGAGGTGTGTCATTTTGGTTGTCCTTGGCATTGTCCTGACCATTAACGTTGAACGTTTTCTCATGTGCTATTGGCCATCGGTAGAATTCCTTTTTTGTTTGTTTGTTTCTTCATTTATCTATTTTTGAGAGAGAGCACAAGTGCTACTCTTGGGGTCATTTTAAACAACGAAATCACCATAAAAAGTACAAATATGCAGGGGCGCCTGGGTGGCTCAGTTGGCTAAGTGTTCGACTTCAGCTCAGGTCATGATCTCGCGGTATGTGAATTCAAGCCCCGCGTTGGGCTCTTGTGTTGACAGCTCGGAGCCTGGAGCCTGCTCCGGATTCTGTGTCTCCCTCCCTCTCTCTCTGCTTCTCCCCCGTTCGCACTCTGCCTCCCTGTCTCTCTCTCTCAAAAATAAATAAACATTTTTGTAAAAAACAAAAAAAAGTACAAATATGCAAAAAAATGTAGCACCAAACAGATTGAGGAAAGGATACTCATTTGCAGCATGACAGCTGAAACAAGAAGGCAGGGTGCCATCTGGCTCAACCTTAGCCAAAAAGGTGCACAGTGGGTGTCAAATCTTTTGCTGCCCTGGACGTATGCATGCCTACCAACAACCACCGTGTTAATTTGGGGATTACAAATGAATTTTAGCGAGTAGGCAAAATTCACAAATCTGCCGTCTGTGAATGATGAGATTCAACTGTAATTGGCTTCCTTTGTCACCTTGTACAGACCGTTTTGTATATTTACAAAGAGAATTTTGTGAAGGGGGCTATAGCCCTAAAAAGGTGACAACCCCCTGGTCTATAGGTAGATGAGTAACTGGCCAAAAAGACTCAGAAGGAGGGGCACTTGTGTGGCTCAGTCAGTTGAGCATCCGACTTCTAATTTCAGCTCAGGTCATGATCCCAGGGTTGTGGGATCGAGCCCCACCTCGGGCTCTGAGCTGAGCATGGGCCCTGCTTAAGATCCACTCTCTCTTGGTGCGCCTGGGTGGCACAGTTGGTTGAGCGTCCGACTTTGGCTCAGGTCATGAGCCCCCACGTCAGGCTCTGTGCTGACAGCTCAGAGCCTGGAGCCTGCTTCAGATTCTGTGTCTCCCTTTCTCTCCTCTCTGCCCCTCCCCTACTCGTGCTCTCTCTCTCCTTAAAAAAAAAAAAAAAAAAAAAAAAAAAATTCTCTCTCTCTCTCCCCAGCTCACACACTCTACCTCTAAAAATAAAATAAATCTTCAAAAAAAAAGGGTGGTGTTCGGGGTGCCCCGTGTAGGAAGATCATAGCTTTCGTTTGGAAATAGCTGGAAAGACTTCATGGCCATCAACACAGGAGTAACTGGAATGCATAAATCATGCAACAGGAAAACAAAATGTAATTAGCTGGAATCATATCTGTAGATATCCTCAAGTCTGCAAGTATGATCAGGTGACAGACACTTGTAGGTGCTCCAAATAAATATTTCTAACAAGAATGAATTGGCTCTTTCCTCAAGTTATGAGCCAGACAGACAGAGAGAGAGAGAGAGAGAGAGAGAGATCTGAGCCAAATCTCCTACTTATTTATTTTTTGAAAATTTATTTATTTATTTTGAGAGAAGAGAGAGACACACACAGCGCGAGTGGGGAAGGGGCAGGGAGAGAGGGAGAGAGAGAGAATCCCAAGCAGGCTCTGCACTGTCAGCACAGAGCCCGATGTGGGGCTCAAAGTCACAAACCACGAGATCTCATATGACCTGAGCCCACATTGAGATGCTCAACCGCCTGAGCCACCCGGGCGCCCCCAAATCTCCTACTTACAACTCTAGTTCTCAAGATAAAGGACAAACCATTGAATACTTGAAAAAGTCTTTAATGTGAAAAAATTTAAAACAATTTCTTTTTGGCAGAAACAGGCAGGGCAACCCACCCCACAACCCTGAGTGGAACAGGAAGGTTTGGCAAAGCACAGGAAGAGCACAGAGAGACATGAGGTCTAATCTGGTAGCAGCTTCTGAGGAAGATCTCAGTCCAGGGGTAAGTTCAAGTCCACGGGTGAAATGGCCAGGATGCCCTCCTGGAGGGGAAAAGTGGAAGAACCCGTGAGCATTCACGCGAAGAGCCTGCCCTCCATTCACCATGGCATCTACGCCAGCCCAGCGGGAGCAGAGACAGGGAAGGCAAGGAACCAGACAGGGCGGGTGGACAGGGATCCAAAGAAAGGATCAGAGACCCCTGGGTGGATGGGGACGGAGTCCTAGAAAAAGGGAAGGAAAACAAAGCCCCAGGGTGGAGAGTAGACAGAGAGACAGGGAACAGAGACTCAGAAAAGGGGAACAGTCCTGGGGTTTTAACAATTAAGAGCCTTGGCTTTGTGTCAAAGTCCTAATTCCCATCCTCTGCATGAGGGACTTTCCCTGAGTCTCCATAAAAGCAGGAAAAAATCCAAATCCCATGAGGTGGTTGTGGGGATTAAGTGGAATCATTCCACTAAAGTCCTTGGCGGCGCACGCGGCCAAAAAATAAAAACAATTTCGCATAACAAACAAGCTTCGGCACCGAGCTCCAGACACGGGTACCCAGTGTCCCCTCCACCCTCATCTCCTCCCTGAGCCAGCTCAGTCACCTACCTCCTCCGAACTCCCTACTTCCGGCTCGCCCTCTACAGTATTCCCCGAGGCGGCCGCCAGAGGGCGCAGGTTAACACCTAAGTGAGCTCGCGTCCCTCTGCCCGGAGGGCTCTAGGGGGCCCCAAGCTCACAAGGCCCCGCAGGATCTGGTCGCCCCTTCTGTTGTCATCCCTTCGCTCACCCTCCTGAAGCGCTACTGGCCTCCTCTCTCTACTGGCTCCTCAAACACATCTGGCCAGCTCCTGCCACTCTGTGAGGCAATGGTTACATTCTGAGAGCAGGGCACACATCGTTCTGTCACTGAATCCCCACAGCCAAGAGGTAGGTAAGTGAACGGTGCCCGTTGGGCAGGGGCCGGGGGGGGGGGGGGACTGATGCTCAGGTAGCTGGGGATAGTTGCCAAGGTCACACTGCCAGCACACTGGAGCCCAATCCAGCTCTGAGCCTGACACTGGATTTAAAGCATTGAGTAAGGTTGCTAAGATTCCCGGGTCTTGTGAAGCTGATACGTCAGGGGCAAGAGAAAACAACAAATAAAAGGAAATAATAAGTCAAACAAGTGACTTCTGCCATCTGGAAGCAGCTGTCCTATAGAAGGAGGTAAAGCAACAAAGAAGGAAAGGAAGTGGGTGGGAGGGTATGGAGGTGGCCTCAGCTTTAAATGAGGACCCAGGGAGGCCTCGCTGCGGGTAACCCCCGAAGGGAGCAGAGGAAACGAGGCAGGGGACTATCCAGGCAAGTGCATTCTGGCAGGCAGTGTCAGAGAAGCAGTCACCAGGTAATCAAGCAAATGCCTACAGGGTGCCAAAGATGATCCCATTTTAGTCTTGACGACAACCCTCTGGGACAGGTACTTCTACTCTCCCCGTTTGACAGATGAGGAAACCAAGGCCCAGGAAGGGGCCTTACTTGCTTCCCACTCATAACTGTTAACGTTTGCCAGCATGGTTTAAGCTAGGCATGGGGTCTGCACGGATCACCTACTACTGGTGTACAGAAGGCGCGCAATGGACACAGAACAGATGAATAGTAGGGCTCCGAGAACACGCGTGAGGTCTGAAAAGAAGGCGAAGAAGCCACCCCCCTACCACAGAGACGCAAGTTACAAGTGGGTAAAGGGAGGCCAAGAGAAGCTTTGGCAGCTCACCCAGCCCCCGTGGGCCTGGATCCAGGGCGCGAAGCTGTGCACGTGCTCCACGCTGAGTCCGGCCAGGGTGCCCCCCAGCCCGGCCACGCGGCGGCTCAGCTCCATGGCCAGGGCCAGGCGGGCCAGGGGCTCCGGGGAAGGCGGAGGGGGCCCAGGGCAGGGCAAGGAGGGGCGTGCGCGACCGGGCAGAGGGCTGCTCTCCCGGCAGGAGAACAGCTCCACTAGGCGGGCGAAGGAGCCCGCGGAGAGGCGGGCCAGCTTTCCGCGCAGGGCGGGGTCCGAGGCCAGCTGTGGGGTGGGGAAGAGAAGAGGCCGGGTCTGCCTCGGTTGTGCCCCCGTGGCCAGCCAATAGGAGGATAGGAGGCGTGGCTTCTTGAAACGAGTGCGTTTGCTACTAATAATGTGAGCCACGCCCCATCCATCACACCAGCCAATCATAAACCAGCCTCTGATCTCTGCCAAACCACTCCTAGGAAAGTGGACGAGAAGTTAAGGCAAGGCCTGGACAGCCAATGAGGGCCAAGCCCCTCTTAGCCGAGTTCTAGAATGTTAATCTTATAGCCACGCCCCCTTACGGGTTCCCTGAGAGCATCTGAGGCCAGGCTAGTGCCTGCAACCTTGCCTTCCACCATGCAATATTACAGGATTATACACTGCCCAAGTTCCTGAGCCAATCAAGGTCCGTGACAGTCATAAGCCAGACCTCCTCCGCAGTCATTTCTCTTCACATTCTAAGTCATGCCCCTCTATAGTTAACAAGGGCTTCAGATTTTTTAAGTTTTGTTTTTAAGTAGTCTCTACACCCAAAATGGGGCTCAAACTCACAATCCCGAGATCAAGAGATGCATGCTCTTCCGACTGAGCCAGTCAGGCGCCCCCAGGGTTTCAGATTTCAGACAGCCCTCTCCAAACCAACCCCCCTCCCACCACCATACAGTCCCTAACTCCTTAATTGGTCTCAGTCAGTTTCAGAGATCTAGTTTGGAATGGCCACACCTCTTCTCTCTAGGCCACGCCCCTCTGGCGATGAATGCAAACCAGTTTAAAACACTATCCTGACCCTAACTAACTGTCCCTCAACACGTAGTGGAGAAACTTAGCACGTCTGACTCCATATTGCTTCTATTTCCCTTACTGCTGTGGCCTTTCATTTAGAAACTTCTGCTTAGCCCTGCACGTAGGCACGTTGCAGCTAAGATTTGCAAAGACCATATTTTACCCGAAATCTGCCTCACCATAGGAGATAAGGAAGGTACCTACAGGGGTCCCTGGGTAGCTCAGTCAGTTAAGCATCTGACTCTTGATTTTGGCTCAGGTCATGATCTCACAGTTCATGGGTTCGAGCCCCGTGTGAGGAGCCTGTTGGGGATTCTCTCTCTCTCTCAAAACAAATAAATTTTTAAAAATTTTTTAACATTTATTCAATTTTGAGAAAGAGAGACAGAGCATGAGTAGGGGAGGGGCAGAGAGAGAGGGGAACACAGAATCCGAAGTAGGCTCCAGGCTCTACGCTGTCAGCACACAGCCCGACATGGGGCTCAAACTCACGAACTGTGAAATCATGACCTGATTTAACCAACTGACCCACCCAGGCGCCCTCAACTTTTTTTCAAAAGGAAGGTACCTACAGAAATGACCATGCTATGTATGAGATTTACAGGAATGACATGACCAGTTTCCTGTACACTAAGATCAACTGACCAAGGACAAAAAACAGTTACACAACCTCCCTCCATTATCTACAGATGTCAGTCACCCTTTGACTCCCAACCCCCTCCTGCTTCCCCCCCCCCCCCCAATCCCAACATAAAAGAGGCCCAATCTCATGCTGAGGGAGATTGCTGTTTGGGTGGGTAGTCTGCCCGGTTTGCTCCTTTTCCAAATAAAGTCACTTTCCTTACCCCAACATCTTGCCACTCGACTTATTGGCCTGTGGTGCTGTGAGCAGAATGAGTGTGGACTTGATTGCGAACCCTTCACTGAAGGCTAGTCCCACCCTCTCCTCACTTGACCATCTAAAGAGAATACAGATCCAGCTTTGGATCCCAGGGCCCAACCATCCCGCGATTCCTATCTTAGCTAAGGGTGGAAGAGACCGCCCATCACCTTCTGGTTGATGACGTCTGCCTCTTCCTCCAGCAGGGCCACCAGCTTCCGCAGCAGGGCTTCCTTCTCTGTGGGTGGGGGACCCTGTAACTCTGGGGGGACGGAAGAGAATTCGGCTGGGAGCAGAACTCTGCCAACCCTTCCACCCTCCTCCTTCTCCAGGGCCCCTGTGTACCTCACCTGGGCTAGGTGGGGATCTCAGTTGCTCTTGGACCAGCTGTTCTAGCCGCTGGGCCACCAGAGCATAGAAATCCGGAGTAGCTGGGCCTGGGGTGAAAAGAGCCAATGATGGATCTCTGGGACATGGGGAAGTTATGGATTCTCTCCGTGTTCCCACCGCCTTGCCAGGTAGCAACGATTTCCATTTCACAATGGGGTAAACTGAGGCCCAGTGAGCACACTTGGCAAAAGACTTTTGTACTTTCCATTTTATGGTGTCCCCCCCCCCCCCCCGAACTGGACTGAGAATGTTAGAGCTGAACTAGACTTTGAAGATTATCCCAACCAAGGAAAGCAAACACAGGGTGCTCCAGCTATTATCACTCTATCCCTTGCTGGTTTCAAGTGTCATCAGCTGGTCACAGGACTCTTCTCCCCAGCGGCGAAATCCTTTTCAAGCTAGCTCTCCCAGTAGTCATTACTAGTCTATCCAGGCTCACATACGAGAGGAAAGAAACCTTCTGGTTACTCTTGATCAAGTCCAATGACACCTCCCCCCACTCCCCTCATTCCTACTTTGCTAGTGGAGAAAGATAGGAGCAAGGAAGAAAAGGAATGTTTCAGAGACCTGTAACTAAATGTCCAGGGAACTGTGTTTGAATGCCGGGTCTCCTGCCTCCCTACTGGGGATACTGGTGGGCTACAAAGTCCTAGGGAGAGGGAAGCATGCATGGAAGGAGAGAGGTAACAGATAGAAAGGGACCAAAAGTTCTCCTGAAGCCAGCTCACAGAATGGACAGACAGCAATGTAACTGGATGAGCTAGTCCAAGATCACTCAGCTCAGAGGGGGAGCACAGAATGGCGAGGGTAGTCCCCACTCAGCTCCCCCTCTGAGCTGAGTGATCTTGGACTAGCTCATCCTTTCCAGCTTTAAGAATCAAAGCTCCTGGCCCTGCCAGTTCATGGGTGATCTAGGGAAAATCTCTTACCAGGCTCTGAAACATAGCATGGGCGGAGGGGCAGGGAGCAAGGCCGAGGGGACTCAGGGGGAACCGCTCCTCGCCCCAGGGGGCAGGGAAGACATCTTCGAAGACGGCTCAGGAAATCTGTTGGCTCCTCCTGGGCAGGACTCCTGGGGAAGGGGACCTCAGAGAGTGACCCCGGAGGCTCCTTGCAAGCAGTCCCTTTTTCCTCCCCCTGAAGGCCTCTCACTGCAACCCCAGGGACAAGGAATAGAGCCAGATATAAAGAGAGGGGAGGGGCGCCTGGGTGGCGCAGTCGGTTGGGCGTCCGACTTCAGCCAGGTCACGATCTCGCGGTCCGTGAGTTCGAGCCCCGCGTCGGGCTCTGGGCTGATGGCTCGGAGCCTGGAGCCTGTTTCCGATTCTGTGTCTCCCTCTCTCTCTGCCCCTCCCCCGTTCATGCTCTGTCTCTCTCTCTCTGTCCTAAAAATGGATAAACGTTGAAAAAAAAAAAAAAATTTAAAAAAAAAAAAAAATAAAAAATAAAGAGAGGGGAGTGCAGGCAGGCTGAGACCAGGCGCAAGAGTCAGAGGGGGCCCCGCCCCAAATGCAGGCCCCTGAGGGAGGAGGGCAGCTCCTCTTACCTGGGTGGGGTTGGAATGGGGGACCCGGCGGCCTCACCTCGCCTAAAGAAGGCCGCTAGGACTCTCAGCGTGTCCTCCCGGAGCCCCAGCTCTTCCGAGCCTGCCATGGGGGCACCTGTGAAAGAGGGAGCTGGGGGATGGACTCCAGGGTTGCACTGCATTGGAGGATTGGGGCCCAAACGCCTAATCCCTGAATAAGGAGAGGATCAGGACTCGTGAGTCCCCAAGGGAGGAAGGGGCCGAGAGTCCGAATTTCTAAGTCCTTTAGGGGAGTTAGGGCCTGGGGACCCAGATTCTTGAGTCCTCAGAGAGAGAAGAGGGATGAGGAGGAAGACCCCTTGATGCTTGGAGAGGAAGAGGCTGGGGACCCGGATTCGTGGGTCTAAGGAAGGGACTGGGAGCTGGACTCTTGAGTTTTCGGAGAAGGGGGATGGGGAATCTGGATTCTTCAGTCTGAGAGAGACGAGAACTTGGGGCTCCGACTTCTGGGTTCTGAAGGCAGATACCAAGCTTCTCAAGCCTTTAGAGAATCGGGAACTACGAATCCCAGCAGGCTTCATGGCAAACCTTCCCCTCGTTCCGCGCTAGCTCGCCGCGCAGCCGGCCTGGGAAGTGTAGTTCCACTATCTGACTGAGGCTGGCATCTTGGGGACCCGGGACGCGTGGATGTCGGGGAAGCGGGACTGAGGTGCCCGCTCCTAGATCCCGGCCTCTCCCCTCCTCACCCCAGCCCCCGCGAACGTCCGGCTTACCTGGTGCCGGGAGCCACCTCCCCCTCCTCCTTCAGTGGACTTGCGTAAACTTTTAGAAGTTCAACTTTCCCGCGCCTGCGCAGTGGGTCGGGTTGGTGCCGGCCCTGTCGCCCAAGGGGCGGTGCGCGGGATGCCCACTTAATTTGCATGTGACGTTCCCAGCATTCCCTTGGCCGGAAGACCTTAAAAGGTATGGTTGGGAAGTGGGGGGGGGGGGACGTCCGGGCTCTTGGTGCCGCCTCTGGCTCAGGAGTCTGTCAACCATCTGAAGATAAAGTTTTTATTTCGTGAAATCGATAGAAAAAGAAAGGGCCACTGCTCTGAAGCTCAGCTGACGAGAAGGAGGGTGTGCAGCTGGAAGTTCGAGAGCTATAGGACCCCAAAAGCAGGGGTGGGTCCTAGCACTCTGCGCGCCGAGACCCTCTGCGTAGGTAGCAGGGCGGGGGGGGGGGGGGGGGGGGGCGGGTAGCTGGGGAATTGGTGACGTCCGGAGTGAGAAATGGGTGAAAGGATGGGTCTACCCTGATAGCACAGAGGGGCACTGTGTACTCCAGGGAAAGTGAAGCAAAGAGGAGAAAAAGCGAAGCAACCCGGTGCTGGAGGTCGGCTGTAAAAACAAAACAAAACAAAACAAACAAACAAAAGGAAAGAAAAAAGTAGCGGGGCGCGGGGAGGTTGCGGAGATCGGAGGCGTCTGCACTAGGGGATGAAAGGAAGACTGGACCCTGAAAGTGGAAGGCAGTCCACTCTATGAAGTGTGTGTGTGGAGGGGGTGCCCTAGAGGAGGGAGGCTGTTTGAGGGGGGATGTGGATGGAGGGTCTACGATGGAAATGGGGGACGGGCTCTTCTGTGGGGGAATTGTAGGAGGGGTCAACAACAGGAATAAATACGGGAGGTAGAGATCTACAAGTGAATAGCGTCTGCACTGAAATAACTAGGGGAGGCTCTACCTTGGAAGTGGAGGTGACTGCGTTGGGTGATGTGGGGGAGGGGAGAGGAGAAAAGGGTTTATAACGGAAGAGGGAAGGTTCTACGCTGGCGGAATTGAGGAGGTAGAGGGCCCGGACAGAAGCAGCTAGAGAAAGGGGGGGGGGGGTGTCTCGAATTGGGGAGCCTCTCCAGAGGATGAAAAAGAAGGGCTCTTATGTTGTACCCAGGAAAATATACGTGAGGGACCCTGCACCGCGGTCCCGTGAGAGAGAGAGGTCTGGGTGTGGCACCCTCAGGCCACATGGGCCCCCAGCCCACGAACTGCTCTCTAAGCGCAGGCCGAACCATGGGTACCCAAAAGCCGCGGATCCTGCCCTGGCTGAAGTTGCAGCTGGACTTGGGGCGGCTGGAGGGGGTGGCCTGGCTGGACGAGAGTCGCACGCGCTTCCGCATCCCGTGGAAGCACGGCTTGCGCCAGGATGCCCAGCAGGAGGACTTCGGCATCTTCCAGGTGAGTGAGCTTCCCGGACGCCCGAAACCCTGAGCTGCCAGCCAGGCGGGATGGACTCCCAGGGGGTGGAGCCGGGAAAGCGGGGTTAGCACGCCTGTGATCGGCCCGAGCTGACGCTGGCAGTTGGAGGTGGGTGGAGTTAGGACAGGACCCGGCCGGGTTATCGGTGCCGTGCCGGGGTTATCGGTGTCGACCGCAGGCAATGTTGGAGCGGCCAGTTTCCGGGAAAAGAACCGGAAAAGCGGGGTAATTTCTCGAAGGAAATGCATCCTGGGGGATTCAGAGCTCGCAGAGGGCGGGGGGCTTGGTCATAGAATTCTGGGGGCGGGGCTTGGAACCTTAGAGGCGAGACTTGGCCCCCAAGCTGAGGTGATGCCCCACCAAGTTAGAATATACCAGTGGTGCGGTACCCCGGGTTAGAGTGTGAGGGGGCGGGGTTATTACAGGGTATCCTGGGGCAGGTTGGTGGCAGAGTTAGACACCCAGTAGGACCTGGAAGTTTGGCTTAGAAAGCAAAGGTTTTCAAAAAGTGAAGATAGGGGACCTTGGGGTGCAGAGAATCCAAGGGTTTAGGGATGGAACCTTGCCAGGTTAGAACGTGCCAGGTTAGAACGTTGGGGCAGGGGGTCTTAGTCACCCTCACTATCCTCGTCAACTGGATCCCCAGGCCTGGGCCGAGGCCAGCGGCGCCTACACTCCTGGAAAGGATAAACCTGATTTGCCCACCTGGAAGAGGAATTTCCGATCGGCCCTGAACCGGAAGGAGGTGTTGCGTTTAGCCGAGGACCGGAGCAAGGACCCCCACGACCCCCACAAGGTCTATGAGTTTGTGAACTCAGGTGTGCCAGAAGTGGGGCTTCACGTGGAGGGGTGGGATTTTGAGTGTCCCCGACACCCTTCTCCACTTACCACCTTCCTTGACAGGAGCTGGGGACTTTCCTGAGTTGGACACCTCTCCAGATACCAATAGCAGATGCAGTCCCTCTGCCACCCAGGTCAGAACGCATCCCAACCCTCCTGCCCTCCTGCCTCGGGCCCGTCTTTCTGTCCCCATGGCCTTGTTCAGGCTTCCTTTTCTCCCCCTGGACCTTCGCCTCCGTCTTCCTCCTGAGCCTCCCTTCTCTCCCCTGCGGTCCATCCCCAAACTGAGCTAAAGCTGACCCTGTCCCTCCCCCGCTCATAGCCCTGCCATGGTTTCCTGGCATCCTCAGGAGAAAATTCCGTTTTCACCAGGCATTTAAGGCCCTAATATACCTTCCCAGAGTTTCATAGCTTCCCTTGCTATTTAGGGCACCCTCAGCCTCCCGGGAACCCAGAACCACCCTCCCCTTGGTCTTGCTGATGTCTGCGTTGGGGCAGGTCCCCCTCTGAAGTCGTGTCCAGCCTTCTCTGCCCAGGTCTGGCTTGCACAGGGCCAGATCCTGGGGCCAGATTTAGCCACTCCCCTTGGGCCGGCAGTAGGCCCAGCATATAGCAGAGCATGTATTTTGCCATTCTGTGCCCATGGTGGTCTCCCACCCCCACCCCCAACTGGAAGCCCCTTGAAGGCAAAGCTCAGCTGTGACTCCTCTCTGGGTCCCTACATTGCTGGGCACAAAGGCCTGGTCTATATGGCGTCTCCAGAAAAGGCTGTGGAAATGCCTGGGTCCTTTTCTTTTTTTCCTTCTCTCCAGGAAGACATACTGGAGGAGTTGCTGAGTGACATGGCCTTGGCCCCATTCCCAGATGGGGGGCCCTCGAGCCTGCCTATGGTCCCTGAGGAGACCCCTCCATTCTTGCTGAGCCCCAGCGTAGACATCCCTGCCCCCTGCCCAAACCTGCAGCCCCCGGAAAACCCACTGAGGCGGCTGTTGGTGCCTGAGGAAGGTGAGCACCGACTGTAGGGTGGGAGGGGCTGGGGCGATGGACCCCCTTATGCTCACTCAATCCCCCTCCCCCTTCATGTCGCTGCTGCCGCTGCCCAGAGTGGGAGTTCGAGCTGACTGCCTTCTACCGGGGCCGCCAAGTCTTCCAGCAGACTGCCCTCTGCCCAGGGGGCCTGCGGCTGGTGGCGTCAGATGCAGATCAGACACTGCCTGGACAGCCAATAATCCTGCCAGACCCCGGGGTGTCACTGACGGACAGGGGCGTGATGGGCTACGTGAGGCGTGTGCTGAGCTGCCTCGGTGGGGGGCTAGCTCTGTGGAGGGCGGGACAGCGGCTCTGCGCCCAGAGGCTGGGGCACTGTCACACGTACTGGGCCTTGGGCGAGGAGCTCCTCCCTGACAGTGGCCACGGGCCCAGCGGCGAGGTCCCCAAGGATGAGGAAGGAGACGTGTTCGACCTGAAGCCCTTCGTGGCAGGTGAGTGAGGCAGGGTCTTAGCTCTGCTGTGGAAAGAGCGTACCCCAATGGTTCAGAACTCTGAGGTCCGGAATGGAATTCAGAGGACTGAACTTCGGCCTGGGGCAAAAAGACTGGATTGCTCTGAGTCTGTCGGAGAAGGGTCTCCTCTGCCTGGAGCCGGTAGGCGGCCGGGGGCGCGGTGTGCGGAAGTGCTCGAGGAATTACCTGCCACGGTCATCACGATCACCAGTTATTACCACTTACCAGGATAGGGGGCCAGAGAGATGCAGGAGAGAGAGGTCCTTCAGAGCTTTGCTGTCCAATAGATAATGTCTGCAGTGCTGGAAACGCTGTGTGTGTGCGCTGTCGGGCATGGTACCCGCTAGCCGTGTGTGGCTACTAAGTACTTAGAGGAGGGCAATGCAACAACGGAGGAAGGGACTTTTAAATGTTGACTTTAATTAGTCACAACTTAAATGTGAATGGCCACAGGGGCTACTGGCTCCTATCAGGAGAGGGTGGCCTTGGGGGGGTTGAAGAGCAGTTAAAACTGCCAACCACCTGGGCCTCCAGAATCCTGGAACGTCCCTGCGGGAGCGCGCTCCTGTGGGTGTGTGTGTGTGTGTGTGTGTGTGTGTGTGTGCACATCTTCCAGCCCCACCCCATGGGAGGAGGAATGTTTAAGATTGTGCCACCACTGTGGGGACTTGGCCCAGATCAGCGGCCATCTGGTCATGGCAGTGTAGGGATGTTGGGCTTCAGGTCAGGGATGAAGGTGAGGCTGTTTGTTACTCAGGTCTGGGGGGCAGGGAGGGGGAAGGGGAGGGTCTTCTTCCCATGCCTCACTAAGCTCTCGGGCCTCCAGAACTGATTGCCTTCATTGAAGGAAGCGGACACTCACCACGCTACACCCTCTGGTTCTGCGTTGGGGAGCCATGGCCCCAGGACCAGCCGTGGATCAAGAAGCTCGTGATGGTCAAGGTGCTGCGGGCCTGGGCTCCTGGAGCTAAAGGGGGGGGGATCTTAACAAAGGGCAGAGGAACTACAAGTCCCAGAAGCCCCTCTGAAAAACTACAACTTCCAAGAGTCTCTGCAACCACCAGATTCTCATCCAGAGGAGCTTCTGGGTGTCCCTCTTTTCTCCTCACCCCTACAACCTGTTTTGAACTCTCAAAACCATGTGGAAGGCGGTGGACTACGAGTCCTCACAGTCTCTGTGAGGAACCACAGCTCCTAGGAGTCCTTCTGACCACAAGCTGCTCAGCCCTAGCTTCTGGGAACCCCTCCAGCACCTCAGCCCTAGGAAACTTCTTGGACCTCTGGTGGTTGTGGTTATAGGGAAAACTACAACTTCCGGCAGCCCTGGGCCAAATAGTTCACCCGGAGTTACAGTGTAGGGGCTGCTGGGAGTTGTAGTCCACTCAACCCTACCCCTGCCCATGAACCAGGTGGAGTGTTTTCCCTGACCGGTTTCCCCCCCACTTCCTGCAGGTTGTTCCCACTTGTCTCAGGGCCCTGCTGGACATGGCACGGTCAGGGGGCGCCTCCTCACTGGAGACCACCGTGGACCTGCACATCTCCAACAGCTACCCACTCTCCCTCACCTCGGACCAGTACAAGGCCTACCTCCAGGACCTGGCCGAAGACATGGATTTCTAGGTCACTGGGGAGATCTGACCCCTCACTCCTCATGGATGATGGCCTCTTGTGCCCTCACCTTGGCCAATAAACTGTTTCTTACCACGGTCACCACTTGTGTGTCTGGTATTCAGGGTCTCTGGGCTAGCCCTGACGCAGGCCAGGCATTATTCCTTCTTAGGGCATCAGCTGACCCCTCTGTGCAACCCACAACCCAGATGCTCACTGCCCAAGGACCAGACACTGCGGGGGCAGCTGATACTGGTCACCTCCTTTCCCCTTCCCAGGGACCTGGTGAGGAGGTGTGACAGTCACCTCCGTTTTATAGACCAAGACACTGAGGCTTGGAGAAGAGCAAAAGTCAGACAGTAGGAAACACAGGACGGGTTAGAAACCAGGCCGGATTCCAGGGTTGCTGCTCTGCGAGGGAGGCCCCAGGGCAGAATCTAGAACCTCTGTCTCGTTTATAAACAGTTCAGGCCCCTGTCCAGTAAGCAGAGAGCCTTGTCCTGTTGGCTGGGGGCACCTTGGGTCCCCTCCCAGCTCCTGCCAGGTGACCTCTGGCCCTGGACTCCCTGCTGCGTGGGGCTGGAGCAGGCAGTCGTAAAGGAGCTCCGTGCCCCAGCCCTGAGGCCCGCCCACTCCGGTGACCCAGGCCTACTACCTCTCCTCACCACATCTGGGTTCTGGGTAATGTGGACTGACGAAGGCCAGCGTGGCCCGGACTCACTGTGTGACCCTTGCCGCTCTGTGCCTCAGTTTCCCTCTACCTCAGGAGAATGGGTAATATCACCCCAGCCTCGAAGGACTGGTAAAAAGGGAATCCAACTAAATGGGGGACAAAAGTCCTGTTGCTGAGGCAATTCCAGGGCAGACAAATAGCACCCAGGTGCCCTTAGCCTGGAAGACACTGAGCAGGTGGGACCTGGGACCCCAACCTCCCACCCGCCACCATTTTCTGTCAACAGCAACCACTTGTTATGTAGCTGATGTGGCGGTTCTAAGTACGTCACTTGCCTGGGTCTTCGTCCTTGTAACACCCACTTCAAGGATCAGGAAACTGAGGCCCAGAGAGAGAAAAGCACTTCCCCCGAGTCACACCCTGCTAACCACCCTCAGACCTGGGACAGACCTGGGCAAGTCTCTTCCCAACCCTTTCCCAAACTGGTCTCTGAAAAGAAAGGGCTGGGGTGCCTGGGTGGCTCAGTCGGTTAAGCGGCCGACTTTGGCTCAGGTCACGATCTCGCGGTTCGTGAGTTCGAGCCCCGCGTCGGGCTCTGTGCTGACAGCTCAGAGCCTGGAGCCTGTTTCGGATTCTGTGTCTCCCTCTCTCTCACCCTCCCCCATTCATGCTCTGTCTCTCTCTGTCTCAAAAATAAATAAACGTTAAAAAAAATTAAAAAAAAAAAAAAAAGAAAGGGCTGAAATCATGGGGCTCGGGGCTAACATTTCATGAAATCTTTAATGAAACTGGGGGAGGGGCACAAACAGAAGGGAGGGGCGATGGGGACAGGCTTGGGGGCAAGGGGCACAGGGCTGGGCAGGGCAGGGGGCTCTCCTCTTCCCTGCAGCAACCCTCCCCCAATCATCCCACTGACGGGGCGGGGGAGAGAAGTGGGGAGGTGGAGCCATAAATACGTCCAGAATTCCAAAGAGGTGAAGGAAGGAAGGGGTGGTCGAGGGTCTCAGAGAGGGGGCAAGGGCAGGCCTGGGCCACCCTTGTCAGGGGGTCCAGGCTCCTTGGGCGGCCGCGGGGGCCCTGGGGGGTCCCCCGGCTTGCGGCCATGCTTGCGGAAGTAGCGGTAGCGTTGGACGTAGGCCCGCACCAAGTTGCTCACCTTCACTGGGTTGATCTCCCCGCTTTTGCTGTGGCAGATCTAGGGGGTGAGAGGCAGCTGTGGTCACCTCCAGCCCCCCAGGGTCCCCTCCACCTGGACTGCTGACTGCTGAGCACAGCTGCGAGCTGGGATGGGAGCCGCTCCCCCAGATTCCGGGCCAACACCCCTACGTGTCCCCCTGATGTCAGCGGGACAGGCCCAGGTGGGCTTGAGCAAATCCCGTCCCCTCCTCACCTTCCACACTGACCCACCATCCCCGGCTCCCCATGCATGCACATGTCTCCTTCTTCTTGTCCTCTCCCCACTTCTGTGGATCTGTCCCCCGCTGGGCCCCACCTTGTGGACAGCCTTCCTCAGGATGTCCTTGTACTCCTCCTTGGTGATGTCCTTCTTCTGATAGTACGGCTTGATGGCCAGCTTCACCTCCTCCACTGCCCTCTCCTGCGTGTGCAGCTTCTTCAGATACTGGCAGAGGGGGTGACGGGGAGGGAAGGAGGGACAGCAAAGGCCGGATGAGTTCCTGCGGAACCCCAGGCCTCCACTCACCTGCCTGCCAGCTCGGCCTCCTTGACACATCCAGCTACTCCTGGAGGTGGAGGTCCTGCTCAGGATCTGCCCTGTGTTACCCTTGCTGCGGTCACCCCAGACCACAGGCCAGGCCGGGCCTCTGAACATCACTTGAACATCACCTAGGCTGGACCTGGGGCTATCCCCGGTGGCCTTGACCAGGACACATATGTCCACTGCCCATAAAAAATTTACACGAAGTAAAATGGGGCGCTTGGGTGGCTCAGTTGGTTGAGTGTCCGACTTCGGCTCAGGTCACGATTTCACAGTTTGGTTCAAGCCCCGCATCAAGCTCTATGCTGACAGTTCAGAGCCAGGAGTCTGCTTCAGATTCTGTGTCTCCCTCTCTCTCTGCCCCTCCCTCACTTGTGCTCCCTCCCTCTCTAAAATAAATAAATAAACTTAAAAAAAAAATTACATAAAGTAAGAAATAGGCGACCCCATCATCTGGCAATTGGCTGTTTGACCACAATGACCTTTTTGGACCTGACCGAAAGGAAAACCGGCCTGAGGCCTGTGAGTAGAAGCCAGATGTAGCTAAATGAAAACTGGTTTGTTCCCACTCGTGCATTTGAATCAAAGTTTAGTTCCTTGGGGTGCCTGGGTTCCTTCTTCAGTCGGTTAAGCATCTGGCTTCCACTCAGGTCACCATCTCACTGTTATTGAGTTTGAGCCCTGCATTGGCTCTGTCCTGACTGCTTTGGATTCTGTGTCTCCCTCTCTGTCTCCTCCTCTGCCGCTCACACTCTATCTCTCACTCTTTCAAAAATAAATAAACATTGAAAAAAAAATTCTAGTTCCATACAATTCAACGACTTCTGTTTTATCTGAGTTCCCACCTGTTGGCATCAGTCTGCTATTGTCCTTGGGCCCCTGCACTTCAGCATCTGCAAAACTGTCACCATCAACCCACCTCTCCCAAACCCAGCTCACCTTGTCTGTGTCCCCACGTCCCTCGGAGCTGCTGCTGCCCTCTCGCTTGTCAGATGCTGCAGCCAGCCCAGTGGGGGTGGGAGGGGTAGAGCCGCAGCCCCCCAGGGGGAGGCTGCCAGGGAGCAGGTAGCTGGAAGGGCCAGGGGGTAGACCCAGAGAGGTGGGCACAGGAGCTGGGGTCACCCCCAGACTGGAGGGTGGCTTTCGGTGGCTGAGGATCTGTCGGAAGAGGTTGGAGAGCGGATGAATAAAGGGAGGGGGAGGGAAAGAGGGAACATGTACCCCCATCCTTCCCACCCTGATTTCCAAATTGTCCCAGAGGCAAGAGGCCTCTCCTCCTGCCGACCCCTTCCTTGTCCCAAGGTCTGCTGAGAATTGTAGTTCCTCTCCTAATCAGAGTCAGGGGACAAGAAGAGGGACTGTGGGGACTCTTCCCCAGAGGGGCCCACCTGGTTGGTGGCCTGGATCAGCTCCTGGGCCTTTGCTCGGCTCGCCAGATTGGCTTCTTCCATCTTGAAGAGAAGTGCAGTCACTGCAAGAGGCAGAGAGTTGAGGACAAGGACATCAGGAGCTGACACAAGAGGTCACCTAGGCTCCTGCTGCCGTCTTCCCCCCGGGCCCTGGAGAGACCATAGGTTTCGGGCTCAGAATTGGGAAAAGGGGACCTTGGCCAGTGAGAGAACGGCTCCGCACCCCACATATTCTTAGGACTCAAGGTATGTGTGTGGTCCGGGGGGAAATAGGGCCAGGTCATTCAGGGACGAGGTAGCGGCAAAGGTGAGATTCTGTCTCAAGCCCCCTGTGCCCTATTGCTATCCCTTAAGGGACAATGCTCCCTGCTCACCCTGTTCTTCCTGGTCCCTCCACCACACCCAACCTCGTCCACCTCCGGGTGGACCCCAGAACACGGCCCACTCCTCCAGCCTGTGCTGGGCTGGCCACCCCCCCTCCCCCCACTCACCTGCCTGCTCTCCTGCAGCACAGCCAGACATCTACCAGCCTTCTAGACAGCCCCTCATCAGCCCTCACCCACCCAAACCCCTCGCAGTCTGGGTCACTGTGCACCTACCCCCTCCAAAGCATCCCCACTGCCTCCAAGCCTGTCCCCACAGGACCTGGTCCTCCCCAATCCTGTCTGTCCCAGCCCGCGCCCCCCACCCCAGGGCACACTCACAGGCCAGGACACCGCTGGTGGTGCAGTCCACACCAGCAGGCAGGTTCCAGGGCATGGGCGGGGGCAGCGTGGGCAGCTGGGAGACACGGGTAGCCGGCCCATCCTCTGCCCCTGAGTCACCGGCTGTGGACCCCGCGCTAGGGGCAGTGCTCGGGGCAGCTGCGGCCGTGCTGGTGGCCGTGGTGGTGGCAGGCTGCTGCTCTTCCTCCTCCTCCTCTTCCTCCTCCTCCTCCTCTTCCTCCTCCTCCTCCTCTGCCCCGCCTCGGACCCCAGCCTCCTCAGCGGCCTCCTCGGGAAGGAAGGAGACCTCGGGGGTCTTGCAGCTGCTGTCCACAGTCTGGGAGTCCGGTGTGAGTGCAGGGGGGGGAGGGGCTGCCTTAGGGGGCGGGGTGCTAGGGGCCTTGGCCGCCCGCTCTTCCCCGGACCAGGAAGTCTCCTCCACCCCCTTGGCCCCTGCTGCCTGGCTGCAGCTATCCGCCTTGGACTTCTTCAGCGTCGCAGGGCCGCCGCTGCCCCCACCGCTGCCCCCGCCGCGGATCTTTTTCCTGGTCTTGGATGGCTTGGTCTTTCCCTTGGTCCCCTTGGCTTTCTTGGCCCCAGCCTTGGCCTTGACCTTGGTCTTTTTGGGCTTGGTGCTGCCTGGAGCTGCTTTGGCCACCTCTGCAGGGGCCCGCTCATCGGGCTTGAGGAAAGGGGAGCGGCTCTCCCGGTCGCGGCTGAACTTGACTCCGATGGAGCCCAGGCCAGCGGATGCGGCCTCCTTGGCCGGCGTGGTGCTGCTGACGCCTTCGCGGATCAGCACCGCCACCTTAGACTGCAGCTTCACCTTCCGGGAGGAGGAGGAGCACGACGAGGAGGACGAGCCGGAGCCGCTGCTGACTGGTGGCTTTGGCGGAGGCCCCGAGGAGGGCGCTGACTCCTTGGGAGGCCGAGCCTTCTTGGATGACCTGTCCCTGTCCCTATCTCTGTCCCTGTCCCGGTCCCGTTCCCCCCCATCCAGCGCCTTCCGCCGTGATCCCTTCTCCCGGGAGGAAGAGGAGGAGGAGGCGGCCCCGGAGCGGCGCCGGTCCTTCTCGCCGCTCTTGCCCCCCCGCTCCTCGGCACTCAGTCCCTCTGAGTCGTACAGGACCTCGCGCTTGGGCGACGAGGCCGGGGCCGGCGACGGGCCTCGGGGGTCGGACTTGTCCGGCCGGCCCACGGTGATGGTCCGCTTGATGGCGAAGAGATCGTGGTCCGTGAGGTCCTGGATGGAAGGTGGCACCGCCCCCCTGCGGCGGCTGTCACGCTCTCCGCCCAGGGAGCTGGAGCCGGAGGGCGGCTGGGTGGGCACCGGGGCCTTCTCGCTGTCCCCAGACCGCTTCTCGCCCCGGGACCGCGACCGCTTCTTCTTCTTCTTGCCGCCGCCGCCGTCTCGGTGCTTGCCACGGTGCCGCTCGCGCCTCGAGGACGACGACGAGGATGTGGCCGGGGGCGGGGAGGCCGAGCGCCGCCGCCGCCGCCGCTTCTCCCGGGACCGCGACCTGCGGCTGCCCCCGCGGCGGCGGTCGGTGCTGCGCGAGCGGCGGCGGGCGGAGCGGGACCGCGAGCGGCGGCGGGCGGACGACGAGGCGTGAGAGCCCGGCTTGCGGTCCCGGGAGCGGTGCTTCTTGGAGTCCCAGGGGGAGGCCGGGGCCGGCGGGGCAGGCTGCGCGCTGGACGACGACGACGCGGCCTCCTTGGCCTCGCCGCCGCTCCGCTTGCGCTCCCGCCTCGACTTCTTGCGGGTGGGGGGGGCCCGCGGGGGCTACGGCGGCGGCGGCGGCGGCGGCCGGGGAGGGCGAGCGCTGGCGGTAGCGCTCCCGACGCTGGGTCAGGATCTTGCGGCGCAGGTCCAGGCCGCCCCAGCGCGTGTCCGCGGTCGGCGGGGCGGGCGCCGGCTCCCCCAGGTCCACCTGCAGGGCGCCCTCGCCGTCTGACTCGGCGTGCAGAGACAGGAAGTCGTCCCCCTCGGGGGCGCGGGGGGCAGGTGGCGGGGGCGGGGGCTGGGCCGCCGGGGGCGCTGAGGCTGCAGGAGGGGGTCGCGCCGCCCGGCCGGCGGCCCGGAAGAGGGAGACTGCCACCCTGGGCTCCTCCTCCAGCTGGACGATCTCGCCCTCCTCGATCTCGGAGTCTCCCGGTGGCAGCAGGGTTGGTGGGATGGCGGCTCCGCCGGCCGTCACCACCTCCACAGAGACCTTGCCTTCCCGACAGGCCTCCGCCTCCGTCCCCACCACGAAGACGCGACGGCGGGTGGCTCCGTCCACCCGGGTGGAGTCCACCTGTGGAGGCGTTCCAGGGGCCGGAGTCGGTTGTGGGGGCTGGGGGTCCGGGCGGGGGCTCTCATCACCTGGGAAGTCCTGGCTCAGACTGTTGTCATCATAGATGCCCGCCAGGGTCTCGGAGATGCGGCTGATGCTCTGGGACAAGCCTTCCTCCTCCTCTTCTTCCTCTTCTTCCTCCTCTTCTTCCTCTTCCTCCTCTTCCTCCTCCTCCTCCTCGGGTGAAGGAGTCCCCGCTGATGAGCTGGGGTTGGAGCCAGTGGGCTCGAAGGGGTCGTACTTCTGCTCCGGAGCAGGTGGTGGGGAATAGGCCTCGTCGGTGGGGTGGAAGGGGTCATAGATGTCGAATCGGGGGGCAGGTGGGGCTGGGGGGGCTGGAGGAGGTGGAGGCGGGGGAGGCGAAGGGGAGGAGGATGAGGGGGAAGGGGAGGGGGAGGAGGACGCAGAGGATGGGGCAGGGGGTGGGGCAGGGCCCCCGTCTCCAGTGCCCAAGGTAAGGAGGTGACGGGCACAGGAGGGTCGTGAGGAGTGAGACTGTGGAGACACTGTAAAGGAAGAAAGGAGACAGGGAGCCCCAGTCAGGCACATGTCCTCCTCCCTGGGCCGTGCAGAGGGGGCCGCAGGCCAGTGCCCCGGCCACCACCCCACTCTGGCGGCACCCTGCACTTTGCACGGGACAACTCACAGATGCTCCTAATGACTCCAAGCTGGAGGTACTGCGTCCTTTCAGGAGGAAACTGAGGCACAGAGCACTGCAGTATCTTCCCCAAGGACACACAGCAGGGAGAAGGGGGGGTGCAAACAGCCAATGTAGCCACTGAAGCCACTGAGCCTGTGCTCCCATGTCCTGAGAGACACACTGGCCCGCGGCCCAAGAACCCCCTGACCAGTGTCACCACAGAAGACACAGGCTAGAGAAGGGTCGCTGGGATCTGAACCTAAGACCGCTGCTCCAGCTGCCTCTTGTGGGAATCTATCCTGTTTCCTGAAGGGAACTGTGGGCGGCTGAGAAGGTGAATCTCCCTCTCGAGAGCCCAGGAAATGGCAGAGCCAGGGAGCCCTGACAGCCGGAGTCCACAACCCACGCACTTCACTCTGTGACGAGCCCCATCTGAGGGGCAACATCCGCTCAGGACTCAAAGACACCGCCAACGGGCGACAGGAACAAGCACTGTTCGCCCCTCCACGTGGGCCAGGCATCGTGCTTTCCTGCCTAACTTCATTTGTCCTCCTGAGACCCTGCTTTCTGAGGAGGACGTGGTCTCCATGCCATCAGTCCCACACACGGTGACAACGGACCTGGGCTGCACCTCCGGACACACACACTGGGGTCCAGAGGCCCCATTCAACCACCTACTACAGGGACCCTGAGATGGCAAGGGCACCAGCATGGTCATGTAGACAGTGACAGGACAGCTGGGGCTTAAGAGGGCAGTGCCAGGGGCGCCCTGGGTGGCTCAGTCGGTTGAGCGGCCGACTTCAGCTCAGGTCGTGATCTCACACTTTGTGAGTTCAAGCCCCGCCTCGGGCTCTGTGCTGACAGCTCAGAGCCTGGAGCCTGTCTTAGATTCTGTGTCTCCCTCTCTCTCTCTGCCCCTCCCCAGCTCATACTGTCTGTCAAAAATAAATAAATGTTGAAAAAAAATAAAAAAATAAAAGAGGGCAGTCCCAGAGCCATCTCTCAATCCAATCCTAGGCTCTGGCCCTCACCCGTGACGTGACCAAGGACAAGGAACCCAACCTCTGCCTGCCTTGGTTTCTTCATGTATACAGTGGGCATGCACTCATTCATTCAGTACATTTTTGCTGATCGCCTGTCTTGTGCCAAGCTGTTTCAGGTACTAGGAACAGAACAGTGAACACAACAGACAAAAGTCCCTGCCTTCAAGAAATCTCCATGAGCCACGCAGAAAAGTCTGCCAACTGCTGAGGGCTGTGGAAGAAAATAAAGCAGGGAGGACGGTGATGAGAGCATTCACACATCGCAGGGATGAGGGGACTAGGTGGGCAGCTGTGTGGAACAAACCAGACTGCGCCCGGCCCCACAAGGACTCGGTGAGCACGAGCTATTCCTACCCTGCTTATGAATTATTACCACCACCGGAAGTGTAAAACACAGACTAGAGCGGTCTGGAAATGCAAGACGGCCCCTCCTTTATGTAATCTTTATACGATATGGAATCAGGGATGAGATTTTTTTCCTGAAATTATTAATAACTTCCAAATGAAGAAAACCACTTCTAGTAAGAAAATAAAAACCCCAGCATCTCCCACCAAACAGCTCTTACACTCCAGACACAACTATATCACCGAAGGCCTGGCACCAAATTCCCAACGCCTTCTGTTCTTGTAAATAAAGTTTTATTAGGACACTGCCACGTCCATTTGTTTATTTATCCTGTAGGCCTTCTAATTTTAAAAGAAATGAAGAGCTTTTGGGGGGTTCCCCAAGGGCGTGGTGGGCCCTGAGTACAACGCCCCCTGAGCCGAATGGACAAGACATTTCGCAGCTATAAAAAAAGGACAAGGGAAACCGAAACGGGCACAGCGTGTGTGAGCCACGGTCGGCTGCGCAACAGTCACTTCTGCTGACCGCGCCGACCTCTCCTCTCCATCCCTCCCAACTGTGGATGCACGTGAGGGGGGGTGGGGGTGCGGAGTCTAAACCAGGGATTCCCACCGGGGTCCTGGGGGCCCGGAAACCTCACCGAGGAACTGGTTAGAAATGCAAATTCCCGGGCCCCACCCCAGACCCACTGAATCAGAGATCCTAGGAGTAGGCCCAGGGACCCGTGTATCGACAAAGTCCTCCTCCTCCTCGTGACTCTGATACCCGCCCAAGTCTGAGAAGCTCTACGCTGCTCACAGGGCTTAACACTCAAAGAGACCTGGGCTACAGGCTCAGGGCCCAGGAGCACCACTCATCTACTGGCTGTGCCACCTTAAACAAGGGACTTCCCTTTTTCAGATTCGTCTCCTCTGGAAGATAGAGATGCTAAGAGCCTCCCCCCACCCCACCCCCAATCCCAGGGAGACGAATTCCCAGTGCAGCTACACTGCCACGTAGCGCCCTGGACACAGAGTGCCTCACACGTGCCGGCCAGGACATCAGCGTTTGCTGTAGGTACGTCTGTAGGTACATAAAGCCTTGCAGTCTAACAGGCAGAGGCTTAAAGATTTTGTCTAAATGACAGGATCGCTACTGTTACTACCAACAACAGCTGACTCGTGCAGGACTCCGAGGCCGCCTGCTCAGCTCTGCCCTGGCCCCACATACCCGTTTTGCCTGTCCTCCAGGCCCTGAGACGGGGCAGCAGGCTAGGCACCGGCAGAGGGATGGGATCCCTGTCCCCGATTCGGACCTCGGCCACCAGCTCCAGCATGTCCTCGCTTCTGCAGGGCAGAAGGGGGTGAGTGAGCCTGAAGGAAGCTGCCAGCTCCCCCGCTAAAGGCCTCTCCCACTCCAGCTGCCCAACTACTCACTCGCCAGGCCGAAGGTCCAGGTGGCTGGGAACCCAGGTATCTGGGGGATCCAGAACGCTCACCAGCCCCGCGAGGAAGCTGTCTGCGGCCATGTCCAACACCTGGAACAGGCCGGGAGGGGTTCCAACCCGTCCCTCTCACGTGAGGGCCCACAAATCCCACTTCCCCAGCCCCTAAACCTTCAGGAACCCAGGCATCTGAGAACCCGAGAAAACGCAGAGATCCAACCAATTCCCTCATCCTGACTTGCTCCCAGCACCCAAGGGCCCGGCCCCAGGGATGATGCCCCCAACCCCTCCAACACTGCAGCTGATCAGCACCCCAACCCCAAGAGTCTGGGCCCCCAGCTCCCTGCTCTTACTCACAGTAGCCGTGTCGGTCCCCCCTGACTCCTGGGAACGGGGTTCTGACCGTGGGCTCCGGCAGCCCCTCCATCGAAGGCCGTGACACCGGGAGCCATCTGGAGAGAGATTTGCATGGGAGATTGGACACAGGGGACGAGACACAGAGACTCTGTGGAGTCACAGGAAAGAGGAGCCTGCTCGGGCTCTTGAGGAGGGAGCCAAACTCCTGCCTGCCCTCCCTGCCTCCACCCCTCAGCTCCCACCTTGGGGCCCAGAAAGACTTCCCCAGCGCCGTTCTGAGGCGCTCTCACCCACCTGACCTCCTAGCTGCCCTCAGGATGGATTCCAGACAAGCCAGCCTGGCACGAGAGCCTTGCGGTGACACAGGTCCCATGGAGCTGTCCTGCCTCACCTCCTGCTCACACCCCAGGCCTGCCAGCCCCAAAGAACCACAGCTCGGTCCTGCAACACGCCCCTGTGCTGTGTGCCTGCTGGGTGCCTCTGCCTACCAGGCTTTCCTCTTTACCAGACAACGACTTCAGTACATCCTTGGAGACCCAATTCACCAGTCTGCCCCTCTAGGAAGCCTCCCCAGACCCCATCTCCTCCACACTAGCTTAACTGGGCCTCCTGCGCTCTCCTAGTGCCCCGGGGCCACCTCTGCGCTGTGACTGTATCTCCCCTCCACCAGACCGTGAGCCCCTCCAAGTCAGCCATGGGGTCCGACCCATCTTCGGCTCCCTGAGCCAGCACAAGGGCGGTACCCGGGAGGCCTCAGAAAGTTTTTAGGAATGCAATTAGGATAAAGAATACGGAGAGATGGGACGGAGGCTAAGAGGAACCAGAACCCATCGTACCTTTATCATTTGGCAGATCCCCCTGCAGGGAACTTCCCACAGCCTGCTGAATGGCCCGCTAGAGAAAAGGTGGAGGGTGGAGGGGGTGGAAAGAAAGGGCAGTCAGGGGACCCGTGCAAATGGTCACAAGCTCTGCTCCTGGGAGACAGCCATTCCAGACACCCCTATAACGAAACTCGAACCCTTCAGAGGAGCCAAGTGTCCAGGCCCCCAGCCCCTCCTCCCCCCAGGGCCCAGGAGCTGGGCCCTGACATCTGCATTTCCAGCCCGTCCCTCCCTTGGCCCCAGACATCTAGCAGCCTCACCAGGATAAAGGCAGAAGGAGAAAGCGTGGGGTCTCTGTCCGGCGGACCATCGCCCAGATCCTCGCCCGACTCCTCTGTCTTCCCTCGAGACTCATCTTCTTCCTCCATGGTCACCTGGTGGTTGAGGGGGTGAGAGTTTGGAGTGGAGGCAGGGGTGGGGGGTGGTGGAAGGGGCTGGAAGCAGAGGATGGACGCAAGGACCTCCAGGGCCTCCGCCACGGCTTTGACCAAGCATCCTCCTCAGCATCCTTCCGCCCTCTACCACCACACGCCAGTCCTTGGGCGAGTCCCAGGCCCTGAGCAGACGTCGCAGAGACCAGAATGGCTCTCTTCCCTTGCCTAGATTTCTACTGCTTCCTTTCTTGCAGGGAGGCCTTCTGGCCTCCTATTTCAACACTCCACTCCCCAGTCTCCACTTAAAGCTTCCCCCACAGCCAAGCTTTAAGACCTCCCTGCCTGCCCCCACGTTGGCTGATGTTTTTCCCGGTTGAGTTGGGATTTCAAATACTGTGTCCCGCAGTCCCCTAAACTCTCCTCTCCCAAACTGAGATACGTGCCAGTGTACTGAGTACACCTCAGATACCATGCAACTCCCTAAAGCGGCAACGATTCTCCTCGATGGTGAGGGACCAAAAAAAAAAAAAAAAAAAAAAAAAAAAAAAGAAAAAACTGGTTTATACACAAAAAATGGAGCTACAAGAGTGATGTACAAAACCAACACCAGACCGAAAACACTACTTTCAGAAAGGCATGCGGAGGACATCCACCTATCACCAATCTGCCCATTGTGGGAGATCATGGCTAAAGCCTTCATGAGGTCACAGAAATTCTCAGATCATTCGGAGGTTGAAAGATTATCCTTCAGACTGGTGGGTGTCCCCATTAGGTCTTCAGAAAGTAGGAATACTCCAGCTGCAAGCTTCCTTAGAACCATCCAATCTGCTACTGTGAAAACACTATCCGGTCTCCAGAGTTCCCAGAAAGCTTTAAAACCCCTGAGTCTTTATGCTTCTCTGTAGACGGGCACCACAAGAGTATCTACCTCCAAGAAGGGCGGTAAGAACTAAAAGCAAAGGGACTTTCTGCTACAGAGTTAGCACAGCCCAAGCGCTCAATACAAAATAACAAAAATTAGCTTCAAGGCCCAGGTTTACCGCACATCTACCTCCCCCATTCTCCCAGCTGCACACCTGCCAAGCAAATGCATCGGTCCTGGTCTCCTTCCTACCACAGCTTTCCAAGCTCTGCCCAAGCTCCCACAGGCAACCTCCCAGACAAGAGCCTGTGGCTCCTTCACTAACTCCCACTAACATGTCCCGCCTTGTTAAACCCCCGTGGACAGTTCCCAGCCCTGGAGCTGCTCTCCAGCACCTCTGGGAAAAGCGCATGTTACGCAGAACAGTGACTGCCACATAACAGGGGCTTTAGTCAAGACCTGCTGAGGACAGACACACAGATCCCCAAGCCCTCCGCGGTGTATGAAGATGCTCCCCTGCCCATTTAGACATGCCCCAGGCTTTGCAGATACATCCACAGTTCTTTATATCTTTTTGACATGAAAAGGTTCTGCAGACGTTGCTAGGTCCCTCTAGATCAGTGTTCCCCAAACTACAGTCTGAGAGCAGTACAGTGCTTTGCAATTAGCTTGTTATAAAAAAATAAAAGTAAATCGAACACAGTTGAAAATTCTTCATGGTGCATCACAAGTAGTACGTGGGAATATTAATTAATGGGACTTTGGCATTAAATACACATGTCAGTATGTCCTAGCTCTTAACACAAAAAATGCACTTCTTACTGTAGATCAAGGTCAAAAGAGTCTGAAAAGCATTGCACTAAATGAGTCTCAATGATCCTACAGACTTCCCCAGACTAATGTGGACTAATTCCAACTCTCTATAGCTCCAGGGCAATGCAGAATTTTTAGCAACATTTTTCATTTAAATTACATTATAAAGTGCAAGTACATTTGAGCTGGGCAAATTTTCCAATACTCTCCTTTGTCTTGTTCTCCACGCGATTACCCAGCCCCAAAAGGCATTCGAATTGCTCCAGGCATAAAGACTGTACTCCTGCAGTCACACTGAAAGCCACCTAGATGGTTCCAGGTCCTTCTAAGTGCCCCCCAGCCTCCTGTCACCCATATTAGACACTCTCAGACGTTAGAGACCCATCCAGGCCTCTCAGCACCCGTCAGTATTTGCCTCCCTCCCTTGGTGGGTACATCCCACCCCCCTGGGTGGCCCTAAAAGACTTCCTAGCCCTCCAACAGTTCTTCCAGACCCGCTACATGGCCCCAGACCCAGGTAGGCGAGCCGCATCCTCAAGGCAGCCCATGTAGACACTCCCAGTCCTAACAGACATACCCCGGGCGCTATAGATGGCTCTGCAGATACTCCTCTGCTCTTGCAGACCTCCTTCACCCTGGGACATATCTCAAGATCTCAAGATGGCCCCAGAACCCTATAAACAGACCCTAGCTTCGGGTCAGCCCGTAAAGACGATCAACAGTGTCTACAGATATGACCCAGGCCAGCTATGTGATGGAGGGCAGGCTCCAGTCTCAGTCCAGGCCCGGTGGACATCCCCAGTCCTCTCGGGGACGCCCCGTAGATGCCCCCTGGAACCCACAGACGCGTCCCGGGGCCTTGAGAAGGCCCCCCGCTCGGCGCCAGGCTCCGCCGCCGCTGCCGGGCCCGAGGCCGCCCCGCTAAGTCCGCCAGGCCCCGCGGCGTGTGGGGAGGACCCCGGGACAACTAGCGACCCGACTCCGCCCCGCCCACCCCGATAGGCCCGAGCCCCGCGGCCCAGACTGCCGCCGCCATCTTACCCCGCCGCTCGGGCTGCGGCTCCGGCCCCGGCGCGGGGCGGGGCGGGCTGGGGGGGCTCGCGAGCAGAGGGAGGAGAGGGGCGGAGCTAAAACGCCGCCGAGCTTGCCGGGACTTCAAGTACCGAGCACGGTGCCGTGAAGGCTGGTGGGAAGGCTCCGGACTCAATTTCCCAGCAACCAATGGGGCACATAGGCATGAGCGCGCGCGACGGACGCCGGGAGGCGTAGTCCGCACGTCGCCTCCGTCGCGCGGGGACAGCAAGGAGGTGAGAGGTGAAGTGGGCGGGGTTGCGGCAGCCCGCGACAAGGCCCCACGGTGCCCTGCGCGCGCGCGGAAAGAGCTGCGGAACAGGAAGTGATGTAAGACCACTCAGCCCGACCGCCGCAAGGGAATTGTAGTTCGAGGAGTGGGAAGTAGAAAAACAGCCGGACTTGCTGAGTTGCCCCGCCCACTTTCTGGGGATCCCAGAATCCCGATCTCCTAGTCCTCTCTAAATTTAGAACCAAGGAGCCTGACGTACAACCTCCTCCTCATTTAGGACGGAAAAGTCCAAATTCTGATTCCTCTCATTCAGCAGAGAAGCCTGGACTCCCTATTTCCCTCCTGCCTGGGACTTGGGAGTCTGACCACTTCTTCCTTCCAACCAGGAGTCTGGCCCTCAGGCCCTTCCTTCCTCAGACCATTGCTGGTCTCCAGCTCGTACTTTACACAGACACAAGTGTTCGGGCTCCCCACCTGAATTCCCTCGGATCCAGAATTCTGAATCCCCGAACCCAACCCCTGAACCCAAGAGTCAGGGCCCCCAGCTCCCTCCTTTACGGAATCCAGTAGTAAAGACTCCCAGATCCCCTCCTCCCCGGGACCCAGGATTCCAGGCCTCCATCCTCATTCTCTCCGAGAGACTCAAAAGCCTGGGCCCTCAGCTTCTTCCTCCTACAAGCCTCAGAAATCCTGGCCCTAGGCCCTTCATGACTCGGCCACCCCGGCTTGGGCGAGCTGGCTCAGGGATCTGGAATGCAGTGATCTCACGGCCCCTCCCTGTCCCGTTACGCGGCTGTCCCCCCCTCCAGGGCCCCATCTCCCCTCCCAGTCTGCCTTCCGCTTGGCTGGGACTCCGGGAACCGGAAGCCTGGGTCCCTTAGCGGGCGGAGACTCCAGCGTCCAGCCTAGACACCCGGGTCGGAAGCCTGGCTAGGATCCCAGGACGTAGGTGGAGCTTCCCCTCAAGACCCACTCCTTCCTCCGAGCGCGCCTATATACGGCCGCGCGCGGGTCCACGAGCCCCGCCTACTAAAACGGAGCCTCGGGGACGGTGCCCTGAGAAGCAGTCTCCGGGCTCTTCATTTGCATAGCACCTCCCCGAATGATCTTCCCGACCCGTCGGTCGAGAGAGTGAGAGCGCTTATTAGCATAGCCCCGCCCCCAGGGGCCCGCCTGCTGAGAGCGCGTGGCGCTGCTCTGGGTGAGCACAGTTCTTTCATTAACATACTCCCGCCCCATTTGGAATTCCCCTTCACAGCGAAAGCCTTTCCCCTTCCCTTATTAGCATAGCTCCTCCTTTTCCCTGGCCTTGCCTCCTCCCAAGTGTCCCAAGACTCGAGTCCTTCTCTCCGGAGCTCATGATTATGCAGTAGCCTTATTAGCGCGGCCCGCCCCTAGGCCCCGCCCGGCCCCCCCCCCCCCCCCAGGCAGTAGCGGCGGCGGCGGCAGCGGTGGCGACATGAGCAGCGGGGCGGCGTCCGGGACTGGGCGGGGGCGGCCCCGGGGCGGGGGGCCGGGGCCCGGGGACCCCCCACCCAGCGAGACACACAAGCTGGTGGTCGTGGGCGGCGGCGGCGTGGGCAAGAGCGCACTGACCATCCAGTTCATCCAGGTAGTGGGCCCTCACCCGGGGGGGTGTCCCCGGGACCCAGAACTGAGCTCTTTCTGAGACCCCTATTTCCCCTCGATCCATCACTGAGCACCTCTTATGAGACCTTCTAATCTTAAAAACCCCCCTCAGATTGTGACCCTGAGCCCTCCCAGGGCCTCCACCCCTTCCACCCCCTACACAAGGGGCATATACTGGCATCCTGAAACCCACCATCCCTCCTCCCAGTACCCCGCTTCCCTGCTGACCTGGGCATCTCCTGGGAGCATCCTAAATCCAGAAGTCACCCCATTTAGACCCTAAGCACTCTCATAAGGGCCCCCACCCCCAGGTGCCACCTTCTCCTACCTGAGCCCCATCTCCCCCAAACCCCAGATCCCAGCTTCCTGCCTGAGCCACCCAGAGCCTAACTGGGAGATTACCCCAGCCTAGATGCTTAGCTCCCTCAGAATCTAGAAATTATGCCCAGACTGCCTGGGACCCATCTGGGACCATCCAGTCCTGAGAGAGGCACTCTTAGACTCAAGGGATTTCAGAAACATCAGTGCCCCTTGGCCATTCCAGAGAACTGTAAGACTACAAGTCCTGGGGATTCCCCCATCCCCCAAGACCCAGACCTCCCCCCTCTCCCCAGGGAAACCACCCGCTCGTCCATCTTGAATTTTCCTCCACTCTAAATCCTTGAGCGCCTCTCCGAAACCTTGGCTAGCCCCCAAATCATCTCCATCTAGGAAGCCCCAGATTCTTGACCCCCCTGGAAAGACCTGCTCTTTGAGAGTTTCTTTGACCCTATAAATGCATCTCAGGGTGTTTGAGACTCTCTAGATATGCACCTATATTCTATGACAAACCTCCCAAAAGTGCACCTTGGGGCTCTCCCCCGTTCTCACTCCTGAGCTTCTCCAGTTGTGTTCTGAAGACACGCCCCTAGTCCCCCCATGGGGGGGCCTGGTCCTACACCCTCCCTTCAGGACAAGCCCTCACCAAGCACCCCCACCCCCCACCAACAGACAGGATGCAGCCCTCAGGCCCCAGCTGCCAGATCACCCCTTCTCTCCTGAAAGATCCACCCCTGCCCAGGAAACCTTCACCCCATTCCCAAGGGAAACCCTCCCACCTTAGAAAAACCTTAAAAATTAGGTATCTGTTTCTGAGATGCTACCGCAGAGGCCCCTGGGCCCCAGACCCCTTGAGAGCCCCCAGCCAGTGCCTGCATGGACGCCCTGGCCTATATAGAAAAAGGCCTCAGCCCTGGGCCCCTTGCACCCAGGGGCAGACCCAAAGCTGGCCAAAGGCCTGGCTGGAGGCTGGCCTGACCCAGGCAGGAAGGGAGGGGCCCAGACTTTGGGCGGGGCAGTTTCTCTACTGCTGGATTGGAACTGGGACCTTCCCCTGGGAGGAGACACTAGAAGCTGTGGAGGAGGAGGAGGGGAGGGAGGAGGAGGAGGAAGAAGAAGGAGAAAAAAAGAGGGAAGGGGAGGAGGAGGAGGAGGGAGAGATCTAGCCAGGCAGATATTCTGGACAATAATAGCTCCCAATAACTGAGCACCTACTATATCCAGGCCATACATTAAATGCTTAACAGGAATTTCCCCGAAGCTCACAAATACTGGATTAAGTGAGTCCTATTTTTATCCTTAATTTCCAAATGAGGAAATTGAGGTTCAGAGAGGGGAAGTGATTTGTTCAATGCTGCACAGCCAGGACATAATCATGATGTAGGAGATGTATTTTATACTAGAAAGAGAGGACCAGGAGAGATTCAGAAAGGAGACAGGGTAGGGTGGGAGGAAGGGACAGAGACCCACAGAGAGAGGAACGGGGACCCAGAAAGAAGGGGGGGAGGCAGAGAAAGGCAGAGCCCAGGGGCAGGGCTACATCATCTGTGCTGCAGCACTGAATGAACAGCAGTAACAGTGTCTTCTCCCTCCCCACCAGTCCTACTTTGTGTCTGACTATGACCCAACCATCGAAGACTCCTATACGAAGATCTGCACTGTGGATGGTGTCCCCGCCCGGCTGGACAGTGAGGGCGAGGGAGGCAGGGAGCGGATGGGGGGATGGTGGTGGGGCTGAGGGCTCCTGGCGGGGGGCGGGGGGGAGGGGGCGGCCAGTGGGAACCCCATCCCCAAGGCAGCCCCTCTCCGCCCGTCTGCAGTCCTGGACACTGCAGGCCAGGAGGAGTTCGGTGCCATGCGGGAGCAGTACATGCGCGCCGGCCACGGCTTCCTGCTGGTGTTTGCCATTAACGACCGGCAGAGGTGAGGAGTAGAGGGCGGCGGAGTGGGGGTGGGGCGTGGGGCGGGGAGGGCGGCTAGACCTCACACCTCTGGCTTCATCCGCAGTTTCAACGAGGTAGGCAAGCTTTTCACGCAGATCCTCCGAGTGAAGGACCGAGACGACTTCCCCATCGTGTTGGTTGGGAACAAGGCAGATCTGGAGACACAGCGCCAGGTCTGGGACCCCCCCCCCCCCCGCCCCACCCCGGAGGACCGCATCTCAAGCCTGGGAGGCTCCTTCCTGGGCTGCCTCCTCCAGCTCCCCTGGTCCTGCTCCCTCCACGGTCACACGCCATCACTAAATGTGTTGCTCCCAAGTTGGATCTCCTGAGTTCCCAGCCTTGCACACAGGACTTCCCAGGAGAGATGGCTGGACGGCAAAAAGGGCACCTGCCCCCCATCCCCAGGTCAGCCAGCCCCAACTCTGCTCCGTCGCCACCTCTAGTCAGCCTCCCACCCTGCCCCCCCACTGCGCTGGCCCCTTCTCTGCTCACGACCCTCCCTGGCTCCCCAGCGCCCCCAGGAGAGAACTCCAGCTCTTCCACAAGAGGTGATACCCACCGTGTCTGGTCTCTTCCTTTCTGTTCTCTCCACTTCCTATACACAGAGACTACGTGATTTCCACACAGAACTCATCTTTTAGATCAAGCTTTCGGGGGGGGGGGGGGCTCCAGCCTTCTGAGCCTTGCTCAGGCCTCTCCAGGGAACACCCAGACTTCTCTGCGGGCGGGAACTCAGTTATCTGACGTTCAGAAGGACAAACGTCTCCAGAGCCTTCCCTGACTACTTAGGTGGTGCTGAGCCCTCTTGGCATGTCCCCCGTGATCCTCTGGGAGCTTTTCCCTTGAGCCCCCACACTGCGTAACCCCCATTAGAGCATATAGTGTGATTTTCTGCCTCCCTCGGTTGGGACCCACCCTGAGTGCAGACACCCAACTCCTTCCTGTGTCCCCCCTCCCAGGTCCCCGGATCTGAAGCCTCTGCCTATGGCGCCTCCCACCACGTGGCCTACTTTGAGGCCTCGGCCAAACTGCGCCTCAATGTGGACGAGGCCTTCGAGCAGCTGGTGCGGGCCGTACGGTGAGCGGAGCTCCTCCCCTTCCGGTCATCCTCGTCCTCAGCTCCTGTGACCCAAACTCACTAGCTTCTTCCCACAGGAAGTATCAGGAACAAGAGCTCCCGCCCAGCCCACCCAGCGCCCCCAGGAAGAAGGACGGGGGCTGTCCCTGTGTCCTCCTGTAGCCCCGGCAGCGGCGTGAGAGGAGCAACCAGCACGAGCTCTTGGGACCAGCTGCCCTCACCGAGCCTGTTTCCCCATCTGGGTTTCCCAGGATACACTACACCCCTATCTGTAATTCCTGGCTTCCTCCAGGACATCGCCACTGTGTGCCTTCTGCCAATATGCCTCCTTTCCCCACCCGAGCCCCTTGTTGGGGTGAGGGGCTCCCGGGCATCCGGGTCACTGCTGTATATAACTCCCCTCTCCACCCCTAGGGAAATAAACGTCACTGCCAATGTCAGAAAATGCTTTTTAGAACGGTTCAGGGTTGGTGGGTGAACTTAGGGCACACCTACAACCATCCGATCTACAACCCTTTGCTTCTTGGGGAGGGAGGTGGGCAGACGCCAGAGAACAAGCCAAGCAGGTGTCTGGACTCCTGCTTCATCTTCAACGGGACCACTCTGCCTTTTGTGTTTTGGTGGCACGGGGTTTAACATCTGAAATGTTTTTTGGTTTTTTTTTCCTCTTTGCTGTAAAGTTCTAGAACAGTACTGTTCAACAAGGTAGCCGGTAGCTACAGGCAGGTTTTTTAATTTATTGGATAGTGGTGTTCCAGAAGATTCCAGAATCTTGGAAACAGGCAGCCACTACAAACCCTGCCTGCCTCCTAACCACCCCCAATACATATTGAGAAAGACATTTTGGCTGCAGAAAGAAGGGACAGGTGGGTGGAATGGTGTCCAAGCAGCTGGCTGGCAAGTTCTCAGTTCCAGAAAGTTCCCAATTGGGCTGACTTCAGAGTCCAAACCCTCAATGACCTGGGGGCCAGCGTAGACACATCTCATTTGAGCATTATGTCCTAGGAAGGGCTGAAGCGTGGGGCATCACAAGGCCACCCAAACAAGTTGCTAACTCGCTTGTTTGGGAACCCTTGCATGCCCCCCATTCGGCCCAGGACCCCCAATTCTGTGCTCTATTTGCTAACCTGAAACGCTGGCGCCAGACCTGGAGACCACCACGTGCCCCATCTCCCATGCCTGACAAGCGTCCCTGAACCCCAACACCTAGTCCACACACCTCCACTTGAGAACTGTCACCAACGATCTACTCCGTCTCCCCGTATCTGCTACGTTTGGACAGAATCTCCAGGCCCGATTCCAAAGTCCTCCCCTCACACCCACCCCAGAACCCACTTCCTGGTTCAAGGGGAGACGAGGGCCCTCAGCAGCACCTCCATCTTCTCAGCTGTAAAATGGGGGTAATCACAGAGCTACTTCGGAGAGGTCTTTAGGAACCGGATCTGCACCCAGAAGACAAACACAGAGCTGGGAATATTGTAAACGCTCTTTATCAATGACGGAGGCCCCGCTGTCCTCCTCTTGCCCCAGAACCATGAATGTCCCTCTGTATTCCAGATTCAAACAATGATTAGCTAAATATCCCTTTCCGGGTTTCATTATCACAGAATCCTTGGCCTGCATTCAACCTTCCGCCTTGGGAATAAGCAAGGCTCCAACGTATTGTGCTACATGTTCACTCCCTCTACCCTGACAGGGAGGGAATGGGGGGGTGGGGGTGGAGTGGGGCGGTTCTATCACTTTCCAAACAAGGTCTGACATCGCCACCTAACCCCAGCCAGAGGCGAGGCGCTCTCAGCAGGGGCCAGTGGAGTCCTAGGCTGATGTCCCTTCCTCTCCCTGGGTCCCCATCAACACTGCGTGCACAGGAGACCCGAGTCTTTTTTGCATTGTCAATCAGGGCCAAATTCTTGGCCGGGACACCCTGCTTCTTGAAGGACAAAGATGCACTTCGAAGAGGTGACCAAAGCTACCGCTTACGCCCAGCAAAAGGCACAGTACAGACCCACGCGACAACTGGCAGGCCATTTTCGGAAGGCTTGCGATCACCACCGTTCCAGAGCTCATCAGACAACAGTGAAGAGGCTGGCCTGGCCTAGTTGGCGGCTCTCTAGGCATGTGCATGCCTGTCCCACAGTTCCTGCCCTCCCCTGGGCTCTGGCGGGTCCTGCCAATGATCTGAAGCCTCTCGGGCTTTTGCTGTCCCTCCTTATCCATCTTTGCCACCTTCCCTTTCTGCCATCTCTTGGACTTCCGGCAACCCCCTTGGGCTCGCCTGCCATGCGGAACGGGAGCTAAAGGCCAGGCGGTGCCAAGTGCATTGAACGCTGTTTTCCTTCACGTTGACAAAGTCCATTTGACAAATGACGACACTGAGGACAGGGGCTGGGATCCAACTCACCTGGTTAGTGCTGGAGCTGGCATTCAAATTCGGGCAGTTGAATTCCAAGGTCCAACCACAAGGTACTCCTGCCCCCAAAGGGATGATACTGCCCCGCCACCCACCTTCTGAACAATCCACCCACTTTGTATAGCAGAGCTCCTGCGGGAGATCACGGTGATCTCGGAGGTTTTGGCTCTTATTTGACGGAACAGTCCAGAACCTTGAATATGCCACTGCCTCTCAGTGGCTGCACCCCAATGTGCTACAGGCCATGGTTCAAGGACACCAGTGGTCCATCCTTTCCCCTCCGAACTCAATTCTAGAAAGCCCACGGCCCAGGGGCACCTGGGTGGCTCAGTCGGTTGAGTGTCGGACTCCAGCCTTCAGTTCGGGTCACGATCTCGTGGTTCATGGGTTCGAGCCCCACAATGGGCTCCACGCTAACAGCGTGGAGCCTGCTTGGACGCTCTCCCCTCTCTCTCAAAATAACTAAATAAACTTAAAAACAAAAGGCCACGGCCCACCACTGAGTCCCATTAAGATCCTTCAGCGTTACCGTAAAACCAGCAGAATCATTAATATTGGCCTAGACGATATCCAAGGTTGTAGAACAAATTGGGGCTCTTCCTCGATTTCACCAGGAAGGGAACCTATCTAGAATGCAGATGGTCTACCCTTAAATCTTACACCAGGTCAACACCTGCCGCACACCTATCATCACTGCCGAAGCCAGGGTTCTAGAATACCAACAGTCTGTTTTGGACAACCGTCCAGGCTCTAGAAGGACAACAGCTTACTCACTACTTTCTAAAGCCAGGTTCCAGTTGACCTCCAAATGTTTAACTCTTTAGAACACTGCTCCTCCAACTTGAGTGTCTATTAGAATCCTCCCAGGATTTTACTAAATAGTGGGTTCTGACTCAGCAGATCTGAGACTCGGCCCGAGCTGACGTTTTCTAGAAGGTCTCGTGGGACAACGGACATCACTCCAAGGGCGGCAGTCCTGGATCACACTTTGAGCAGCAGCAAATCTCAAGAACCCAGGAATCCATCCACCACTCCGTCTACTGGCCTCTCAACTGCCAGTCTGCTGGTGACCTTGGAGTTTCAGGGTTCAAGAGCACAAGAGACCCACCCTTCAGTCTACATTAGGCAACCCTCAAAAGGCTGGTCAACTCCCTACACCTGCCACAGCCTGTACCGGTTTAAAAACACATCTAAGAATTCCTATCCTTTTCCTTCCTCAAAGCGGAGCTGAACTGCCCTCTGAGTGGGTACTGGGTTTAATAACTCCCTTTCGATGAACAGTATGGATGAAGCAATGGTATATTAGGACATAAAGGTCCTGTGGCTTCCTCCTTGCTCTCTCCCTGGGAAAAGCCAGCTGGCATGCTGTGAGGACACTGAAGCTGCCCCATTGTGGGGTCCACATGGCAAGGAACCGAGGCCTCCGGCCAACAACTGATCTGCACGCCTTAAAAGTAGATCCTTTGAGGTGCCTGGGTGGCTCAGTCAGTTAAGTGTCAGACTTCGGCTCGGGTCACCATCTCACGGTTCGTGAATTCGAGCCCCGAGTCGGGCTCTGAGCTGACAGCTCGGCGCCTGGAGCCTGCTTCGGATTCTGGATCTTCCTCTCTCTCTGCCCCTCCCCCACTCACGCTCGGTCTCTCTCTCTCTCTCACTCTCTCTCTCTTTCTCTCTCCCTCTCAAATATAAACAACAACAACAAAAGAAGTAGACCCTCCAATCCCAGTCAATCCCTTTGGGTTGCTCTCGCTGACCAGACTATAACCTCACAACAGACCCTGGGACGCGAACCCCCAATTCCTGATCCTCAGAAACCAGAGGATAAAACGTTTCTTGTTTTAGGTCGCTAAATTTTGGGGTGGGCCAATTTTACCCAGCGAGACGTAGGGGTGCAACGACCCCAGCCCAACCACTGCCCGGGCTCCAGAAAAGCCATGTGCCAGAGAAGGCCAGACCCTCTCTCTGTCTGTGCCATCCCTTGGCCCACCCGGCACCCAGACGCCGTAGGACAGAGGCACTCCAGCCGGCCGATAAAGTGTTTGCCGTTGGGTTTTCGTTTGGCTGGTTGTGTGTACACAGTGTATACAAGTTGAGTTGTACAGAAGCCCAAGAAAGAGCAAGAGACGAAGGGTGGTGGGGAGGGAGGAGCGGTGGGAGGGGGGGTTAGAGAGAGGGGGAGGGGAGAAGAGACGGATAAAAAATAGAACCACATCCAGACGACGAGGGGTTGGGGTGGTGGGGGACGGGGGGGGGGGGGGCAGACACAGACAATCGCAGTAGAAAAGGAGTAGGAGGGCCAAAGGGAGGGGACCCTTCTTCCCCCTCCACCTCCCCAGCCCCCCGCCCCAGGTATGTACAATAAATAAGATTAAAAATAATTAACAAGATGCGTTTTCCCCCTCCCGCCCGATGCCGAATGCCCTGGGGGAGGGAATGGCCTTTAGCAAAGATCTTGGCCTGTGAGGGGGGGGTTGGGGGGAGGGGGTCCCCCAGCTCTCTGAAGCCACCCCGCCCCCCTCAACCATACATAGACTTTTCCTATACATTATGTACAAGGTGGAGGGGGCGGGGCTGTGGCCATGGAGAGGGGATTGGGCCAAGGTGGGGAGGGAAACCGTTACTAAATAGACATTTATACATATATATAAATAATTTCTCTGTACACCGGACAGCAGGAGGGGCGGGGAGGGGAGTGGAGGGGGGGTGTGGGAGAGGGGAGGAGTCAAACTTTGAACCCTGCCCTTGTGGGGGCAGCATGGACACACCCTGACCAATGACCCCCCCCCCCCACTTCCCTGGCAGGCAGGGCCCAGGGGTTAGCTCCTGAGGACACAGTTCTGTCCCAATTCTCCGTTCGTGGAAGAGGTGGCTCCCCCAGGCGGGGTGGGGTCACCCACAGCGGCTGTGGGCCTGTGCTTGGGCCAGCAGGTCGCTGAAGGAGTCGAAGAGCTGTTCCAGCCACGGCTGGTTCCGCATGCATTGCTGGACTACCTCCTCCTGACCCAGGTCCTCAGCACCGCCCTCGATGGCCAGGGTCTGCAGGGCGTTAAACAGGGAGCTGGGGCAAGTGGCCACCAGGGTCTGGGGGTCTAGGGATCAATATCCCGAGGAGAAGGGTGGCTGGGAGCTGGACTCCTGGGTCTGAGAGAGGAGGGGCTGTGGGTTTGGACCCCTGGCTCTGAGGGAGGAGGGGGCTGGGGACCAGGACGCTGGGTCTGAGGGAGGAGGGGCTGTGGGCTTGGATCCCTGGGTCCGAGGGAGGAGGCGCTGGGGGCCTGATTCCTGGGTCTGAGGGAGGAGGGGCTGTGGGCTTGGATCCCTGGGTCCGAGGGAGGAGGGGACTGGGAGCTGGAACCCTGGGTCCGAGGGAGGAGGGGACTGCGAGCTGGAACCCTGGGTCCGAGGGAGGAGGGGACTGCGAGCTGGACTCCTGAGTCCGAGGCAGGAGGGGCCGGGTCCAGGGCAGAGCCCGTGGGGCCAAATCCCAGGGCAACGGGTGCTGCGGGTGGGCTTACCTGGTCCCTGCAGCGCAGGAAGGTGTGGTACTTATAGTGGTGGAGCGAGTGATAGAGCGTGTAGTATCCCGACTTGTCCAGCTCCACTTTGAACTCCTGGACAGAGGAGAGTGGAGAAGCCTCACCCCACTGCCCAGGCCGGGGCCTTTCCTCTTCCCAGTCGCCCACACCGCCCGCCCATCCGCGGCCCCACCTGGGCTCGGACCACGCTCCTCTTGAGTTTGCTGAGCGTCTTGCGGTTGTAGGGCTCCCCCGCCGGCCGCAGCCGCACGGCCCCCTCCTCAGGGGAGCCCTCCCCGCTCTGCTCCACTTGCAGCTGGGGGAACGTGTGCAGGGCGTCCTGCGGGAAGCCGACCGGTCAGTGGGACGTGCCCTGGGCCCACACGCTCCAAACCCACCATCAGTTCTCAGATCATCAGGTGCGTCAGTTTCCCTCAGGCTGTGGATCAGGGGATCCCTGGGGAATCTTGGTCTCCTCAAAGGACAGAGGAACCTACGCCTGTCTGGGGACCCTTATTAATGTGCTTTGTGGCCTGGCCTGAGATTCCCAGAGACCCCTGATATTCCACCCGGGATTCTCAGCACCAGCCTTACATCCTACTCAACATTTTGAGAATCAGCCTAAGATCCAGACTCCCCAGTGCCAGGCTGACATTCAATCCCAGAATTTTAAAACCAGAAGAATATTCCATTACCACGGAAATTTTAACCCTAGCATAACATCCCACCCGGAGTTCTAGAACCAGATTATCACTGTATCCCGCATTTTCTGAAGGACTAACATCCCACCAGGGATTTTCTGAGCCAGCCTGAAAGTCCATCCCAGAATTCCCAGAATTAGACCAGTACCTGCCCAGAAATGTCAAGGCCGGACCAACATTCCATCCCAGAATTCCGCTGCCCTAACAATCTGCCCCCAAATCTCAGCACCACACAACCATCCCCCCCATCACAGCTGCCTGAATAGTCTGTTCTAGAATCCTAGGCCATTCCAGAAAGAAAATCATCTAGATGACTTACTACCGAAACCTAAGATGCTAAGAAGTCCCGCATTACGATGACAGAGAAGCCATCAGGATCTGCTTAACGCTGTCCCACGGCAAGGCCTGGGTGCAAGCCCTAGTCTACCTTTTGCCTCCAAATTTGCACTCCAGAGCCACGCTCTGATGGGCTTTCCCAGCAGCCCACCCCAGACCTTCATTATGACCTCTCTGCACCCTCCAAGCCCCCTCCATGCAGGCCTGCAAGGAACCTAGAGACTCCCTCTTGCCAGCCCTGCCCTCAACTTTTCTCCTGGCCAAGCCCGGAGAATGGTGCCCCCCGCTCAGGGCCTCATGCTCTGGGAGCTCCTCCGTGGCTGACAGGTGCACATCTCTCCCGTTCATGACTGCTGGGCCCCGGACACCTCCCGCCCAGGCCCCACAGGCACCTGGAGGGCTGGGCTCAGCGACAGCCGCTTCAGGACTTTCTTCTTGTGCTCATTCAGGAGGCCGTCGATCTTCCGCATGGGCGGGAGGTATAGCTCATCTAAAAGACCCGGAGGGGCATCAGAAGAGCCGAAGCCCCACAATGCATGGGGGGAGGGGGGTGCAAAGGAGGGGTCGGGGACCTTCTCTCCCAGGCCTCAGCTCACCATGTGTGTCCTCCAGGGCCTGGATCATGTCTGGGTCGAGTGCTGTGCTCACCAACATCTCCACGTAGCTCCGGTACATCTCCCGCATCGCCCGGGTCTTCAACAGACGCCCAGGTACTGCCCGCTCTGGGGGGAACAAGATGGGACTTCAGTTCACTATTCCGCCTTCGTTTGAGGCCGCCTGTGTGGCAGACGGTGTTCTAAGTACCAGGCCCAGATTCACAGGGAGTGCCCAGTCTGCTGGAGAAAGTCCCCAAGTACCAGCTTGTACTCTGATGGTGGAGTCACAGGCATTGACTGTTAACAAGTTCAGCCTGGCAAGCCAGGGAAGGCTCGTCCAAGGTCACACAAGAGCTAAGTCTTGACTGATAGGCAAGAGCATTCCAGGCCGGTGAACTTCACGTTTGACTGGTTCAGCGTAGCTTCAATCAAGTCTAAAGAAGCAGCATCATTGGTTTCCAAACCAGTGAATCCAGTCAGAGAGATCGCATCACAAAGAGCAAGACTGAGGGAGGAGGTGGGAGTTGAGACTACACGGGTCATGCAGGCCAGACCTCGCAGGGCCTCCATCCAATATGAGGTGGAGAGAGTAGGGGCTTTTTCTGGTGGGTACTAGGGAGCCATGGGAGAGCTATGAGCAGGGGAGGGGCAAGGGTCAATGTGGAAAGGCACCTCTGAGGACAGGTAGGGGATAGATTGGAAGGATGATACCAGAGGTCAGGGTAATGGACCAGGTAAGAAAAGATGCTGTAGCAGGGCCATAAGGACAGGATCTCGGGCAAGACGACAGGAGGGCCAATGTCTGGGCCAGGGCTACAGGAAAGCGCTGAAGGGCTGGGGACTTCCCAGTCGTGGACGTGAGGGAACAAAGGCTGGAGGCTGGAGATCTGGCCCTCTGACTGCCTAGCCAGTGGGGCTATCCTGTAGATACGGAAATTAGGACAAGGAACTCAGTGGGATCTGGAGGGAGGAGGCTTGGGGGATGTCTGGAGGGGGGCCAGGGAGAAGAAATGAGTGAGGCTCACTGGAAAGCTGAGCCTGCCAAGTGAGAAGTGAAACAACAAGGCCAAGGTCAGGACTTGAGGGACACTCACATGAAACCCAAGAAGTATCGTCGGGGAGAAAAAAGATGCAGGACGGCTATGAACAGCCCTAAAAGATCCCTCAGGAAGAGGCATGAGAAACGTCTGTTTGACTTAACCACATGGAAGGTCCGTGGGGACAGCTGTTTCAGAGGCCAGAGTGACCACTTGGCAGCAGCAATTGGACCCCCAGGCCTTGGCCCAAACCCTCCCATGGCTCCTAACTCGTTCAAGGTAAAATCCTTCCAGTGGGAACGCAAAGCCCTGGGCTTCTTGTCCCTCCAAGGTCTGGTCCTGTTCCTTCTCTGCCCTCACTTCTCACCCTCTCCTCTTACTCACTCGCTCCAGCCACTGGCCTCCTTCCTGATCCCCAGACACGCCCAGCCTGGAATGTTCTCTCTCCCAGTCACCCAACCCCAACCCTGTTGCACTCAGATCTCTGCTCCAGTGTCATTTCCAGAAGCATTCCCCAACTCCCCCATCCCCCGAAAACATCACCCTCTAGAATGCCTGGATACTCTTTACTAAAACCATTTTTCTTTTTTTCTACGTATTTACTATTTTTTTTAATTTTTAAGAATTTTTAAAAATTTTTAAATGTTTATTTATTTATTTTCACATTCATTTATCTTTGAGAAACAGAGTGAGACAAAGCTTGAGCGGGGGAGGGGCAGAGAGAGAAGGAGACACAGAATCTGAAGCAGGCTCCAGGCTCTGACCAAGTGGTCAGCACAGAGCCTGATGTGGGGCTCGAAACCACAAACTGTGAGATCATGACCTGAGCTGAAGTCAGAGGCTCAACTGACTGAGCCACCCAGGTGCCCCAAGAAATTTGTAAAGTCTTTGTTTATTTATTTTTTAAAAAAAAAATTTTTTTTCAACGTTTTTTATTTATTTTTGGGACAGAGAGAGACAGAGCAGGAACGGGGGAGGGGCAGAGAGAGAGAGACACAGAATCGGAAACAGGCTCCAGGCTCCGAGCCATCAGCCCAGAGCCCGACGCGGGGCTCGAACTTACGGATCGCGAGATCGTGACCTGGCTGAAGTCGGACGCTTAACCGACTGCGCCACCCAGGCGGGCCGTTTATTTTATTTTATTTTTTTTTTTATTTAAAAAAAAAATTTTTTTTTTTTAACGTTTATTTATTTTTGAGACAGAGGGAGACAGAGCATGAACGGGGGAGGATCAGAGAGAGAGGGAGACACAGAATCTGAAACAGGCTCCAGGCTCTGAGCGGTCAGCACAGAGCCCGACGCGGGGCTTGAACTCATGGACTGTGAGATCGTGACCTGAGCTGAAGTCGGCCACTTAACCGACTGAGCCACCCAGGCGCCCCGCCCCTGTTTATTTTTAAGAGAGAGAGAGAGAGAGAGAGAGAGCGAGCAGGGGGAGAATCCGGAGCAGGCTCCAGGCTCTGAGCTGTCAGCACAGAGCCCAACACGGGGCTCAAACCCATGAACCGTGAGACTACGACCCGAGCCAGAGTTGGACGCTTAACTGACTGAGCCACCCAGGCATCCACTGAAACTTTTTCTTAACGGCCTTTAAGCCTAGCCAGCCTTACACTGATGCTTCTTCACATTGTTTTGTATTCTGTTACATAACATGTTTATCCAACGGATGGACTCTCCCAAGCTAGACTGGAAGCTCCCATGAGGACACATATTGTTTATTCTGTTCACTGCTGGGACCTCGTTCATGGCACATAGTAAGTGCTCAATAAATATCTGCAAAAAGGGGCCAAGGAAGCTACAGGGGAGGAGACTAAAGAGAGAGAGAGAGCAGACAGTCACTGCAGCATCTTTCTACAACTTCTACGAATACAGGAAAGGAGAGAGCATCAGCTTGTAGCACATGGAGGGTCACCGCTCTCAGACAACCCAGAGTTAGTTTAGTTCTAAGGCCTCCTGGGCTGAGCAAAGCCTTCAGGGCATCCAGACATAGGTCACACTCACCCTACCCTACCCTAGAGGGGCTCCTGGTTGAGTGAGGTGAGGGGAGGCCGACTCAGACCCATACCGACCCCTTGGCAAGGAAACGGCTCCCATAAACGTGTAGAGTTCACTTCCCCCCATTTCAGAAAATTCAGAGCTGTCCACGTGTGTTCAGAGCAGCATTATTCACAATAGCTAAAAAGTGGAAACGATCCAAATTTCCACCAACTGGACGATAGATAAATAAAATGGGGTCTGTCCATGCAGTGGAGTATTATTCAGCCACAAACAGGAACAAAATCCTGATACCTCTACAACATGGATGAACCTCAAAACGTTAGCGAAGTGCAAGAAGTCAATTACCAAAGACTACGTGGTGTGTGATTCCACTTATATGTAATATAAGGCAAATCCAGAGATTGTAAGTAGCTGGTCACTTAGGCCTGGGGGTGTGGGGGGAAGGGAGAAATGGGAGTGATAACCAAGGGGTACAGGGTTTCTTTTTGGGATACTGAAAGTGTTCTAGAATTGATCGCCAAGATGGATGGATAACTCTATGACTATACTAGAAACCACTGAATTATACGTTTCAAATAGGTTTATTATATGGCATGTTAAAGTTAAACTTAAATTTGTAAGCTGTTGAAGAAAAAGGGAAAAAAAATTGAGGGCCAGGGAAGGAAAGACCTGCAAATCTAGGCCTTTGCTAAGTCTCCTCCCTTGTGGCACCTTCACAACCTGTCTTTAACTGCTTCCACCTGGCCTGATTTAGCATGGCACTACCCAGTTAAAAATAAAGAAAAAGAAGACTACATTTCCCAACCTCCCTTGCAGCTAGATGTGGCCACGTGATAGAGTTCCAGCCAATGGGACAGGAGAGGTAGGATGTGGGCCACTCCCAGATCTGGCACTTAATTTTTTTTTTTTCATTTTTTTTTTTCAACGTTTATTTATTTTTAGGACAGAGAGAGACAGAGCAGGAACGGGGGAGGGGCAGAGAGAGAGGGAGACACAGAATCGGAAACAGGCTCCAGGCTCTGAGCCATCAGCCCAGAGCCTGACGCGGGGCTCGAACTCCCGGACCGCGAGATCGTGACCTGGCTGAAGTTGGACACTTAACCGACTGCGCCACCCAGATCTGGCACTTAAAAGGAAGGTGTAATGATTCACTCCTTGGTCCTTGAGTCCTTTCCTACTGGCAGGACCTCAGCTTTTGGGGCTGCTGGGCTGCCTCTGACCTGGGGGAAGGCAGAGCGACAAGAGTAAAGGAAACTGGGACCCTGGACAACCTTGTGAAGAGCCTCTGATTTTCCAAGAGATTCCCACCTTCAGCAGGGCTTTGATGAAAGAGAATTCTCTCTTCTTTAACCGTGTGTATGCTTAGTCTCTGTTAAAACGGCTTCCCCTGCCCTATTCCTAAAAAGACATGTGACCTCAGGCAAGTCACATCAACTCTTGGTGTCTCGGTTTCCTCATCTTTAAAATGAGGAAAATTCTATAGGACCTACCTCTCAGGATTTGTGTAAAGATAAAACAAACCAATGTGTAAAATATTTAAAACGATGGCCTGGCACCTGGTAAGCACTCAATTAAAAGGCGGCTGTTATATTTACTGTGTGTGTGTGTGTGTGTGTGTGTGTGTGTGTGTGTACGTGTGTATTTTGTTGCTGTTACTGTCACCACAAACCAGACATCATTCTAGGCAATGGAGCTTATCTTTGGTGCTTTACTATAGGTGAGTACTCTCCTATATGTTTTATCTGTCATTAATCTATTTTATAAGTGAAGACACTACAGCATAAAGAGATGATGCCTCTTTCCTGGAGTCACACAACGAGTCACAGGGAAAACCACAACCTCTGGGCCTCCAGGACAGACACTGGTCCCCCATGTTCCTCTGCCCTCAGAACCTACTTCCTTTTTTTAAGATTTTATTTTTAGGGACTCCTGGGTGGCTAGGTCAGTTAAACGTCTGACTTTGGCTCAGGTCACGATCTCACGGCTCATCAGGCTCCCTGCTGTCAGCATAGAGCCCGCTTTGGATCTTCTGTCTCCCTCTTCTCTGCCCCTCCCCCACTAGCACGCGTTCTCTCTCTCTCTCTCTCTCTCAAAACTAAACATTTAAGGGGCGCCTGGGTTGCTCAGTTAAGCGTCTGACTTGGACTCAGGTCATGATCTCACGGTTCATGAGTTCGAGCCCCGCATCGGGCTCTGTGCTGATGGCTCAGAGCCTGGAGCCTGCTTCGGATTCTGTGTCTCCCTCTCTATCCCCTCTCCGACTAGTGCTCTGTCTCTGTCTCTCAAAAATAAATAAAGGTTAAAAAAAAAAATTAAACATTTAAAAAATAAAAACGAGGGGCGCCTGGGTGGCGCAGTCGGTTAAGTGTCCGACTTTAGCCAGGTCACGATCTCGCGGTCCGTGAGTTCGAGCCCCGCGTCAGGCTCTGGGCTGATGGCTCAGAGCCTGGAGCCTGGTTCCGATTCTGTATCTCCCTCTCTCTCTGCCCCTCCCCCGTTCCTGCTCTGTCTCTCTCTGTCCCAAAAATAAATAAACGTTGAAAAAAAAAATTAAAAAAAAATAAAAACGAATAAGGATTTTATTCTTAAATGATCTCTACACGCAATGTAGAGGGCTTGAATTTACAACGTCAAAATCAAGAGTCACACGCTCCACCCACTGAGCCAGCCAGGGGCCCCATAACATTTCTGTCCTAAGACAAATCAGTGCAGCATTGAAGAACAGGCCTGAGGCTTCACTGGCCACATCCCAACTCGGGTGGGACGCCACACCCCAGCCATGTTATGTGCTCCTGGTGCCTCAGTCTCCTCATCTGTACATGAGGGCAGTAACGGTATCTACTTTGTAGCACTGCTACAAAAATTAAACAAGTGAATTCATCGTGTGCAGAGCAGTCATCCAGTCAGGGGCCACGTGACTGACACATATTGCCATTATTTCAATTATTGTCACTGTCTCACCGATACCACCCGGAGCCCTCTGGACAGCGCTCACCCACGCCTCCTTCTGATGCCCCGGATTCTCTTCCTCTTGCCTCCCCACCCGCCCTGTGTGGCTGCCTAGGGACTCACCGTCCTCGCTGGGTGCTCCCGGGGATGACTCGGAGTCCGAGGAGCTGCCTGGTGGACCCCCACCCGCCGAGGCATTTCCTGCCGCCTCCTTCAGCCACTTCTTCCTCTTCTTGGGGGGTGGCTCGGCCTTCACCTTGGTGGGCCGGGCCTTGGGCAGCCGGGAGGTGGCGGGCTGGCCCGCGGTGAGGCTCCGCTCAGGCCGTGTCTGCCGCCCGCCCGCGCTCCGCTCGCCCCGTAGCGGCCGCTCCCCACGCGTCACCCGCTCCTTCTCCTTCTCCTTCTCCTTCTCTTTCTCCTTCTCCTTCTCCTTCTCGACAGGCCGAGGTGGGGATGGCTTCTCAGGGGCGGGGGGCTCGGGCGCAGCTGTCTCAGGCGTCTGCTCTGGGGGCTTCTCACAGACAGTCTTATCAGGGGTCTCTGGCTTAGGAGGTGGTGCTGGCGCCTTGGGAGGCGGGACAGAACTGGCCCCAGAAGACGCAGGGCCCTTGGCCTGCCCAGAGCGCCTGGTAGGGAACACGGAAGGGACTGTATGCAGTCAGCAGCCCCTACGAAACCCAAATTCTCCTCTTGAAATCCCCCTGCCTCGCCAGCAGCTCTAAGCACAGAACCAGCTTCCCCTCTTGCCATCTGTTCCCTCTCGGGGTCTCTGCCTGGCCCCCCTGCCCCAGACTGGAGTCTCTTTCTCTCTGGGTCTCTGTCACCCACCCTGTGTCCACTCTCCCTGACTCTGCCTCTTCTCTTGAATGATCCAACCCCATGCCTGTAGACCCTGCCCACCAACTGCCCGCCCCTCGGCTCCCCGTGGTACCTGACGGGCACTGGGGGCCGATGCCAGGGTTTCCGAGCACAGACCCTCACATAATCCTTCTTGTTGACGTTTTCCAGGAACTTTACGTAAAGGCGCTGATACCGGTTTTTCGCGTCCCCAAAATACCCCAAATACTATGGAGGGAAAGAGGCACAGGAGGAACTCCTTCGTCCACCCCAGCCAGGCAGCCGGATACCAAGACTCCCACCCCACCCAGGGCCCCCGCGCAGCCACAGGAGCCACTGGAAACGGAGCCCCCCTGCTGGACTATACCCGAGACTAGGCATGAATCACAGCCATGCGTGAGGAGGACCCCGGCTTCCAGACCCCCCCCCCCTCCCACCCGGGGCTGTTGACCCCTCACTCCCCACCCCCCGGGCAGGCTTACATTACTGGTGGCACAAAACTGCCGCTGTCCGTCCTTGATCTCCGGAGTGAACTTCTGCAGCAGCGCCTTCTGCACTCGCCAGATGGGTGGGGGCTCACGCCCCGTCTGCAGTGCCAGCTGAGGAGGGGTGCAGTGAGGCCAGCAAGGTCAGCCCTCGTTCCTGTCCTTCCTGCCCCCCAATTCCTGGCCCGATGTCCTCCCTCTATACCCGCTTAAGAGAAAAGGGACTGAGGTCGACAAGCCATCCATCAACGAACACTGACAGCCAGATGTCTTCTGGCCGTGTGATGTTCTCAGCCCTGGGGAGGCACCTTGAGTCTAGCCACGTCCTCCTGTGGCTTACCCCAGTCCTTGCAGTCAAGGCTATTGGTTCTTGGGCTGCAAAGTTTTGGTTATAAAAAGTTCACGGTGGGATGGCATAAGCCTCTGTCGCGACTTAACGTCATGACTGACTCCTGAGCGCACACCCACCATTTTCCAGATACCGTGCTGGACCCCTGGGTCCAGTGATGAATAAGACTGACGCCTCTCATGGGGTCTTCGTCAGAGAAGTGACAAGATAGACAAGTCGATAAATGAAATAGGGCGCAGTGGAGGCTTGTGCCGAGAACAGACAGGTGACAGTTTCCCAGAAACCATGTATTTGATCAGCAAATCGACAACAGGGCAAGACACGGTGAGGGTAAGGCCCCCCCTTCTCCACGCCCCCTCCACGCTCAGATAACCTCTCCACAACTCCGAGACTTGTGTGACCCTCAGCTGGACACTGGAAACTGAAGGATGTGGGCCAGACCCAGTATCTAATCTGGGGGAGTGAGGGCAGTAGCAGGAAAACCAGACAGGGCACAAAAAAATAACAGCACCGAGCAATAAACGTGTTAATGGCAGACCCCCTCGTGGTCTGTGGGTTTGAGCCCCGCGTCAGGCTCTGTGCTGACAGCTCAGAGCCTGGATGGAGCCTGCTTTGGATTCTGTGTCTCCTCTCTGACCCTCCCCCACTCATGCTGTCTCTGTCTCTCAAAAATGAATAAACGTTAAAAAAAAAAAAAGCATTAAAAAAAATAAGGACTGGGGCACCCGGGTGGCTCAGTTGGTTAAGTCTCCAACTTCGGCTCAGGTCATGATCTCAGTTTGTGAGTTTGAGCCCTGCGTCAGGCTCTGTGCTGACAGCTTGCTCAGAGCCTGGAGCCTGCTCCGGATTCTGTCTCCCTTTCTCTCTGCCTCTGCCCCACTCACACTCTGTCTCTTGTCTCTCTCAAAAATAAATAAACATTAAAAGAAAATTTTTTAATAAAAAAATAAAAAAAATAAGGACCTCACATGCAATCTGAATCCAAGAACGCTTCGTGGAAGAGGGGATACCTAAATGAGCCCCAGATGGACAATGTCTTCTATGAGGGAGACCAAGCAATGACACAGGACAGCATGTGTGACAGTTGTGCGTCTAGAAGAAAGCAGCTAACGCACTATATAAGAACATGGGAGGCGCCTGGGTGGCTCAGTCGGTTGAACGTCTGACTTCGGCTCAGGTTATCTCATGGCTCGTGGGTTCGAGCCCCGCTTTGGGCTCAGTTCTGACAGTTCAGAGCCTGGAGTCGAGTCTGTGGCTCCCTCTCTCTCTGCCACTCCCCTCCCCTTGCAAAAATAAACATTTAAAAAAAAAAGTTAAGAATACGGATGCTACGGGAAATGTGCACTAGGTATTGTGATAACCCAGAGAGGCACGAAAGGTAGTCCTTGCGTTCAAAGAATCCATACTCAAGTGATAAACAGGATACAGATGGTAACTCCAATTGATTGGTCATGGCTGCCCTGAAAGCCAGGCATGGCCGGAGAAGTGCTGAGATCAATTAATGATGTCTGGCACTGGCAGCAGCTGTAATACTGGCGTTGGTGTGCCAAGCTATCTACTACCCACTCTTAGTTGGAGTTAGTTGTTTTCACCTCCATGATTAAAAAAAAAAAATTTTTTTTTTAATGTTTATTTATTTTTGAGAGAGAGACAAAGCATGAGAAGGGGAGGAGCAGAGAGAAAAGGAGACACAGAATCCAAAGCAAGGTCCAGGCTCTGAGCTGTCAGCACAGAGCCTGACACGGGGCTTGAGCTCACAGACCATGAGATCATGACCTGAGCGGAAGTCAGACGCTCAAGTGACTGAGCCGCCCAGGCGCCCCTCACCTCCGTGATTTTTTGTGTCCCTCAGATCAGCTAGGGGAGTGCAAAAAAGGGATTACAATAACCTGATGAAAATGAGGTCTCAAAATGCTCTCGGCTTAAAATTACAAGAGGCAGGATGAGACAAGGATGCCAGGGTCCTGGCCCCAAGTCCTTTTTCCCAGGCTGCTATGTGGTTCCCAGTCCTTCCTCTCGGTGACCTTGGGAAGCCAGGTCAGAGGCCCAAGGATTGAAAAGTTCCTTTCAGACCACATCCTGCTCAGCTCCAAACCCCTGTAGGGCCCCCAGTGCAAGCTCCACAGTCTGGCACAGCGAAACTTTGCCTCAGTTTCCTTTTTCTCCTCCAGCCCCTGCCCAGCACGCTATCCAGACCCCTCAGAGTTCAGCAGATGAACCCCAGCCTTTCTGACCCCCAGATTTTTGCATATGCAGTGCCCCCCATCAGGGGTGCCTTTTCCCCTCTCAATGTGAATATGAAGTTCTCAGAAGTCATCAGAGCATCCTTCCCACCCGGGGGGAGCCCACCCCCTCCTCAGTCTCCTCCCACTACCTAATCTGCCTCTTCTGAGTCTATTGATTCTCTCATTGGACACAGGTCCCCTGGCTCACCACATCCCAGTCGAGCTTGGTGTCTTTCCCAAAACCACTCTGCCTCCCTGCCACCATCGTGCCCAATCCCTGGTATCATCCTTGCCTGATCTCCAATCAAGGCCGGTCAGTCCCCAGGCTGTCCTTCCTGCCTCTCCTCATGTCGATCAGATCACTGACCACACCCACTTCCCCTTATTAGGGAAGCCAACATGCCCAAAGCCCCTGCCCCTGCCCCTGCCCGACGGAAGCCAGAGCCGATTGGAGGAGACCTAACCAGGCAGCCAATCAGGAAGCAAATCATCTTGGCCCCAAATGCAGAGCTGGACCAATCAGATTCTCTTTTGGGAATCTGAACTCTGACAAGCAGAGACCAGGGCAGGAAGCAAGCAGCAAGATGAGAATGAGCCAGAAACACCTAGCAGGGTGGGAATAAAAAAGCTTTATGGTCCGTTCACAGGGAATCAGGGTCACAGGACTGAGGTGGTGGACAGACTGCCATCAGGCCTAGACATCTCCCCAGCCACCTCCCCGCTGGCGAGAAGCCCTAGCAGCTGCCGGAAAACCCAGAGAGGAGTCTCAAGCAGGCGCCCGTTGATCTCACTCCAGCATAACCCGGCCCCTGGCTCACCTTCCCAGCCTTGGCACTCACTTCCAGCCACTCAACCCCTTGAGCCACAAGGACAACGCATTTTTGCTCATGACACGAGCTTTGCACCCTGCTACCTCCACCCGGACCGCCTTTCCCCGTACATTTCCCTACCCCATAAACTCTTACCGTGCTCAGGGTCTACATCCTGCTAAATCTTCCACATCCCCAAGAACTGGGAGTTAATATTTTCACTCTCATTTTAGAGATGGGGAAGCTGAGGCACGGAAGGGGGCTAACCCCGCGCTTTCTAATTCAGCTGCCCCGAGTACGGTCCACAAGTGTAAAATACACACTGGGTGTCAAAGACTTGATATGGGAATACTGTAAAACATCTCAGGAGCTTTATCTACGTTGATGACATACTGAAATGATGGCTTTAAATACACTGTTACAGAAAATACAATGTGGCCAATCTCACCCATCTTTGAACTTGTTTGTTTTTTAAGAAGGCTCCATGCCCAGCATGGGGCTTGAACTCACAACTGTTGAGATCAAGAGTCCAGTGCTCGGGACCTCTGGGGGGCTTAGTCAGTTAAGAGTCTGACTCTCGGTTTCAAGCTCAGGTCATGATCTCGCAGTTTGTGGGTTCAAGCCCCATGTTGGGCTCCATGCTGACAGCGCGGAACCTGCTCGGGATTCTCTCTGTCCCTCTCCAGCTTGAGCTCTCTCTTAAATAAATAAACTTAAAAAAAAAAAAAAGTCATGTGCTCTACTCATTAAGCCAGCTCCCCTATCTTTTAAGTGTGGGTACAAGAAAGCTTATTTTTAAATATTTTAAAAATGTTTATTTATTTTTGAGAGAGAGGGAGACAGAGCACGAGCAGGGAGGAACAGGCATAGGAAGACACAGAATCCAAAGCAGGCTCCGGGCTCTGGCTCCAGGCTCCGAGCCGTCAGCACAGAGCCCAACGCGGGGCTCAAACTCACAAACCGGGAGATCACTACCTAAGCTGAAGTCGGGACGCTTAACCGACTGAGCCACTCAGGCACCCCTGGATACGAGAAAGTTTAAAATGACGTATATGGTTCACTGATATTTCTACTGGACTATCATTGTTCTTGACCAGTGGCCTGTTGCCCATTTTTACACACCTACCAGCTAAAAATGGTTCCTAATTTTTAAAGGATTGTGAACAAAACAAAACAAGAATATGTAGCAGAAACCCTCTGACCTATAAAGCCCGAAGTATTTATTGGCTGGCCCTTCACGGAAAAAGTTACCCAAGCTCTGCACTAGGTTCGCCCAAGAGCACTGAGGTGAGTAACAGAAGGGAAAGTTTTAGGACACCTACTGTGTGCCACCCCCGGTTCCATAAAGCCCCAGGCAAGCATTAATGCCTGGATCCTCCCGTTACCTGAGGGAAGAAATGAGGAAACGGAGGGTCAGGAAGGGTCAACACCAGCCCAGCCCAGAAGTGGCTGAGATTTAAGCCTGTCAGGTTAACGCCAAAGCTGGGCTCTCAGTAACGATGCCACCAGCCTGCCCCGACTCCAAGCACACAAACGAGTCTCCGATGTTTGCATGAGTGGTTCAGTCCTGGGGCTGTGTGTCCCCCATTGTAATGCACACTCGTGTTGTATTTTAAGCATCTGAATCCTTGCCCGGCCCCGTGCCAGCTGGGAGGTGGTGTCAGAAAGCTGTGGCTCCTATCCCGGCTCGGCACCCACCAGCCGAACGAGTCCCTCTCTCTGAACGTGAACTTCCTCATCTGTAAAAGCTCTGTTATTCTGGCCCAGCGCGGGGCGCCCAGCAGCATCCGCCGCTGTCACTGTCAATGTTTTGACAGAATGGACAGAGAAAGGCTGAATCTGGTACTGAGAGCCCAGGCTCCTGGGGCCAACAGAGCTGGTGTCAGTCCCCAACCATGAAAGTCTAGGAAGGCTACTGTACCACTCTACGCCTCAGTTTCCTTCCCTGTAAAACGGGGCTAGCAATCCCTATCGTGAAGGAGAATTATGAATATAAAACTTGGAGACAGACAATGGCGATAGTTACATAACGATGTGAATGTACCTAATGCCACCGAATGGTACGCTTAAAAATGGTTAGAATGACGGGCCGCCTGGGTGGCTCAGTCAGTTAAGCGGCCGACTTCGGCTCAGGTCATGATCTCGCGGTCTGTGAGTTCGAGCCCCGCGTCGGGCTCTGTGCTGACAGCTCAGAGCCTGGAGCCTGTTTCAGATTCTGTGTCTCCCTCTCTCTGACCCTCCCCCGTTCATGCTCTGTCTCTGTCTCAAAAATAAACGTTGAAAAAAAAAATTAAAAAAAAATGGTTAGAATGACAAATGTCATGGTATATACAGGCTACCACAATTAAGAAATAAAGATCAAACTAAATTCTATGGGGGCACCTGAGTGGCTCAGTGGGTTAAGCGTCTGACCTTTCTTTTTTTTTTTTTTCAGAGAGAGGGCTCAAGTGAGCGAGGGGCAGAGAGAGAGAGAGAGAGAGAATCCCAGGAGGGACAGAGGGAGAGAGAAAGAGAGAGAGAAATGGGGGGCTCACCCAATGTGGACTCAAACTCACGAACCATGAGGTCATGACCTGAGCCGAAGTCAGATGCTAAATGACTGAGCCACCCAGGTGCCCCCGCGTCTGACTCTCGATTTCGGCTCAGGTCTTGATCCGGGGTTTGTGAGATCAAGCCCCTCATCGGGCTCTGTGCTGACATCACGGAGTCTGCTTGAGATTCTCTTTCTCTCTCTCTCTCTCTCTCCCCCCTCTCTCTGCCCCTCCCCCACTTGTGCTCTCTTAAAATAACTTAAAAAAAAAAAAACGACTAAAAATAAGACTACACTCTCAACAATAGCTAAATTATGGAAAAAGCCTAAATGTCCACTAACTGACGAATGGATAAAGAAACTGTGGTTTATATACACAATGGAATACTACGTGGCAATGAGAAAGAAATGAAATCTGGCCTTTTGTATCAACGTGGATGGAACTGGAGAGCGTTATGCTAAGTGAAATAAGTCATATAGAGAAGGACAGATTCCATATGTTTTCACTCCTATGTGGATCCTGAGAAACTTAACAGAAGACCATGGGGGAGGGGAAGGGAAAAAAAAATGGTTAGAGAGGGAGGGAGCCAAAGCATAAGAGACTCTTAAAAACTGAGAACAAACTGAGGGTTGATGGGGGGTGGGAGGGAGGGGTGGGTGGGTGACGGGTATTGAGGAGGGCGCCTGTCGGGATGAGCACTGGGTGTTGTATGGAAACCGATTTGACAATAAATTTCATACTAAAAAAAAAAAAAAAACCTTAAAAAATAAAATAAATAAAAATAAAGATAAGACTGTAAATAACACATTAAGTTCATCTCCCAAAGTACACGAGATAATAAAGCATAACACGAGTTATTCACCTTATAATTAATTCATCCCGCAACGTCTCCGTCTGAAGAAACAACACCCGAGATTAAATTAAACGCGATGACGTACATCAAGGGCCACACGTGTTCCTGGCCCCGTAATCAATACCCAGTCCGTGACAGTGACTAATATGAAGAAGGAGCTTAGTCTTCAGGGTCACCATCAAGGGAACCATGGCTTGCTGACCCACCAAGCACTTGCTCAGTCTCCTGTTCTGGGAGACGCACTGCACGAGCGCCTGAAGTCACCTACCCTCACCAAGCACCCCTGCTATTAATCCTCTGGTCCAAACCTATCTGTCCCATGAACCGAGTGGAGCAGAGATCGGCAAACTTTTTCCGTCATGGAGCAGAAAAGAAAGATTCTTGGCTTTGTGGGTCAGCTAGCCTCTGCCTCAACCATCTCACCCCGCCGCGATATGGGCGCTAGAGGATTTGGAAACGTCTGGGCATGGCTCGGTGCCAATAAAACGTTATTTATAGGAAGAGGTCGTGGGCTGCACTTGGCCCATCCAGGCCAGTTTGCCAACCTCTGGAGTAGCGTAACTGGGAGCAGGGAACGCCGCGATCTGTATACAGTGTTTAAGATGTGGCCTCACGCTCCCAATTCATTGGCTACTCAATTTACAGACTACCTCGGCATGCGCGCGCATTCACAGGTATATTCTGTCGATTCCACACGCGTCCACCAACACGGCATACCTTGCCAAGTCACCACTCTCTTGGCTTGTGCCATTAAATTAGAAGCTTCACCGAGACCAGGACCTGCCTCCTGGAACTCCAGCCCCCACAATACCTGCAGTAAATGTTAACCATCGCTCTCCTTTATGGGACACACACGCCCCCCGCATCTCAGAGCCCCGCATGTCCTCTGGATGTTCTGGCCCCATCGGCCTGTGAATTCGGGGCCTGTCACCCGGCAGGCATTCCATAGCCGCTGAGGGACCAAACCCCCGGGCCCAGCGTGCCATGCCGGGGACTCACCTTGAGGGAAGGGATGTCCTCGGCGCGGATGACGAACTCGTCACGCTCCCGGAAGATGCCCTCCCCGCCGCTCTCGCCCGCCTCCTCGTCCGTCTCCCCGCACACGGCTGCCGTCTCCTGCTTCTTGGCCAAGTGCAGGGGCCGGGCGTCCGGAGGCTCGGGCTCCTCGGGGGACGGGGCAGGGGGCTCCTCCGGCGCGGGGGCGGCCGGCGGGGGCGGGGGCGGGGCGGGCGGCGAGGGCAGGGGCGGCGGGGCGGGCGGCGAGCTGGGCGCGGGGGCCACCAGCGGGGGCGGCGAGGGCAGGGCCGGCGGTGGGGGTGGCGGCGGCGGCGGTGGCTGCGGCGTCGGGGCGGGGGGCGGCGAGGGCGGGGGCTTCTCCTCCAGCAGCGGGGGCTCTGGGGGCGAGAGGGGCGTCAGGGCGGACTACGGCACCCACCGGCACCGCGAGGCCCCCTCGGCCCTCACCGCGCAGGTCCCTCAAGGCCGCTGTCACTGTCAATCAGTATCAGCCCCTACCCTCCTCTCCAGCGTCCCAACACAGCCAGCCCCCTTCCTGCTGTGCACCCCCACATCCCTCCTGATCAACGGAAACTGTTCTCCACCGAGCACCCTAACACCCATCTCTGCTGCAAATCCCGCTCACCTCCACTTCTTATTCTTCTGCTCTTGCCCTTCCTCCTAATCAGGGCTCCTGAGGCTGCTTACCTGTCGCCTGTCCCCTCCCCGACTTTCCTTGTTATTTTTTTTCCAGATTTTATTTTTATGTAATCTCTACACCCGAGATGGGACTGGTACCCACAACCCTGAGATCAAGAGTCTCCTGCTCCACAGACTGAGCCAGTCAGGTGCCCTTCCCCTCCTGGACTTCTATTTATTTTTTAATGATTTTTTATTTATTTTTGAGAGAGAGAGAGAGAGCGCGAGCGCGCGGGTGAGCGGGGGAGGGGCAGAGAGAGGGAGACACAGAATGCCAAGCAGGCTCCGGGCTCTGAGCTGTCAGCACAGAGCCCAATGCAGGGCCTCGAACTCATGAGCTGTGAGATCATGACCTGGGCCGAAGTTGGACGCTTAACGGACTGAGCCACCCAGGCGCCCCGCTCTGGGACTTTTAATACCCACCTCTGCCTGAGGAGGCCAAAGGAAGACTATTCCCTTAACTTCTCTCTCCAGTGTCCTAATAAGCCTTCCCACCCAAACGTGGTGCTCTGTCCCCACCCCTCTTCCCAGTCTCGAAATACTCTCCCCTTCTGTCCCTTATATTGTAGCATTACTCAATGTCCCCCTCCCCCGCCCCCACTCCCCATTAAAACCAGTCCTCTCTGGGGACGCGTGGGTGGCTCAGTCAGTTAAGTATCTGACTCCTGATTTCCGCTCAGGTCAGGATCTCACAGTTCATGGGATCGAGCCTTGCACCGGGCTCTGCGCTGACATTGCAGAGCCTGCTGGATTCTCTCTCCTTCTCTCTTTGCCCCCACACCCTTGCTTGCCTGCACATACACTCTAAACACATAAACATTAAAAAACAAAAAATCAGTCCTCTCTTGTCTCACCCCAGACCCTTCCTCATCCTTCAACGGTCTCCAACCCCAGTCCATCTCCCCCTTGCCCTCACCCCAAGTCCCTCCAAAGCTCCTTGCCCTGTCCTGATGTGGCTCCTAGTTCCCAAATGCCATTCACCAGCCCTTGCACCTCTTCTCTTGTTCCGGAACGTCCCTTCCAATGCCAACAGTTCAACTCCCCCAAAGCCCTTCTGCTAGGTCAAAATCCCTCCAGGAGACCCCCTTCCCAGCTCCAGAGGACCTTCTGAGCCCCTGAAACCCATTTCCCACACCTCATGCCCATCTGAGTCCAGAAACACCGCTCAGTTGCCTCAAAGCCCTTGCTGGCTCTCACCTCCCATCTTCCACCTTCCGTCCCAATTCCCCAAGCATTCACTCTGCACCTCTTCCTCCTCATTTCCTGCTCAGGGGGTCTTGTCCTCCTCCCCCCAAGCTCTCCCTGCCCTTCCCTCAGACTGCTCTCTACTCTCAAGATCATTAATGCCCTTTACTTCCCACTGAACTCTCCAAGGGCTTTTCTAACGGCCCCCTCTACTGCCTTAAAATCCCTCCTAGTGCCTAAAACTGCTTCCTCTCAAGCCGTGTCCTGAGCTATGAGCCTTCCAAGGTTCTTGAACCCCAATACTCATTCCCATTTCAGCGAACCCTGACACTCTGTTTGTTCAGAAGCCCCCGGCATTTCTTCTCACCTCTGCCCTTCAGCCTCCCTCTCCATTTCCCACTCTTCTGCAACCTCCTAGAAGTGCTCTCCCTTCCCTAGGACACCTCTGAGCCCTCAAACCCTCATTAACTGCCCCCGCTGCCTTCCTCCGAATCAATGCCTTCATTCCCTCTCCAGTGAAGCACCTTAAAATTTGCCCAAAGCCTCTCTCAGGACAGAACACCATCCAGACCCTGCCATACCCCCAGCCTTTCCCTCCTGCCCCCCCCCCCCCATGAGACCCAACTAGTCAATGTTCCAGTCTCTTTCAACTACCCTCCCCAAGTCTCTCCCTACCCCCAGATACCTTTCTGTCCTTTGCCATACATCTCTAAATCCCAGCTCCTTCTCAGATCCCATATCCTCACCAGTTTTAAAAGCTCTCTCAGTACCCTGTCACCCACTTGTCCCTATCACTTATAACCTGCCCCATTTCCCACATTCTCCAGTGCCCACCTTGGGGCCCTTTAGCCCACTTAGCATCTGTGGGCAAATTAGAAAATGCTACCTTTCTTACTAAAAACACCTGTTTGCCCTCAATTAACAAGTTACTTTCATAAACAAGAGAATCTACTTCATCTACGTGAACAATGTCCTTTAAACAGTGCACAACCTTACCCTGTGACCTGAACAACAGGAAAGCCCCTTCCCGCCCCCAAACCATCATCCCCAAGCTCACCGGGTGTGCCATTGCTGCTAGGGAGCCCCGGGAGTGGGGGAGGCCCTGGCACTGAAGCCTCAGTTGCCAAGGAGGGCACATCTGGGGTGGAAGTGTCCTTAGGCCCAGCGAGGGGTGGGTCATCAAGAGCGGAGATGGCTGAGGAGATGCTCTCCTGCAGGTCCCGGTTCTTGGCCACAGAGTCTTCTTCGTCCGAGGAGAAGGAGGGCAGCGTCTCCAGGTTGCGCTTCAGCTCCTCATCCAGCCGTTTGCAGGGCGAAGGGCAGCCCAGCCCTAGCCCCTCGCTCTCGGCCGCCTCCAGTGCGCCCCCCAGCCCGAAGGCGCCGGCAGGCGGGGGGTGTGGCACAGTGGGGGCGGCAGGGGGCTGGGGCTGCAGGCCCCGGGCCGGCACAGAGGGCGGCACGCTCTTGGGGGGGCTGAGTGGGGGCGTCAGGCCGGCCTGATAGAGTGGCGGATGACGCTTGCCTGACTTGAGGAAGTCCAGGAAGGAGGCCATGAAGCCGGACTTCATCTCTGGCTGCTTTTCTTCCACCTCCTTGATCTTGGCCTCAATCTTCTCCCGAGTCAGGCTGGAGTCCAGGCTGTTGTGGTCAGCTCCAGATACAGCGTCGCCTGACGAGGCTCCCAGACCCTCACCGGCCTTGGGCACAGACAGCTTGATCTAGATATTGGGGCGATGGGGAGTCAGGACCCACGGATCTGGGGCCCCAAGTCCCCTCCCCCATCAGAAGCAGGAGCGCAGGCCCCCAACCCTAAGACCCAGGTCAAATTCCCACTTTCAGCCTGTAGAACTCTAGAATTCAAGCCCACAGACCCCTTCTGATTCCAGAACAGGACTGGAGCTCCTCCCTCGATGCTCCCTGATCTTCCTTTGCTTACAGCCCAGGAACCCAATCTCCAGACCCTCCACCCGCACCCCCAAGACGCAGGAATCTAGGAACCCCCAATCGCTGGTCCTTTAAGACCTAGCACCTAAGAACCTAAGCTCCAATAACCTGTACCTCCCTCCCTCCAGACCCCAAAGTGTCAATTCTCAGATCCCTCCAACAGTGGAAGCCTGGAATCCCAGCCCAGAGATGCATTTCCTCACAAGTTTCAGGAACGTAAACCACAGCCCCCATCACGCCCCAGAACCTCAACCGTGGCCCCAACCCTCCGCTTTCTTGAAAACTTAAGCCATCCAGACCCCAGTCCCCCTCACCTTAAGTGGCTTCAGGGGCTCCAGCCGTGTGCCCCCTACCTCCTCGGCCTTCCTGCCCCGACCACGGCCCCGGCCCCGAGGTTTCTTGGCTCCATCAGTGGGTGTGGAGGCTGAGGCTGGCCCAGCAGTGGTGGGGACCTCCAGCGGGCGGATCCGGGGCCTACCCCGGGGCCGGGGTGGGCCATCACGCTTGGCCTTTGTCGGCTTGCGGCCACGGCGCCTGGGGCCATCCGGGCCTGGGTTGGGTGGACAGAAGTCGATGTCACCCAGGGGTGAAAGGGCCGGGCGGGAACGGCAGCTGGACACCAGGTCGGGCAGGCGCCGAGGGTTGAGGCGGATATCAGCGGGCACATCGGCCTTGTCCTCATCCGCCTCAAACTCGTACTCCTGGGCGTACAACTTCTTGGGCGTCTGGAAGGGCGGGTCGCGGCGCCGTAGCAGGTGGAAGGAGGACGTCTTGAGCAGCTTCTTTGGCTTGGTAGAGCAGAAGATGGGTGAGGTCAAGCCTCCCTTGGGCTCGGAGGCAGGTGGCGGCGGTGGAGGGGGAGGCGGGGGTGGCGGGGCCGCCTGGTGTGGCCCACTCTGGATCAGGCCCAGAGGCTCGGCATTGACCGTGGAGGGCAGCTCAGGCGGTTTGTTGGGGTCCAGGCCCAGGCCCGGCGTCTCAGGCCCAGCTCCAGACGCCCGGCTAGGGCAGTAGGGCCCATAGGGATCATAGGCAGGGGGGCCTGGAGGCGGCCCAGTCCCCGCCTTGGGGTCACCCTCGTCCTCAGGCGGCCCGGCCTTGCCATAGTCGTCTGCCGCCCCTCCGCCGAACATCTCCTCCATGGTGGGGAAGAAGCTGCGCTCCTCGTCTTGGAGCAAGGAGTCAGGAAAACAGATGGACGTGAGTGGCACAAAGCGGGGGGCCTTTGTGCCTTGCGGGCTGGGGCTGCGGTAGGCACCTGAGGGATCCTTGCCCTCGGTATTAGGTGGGCCTACGCCAGTGTCACCAGGCCCTGGGGGCAGTGGCTCCAGGGCCCCAAGCAACTCCTGCATAGCGCCTGGGGGCTCCAGACTCTCCTCGGGTCGCAGGCGGGGGCTGGGGGCACCAGGCTCCAGGCCGTGGCTTCGGAGGTGGGCCTCAAGCTGGAGGGGCATGGGTGGCGGAGGTGGGGGCGGCGGCGGGGGCGCCTGGGGCGCCCCATCACGGGTGGCTGGCTCAAGGAGATGAACGCCAACCTTGGGGGCACTGGGAGAGGGGCTGGGGGCGTGGCTAAGGACAGAAGGGAGCAGTTGTGGTGGGGGAGGCGGAGGCAGCACCAGTGGGAGGTCAGGGCCCCCGGCCTCCAGGAGGAGGCCGTGGGGTGTGGGCTGGGCAGGCTGAGCCGTGGGAGGTGGGGGCGGCGGGCTCTTTTGGAGAAAGGCCCCCAGCTCCTTGGCACCTGCCCCATAGTGGACCACTGAGGTGGCCAGCCCCTCGGGTGTCTCGCCACTTCGTTCCGGCCCTTTCTTCTTCTCCTTCAGCCTCCCCAGGCCCAGCTCCAGGGCTGCTGTGGCACCCTCGTCGAGGCTGGCACTCGTCCGGATGACACTCTGCAGATGATACCTCTGGGGGTCTTCCTTGGCCAGCTCGTAGGGTGTGCCCGGTGGACCCCCGGCCCCACCACTACCCCCAAGTCCCTTGGAGGCATCCGCTGCCCCATCTTCACCCACCAAGCCGTCTGCCCCTGAGGTCCGCGGGGGGCTGGGTGCCTGTAGGAGATGCTGGATGAGGAATTCCTCATCTTCCGTGCGCTCGGCAGGAGGCCCGCCGGGGCCAGCCAGCAGCTCTGAGCCATCCCCTTTGCCTTTGTAGCCACCTGCTCCGGCTGCATAGCTGCCGGCTCCCGGAGGCGCCAGGAAAGGGGCCGAGGCCAAGACGGAACTCAGGTATTTGCCAGGGGCTCCCGGAGAGCCTACTCCAGGCGGGCGGCCGGGGGCAGGCGGCGACTGCAGTGGGCGGATGATGTGAGAAGGGCTGGCCTCGCCGCCACCCCCCAGGGAGCTGGGCCCCCAGCCACCTCCGTGACCCGAGAGCGCCGGGGAATGGCCAGTACTGTAGCTGAGCGAGGGGCTGGCTGTGGGCAGCCCCTGGGAATGGGCAGCTGGCCCGGGGTATGGCTCACCCTGAACCCCATACAGCTGCCCCTGCAGCTGATCCGGGGAGTAGCTCTGACACGTGGCTAGGCCAGGAGGCGGGGGGCCACTGGGGGGCTGTGGGGGCCCCCCTGAGTAGCTAGGGCCTTTGCTCAAGTCCTGTGCTTGACCCCCTCCAAACCCTTGCCCGTAGGCCTGGGGTCCTAGAAGCCCTTGGGGCTGTCCAGGGGAATAGGCTTGGCCCCCGGCCCCGCCAGCCCCAGAGGCCTTCCCAGTGGCATAGGCTGCTGCTGGCCCACCCAGACTCTGGCATTTGGGCGTGGCGGTTGAACGGGGCGGGGGGGGCCTGTTGGCAGCACCCGCAGCTGCTCCATAACCGCCTTTGCCTGTCTTGTAACCGGGCGACTGAATGATTGGGCGGTAACCTCCACCGCCACCCGCAGCCCCACCTCCTCCAGCTGCCTCTGGGCCTGCAGCCCGGCCCGATGCTCCAGCAGTGGCTCCGCTGGGCCCAGCCTTGCTAGGCTCGCCAGCACCAGGGGAGGGCTCCCCGCCGCCCAGGGGGCTACAGGCCAGGTTAGCCCTGTGGCCCATGGAGGAGTAGCTGCCTCCACAGCTCAGGTAATGCTGGAGTGCGTGGGCTGGTGGCGGGGGCGGCGGGGGCTGTGCACTTGCCGGCCGCTGGTAGTGCTTGATGACGGTGTCCTGGCGGGGCAGGGCCCGCTCGGGTGGCGGGGGGCCCGGGGCAGCACCCGAGAAGTTGTAGAGCTGTGGGGAAGATTGCTCGGCGGCAGCGGCAGCAGCGGAAGAGGAAGCCAGCAGGTTGAACTGAGTCGGGAGGTGGCGGGGGGGTGGGGGTGGGTCAGGGGGGCCAGGGCGGTAAGGAGGGGTCTGGGCCGGGCCGAGACCAGCAGGCCCCAGGACACCGCCCCCTGCCAGGCGCTCGAAGCCCAGCGAGGATGGCACCGTGGGTGCTTGCGAGGGCTTTAGGTGCAACACATCATGAGGGGACAGGAGCCCGTTAGCTGGGGGACTGAATGGGGGATCTTGAAGGCTGAGGGACGAGGGCACTGGGAAGGGGCGGCTGCCGAAGGAAGCCGGGTGCTGGTAGGCCGACAGGGCAGAGGAGGATGGAAAGGTGCTGGAACCCGGCAGGGCGCCCGAAATGAAGAGCTCCGTGGGGCCTGGCGTGTGCATGGCTGGGGATGACGGAGAAGACCACAGGTCAGGGCGGACCACATGCCAGCCCCACCCTGGCCCTCCTGGGTCGGCGCTGGGCTTACCTGTTTGCCAGGAAGGACTGCGGAACTGGGAGAGGAGAGAGGAGGCAGAGGGGCCAGGCTGGGGGCCCCGGGACTCCAGGGCCGAGATGAGGTTCATGACGGAGGCGTCGGGCCCTGCTGAGCCCGCGTGGTGGAGGCCAGTGTCGAAGAGTCCAGAGAGGCCTGGCCAAGGACAAGGGGGTTAGAGTCAGCAAAATGGGGTATAAGGCCAAGTTGAAAGGGAAAAGGAAGAGGCCAAAAGCAAGTCAGGTCAGGGAAAAGGGTTGGAAAATGTAGAGATAGATTCCAAGGGGATAAAGCGGACACAGCCAAGCTGAGGAGACAGGGCAGAGGATAACAAAGGGGAAAAAGGAAAGCAATACGCAGGATGGAGTGTAGTCCAATCGTAAGGGCAGGGAGCCCAGGAGAGGAAAGGTAAACAAAAGAGTAGAAAAACCCAGAATCAAAGGAAGTGGGCACAACAGGACAGAGTTCTTGGTGGAAGGGGGAGGGAGACACAAAAGGATTTGGGCAATTCTAGCAAGGAAGGGGAAAAGATGGGATGACTGGAGCCACTTAGTAGGAAGAGGGCAGGTCTAAAGGGATTGAGTTCAAGTGGGAGGATCCAGAAAAAAATCAAAAAACAAAAAAAAATAAGGAGGAGACAAGGGAAGGAGCCAACCAGGAAAGTTAAGGATCAAATTGGATAATGTAATCTACTTGCAGGTCCACCCAGGAAGAAGGAAACCAATCAGAATCATTAGAGGTAGGACTACAGGGAAAAGAATAAGGTGGTGGGCAGACCCAAGGAAAAAAAGGGAGGTCCAAAGACTTAGAGCCAATCAGAAAGAAAAGGAATCAGGAAGAACGAATTCAGAGCGCCAAGGAGCCAAGAGGATGGGCAAACCTAGAGGGAAAGGATTGGGGTGGGATAGACAGGAGGAAAAGCCTGGAAGAGAAGGTGGGATTTGGGGGCTGAGGGGACGGGGCCAATTGGAGCGAAAGAGGCGGGGCCAGAGACAAGGGTGGACGAATCCAGCGTGAAATTGAGCAGGGACCAGCAGCCTCAGAGGCAACCAATCAGAGGAGAGGCAGCAAGGGGCGGGCCAGGACGCAGGGCACGGCCAATTAGGAGGGGTGGAACTTTCAGCAGCCAACCAGCTGCCTGGGAGGGAGGGCCAGCCCAGGCGGGGCGGGACGGGGGCCGTACCTGCTGGGTGGTGGTTGGTGGCATAGCTTTGCAGTGGGTGGGGGGCCGCGTAGGCCTGGCGGTGTAAGATGTCGGTCTCGGGGTGCGAGGTCCTGGAGCTGCCATAGACCAAGCTGGGGGGAAGGGAGAGATGTTAGGGTGTCCTCTGCAGCTACCCTAGGAGAATGGAACTCAGCAAATCCCCCGGGGTGTGGGGGGAATCTTACAGCTGACTGGGGGTTATCCCTAAGGAACCTTGGGCCCTAAAGGAAAGAAGACCAAGGGAATCGGGGTACCCAATGAAAAGAGCCATGAAACATTCCCCACTCAAGCCCCAATAAATAGAGCCCAGATAGTCTCACGTTTACAAACAGACATGCACAACGACGAGGCAAACAGAAGAGGGTGAAGAGTCAGAGGGAAGTGCCCCAAGTTGAAAATTCAAAAGGCATGGACTTCCTACCGAGCCCACTATCCCCTGGACGACACAAGGCCCCGGGGCCCACCTGAGGGGTGCACACGGACGCCCACTCTAATGCAGACACGTGGGAACACATGGCCCTGAACCTCATATAGGGTCCCGAGTCAGGAGCAGGAGGTAGCTTGTTCCCCAAAAGGCTGGGATGGGGGGTGGGGAGGGGATAGGACTAGGGGAAAGTACCAGGTACAAGTGTGAACATGAACAACGTCCATCCCGCAGGGTTGAGCATGGGCCCTTGCAAAGCCAGGTGTGTGTGTGCAAACGACTATCCAGCTCACCCGTGGGGAAGGAAATATACAGAGCGAGAAGTCCCAAATGGAAAATCCTAACACATGTGGGGTCATGCCCAGCCATGCTGGGAAACCCAGGAGGTGGGGGGGTTGGGGACAGGTGAAGAGTGAAGGCAGGACATAAACAGCAGGAAGGGGGCTGATTCGCAGGTGAGCAGGGTGCCAACTAAGCACCAACAGGGCCCACGCTCACGCACACAACCACACACCAGGGAAATATCTGAATCTTCCCATGCAACGGCCCCAATTCACGGCTGGGACTCAAGAGGTCAAATACTCCGCTCCTCGCCATCCACTAGGATTCTCTGCCTTTGGGGGTGGGGGAGTCCAAGGGGGCGTGTCTCAGATTCCAGGACCCCCCCCCCTCACACACACAGAACCCCAGCTTGGGAAGGGGGCGGGGCCCCGTGCCCACTCTGCGCGCGGAATTTCGGGGGGGGGGGCCCGAGTGGCGCGGCCTCGCGCAGTCCCGGAACAATAGGACGGGAGGGGGGGCTCCCCCCAGGTCTGCGTTCTAATTCTCCTTTCCATCCCACCTATGCAAGAGCAGAGCCCGGGATGCAGGGAGGAGGGATCAGCAAGCCGGGAATCCAAGGATGGGGGGAAATCCAGGCCTTGCTTCGCCAGTCCCTCCCACCTTCCCAGGGCCTTTCCGTCCGAAATTGTTTTGCACCCCCATTTTCCCGCTGCATCTCTCCCTTTGCATGCCGGAGCTGGCTTTGGCGGAGTTTGCAATTTGCAAACTGGGGCGGCGGCGTTGTTGCAAACCGAGGAAGGCCGCTCCCTTGCAAGCCGGAGGGGAGTTTGCGATGCACGCTTCGCCAGGCGGGCCAGGCCCGGCCGGGCTGGGCCCCCACCCCTTGGCCCCTTCCTCCAGGCCACCCTCAGCTCCTTACCTAGCTTTCGCTGACCTCTCGTAACTCCATCCCGCCCCGGCGCCGAGCGGGTCCCCGAAGCCGGCGCTGGGGTAGTTCCTGTCCATGAATTGGCCGCGGTGGAAATTGGGGGGAGGGGGAGGGAGGGAGGGAGGGAGGGGGCGCGCGCGCGCTCTCCTCCGCCGCCGCTCCCTCCGCTGCTGCTTTTTTTTTTCCCCTCTCTCTCTCTCTCTCTCTCTCTTTTTTTCTTTGCAGCCGCCGAAGGCCCGGCAAGGCCCCGGGCTGGGGAGGGAGGGGGCAGGGGCGGAGGGGCGGGCAAGGGAGGGGGTGCAGCCGCCGAGCCAAGGAGGGGGGAAGGGGGGTTCCCCCTGGAGGAAAAGGGGGGTAGGAGGGACCCCGCTGTCTCCGCCTTTGCCCCGGCGCTTGCAAGAGAGAAGGGAGGGAGCGCGCTCAGGAGGGGGCGTCCCGGGCGGCCCCGGGGTGGGTGCGGGCGCTGGGTGCTCGCTCTCTCGCCGCCGCCGCCGCCGCCTCCTCCTCCTCTGCGCTCACGGTGCAGCCATCTTTGCACAAGGCGGCTGGGGGAGGGGGGGAGGGGAAGGGGGGGCGGGCGGCGGGGTGTCTGGCTGCGCTCCGCTTCCTCCCACAATCCCGTGCAAATGCAAAAAAAAAAGAGAGAGAGCGAGAGAGAAAGATACAGAGCGCTAGCACGGCCTGGGGGTGTAGGGCGCAGCGTTTGTACAGAAAGCCAACTCCGCCGCGCGCAGACGCACCCGGGAATGCAATTCAGTTTGATTTTTGTTTTTTATTTTTTGCGTTCACTTTTTGTCTCTTTTACAAAAGCATTGTAATTTACGAGAGAAGCACAACTCCAGCCTCCCGGTGCAATGCGAGCCTGACCCCAAAGAGCACACTTGCAAATATGCCCCCCACCCTTTCCCTGGATTGCAGAGCGCCCGTGTGCAAGGAGAGCACACGAAAACATGCGCGTGTGTGTGGCCCGTAGCACTGGAGGGCGATGGCCTTGTCACACCTGCTCACTCACGCGAGTCGGTACACCGGGCCCACGCGCCGGGGTCCGAGTTTCCACGCAAGCCTACCCCCGGGGGGCGGGGCTGCCGGGTACCCCCACCGTCAGGAGAGCTTGGGGGCCCGCGAGTAACCCGGGACGAGGGAACACGTTGGCCGGGGATACGCGTGTATCCGCACTTGGCGGAAACACGTGTGCCAGGGTAGGCCTCGGGCCGGACGACCACTACTCCCACCACTCCTCAAGCTCAGCTACGTGGTTTAAGAGGCCTGGGGGCTCTGGAATCCGCTGTGAATCTGGGGAACACCAGCTCTGAAACAGCTCTTCAGCGAGGCCTCCTGAGGCTGCATGGGGAGGGGCACAATGGGGAGTCAAAGACCCGGCTGTTTTTCCCCCCTCAACTAAGACCACTCCGACCCGCCCGCGGGCGTCTCAGCCAATCGCGGACCCTCTGGGTACAAGACCCACCCTCCTGTAAGGCTCCACACCTACAACGCTGGGCCACGCCCCCAGACAATTGCATAGGACCCCGCCCCCGCGCTCCAAGCCTCGCCCCGGATAATAAGCTCAAAATTCCAAGTCCCGCCCCTGAGCCCACGCCCCTCCTCTCGGAGCATCCTCCCCTCTGAGCCCCACCCCCGGGTAGAAGCCCAGCCCAGTACCTGGTGTAGGGGGGCGGAGGTGCGTCGTGCACCCCAGAGGCCGCCAGCGCCTGCTCGTAGGTGGGGAGACCTGGGGGTGGCGGTGGAGGCAGGGGCGTCGGGGGGCCTACATTGCCCAGGGGACTCAGGGGGTTAATGAGCTCAGCCCTGGGGACAGAAAGTACACTGTTAGCAGGAGAGACCTACAGGATAGAGAGATTTGGGAGGAGGAGGGAAGACCTAGGGACACAGAGACTCTGAGGGTGGAAGGGAGAAAGACCAGAGGAAATGAGGGTCACCTTGAACCTGACCCGCCACACAGAAGAGCACCTCAGAATGAGAGGCGGATGAACATAGGCAGACAGACATCAACTGCTGAGATATACTCATTCACAGACATTCATGTGTTCCAGACACAGGGAGAGTCATGGAGAAAAAAAACAGCCCTGCAGAGAGGTAGGCAGACACACACTGATACAGACATAACACAGAGATACACCCAGTCACAAATCTCCCAGTGCCCCTCTTATAATAAACTCTTCCTAAAAACCCCCAGACCCACTATACTTCCAAGACTGACACTCAAGCACCTTTTTAGACCCTGCCACTGAGAAACACATGCCTAGACAACTCATAAGGCACACACAAACATGTGTGACAGCCTGTCACCACGGAAACTGACATGCTGCAGACACCCAGAGACCTTACCGCTAACAGCCTCGCCAGACACGATACACACAGAGTGATAGTCACACATAAATACGGTACCATGAAGACACGCAGCAGATACTGAATGAGCTCCTACTGTGTGCCAGCTACTGAGGATATTGTCAGACAGACAGACACGCAACTGGACATACGCAAGCTCACAGACTGACTTTCCATGTGATAGTCTTCTCAGACCTTTCCTCTGGTGCCCACCTGCCCCAATCCTTGACCCGTCTCCTCCTTCCTCTCCTCCCCCTGCTTTCCAGCCCTCAAACCCCTTCTCTCTGAATCCCCCTTACTCTTGGGGACAGGCCTGCTGGCCTCTACCCCGTCGTCGGCAGTGCAGATACCAAAAGGCTCCCAAGCTGGCCAGGACAATGAGCAGGATGCCCGATGTCAGCCCCACAGCCAGGCCTGCTACATCCACACGTCCACGCCCTGCAGTGGGGAAGGGGAGGGGGGGTGGCACCATGTCAGGGGCTGTCACCCACCTCAACAACCCAATGCCTTCCCACAGAGGGAGGAGTACAGGCCAAGAAGCAAAGCAGAACTGGGGCCACTTCCTAGGTATGTGACTCCAGGCAACTGAACGTACTCATTTCTATAAGCCTCCATCTGCTGCCCTGTAAAATGGGAATAACTCCTCCCCCACAGGCTGTGAAATTCATTGAGATCAAACACATAAAGGGTCTACGATAACTTCATCCAGGACTGGAAAATATGGCAGCTGTATCCCCGTGGTGACAGAGGCCCCTCCCTGGACACAGTGTGGCTTGAGTCCCTCCTAAACAAAATCCATCTGGGTAGGGAGCTCAGCTGCCCCCACACTGACCATTGCCCGATTTAGCAAATAATAATGTATGATACCCTATTAAATACTAATTTTAGATATACAATGAATAATTTTTTTAGTATAACTATGTCCCATGTAATATTTAGGACACTAGGAGTGCCTGGGTGGCTCGGTCACTTAAACATCTGACTCTTGATTTAGGGTCAGGTCATGATCTCACAGTTCGTCAGTTCAAGTCCCAAATCTGGCTCCACGCTGACAGAGTGTAGCCTGCTTGAAATTCTCTCTCTCTTCTCTCTGCCCACCCCCCCCCCACACCCCACACTCGCTCTCTCTCTCAAAATAAATAAACTTAAAAATTGTTTTTAAAAAGGGGCGTCTGGGTGGCTCAGTCGTTTGAGCGTTTGATTTTGGCTCAGTTCATGATCTCATGGTTTATGGGTTCAAGCCCCATGTCAGGCTCTGTGCTAACAGCTCAGACCCTGGAGCCTGCTTCGGATTCTGTGTCTCCCTCTCTCTCTGCCCCTCCCCTGCTCACGCTCTTTCTCTCAAAAATAAAAAACATTTAAAAATTTTTTGATAAAAAATTTTAAAAAGAACATACTTAGACTAAAAAATTTATTCATGAGCATTTTTTAATGTTTATTTATTTATTTTGAGAGAGAGAGAAAGCATGAACAGGGGAGGGGTAGAGAGAGAGGGACAGAGAGAATCCCAAGCAGGCTCGGAACTGTCAGGGCAGAGCCTGACACGGGACTGGATCGCACAAACTGTGAGATCATGACCTGAGCTGAAATCAAGAGTCCAGTTGGATGTCTTAACCCCTTAACCGACTGAGCAACCCAGCCGTCCCTATTCTTGTGTGTTTAAAATTCAAATTTAGCTGATGGGGGTGGGGGTGTCCTGTGTTTTATCTAACAACACTTCCCCTCTGGAACGCAGTCCCTTTACCAACCAGGCCACTGAGGGACGAGACCTCAACTCTGAACGAAGAGGAGAATCCACGGGAAGGCTTCTGAATTTACCGGGCTATGAAAAATCCATTTATCAATGGGGGAATTTAGGGACCTCCCCCCAGCAACAGACCATTGGGTGTCTAGAACTCGGGGGGACCCTTTGCTAGGACCCTAGGCCTTTAGCAATCCAAGGCCATGCTTCTGAGGAGAAACAGGCACACAGGGAGAACTCCAAAGGTCTGTGAGGCCCTCCTCTGTCTTGCTGCTGGGGAGACTTCCTGTAGCACTGGGTTGGGAGCTTTCCTCAAACAGTGAATCCCTGGTGGCTTTTAGCCCCCTTAACGAAGAGCTGCGCCCAGAAGGCAGGCCCTCCGGATTCTGATATGTTTCAGGTGGATTCAAGAAGCCACTGGGCCTCAGGGCACCTGGGTGGCGCAGTCGGTTAAGCGTCCGACTTCAGCCAGGTCACGATCTCGCGGTCCGTGAGTTCGAGCCCCGCGTCAGGCTCTGGGCTGATGGCTCAGAGCCTGGAGCCTGTTTCCGACCCTGCCTCTCTCTCTGTCCTCCCTCTCTCTCTGCCCCTCCCCCATTCATGCTCTGTCTCTCTCTGTCCCAAAAATAAATAAACGTTGGGAAAAAAAAAAAAAAAAGAAGCCACTGGGCCTCACTAGGCCAGCAGCGAGGTGGTTACCTCCCCTAGCAACCAGGCTCCAGTGTGAGGACTCCAGCAGACCCAGGGCTTGTTGCTAAGGGGCATCCACCCTAGCAACCAGGCCACGGGGAGGGGTGGGGCATCTGGTACCGGGAGGGGGTTCCTCCCTGGGCAGTGGGCCTTGGGTCCTGAGCCTGGCTAGGTGTGGTTGCTAGGGAGGCCTCCTTAGTAACCAGGCCAAGGCTGGGATGGGCCCATGGGGGAGGGGAAGCCAGCCAGGTAGTGAGTGCTGCAGGCTTCCTTGGTCCGGCCTGGCCCAGCCTCGTTGCTAAGGAGCAGTCCCCCCTTAGCAACAAGACTGCAGCCATGGTGGGGCCTTAGAACTCACAGGAAGGGTTGGGGGTGGGCGGACTGGGCAGGTGAGGATGCACAGGCTTACAATGCCCGGCCTGCCTTGGCCAGGCCCTGTTGCTAGGGAGCAGTCCCCCTAGCAACCAAGCTGCAAAAGGGGCCGGGGCTCTGCACTCCAAAGAGGTTAGCACCTCTGAGCCTGAAGCCTGACAGGCCCCTGGGCTGTCACCCCTCTCTCCACCCGCACTTCCTCCTTCCTAAGGACAGGAGGCCTCCTCCAGATAAGTGTGGTAGGTTCCTCAGGCAGGGGCTCTAGTCTCAAAGGAGGGGACTCTTTTGATAACTACCTCCAGGAACTCAGGGAGCATGGAATTTGCAGGAGGCACATTTGGGGCAGGGGGTGTGGGTTCGGACCTCCACGGGAAGGGGGCTGCCTTAGCTGCACAGAACAAGAGGGGTCCCCCCCACACCCCACTCACCTCCTTTGCCATTGTAGATGTAGCTCTCCCAAAAGCGCTCCTTGAAGGGGTAAGAGTAGAGCAGGTGGAAAGACAGCATATCAGCTGGGAGAGTCCATCCCCCCAACCTGCCTGCGCCCCGACTTCTGAGACCCAGGGTAGAGGGAGTTGGGGGCCAGGACATCCCAGGGCCTGGGGAGAGGGGCTCTCACCGTCAGAGTGTTGTCCTCAAAATACTCCCGTGCCTCCTCCCAGGAACACCGCTCCTCACGACACTCCCGTTCCAGGTTCCCTGGTGTGAGAAGCTCCAGGTCCCAGTGATTGGCTCGTGGAATCCGGCTACGGCTTCTTAGAAAGCTCTGGGCTTCTGGGGAGTCCAGGAAGACTTCTGCACCCAAAGAACATGAAACATAGAGAAATGGGGGGCTCCCGGGACTGGGGACATGGAAGAATCTCAACCTCAGGGGATGGGGAGCTATGGAGTGCTCAGGGAGGAGGGGACTGGAGGCAAGGGTTCCTGAGTCAGGGGAAGGTGGAGTCTGCGCCTGGACACGGGCTCTTCCCCCAGACACTCACCTGGGTCTTGGTCCCCACTGGGTGAGGTGTCCAAGCAGGTGGTCAATCCCAGGTACAGAAGCAGCAGAGAGGGGGAGCCCCTCATATTTTACGAACACCTGAAACGGGGCGTGGTGGAGACATCAGGTGCCTCAGCCCCTAGGGAATGGGGCCAGGTCACCCTGACTGGACTCTATGGTCCACAAATTGTAATGATTTGTAATAATAATAGCAGACGCTTACCTAGGCTGTATCCTGGGCCAGGTAGTTCAAGGTAGTTTACCTATATCAACTCCATTTAGTTTTCACAGAAGTGCTGTTCTTATCCCCGTTTTACAGATGAGGAAACTGAGGCACGGGGAGATAAAAGAATTGCCCAAGGTCGTGCAATTTGCAAGATTCAGAAGCAGGATTTGAGTGAAAGCTGTGTGTGCCTCCAGAGACTGGAGCAGGGAGCTTATCTTTTTCTCTACCGGGTCTGCAGCGCCCAGCATGAATTTTGGCACATAGTAGGTGCTCTTAAACATGTCTGTTGGTGATCAAGATTCCTTTCTTCCAGGTAGTTTCCACCTATACTTGCCTCTCCCTGTGCTCATTACCACATCCACCCACAGAGATCAAAGATTACAGGAGAGACCAGAACAGGAGAGGCAAACAGTATATTCTTGGGTCCAGGGGGGGCAAAGGGAGTGGGGGTCCTGGACACCTGGGACTGGGAGACCCAAGCTTCCGAGTCCCAGAGGGGCAGAGAACTGGGGGACCAGGGTCTCCAAGCCAGGCTCTGCCTCCAGGGGACATTCACTTACCTGCCCAGACCTGTGAGCGACTGTCCCCTCTTCTTTAATTGGGGCTTCCTGGGCCAGGCCAGCTAAGGCCAGCTGTGAATGGGGGATAGGGGAGAGGGGAGGGGAGTGAAAGGAGGGGTGCCCCTCTCCCTGTAATCAGACGGATCCCGGTTTCTGGCAGAGGGGCGGGGTTTGTGATTACCTGTCCTGGGCGGGACTCAGGTAAGGGACAAAGTATTTAAAGGGACCTTAGGATGAAGGGCCTAAGGTCCAGAGCCTTGTAGGGACGCCAGGGTTCCCGACACCGACACCGTGGAGGCACTTAGGGGATTGGATATGCACCTCTTCCCTTGTTTGTCCCCTGGGATGGAAGCTTGCCTGGGTGAGCTAGGGAAATAAATGTCTAGGTGTCCAGATGCCTAGATGTCTAGAAACTGGTGGGAAATGTATGCCTTGGTCCCTGGGGGTAGGTGGATGCTGTAGTAAATTCCCGCTTTCTGAGGTGATTTGAAGGACTTTGACTTCCGATTTCTCACCTGCCCTCCTTATAAATTGGAGACAGGGGAGTTGTCCCTTCTCAATTGCCTCTCAACACACATCAAGAAAAGTGGCTAATATACTTGGGGAAGTGAGCTTCCCGATCTCTAGAGGAAGTGGTTAATCCTTCAATTCAGACTTGCAGAGACGCAAAGCCTGGACATAACCAGTAAATCGTCCGCCCTGGGAAATGCCTAGTGTATACTAAGCGTGCTCTATACTCGTGCCAGCGGCACCAACCGGAACCTTCGAGAAACTACTCAGGTTTCCGGAGGGAGCGAGAGGAGAAGGGAGGACTTACCAAGTCGGAAGAGTATCTCGGCAACTAGGGGCAGCTCTACTTCCGGTCCTTTTTCCGGGCGGAAGTGGGCGTAGCGCTGAGGGGAAAACAGCCCTCCTTTCCGGTGTAGGGGCACAGTTGAAGAAGCGACCGAGGGTCGAGGAGTCGTTTGTGAGGTGAGTTCCAGGGGGTGGGGGGGGATCGTGTTGCTGCGATCGCTTTCCCGCGGGCTAGACTTCTGGGGTCCTGAGGGAGACAGGAACGGGGTTTCGAATTCCCGACTCCCTGTCAATCATTAATAGACGACTCCAGGCGCCCCATGTCTGAAGCTGAACTACATCTCCCGGCATCCCCGGGAGGTAGCCAGGCCTCCACCCGGCACTTCTTAAGTGTTGGTATTCCACCGTAGAGGGCTATGGGCCGGGGGTCCCAGGGGAAGGAGGAGACTGGGACTCTTGGGAGGGTCTAAGGAGTGGGACTTGAGGAAGAAGGACCCCCTTTCCTGGCCTCAGTTTCCCATCTGTGACCGGGAGGGCGGAGGAGATTGTGCAGTCGCCCGCCGCTGTCTTCTCTGCATTTTTTTTTTTTTTTTTTTTTTTTTTTGACAACTCCTTCCTTCTCAGAGTTGGTGGAGGCTTTAACTTTTTCCTCTGGGGAGGTCTGGGGTCAGGCCGACCTGGGTTCTCATCCCGATGGTGCTGTTGAGTCGGTGTGAACTTGGGCTTCGAAGGGTTTTACTTTAATGTTTTATTGTGAAAATGTTTTATTGTTCAAACTCACAGAGAATAATGTAAGAATCCCTATCGCCTATGGGGCGCTTGGGTGGCTCAGTCGGTTGAGTATCCGACTTTGGCTCAGGTCATGATCTTGGGGTTTGTGAGTTCAGGCCCCCTGTCGGACTGTCTGCTGACCGCTCGGAGCCTGGAACCTGCTTCAGATTCTGTGATAACGCTGCTGAGAATATTTGTGAGAATTTTTGTGTGGACGTGTTTTCATTTCTGTCGGAAGCAGCACTGCTGAATCAAATGGTAACTCTACCTTTAGGCTTTTGAGAAACTGCCAGACTTTTCCACAGTGGCTGCCACAGCCTCCATTCCCACTCGGTGTGTAAGGGTTCCAGTTTCTCGACACTTGTTATGATCTGACTTTTCGGTTGCCATCCTCCTAGTGGGTTTGAACTGGTATCTCACTGTGGTTTTTTATCGCATTACTTAAAGTTTTATTAGGGCGCCTGGGTGGTCCAGTCGGTTAGGCGCGTCAGACTTCAGCTCAGGTCATGATCTTGCGGTCTGTGGGTTCGAGCCCCGCATCGGGCTCTGTGCTGATGGCTCAGAGCCTGGAGCCTGCTTCAGATTGTGTGTCTTCCTCTCTCTCTGCCCCTCTCCCCTCCTCTCAAAAAATAAACATTAAAAAAAAATAATAAAATAAAAAGTAAAGTTTTATTTCTTTACTTAGAGAGAGTGCACCCATGAACAGAGGAGGGGGAGAGACAGAATCCCAGGCAGGCTCTATGCTGTCTGTGGGGCTCAATCTCATGAATCATGAGATCATGACCTGAGCGAAAACCAAGAGTCTGATGCTCAACTGACTGTGCCACCCAGGCACCCCCATTTAGTTTTAAAGATTTTTAAAATATAATTTTCTAATGTCTATTTTTTGAGAAAGAGATAGAGAAACAGAGTGCGAGTGAGGGAGGGGCAGAGAGAGAAGGAGACACAGAATCCGAAGCAGGCTCCAGGCTCTGAGCTGTCAGCACGGAACTCACGAACTGCAGGATCATGACCTGAGCCGAAGTCTGACCCTTAACCAACTGAGCCACCAAGGCACCCCTTAAAGATTTTGTTTTTAAGTAATTGCTCTACACGCAACACGGGGCTCAAACTTACAACCCTGAGATCAAGAGTCACATGCTCTACGGACTGAGCCAGCCAGGCGCCCCCTCACCCCACCCCTTGCCTATTTTTAAATTGGGTCACTCATCTTTTTATTATTTAGTTATAAGTCTTTCGTATATTCTAGATGTTATTCCTTGATTGGATATATGATTTGCAACCCCCACTTGTGTTTGTACAGCCTGCAAACTAAGAACGGTTGTAACATTTTTAAAAAGTTAGACAAAATCAAAAGAAATGATATTTTGTGACCCATGGCAATTTATGTGATTCAGATGTCCGTGTCCACAAGGAAACTTTTATTGGAACACAGCCATGCACGTTCATGTCCGTGGTGTCCATGGCTGCTCTTGCCATAGGAGAGCCGAGCTGAGTAGTTGTGACAGGGGCCCAATGGGCCACGAAGTCAAAAATCTTTTTTTTTTTTTAATGTTTATTTATTTTGGAGAGAGACAAAGAGCACGAGTCGGGGAGGGGCAGAGAGAGAAGGAGACACAGGATCCGAAGCAGGCTTCAAGCCATCGGCCCAGAGCCCGACCCCGGGCTCGAACTCACGAACCGTGAGATCATGACCTGAGCCGAAGTCCGACGCTCCACCGACTGAGCCACCCAGGCGCCCCAAAGTCCAAAATCTTTACTATCCTGACCCTTTTTGGTTGATCCCTGCCACGTTCCTTATGTTGAAGCCCTCGCCAGCAATATGACTGTTTCGGAGATTGTCTGTGACGGACAAAATGAAGGTTACGTGAGATCGTGGGAGTGGAGTCCTACCGCATGGGGTTGGTGTTGTTAGGACAGGAGGAGATGCCAGAGAGCACGCTCTCTGCCCTGTGAGGACACAGCAAGAAGGCGGCCAGCTATCCGGGAGCCAGGAAGAGAGAGTCCTCACCAGAAGCTGACCATGCTAGCACCGTGATCTTGGACTTCCAGCGTCCAGAACCATAAATATCTCCACAAATAAATGTCTGTTGTCTAAGCCACATTCCAGTAGATGGAATTTTGTTCTGGCAGCCCTAGCTGACTGATGCAGATAGGAAGAGCCAAACCTGCACTGTGAAGTTACATTTTTATCCTTTCCGATAACGGGTATTGGCGCCCTGCGAATATACAGTTCCCTTCAGTCTTTCCCTTAAGGGCATCCCTCAGCAATGATTGCCTCGCCAACTGTGTCGTCAGGGGATGCAAAATGATTTTCCACTTCTTTTATTTATCTTTTCTTTTCTTTTTAACGTTTATTCATTTTTGAGAGACAGAGAGAGACAGAGCATGAGTGGGGGAGGGGCAGAGAGAGAGGGAGACACAGAATCCAAAGCGGGCTCCGGGCTCGGGGCTGTCAGCCCAGAGCCCAGCGCAGGGCTTGAACCCACAAACCGTGAGATTATGACCTGAGCTTGAAGTTGGACGCTCTGCCGACTGAGCCACCCAGGTGTCCCTTTAAATTAAAAAAAAAAAAAAAAAGTTTTTTGTTTTTTTGTTTTTTTTTTTAACGTTTATTTATTATTGAGAGACAGAGAGACAGAGCATGAGCAGGGGAGGGGCAGAGAGAGAGGGAGACACAGAATCCAAAGCAGGCTCCGGGCTCTGAGCTGTCAGCACAGAGCCCGACGCGGGGCTCAAACCCACAAACCACGAGATCATGACCTGAGCTGAAGTTGGACGCTCAACCAACAGAGCCACCCAGGCGCCCCTAAAATTTTTTTTTAATGTTTATTTATTTTTGAGAGAGAGTACAAGCAGGGGAGGGGCAGAGGGAGAGGGAGACACAGAATCTAAAGCGGGCTCCAGACTCTTAGCTGTCAGCACAGAGCCCAATGTGGGGCTTGAACCCACAAACTGCAAGATCTTAACCGCAGCCAAAGTCAGATGCTTAACCAACTGAGCCACCCAGGCGCCCCTGCATCAGCCATTATTAATAGAGAATCTCTGGGGGTGCCTGGCTGGCTCAGTCGGAGGGGTGTGTGATTCTTGATCTTAGGGCTGTGAGTTCGAGCCCCATGTTGGGCGTAGAGATTACTTAAATAAATAAAAACTTGAAAAAAACAGAGAATCTCAGATGCTCACTTTTGCTTTTAGCGAACTCTCTCGGTACTGCTTACACCCCGTCCTAAGTCTGTGATTTCCTTGAGTGTAATTAGCTCCTTGGTTTCCTTTAACACAGAAGCCTTCATACCCCTGGAATGGCCTGGCACACACCTTTTAGGGAGAGGGGTGTGTGGCATTCTCTAGGTTCTCAAAGGGATCTCTGACCCCACCAAAAGGTTAAGAGCCACGGGTTTTAGAGTTCAGAAAACCAACTGCAGAAAAAGACGGCAGGAAGTCGGTAATTTGAACGCCAGCCAGAACCATTAGCGTGTTAATGGTATTGTGGTCATGGTTTTTAAAAGTCCCATCGCAGCGCTGTGCCCTGTGCCCTTCGAGCCCTAGCTGCTAGTCCCAAGAGGCCGTGCAGCACTTTACTAAATGGCTAGTTTGACTTGAGGGACTGAATTTTTCTCGGTTCTTTCATTTTAATTCATTTGAATAGAAACGCCAACACTAGACCGAGTTATCGGAAACCTTGTAAGCGTGTTCGGAACAGAGGCGGTATGTGAATGTACCTTGGCAGCCGTAAATCACAAAACCTAAATAGAGGTCAAGTATCTCCAGTGAAAGTTTCGCGTGTGAATTGAAATGTGTTGAAAGAGTAAAGCATAGTCCAGATCTTGAAGGCTTTGTACAAAAAAAGGGGGGGGGGGGAATGGGTTGGCCTGTGTCCTCAGACTGTCACCCTCTTGGGAGGACTGACAGTTGTCACGTGGTTAAGGGGGCGGCTCCGCAGCCTGCTTGCCTGGGTTCCCCTTCCCAGCTGGGGGATGCTCTAGCCTGTTTCCTCCCCCGGAAGTGGGGCGTGATGATAAGCAGGAGATAGGATTTTGGAATTTCTCTGAAATACTAGCGACAGCAGATGGCAGTAGTTCTGTTCTCTGTTTTGAACTTGGCCCTAATGAGGAGACCATACAGCCGCGGTGGGTCCTGCCACGGCCGCCCACCAGCCCGTTAGCCCGTGGCCAGCAGCTCTTAAACTTTTTGGTCTCCGTGTCGTAAAAGTCATCCAGGACTCCAGAGAACTTTTGTTTATGTGAGTTCTATCGATTCATATTTGCTGTACCAGAAAATTAAACCTGATGTGAAAAAAGGTTTTTATGGGCGCCTAAGTGGCTCAGTCGGTAAAGCGTCCGACTCTTGGTTTCAGCTCAGGGCATGATCTCACGGTTCATGGGTTCGAGCCCCGCATCGGGCTCTGTACTGACAGTGTGGAGACTGCCTGGGATTCTTCTCTCTCCCTCTCTGTCTGCCCCTTCTTCACTCTCTCTTTTTCTCTCTCTCTGTCTAAATAAACTTTAAAAAAGAAAAAGGTTTGGGGCGCCTGGGTGGCTCAGTCGGTTAAGCGGCTGACTTCGGCTCAGGTCATGATCTCGCGGTCCGTGAGTTCGAGCCCCGCGTCGGGCTCTGTGCTGACAGCTCAGAGCCTGGAGCCTGTTTCGGACTCTGTGTCTCCCTCTCTCTGACCCTCCCCTGTTCATGCTCTGTCTCTCTCTGTCTCAAAAATAAATAAATGTTAAAAAAAAAAAAGAAAAAGAAAAAGGTTTTTATTGAGCAGTCATTCACATAACACAAAATTCATCCATTTAAAGTGATATATACACTATTTTGTGCAATCACCACCACTTATCATTCTAGAACATTTTCATCACCCCAAAAAGAAACCAGAAAGTCACTCCTCACTTCCCCTCCTCCCATCCTGTGGTAACCACCATTCTGCTTTCTGTCTCCATGGATTTGCCTGTTCTGGACATTTCTTATACGTGGAACCCTACAATACATGGCCTTTGTGCCAGCTTCCTTTCTCTTAGCATAATAAAACGTTATTTAAAAATCGGCTCCACACCCACTGTGGGGCTTGAATTCAGGACCCTGAGATTAAGAGTCACATGCTCCACCAACTGAGCCAGCCAGGCGCCCCTAAAACATTTTTAAAACCCAAGGATGCAGAAGCATACATTCAGTTTGCGGTGGGAGCAATGACATCCTCACGTGTCACGCTGTCTCTGGAAAACTCCACTGTGCACTTGTGAGGGAACGAGAGTAACAAAGGCAAACACATGTTAGTATTATTATGGAAATAGCTTATGGACCCCCTGAAGGTATCTTAGGAACCCCTCTAGGATCCCCGGATCTTACTTTGAGAACCGCTGCCCGAGGCAATGGCTTCACTTCTAAGAATCCTTTTGCCCATCTGAAAAATGGTCATGGGCCAGACTTTATTTATTTATTTATTTATTTATTATTATTTTTTTTAATGTTTATTTATTTTTGAGACAGAGACAGAGCATGAACGGGGGAGGGGCAGAGAGAGAGAGGGAGACAGAATGGGAAGCAGGCTCCAGGCTCTGAGCCATCAGCCCAGAGCCCGACGCAGGGCTCGAACTCCCGGACCGCGAGATCGTGACCCGGGCCGAAGTCGGACGCTTAACCGACTGAGCCACCCAGGCGCCCCATGGGCCAGACTTTAGCGAGTGGTTGAGGTTGGACAATCAATGAGATGGGGGCACAGAGAGTTGGCGTGGGGTCAGGGATCTAGCAGTGTTCTGTGGGACTGTTCCATTATCACCTGGCCAAGTTAAAAAAAAAAAAAAAAAAAAGGTTGCCTCTGTAGTTGCCTTTTACTCTTGGAGGGAAAATGTCTCCGGCCATGGCCATGAAGCCAGAGAGTGTAGAAACCCCTGTCATTGGCCACAAGACAAGCAGCTGTGTGCCAAATCCCACAGAGGGTCAAGGCAGTTGACAACTAAGAATAGAGTAGGGAATTTGGCCATGAGGAGGTCAATGCGACCTTCATGAGTAGCAGTTGGGGGGGCTGGGGCTGAAGCCAGAGGGTGGGGGGAGGAGTGCCTGGCAGGTGAGCGAGGGAAGACAGCAGGTGCTGGATGTTTGCTCAAAAGCTTGGGGGTGAGGGGAAGTTGGAGGAGGGCCATGGGTCAAGTTGGGGTGTTTCACCAAGGTTAGCTGTCGCAAGCAGCGCAGTGGCCACCACTGGGGTGAAATGTTTTGTGTCTCGACTGGGGTGGCAGTCACAAGGGCATACATCTCTGTCAACACGCATCAGATCTATGTCCATACACCGAAGAACAAAAATCAGCCTCTGAGAGGAAATCGCCAGTAGGGGGAGAGCGAGATCCATAGGTCGGAGAGGGAGAGAGTTTTGTGGTTCAAGTTCTGAATGTGAAAGACAAGAGTCTGAAGGCGACCAGAAGAGGGGAATACAGACAAAGTTACTTTTTGCAGTTTGGGAGTCCTTGGCTGTGTCCCCCTGCCCCCGGCTCCACCCCAGCCTTCTGGACCTTTCTCACACCAGAGAGCCGGAGAGAATATTTCCTGAACACCGCCTATGTGCCAGGTTCTGAGCAGGACTCATTCAGCTGTCACAGAAATCCAGTCTCGGCAATGAGATCCCATGGTTGTCCCAGGGATGATTAACTTTTTGCCAAGTTAAACCAAGGCTCAGAGAAAGGAAATGGCCAACCTAGGGTCACAACAGCCAGTGCGGGGCCAACCCTGGACTCAAGCCCAGGCTGAAGGTCATCTTGCCCAATCCTTGATCCCTATAGCCTACAACCCCCTCCTGTAGCTCCAGCCCCTGATTAGTCCCCACCGACACATGGGCAACCACTCTGATATGCAGAACACATACGCTCTTGTTTGTAAGTATTCTTTAAAACGCACTATCTTGGGGCGCCTGGGTGGCTCAGTGTGGTGGTTAAGCATTCAACTCTCGATTTCCGCTCAGGTCATGATCTCACGGTTCGTGAGTTTGAACCCCATGTTAAGTTCCGAGCTGACAGTGCAGAGCCTGCTTTGGATTCTCTCTCTCTCCCTTTCTCTGTGCCCTTCCCATGCGCCCTCTTTCTCTCTCAAAAATAAGTAAAACGATAAAATGTACTATCTTGCACACACGTAGATTGGTAGTAATCCTGTTTTATTTTTTACATTTTATGTATTTTATTATTTTAGAGTGTGTGCACATGAACAGGGGAGAGGGGCAGAGGGGGAGAGAAAGAGAATCTTAAGCAGGCTCTACCCTCAGCACAGTGTCCAACTCAGGGCTCGATCCCACGACCCCAGGAACATGACCTGATCCGAAATCAAGAATCAGATGCTCAACTGGCTGAGCTACCCAGGTGCCCCTTACTTTTTTTTTTTCTTATTTTTTATACCCAGTAATAAGTTTTTTTCTTATTTTTTATACCCAGTGTTAAGATCCACCTGTGACACCTTGCATGTATCTAGCGGATTGCATCTCACTGCCGGGTGGTCTCCAGGATGGGCTGTCACCACCCATTCTCCCAGGGAGGGACATCAGGTGCCTTTGACTCCCCTCTGGTATAAATAACACTGCTGTGGACATCCTTGGGCATGCTCCTTGTGGGTGTCTCTGAGAATGTCTTTGGGGCCCCTCACCCACGGTGCAGAATCACCTATGCTTACCTTGCTAAAGTGCCACCAGCCTGTGTTCCAGGAGGCTGACCCTGTCCACTCTCCCCGCTGCATTGCCTTAAGGGTCCTGAAACCGATCATGTGTCCTCACCAAGCCCTGGTCTTACCCAGCTTTTTGAAGTTTCGCCTGTCAGCTTGATGATGATAGGTATGAAGTGCTATCTCACTGTGGTTTTCACTGAAGAGAGCTGGATTATCTCTCCATACGATCTCATGGTCCGTGAGTTCGAGCCCCGCATCGGGCTCTGTGCTGACAGCTCAGAGCCTGGAGCCTGGTTCCGATTCTGTGTCTCCCTCTCTCTCTGCTCCTCCCCTGTTCATGCTCTGTCTCTCTCTGTCTCAAAAATAAACAAATGTTAAAAAAAAAAAAAAGAAAAGAAAAGAAAATGTGAATTCCGGGGCACCCGGCTGACTCAGTCAGTTAAGCATCCAACTTCGGCTCGGGTCATGAGCTCACGGTTCGTGAGTTCGAGCCCTGCATCAGGCTCCGTGCTGACAGTGCAGAGCCTGCTCGAGATTCTGTCTTTCTGCCCCTCCCGACTCATGCTTTCTCTCTCTCTCTCTCTCTCTCTCAAAATAAATGAATAAACTTAAAAAGAAAGAAAGAAAATGTGAATTTATCCTGGTGCAATCGATCATGTTTGGAAACAATTGGACCATAGTGCAGATTTCCCCTTTGCTTACGTGTGCTTTCACCCACCCAGGCGAGAGGGGGGTGAACCCCCCAAAACCGCACTCCACTGCAGTGAGCCTGTAGGCATACACCGAGCACACACATGCATACATAACCCCAAACAGAACATCTCTGAGGCCCCTCACTTCACCACGTCTGTATGTAAGGAGCCCCACGCATCCTCATCTGCTGCCAGAACTTCTCGATTTCAGAGAACCCTCCTTCCACCACCTCAGAATAACTCACAGGGTGCACGCCTTCTGATGCATGATTCCACAAGCAGAGTGTAGGTCACTTTCCAAAGTAAAATGCTGTCTTTCTTTTTGCAGTCTGTGAGTATTTCCTAACCAGTCGACGCATGTGAGACTGTCCTCCGCTGACCCACCCCCTGTTTTCCCATCTGGCAAGGCCAGGGGCAGGTCGGCTCCGAGGGCCTGTCCTCCCTGGGGCCTCCCTCCACCACAGCCCTGCAACTGTCCCCTCCTCCTCCCCCCAGGATGACCCGGCACGGCAAGAACTGCACGGCAGGGGCCGTCTATACCTACCACGAGAAGAAGAAGGACACAGGTACTGGGTTTGGAAGGGGGCACAGTTGTATCTCAAAGGCACCATCTCACTTTGCACCTCCGGCTGTGTCTTCTGGGCATGTCTCTTTCCCCCCCACCCCACCCGCCGACCGATGGTCATGACACTAAGAGTAACAGCCCACGCGATCCCGTGCCCCTGCAGTGGGCGCTTGTGGGCGTGAACTCATCTGAGACTCCCAGCTCCCCACTGAGGAAGGAATCACTGCTGTCGTAGCCATATTCCAGAGGCAGAAACTGAGGCCCCGAGAGGGCCAGGCCCTTGAGTCTGGGCTGAGGGGAGTCAGGCGTGAGCCTCTCTACCTGGCTACTTCGGTGACAGCCTGTCACTTACCCTCTGGATTGACGCCTTCCTGAGGGTTATGCCCCGCCCCCAATGCACACACACAGCCTGAGCTCTTGACTGCCTGTCTCTCGGAGTCCCGCCCAACACCCCCCCCCCCCCACCACATGCAAGTTCTCTCTGTGCCTTTCTTTTGGGGTTTCGCAAGGGGCACCTCTCCTGTCCCTCCATCCCTCTGCCTCTGTCTGTCCCCAGCGGCCTCAGGCTATGGGACCCAGAACATTCGACTGAGCCGGGATGCTGTCAAGGACTTTGACTGCTGCTGCCTCTCTCTGCAGCCCTGCCACGACCCTGTCGTCACGTGAGCTGGGGAACTGCACTGGGGGGTGTGGGGAACCGCCTGCACAGCCAGGGCGCCCTGGGCAAGCCCCTTAACCCCTCAAGAGCCTCAGTGTGCTCATCTGAGACATGGGCATGATCCTAACGTGTTCCCCAGGGATGTGGAAAAGAATACATCCGCAACAGAGGGTAGGGCCCTTGGATCATTGCCTGGCACATAATAATAGCTTATGTGTGGAGCATTTACCATTCCCCGCCTTGTGGTCTGGCAGAGGCCTCGGTGAGATAATGGGTACAAGGTGCTTAGTCCAGTGACTAAATATGGGCTCACTTTACAGGTCTGTTTTACAGACATAGTGACGAGAGCAGACTGTGGCTCGGGGTCCCTGAGGCCACCTGCAGGTTCAGTGATTCATTGGAAGAACTCGCAACTCAGAAAGGTGGTTAAGAGTCAGTGACGGCTTATTACGCTACAAAGATGGAGATTAAGTCAGTAAGGGGAGAAGGCACGTGGGGCCGAGCCCAGGAGGGACCAGGGTCGAGCCTCCAGTTGTCCTCTCCTGATAGAGTCACACAGACAGCGCTAGTCTCCCAACAACGACATGTGACAGCAGGCAGACATGGGCGCCGCCCACCGGGGGAAACTCACGGGAGCCCCAGCGTCCAGGGATTTTACTGGAGGCTGGTAACTCAGGCATGGCGTGACTTTGGTCTCCAGGCCCTCCAGAGGTCTAACCTCATACCACATGGCCCAGCCACCTCCCCCACCAGGTGAACTAAGACACTTTTATCAGGCAGCACATTCCAAGGGCTCAGAGGCTCCCTCCTGGGAGCTGGTTCAAGGGCCGGGTCCTTTGGAACATGTAGGGTTTGGAGAACGCGGCCCGCTGAGCTAGCCCTTTATTGCACAAGATTTTCCCTACAAGGCAAAGCCAGGAGAGTGAAAATGGCCTGGTCACTCAGAGAGCTGTGCTAGGCACCGCGTGACCTGCCGCCTGGAAGACGCTTCGTGCGTGCCCAGGGCAGGGAGCCTATGGCTTCCCATCCCGTCCTGTCCTTACAGCCCGGATGGTTACCTGTACGAGCGTGAGGCGATCCTGGAGTACATTTTGCACCAGAAGAAGGAGATCGCCCGGCAGATGAAGGTGATGGGGATGGGGGCACGGGCGGGCGGCTTTGATCCCGAGCACACAGAGCCTCTCTGACCTTCTTGTCTAAGCTCCTTTTCTCTCTGAGCCTTTGCCTATGCTGTTCCCTCTGCTTGGCGCACCGTCCCGTCCCGCTTCTCCTGGTTTGCTCCTTCTCCTTCTCCAGATCTCCTCCCAGGCGTCGCCTCCTCTGACCTCCTGCTAGTCCAGGGCCTCCAGGGTCTGCCCCCGCCCCCCCCCCCCCCCACCTCTTGACACTTATGGTTGTGACTCAGCCTGTGGCTGACATGTGCCCACTCCCGCCACTAGATGGCAGGCCCCAGGGGCAGGGAACAGATCTTTTGCCCACCCCACGGCCCTAGGTTCTCTGTGAACACTTGGTAAATTGACTGATGTCACCTCATCTCCCTGGGCCTCGGTTGCACTGCCTCTGAAATGGGCTGACGGGACCAAATCAGAGGGCGCTGCAGGGCATGTGGGAGATGCTCACAGATCAGAATTCTCGAGGCATTTACTTGGAGCCATGCCCACTTTCCACGGCTGAACTCATTTTGTGGGTAGGAGGGACCCCGTTTATCGCCGTGTTTGAGGCGCAGCTGGTCGATCTCCCTTCTTTTCCCGCCAGGCTTCCTAGAGCTCCAGAAACACTGAGGGTTAGATGCTTTGTTTTTGTTTTTGTTTTTAATGTTTATGTATTTTTGAGAGAGAGAGGCAGAGTCTGAGCACGAGCAGCAGAGCGGCAGAGAGAGAGAGTGGGAGACACAGAATCTAAAGCAGGCTCTAGGCTTCAAGCTCAGCACAGAGCCCGACACGGAGCTCAAACCCATGAGCCGTGAGATTATGACCTGAGCCAAAGTTGGACACTTCACCGACTGAGTCACCTAGGCACCCTATTTTTTCTTTTTTTTTAAGTTTATTTATTTATTTATTTATTTATTTATTTATTTATTTATTTAGAGAGAGAAATACCAGGGGGGGGCGGGGAGGGGCAGAGAGAGAAGGAGAAAGAATCCCAAGCAGGTTCCTCACTGTCAGTGCAGAGCCTGACGTGGGGCTTGAACTCATGAACCCAAACCTGGGAGATCATGACCTGAGCTGAAATCAAGAGTCAGATACTGGGGCGCCTGGGTGGCTCAGTCGGTTGAGCGTCCGACTTCGGCTCAGGTCATGATCTCACGCCCTGTGAGTTCGAGCCCCGCATCGGGCTCTGTGCTGACAGCTCAGAGCCTGGAGCCTGCTTCAGATTCTGTGTCTCCCTCTCTCTCTGCCCCTCCCCTGTTCATGCTCTGTCTCTCTCTCTCTCTCTCTCTCTCTCTCTCTGTCAAAAATAAACATTAAAAAAAAAAAAAAGAATCAGATACTTAACCCACAGAGCCACCCAGGCACCCCAAGGGTTAGATTCTTGTTGAGCCTTTTGTCTTGAGTAAGTGGCTTTCCCTGTGCCTATACCCTCTGCGTGGCTTAGTGGCCGCCTGGGTGCTCCCTCATCAGGGTGACCATGCCAGAGGTCCTCCCGAGCACCAGTTCCCCTCCATCTTCTCCTCATGCAGCTGGGTGGCCCGGGGCAGTCCTAGAACCCAGCACTGTGTCCCTGTGTCTCCACACACCCATACCACCTACACACTTAGGGTTCTGTGAACGTTCATTGCTTCTTAACCCTCCTGGAGCTCGCCTCGAGGGCAGGACAGGATCTACAGTACCTACCCTGTAAAATCAATATAATATGGCCCACGGGCACATGAATCGAGCACTTGCTCTGTGCCGAAAATCTCCCGCGTAACCCAGTGAACCTCCGCGGTCAGTCGCCATTGTTAGCCTGTTTTACAAAGGAAGAAACTGAGGCCAGGAGGAGTCACAGCACTTACTGGAGGCCACAGAGCTCCTCGGTGACAGAGGCAAGGTTTAAGCTCTGGCCATCTGTCCCCTGCCAAGCTGCTGACCACCCTGCTGCCTAGGAACAAAGAGGCCACAGAGTCCCAAACCAGCTAAATGGGAAATGACCTAAGTGCCCTGCAGTGGGGGAGGGGACAAGCAAAGGCAGCGGAGCCACGCCATGGATTACAACATCCACGGGTTAAAGATTCACGCCCTGTCGCTTCAGCGTCCGACCGCGGCTCAGGTCGTGGGTTCGAGCCCTGTGTTGGACTCCACCGACAGTACACAGCCTGCTTGGGATTCTCTCTCCCTCTCCCACTTGGGCATGCGCCCACGCTCTCTCTCTCTCTCTCTCTCTCTCTCTCTCTCTCTCAAAATATACTTTAAATAACTTAAAAAGAGTCACACTCAGGCAGTTACCAGCCTCTACTAACTGCCGCTGCCAGGACCGTCCCCTGTGGAGGCCTCGGTTTACCCGTCTGTGAAATGGGAAGAGCCACCCTCAAACGCCACAACGCACGGGAAGGTGCCGAGCCCACTTCTTTCTCGCTGCCCACAGGCCTACGAGAAGCAGCGGGGTGCCCGGCGTGAGGAACAGAAAGAGCTGCAGCGGGCGGCGGCACAGGACCAGGTGCGGGGCTTCCTGGAGAAGGAGGCAGCCATCGTGAGCCGGCCCCTCAACCCCTTCACGCCCAAGGCCGCCCCTGAGACCGGTCCAGGTGAGGGGGAGCGGACTTGCCGGGGAGCGCGGGTCCCGCAGGCCCCGGGTGCCTCCCTGGGTGCGGCATCCGGGCCCCTCTCCCTCCCGCAGATGATGCCCGCCCCGGGGCCAGTGCAGGCCCCACGGGCAAGGACAAGGACAAAGCACTGCCCAGCTTCTGGATCCCGTCGCTGACCCCCGAGGCCAAGGCCACCAAGCTGGAGAAGCCTGTGAGCATCCCCAGCACCCTGTGCCCACTTGGCACAGAGGACCCGAGTCCCCCAGTGTCCCCAGCGCCTCCTTCCCTGCCCGGGACCCCCATCCTCCCTCCACCTGGCCCCAGCCCGGCCTGTTGACCGACCACCCCCCCCCCCCACCGTCCTGCACAGTCGCGCACCGTGACCTGCCCCATGTCTGGGAAGCCGCTGCGCATGTCTGACCTGACACCCGTGCGCTTCACGCCGCTGGACAGCTCCGTGGACCGCGTGGGGCTCATCACACGCAGTGAGCGCTACGTGTGCGCCGTGACCCGCGACAGCCTGAGCAACGCCACGCCTTGCGCTGTGCTGAGGCCCTCGTGAGTCGCCCGGGGAGGATGACCTGGGGACCTGCAGGGCCGGGCCGGGTCGGGCAGTGTGGCTGTCCCTAGTCCGAGCGGGGCCTCTCTGATCGGTGTCTCCTACCCTCACTCTCACCGAAGTGGGGCCGTGGTCACCCTGGAGTGCGTGGAGAAGTTGATTCGCAAAGACATGGTAGACCCCGTGAACGGGGAGAAGCTGACGGACCGGGACATCATCGTGCTGCAGCGGGTGAGCGGTGACCCGCCTCCCCAGGACCCCGCCCCCTGTCCTCTCCCTATGCCCAACCCCGCCCTGCCTCCTCCACTCCCCACCCCCGCCTTCCTAAGCTGGGGTCCTGCCTCACCTTGCGGGCTTAGGATCCCCCCCCAACAGGCCCTGCAGCCCGACCTGCCTCCACCTTGGCCTTGTCCCCACCTCCCCAGGGCGGCACCGGCTTCGCGGGCTCTGGAGTGAAGCTGCAGGCTGAGAAGTCCAGGCCGGTGATGCAGGCCTGAGTGCACAGGAGACCAAATAAACAGGCTTGGACTCACTGGCCCTTGTGGTGCCTTCCTTGGCCTCGCGGGAGCCCTGGGGCCACACGGGGAGCCCTCCAGCGTGCGCCTGCTGCAGTGCCCCAGTGTGAAGGCGTGGGCTAAAATTACCTTTGAGGTGGTCTGACGTTAAGAGTAAAATCCGAACTGAGCCCACACGCCCGGCGTTAAAACTGGGCAAGAGCGGCCAGAGGTCAAGGTTCCAGCTGCGACCGTAGGCAGGCGCCGCTTTGACAGGCCAAGTAGAAATCCCGCCGCATCTTTTTGAGTCCTGCCAAATTCGAAGTCCGCAAGATGTCCAGGAAAGCCTCTCTCCCAAGTAAAGGGTGGTGAGACGCCCAAAGGAAACAATGCAGTGAGAGCACCCGGCACCCAGTCAGGAGCCCTCCTCCCTGACCCTTGACTGCCGGAAGGCCAAGAGCAAGAAGAAACCCTCGTCCAAGGACGCCAGAGGCCGGGGGCTGCACAGTACCGGGCAGGTGTGGAGAGCCGAGGGTGCAGGGGGGAGGAGGCCGCAGAGGGTGGGGCCTGGTGCACCTGCCTGGAGTCAGCTTACGGAGGAGCACAGGGGCAGGTCTTAGAGCTCTGTGGGGTTTTTCTCCCCGTTTTTTAAATTTAGTTTTTAGGGGCGCCTGGGTGGCTCAGTCGGTTGCGCATCCGACTTCAGCTCAGGGCACGATCTCATGGTCCGTGAGTTCGAGCCCCGTGTCGGGCTCTGGGCTGATGGCTCAGAGCCTGGAGCCTGCTTCCAATTCTGTGTCTCCCTCTCTCTCTGCCCCTCCCCCGTTCATGCTCTGTCTGTCTCAAAAATAAATAAACGTTAAAAAAAAATTAAAAAAATAAAATAAATTTAGTTTTTAATGTTTATGTTTGAGAGAGAGAGAGAGAGAGCGTGCAGCGGTGGGGTGAGGGGGGCAGGGCAAAGAGAGAGAGACACACACACAGAATCAGAAGCAGGCTCCAGGCTCTGAGCTGTCAGCACAGAGTCAAACCCAGGGCTGGAACCCATGAACCGGGAGATCATGACCTGACCCGAAGTCGCAGGCTTAACCAACTGAGCCACCCAAGCGCCCCTAGAGCTTTGTTTTCAATGACCATCGACTCATAAAAGCACCCGTGGGCAGTGTGCAAAGTAGAGCTTATAGTCAAGCAAAGATCAACAAGCCTTAACGTTCCCGCCCTGAGGGACACCTAGGTTCTGTCTTCTAGGGCTTTCTCCACGTGTGTACACGCGTTGGCTCAACCAGCATGACATCTCAGGGCACGTGCTGTTCCGTTCAGCAAACAGTCTCTGCCTTTTCACTTTTGTAAAAAGTTTTCATCGAACGCCCAAACCCGACTCAAAGGGCCGGGAAGTGCCCTTCGGTGCTCTTTGGTGAAGACCCTGTCTGGTGTCTGCAGGGGAAGGTTTTGGTAGGAGGGGGGTGTATCATCCTTGCACCCTGGGGAGCCCCCCCCAAACCCAGCATTTTCTCCCCCAGAGCCTTCTAGGACCTCCCTTTGATCCCTAGACCCCAGAACCTGGAAACTGGCCCAGTTGCCACTGACATTCAAGGGCAGGCCTTGCCATCTGGGCTTGTCGATCTATGGTCCTCTTGCGTCTGGGCCACAGTCCTGGGGGAGGGACGCTTGTACCCATTTCACAGAACAGCCCACTGACCCTGAGAAGATGCTCTTGCCCAAAGTCACACTGCTCAAGGCTGTAGCAGAAGTCAGGTTCACTTAGAAGCCAGCCGCTTCCAGAGACCTCCCCACCTCCAGCCCTGCCCTTCCTCCCATCCTCTGTACCTTTCTTCCCCCAGGTATCTCCACATTGTCACCCCACGAATCTCCCCCCCCCCCCTTAGCGAGCTCCCAGCCAACCCCTTTCTACCTAGAGCATTTCAAGCCACCCCTCGGTCCCTAAACACCCCCAACCTTCAGCCTGGTTTTTTTTTTAAGTTTTATTTATTATTTTGAGCGAGAGAGCAGGGGTGGGGCCGAGCGAGAGGGAGAGAGAGGATCCCAAGGAGGCTCCATACTCTTGAACCGCGAGATCATGACCTGACCCGAAGTGGGACGCCTAACCGACTGGGCCACCCAGGTGCCCCATCAGCCTCTTTTTTTTTTTTTTTTTTAAGTTTATGTATTCATTTTGAGAGAGGGGTGGGGAGGGGCAGAGAGAGAGGGAATCCCAAGCAAGCTCTGCACCCGCCATCAGCTCAGAGCCCAACGAGGGGCTAGAACTCACGAACTGTGGGATCATGACCTGAGCCGAAACCCAGAGCCAGACGCTTAATCAACCAAGCCACCCAGGCGCCCCTCAGCCTCTTTCTTAATCGCCCACAACCACCCCTGGGACCTTCCAGTTTTCTCTCCGCCTCCTCAGGGACTCCAGTCTTGTTCACACGTGTTCAGGCCAGCCCTGCCACCACCGATCAAAGCTTCCAGGATTCCCAGCCTTGCACCTGTATTTCCACAAGGGGCCTAAATCCCCCTGATCCACGGGCCCTTCGAGACCCCCTTTGCGGAGAGGCAGGAGGGTGCAGGTCAAGGTCCGTCCAAGAAAGTAGTTTCCTTTGAGGTTTCAAAGGGGACAGGGAGCGGAAGCAAGGGCCTCCTGGCAGCTTGAGCCGCAGCAGTGGAAGGGAGAGGAGGAGGTGCCTTTTCTCAGCAGAGGGCCCTTAGGCGCCGCTTGGGAAGTTGAGAGCGAGAAAGAGGCCAGGGGAAGGGGGGTGGGGGTGCCTGCAGTGGCTCCGGCCTCAGCTGGCCTGCAGAGGGCACTGGCAGGCACTTGGCAATTCTTTTTTTTTTTTTTTTTTTTTTAATTTTTTTTTTTCAACGTTTATTTATTTTTGGGACAGAGAGAGACAGAGCATGAACGGGGGAGGGGTAGAGAGAGAAGGAGACACAGAATCGGAAACAGGCTCCAGGCTCTGAGCCATCAGCCCAGAGCCTGACGCGGGGCTCGAACTCACGGACCGCGAGATCGTGACCTGGCTGAAGCCGGACGCTTAACCGACTGCGCCACCCAGGCGCCCCAAGGCACTTGGCAATTCTTAAGGCTTTTAGTTGTACGTATCTTTAAATGTCTATTTATTTATTTTGAGAGCGAGAGCAGGGGAAGGGCAGAGAGAGGAACGCAGAATCCCCAGCCGACGCCACCCTGTCAGCACACAGCCCAACTCGGGTCTCGATCCCACGAACCGCGAGACCATGACCGGAGTCCATGACCATGACCTGCAGTTCTTCAGGCTTTTAAACAGGGAGATTTATTCTGGAAAGGAAAACTATATAGACGGAGGCAATTCCTTGGTTGTCCAGGGAGGGAGCGGGATGGGCTAGGAAGGAGTGGATAGCAGGAGGCTTGGGGGAGGGGCAACGGGAGGGGTATCTTGATTGTGGGGGTGGTTGCATGACTGATTCATCAGAATTCATAGATTTGTAACCAAACAGCGGACTTTATGGGAGTTAAAAGTCAAATTTAAAAACTAAAAAAATAAGGGGGGGGGGGGGGTGCCCGGGTGGCTCAGTCAGTTAAGCATCTGGCTCTTGATTTCAGCTCAGGTTGTAATCTCACGGTTTGTGGGTCCCCAGCCCCAAGTCGGGCTCTGTGCTGACAGTGCAGAACCTGCTTGGGACTCTCTCCTCCCTCTTTCTCTGCCCCTATCCTGCTTGCCCTCTCTCTCTCGCTGTCTCTCTTTCTTAAAAAGAAAGAAAGAGAAAGAAACAAGAAAGAAAGAAAGAAAGAAAGAAAGAAAGAAAGAAAGAAAAAACTTAAAAAAAATCAACTTAATGATTCCACTCCTAGGTATATAACCCAAGGAGACTGAAAGTCTGTCCGTGCAAAAACTTCCACATGAATGATCCTAGCGGCACTAATCGTGTTAGCCGAAAAGTGGAAACAAGCCAAATGTCTTTCAAGTGCTGAATGGATACTCAAAACATGCTATAGTCATCCAGTGGAATATCATTCAGCCATAAAAATGATGAAGTACGGTACCTGCTACAACGTGGATGAACTTGGAAAACCAGTACGCCGGGCAGCTGGCTGGCTTCAGTCAGAAGAGTGCGAGAGACTCTTGATCTCAGGGTCGTGAGTTCAAGCCCCAAGTTGGGTGTAGAGATTACTAAATAAATAAAAACAACAACACAGTATGCTAAGTGAAAAGCCAGCCATACAAGGTCACATGATGTATGATCCCTCTTATATAAAAAGTCCAGAATAGGCAAATCTTTTAATTTCTTGGAAAATTTTTAATGTTTATTTATCTTAGAGAGTGCGAGTGGGGGGCACAGAGAGAGAGAGGGAGACACAGAATCCGAAGCAAGCTCCAGGCTCTGAGCTGTCAGCACAGAGCCCGACGCGGGGCTCGAACTTGTGAACCGCGAGATCATGACCTGAGCTGAAATCTGAGCCCCCCAGGCACCCCAGAAATGAACTTTTTTTTTTTTTAACCACACTGGTAGGCAAGGAAACAGCGATAATTTGGCAATATCTAGTAAGAGCTAAAGATGCCAACTCCACGATCCCACAATCTCCACTGACCCATACACCCCACAGAGGCACAAACATGCTCAAAAAAACGTGAACTAGGGGGCAGCCCGTCAGTTAAGCATCCTAGTTCAGTTCAGGTCACCATCTCACGGTTTGGTTCGTGAGTTTGAAGCCTGCATCGGACTCTCTTCTGTTGGCGCAGAGCCCACATCAGATCCTCTGTCCCCTCTTTGCCCCCCTCAAAAATAAATAAACAAGAAAGAAAGAAAGAAAGAAAGAAAGAAAGAAAGAAAGAAATAAAGAAAGAAAGAAAGAAAAGGAAAAGAAAACCCAAACTAGAATGTCCCCAGTACAGGGTGCCTGGCTGGCTCAGTCAGAAGAGCACAGGACTCTTGATCTTCGGGTCATGAGTTCCAGCTCCACACTGGGTGTAGAGATTACTTAAGTAAATAAATCTTAAGGGGCACCTGGGTGGCTCAGTCGGTTGAGTGACCGACTTAGGCTCAGGTCATGATCTCACAGTTTGTGGTGAGTTCGAGCCCCACGTCGGGCTCTGTGCTGACAGCTCAGAACCTGAAGCCGGCTTCAGATTCTGTTTCTCCCTCTCTCTGTGCCCCTCCACTGCTCATCCTCTGTGTCTCTCTCTCAATAATAAATAAATAAATATAAATAAAATAAAATAAAATAAATAAATAATAAATAAATAAATAAAATTAAAAACAAACAAACAAACTGAAAACAGCCTAAATGTTGGTCAGTGGAGAACTGGTTAAATCTTCGTGGACTGAACTGACATGGTCTTCAAAATATATTCTGAATTACCTCAATAAAAAATAAATTATAAAAACTTAAGATCGGAGCGTTCTGATTCAAAAAATTGTTAAGTGGAACAAGAAAGGTAAAAAACATTGTGAGTCATCTGCCCTTCTTTCTATTAAAAAGAAAAACAGTTTGTACATATTTGCCTAAATCTATGTAAATTCTCCCTGGAAAGAAACACTGGCTGCCTGTGAGGAGGCGAACTTGGTGGAAGAAAGACTCATTTTTAGCATGTAACATCTTGTACATTTAGAATTTTGTATCCTATGAGTATACTGCCAAAATTTAAAAATAAAATGTGCAAAAAGACAAAAAAAAAAAACCTGGGGAGAGGCACAAAGGGTGACAAGGTGCAGGAAATCTTTCGTAATGAGCTGTCCCATACAAGTAATTTGTTGCTGTATTATTTTGATTAAAAAAAAAAAGTTTTCAAACATGTAGCTCCCCCAGAGATCTACAAATTTGCCCTACTCTCATAAACCAGTTCTCCACTTGCAGCCACTAGGGGGCAGTATGTTACCATAATTAAAAGCTTGGATTCAGACAGCGAACCTGGGTGGCTCAGTCGGTTAAGCGTCTGACTTCAACTCAGGTCATGATCTCATGGTTGGTTGGTGAGTACAAGCCCCACATTGGGCTCTGTGCTGACAGCCTGGAGCCTGCTTCGGTTTCTGTGTCCCCCCCCCCCCGCCCCCACCCCCGCTCTCTCAAAAAATAAATAAACGTTTTAAACACTTGGATTCAGACACACTTGGTTTCAGATTCCAACCCCTACCACAGATACCAATTATAAACTCTGGATAAGACAGAAAACATTACCCAAAGACACTGGAAAGTGAACCAAACCACGCAGAAACTGGAGTGAAATTGACAATAAAAAAGAAAGGCGGTGGGTGGTTTCTCATTTGTACAGCCTGGGGGTAGGTTCTAGTCCTAGCCAGAGGGGCAGCTAAAAACACCAGGGGAAAAATCCAGTCTTCCTAGCTTGAAGCACCAGAACAATAGGAAAGTAAGGTATAAACACTGGAAATCCAGGGTGAGGGCACTCCAAATATTTTTATAAAAACTCTGCTCAAATATCTAGCTGACCCTGAACCACATCTGCATGGGATACACTCCAGGAAACCCAGCTAAACCTAAAAAACTGTGAACTGAAATGTGCGGTACAAATTTCATAGGAGGGAGTTTTACAGAGATTACAGTTTGAGTTTAACCAAGTTGATGGGTTGTTTAGGGGAAAAAAAAAATCAGTACTCTTCAAAGGAACATAACAGACTCCAGAGTTTCTACAGTGTATCCAGGATATACTCTAACACTACTCAAAATGGAAACAAATAGGAAAATATGACCCATTCTCAAGAAAAAAGGCAGTAACTTAAGACCAACACCAAAATGACCCATATATAGGACTCCATGTGGACAGTTCGAACCCTGCTTTAGATCCTCTGTCTTCCTTTCTCTCTGTCCCTCCCAACTAGCGCGCGCTCTCTCTCAAAAATAAACATAAAAAAAAGTATATGTCTAGAAAGAAATCTTAGTGGAAAAATAAAACGATAAAAAAATGGAACAGAAATTCTAGAACGAATAATAAATTTAGCAAGTTCACTGGATACAAGTCTAATATACAAAAATAATTGTATTTTATATTGTAAAGACAAGAAGTTAGAACATGAAATTTAAAAATAACTTCTCGGGGCGCCTGGGTGGCGCAGTCGGTTAAGCGTCCGACTTCAGCCAGGTCACGATCTCGCAGTCCAGGAGTTCGAGCCCCGCGTCAGGCTCTGGGCTGATGGCTCAGAGCCTGGAGCCTGTTTCCGATTCTGTGTCTCCCTCTCTCTCTGCCCCTCCCCCATTCATGCTCTGTCTCTCTCTGTCCCAAAAATAAATAAACGTTGAAAAAAAAAATTAAAAAAAAATAAATAAAAATAACTTCTCTTACAATAACATAAAAAACATAAAATACTCAAGGATGAATTTAACAAAGGACCCAAGACCTTTATTCTGACAACTACAAAACCGACTGCTGAGAGGATGCCAACACTTGTATCACTGGAGAAATATACTATGTTCATGGATTGGAGGATTTAATATGTTAGGATGCCAGTTCTCCCCACATTGGTCTATAGGTTTAGTCTCGCCCTGGGTTATTTCCATCTCTTTCCCCCAGAAGGAAAACAAAAATCATCAAATATGGGGGGGCTAGGACTTGACCTAGAAAATTTTTTCTTTTCAATTTTTTTTTTTAATGTTTATTTTTGAGAGACAGAGAATGAGGCAGGGAAAGAGGGAGACAGGGAATCCCAAGCAGTCTCCACACTCTCAGCACAGGCCCAGTGAGGGGCTTAAACCCATGAACCACGAGACCTTGACCTGAGCTGAAATCAAGAGTCAGATGCTCAACCAACTGAGCCACCCAGGCGCCCCTTCTTTTCTACTTTAGTTGCTTACGATTTTTTTTTTTTAATTAATGGGCTTTATTTTTTATTTTTTTTTTTTTAATTATTTTTTCAACGTTTTTTATTTTTATTTTTGAGACAGAGAGAGACAGAGCATGAACGGGGGAGGGGCAGAGAGAGAGGGAGACACAGAATCGGAAACAGGCTCCAGGCTCCGAGCCATCAGCCCAGAGCCCGACGCGGGGCTCGAACTCACGGACCACGAGATCGTGACCTGGCTGAAGTCGGACGCTTAACCGACTGCGCCACCCAGGCGCCCCTTTATTTTTTTTTTAAGATTTTATTTTTAAGTAATTGGGTGTAGACCCAATGTGGGGCTCAAACCTACAACCCCAAGATCAAGAGTAGCAAGCTATACCGACTGAACTAGGCAGGTGCCTCTACTGGGCTTCCTTTCTTTCAAGTTTATTTATTTTGAGAGCGAGAGAAAGAGCATGATGGCGAGGGATAGAGAGGGAGGAAGAGAATCCCAAGCCGACTTCCCATTGTCAGTGCAGAGCTGACGCAAGGCTCAGACTCACAAACCATGAAACCATGACCTAAGCCAAGATCAAGAGTCAGTTGTTCAACTGACTGAGCCACTCAGGTGCCCCTAAGCTTTATTTTTAAGAGCAGTTTTGGGTTGGGACATCTGGCTGGCTCCGTTGGTGGAGGATTCGGCTCTTGATCTCAAGGTCATAACGTTAAGCCCCACGTTGGGTGTAGAGGTTATTCAAATAAATAAAAACTTTTTTTTTTTAAGAGTTTTGAGTTTAAGGGGCGCCTGGGTGGCGCAGTCGGTTAAGCGTCCGACTTCAGCCAGGTCACGATCTCGCGGTCCGTGAGTTCGAGCCCCGCGTCGGGCTCTGGGCTGATGGCTCGGAGCCTGGAGCCTGTTTCCGATTCTGTGTCTCCCTCTCTCTCTGTCCCTCCCCCGTTCATGCTCTGTCTCTCTCTGTCCCAAAAATAAAAAATAAAAAACGTTGAAAAAAAAAATTTAAAAAAAAAGAGTTTTGAGTTTAAGAAAATGAAAGAAAAGTATAAAATATTCCCATACATACCCCTTTACCCCACCCCAGTTTACCCTCTTATTAACATCTTTAAAAAAAAAAACCATTTTGGGAGCACCTGGGTGGCTTAGTCAGTTAAGCGTCCGACTTCGGCTCAGGTCATGAAATCACGGTCCGTGAGTTCGAGCTCCACATCGGGCTCTGTGCTGACAGCTCAGAGCCTGGGGCCTGCTTCAGATTCTGTGTCTCCCTCTCTCTCTGACCCTCCCCTGTTCATGCTCTCTCTCTGCCTCAAAAATAAATACATATTAAAAAATAAAAAAACATTTTTTTTTTAATTTTTTTTTCAACGTTTATTTATTTTTGGGACAGAGAGAGACAGAGCATGAACGGGGGAGGGGCAGAGAGAGAGGGAGACACAGAATCGGAAACAGGCTCCAGGCTCCGAGCCATCAGCCCAGAGCCCGACGCGGGGCTCGAACTCACGGACCGCGAGATCGTGACCTGGCTGAAGTCGGACGCTTAACCGACTGCGCCACCCAGGCGCCCCAAAAAAAAAAAAAAAACATTTTTAATGTGTATTTATTTTTGAGACAGAGAGAGAAAGGAGGGGAGGGGTTAGAGAGGGAGACAGAGGATCCAAAGCAGGATCTGTGCTGAGGGTGGAGAGCCCCACGTAGGGCTCGAACTCACAAGCCTTGAGATCATGACCTGAGCCAAAGTCAGATGCTCAACCCGACCGATTGAGCCACCCAGGCATCCACCCCACCCCCGCCTTATTGACATCTTGCATTAGTGTGATACTTTGTAATAATCACTAAGCCAACATTGATACATTATTATTAACTAAAGTGCATAAACACATTGTGGTTCACTCTTTGTGTGGTACATGCTAGGGAGTTTGTTGTTGTTTGAGAGGGAGGGACAGAGGGACAAAGGGGGAGAGGGAGAGAGAGAATCCCAAGCAGGCTCCACACCCAGCGTGGAGCATGACACAGGGCTCACTACCAGGACCCCGGGATCATGACCTGAGTCAAAATCAAGAGTTGGACTCTCAACTAAGCGATTTTGACAAAAGTACAATGACATTTATCCAGCATTAGCATATCATACATAACAGTTTAACTGCCCTAAAAATCCAGGGAATATTATTTTTTTTTTAGAGAGAGAGAGAGAGAGTGGGGGACAGAGGATCTGATGCAGGCTCCACACTGACAGCAGAGAGCCCGACGTAGGGCTTGAACCCACAAACTGTGAGATCGTGACCTGAGCCTAAGTCAGATGTTCAACCAATGACCAAGCCGCCCAGGTGCCCCAGGAATATATCTTTTTAAGATTTTATTTTTAGGTGGGGCGCCTGGGTGGCGCAGTCGGTTAAGCGTCCGACTTCAGCCAGGTCACGATCTCGCGGTCCGTGAGTTCGAGCCCCGCGTCGGGCTCTGGGCTGATGGCTCGGAGCCTGGAGCCTGTTTCCGATTCTGTGTCTCCCTCTCTCTCTGCCCCTCCCCTGTTCATGCTCTGTCTCTCTCTGTCCCAAAAATAAATAAAAAACGTTGAAAAAAAGATTTCATTTTTAGGTAATCTCTACTCCCAACATGGGGCTCGAACTTACAACCCCCAAATCAAGAGTCACATGCTCTACCGACTGAGCCAACCCGGTGCCCCACATCATTCTTTTTCCTTGGTGTGACGTCGCCTGGGGGAAGGTTCCACAGTGTATTTACCCCTTCTCCTGTGGATGAGCGCATGGGCTGTTTCTGGCTTGTGGCTCTCCTGGTTAAAGCTGTTACAAACCTTTTGGTGACCTTACTCTTATAGATCCTTTGGGAGCTCTAGAGGAGAATTTAAACCAGTGGGTCTCACAGGGCTGCACGAGGAATAAATGCCTGGACCGTCCTGTCCTTCTGCCCCAACGCAGCAGCAAAGACACCCCCGTGTTAGAACCCAAGTCAGCTCACATCTACTCAAGACCCTCCACGAGCTCCCAGCTCACTGAGTGTAAATTCTGTCCCCGCCTCTCTGGGTCTCTGCCTGTAACCATCTCGTCTCACCGCAAAGCGACCCCGAAGACCTGTCCACCGAAACTTGTACCACCAGATTCCAGCTGTTTGCTCTTACCTCCCCCGCCCCTCCACCTCGCCGACCCCATTCCAGCCACACCGGCCTCCTGGCTGATCCACACACGCGGGGCACACTCTGCTGTTCCTGCTGTTCCCTCTGTCTGGCTGGCTCTCCCTCCGGATGTCCCCAGGGCTTGCTTCCTCATTCTGTTCGCCAGGGAGGCCCCCACCCCCAGGCCACTCAGCCAACAGCACACTGCCGTCCTGTGCTCTCCAGGGGGCTCCAGGAATGCCCTCAAAACCTGCTGACGCCTAGAGCCTCCTCTCCAAACGCCTGTGCCCCCTCCTTCCAGCCCACGGTCCCCCTCCCCCCCAGCTCCCAGGCACAGCCCCCAATTCCTCCCCAAGGCCCCCGTCACCCCCTCAGAGACACACAGACAAGGCCCCAGCACTGGAATTTATTGCCTCCCTGGCAGAGAGGAGGCACTGTGGGGGCCGTGCCGGCTGGCGGATGAATCCTTGGGGGGGCTGGTGGGGGCTGGTGGGGTGCTGGGCGGGAAGTGTTTCTCTGTTGTGTGGTGTGAGGCCCAGATTCGGAGCTGGAATGGTCAGTGGTGGCTCTTGAAGGCTGAGCTTGACACGGGGGGGCCCTGGTCTGGGCTGGGGGGGGGGTTCTGCCAGTGAGAAACGGATGGTCACTCACCCTTTGGGTCTGTGAGACCCCGGGGGAGGGGAGGGGGCGGGGAGGGGGCAGGGAGGGGCTGCAGCGTCCTGGAGAAGTTTGACCTGGTGGGTCCCTGAGAGCTCAGGGGGACAGGGACACGGGGTGGGTGTGGCCACATCCCGCAGGTCCAGATGGGGAGGGGGGCCTGGCCACCGGGGCCCCTCCTCCGGTCATCCCACGGGGCCACAAGGCTGTAGCGGGCACACTGGGGCTCAGAGCTCATCGTGGTGTCGCGTGAGGTCCTCGCCGTAGTTGGTGGCCTGGCTGCCCACGAACATGTTCCAGTTACTCAGGATCTCGGCCTTGCTCAACCGCCCATCCTGGAGGGAGGGTCAGAGGTCAGCAGGGATGACAAGGGGCCCTGCCTGTAAGACTCCTCTCTGTCCTCTGTGGCCCCCCCCAGGTCTCCGTCCCCCTCTCTCTGGCTCTCCGCTCCTCCCTTCCCGCACCCCTCTCAGTCTGTCTGTTGGAGCCCAACAGGGACCCCGGCAGCCCCAAGGCGGGGTCTGGTCACTTCTGCAGAGCCCCACCCCCCACCCCCGGCACACCTTGTCGGTGTCGCTCTCGTGCAGCAAGTGGTTGGCCTCCACCAGTGGCTGGTCCTGGGCGGGGGGCAGCACCCAGTGGCCGACCTCACTGCCGTCCAGCCGCCCGTCCTTGTTCAGGTCGCGGAAGTCCCGGAACTGCTCGCGCTCGGTCCGCACCCAGGCCGGCTCCTCCTCCCCGGGCTCGGCCGAGTACAGATCCGCTGGGTCGGGCGACAGGGGTGACGTCAGGCGGTTTGGGGCCGCGACCACCAGGGGCTCTGTCCGGTCCCCGACCGCTCCTGACCAAGGGGGCCCGGGCAGCCCCCTTCGCTTTCCCTGGCCTCGGTCTCCTCCTCTGTTTGAATGGGACTAACGGCAACACCCCATTTACAGGTGACAGTCCTGCTACAGGGAAAGTGACTTGACTGATCGATCCTTTCCTCAACTGGCAATCAGTCTGAGGGATACACACATGAAATGCTGTGTGCCACCCTTAGAACAGCTCACCCCGCTTTCAGAACCTCCCTCAAGGGGCACCGGGGTGGCTCCGTTGGTTGAGCGGCGGGCGACTCTTGATTTTGGCTCAGGTCATGATCTCAAGGTTTGCAGGTTCGAGCCCCGCACTGAGCTTCGCACAGAGCTGACTTGGGATTCTCTGTCTCCTCTCTGTCCCTTCTCTGTTTACTCTCTCTCTCCCAAAAAATATATCTAAAAAATTTTTTTTAATTATTAAAAAAAAACAGTGTGGAGCCTGCTTGGGATTCTCTCTCTCCCTCTCGCTCTCTGCCCCTCCTCTGCTCGTGCTCTCTCTCTCTCTCTCTCTCTCAAAATAAATAAATATTAAAAAAAAAAAAAGTTACTCCCTATCCTATCCCCTGCCCCCCTTCAGCCCCTGGCGACCAGTAATCTAATTCCTGTCTGCATGAATTCTATCCTGAACATTTCATATAAATGCAGTCATGCGATATCGTGGCCAAACTCGCGAACTGGGAGATCATGACCCAAGTGGAAATCAAGAGCCTCAAACAGACTGAACCCCCCCCCAGGTGCCCCCGTTTTCTTATTAAAGTGTAGCCACCGCACGTCACTTTGGTTTCCTGTACCCCACCGCGACTCAGCGCACTGTTTCCAAGATTTATACACTTTGTAGCATTGTATTAATCCTTTATCCCTTTGTATGCCCCAATAACATTCCATTGCCTGGACAGACCTTTCGTTCGGGCGTTCATGCGCTGAGGGGAGTTTGGGCTGCCTACAGGTGACTGTACCTGCTGGGTGTTCCATGACCGCCTTTAGAGGCAAGGACACCGAGGACGAGGAACTCATGGGCGGTCACACAGCTGGGGGTGGGGGGGCGGGCAGGTGGGAAGGAGGCAGGCCGGCTGTGAAGCCCGCACCCCGGAGCACGGCTCAGGGCCCGTGACACCCCCTCAGTATTCCTCCTTCCCGTTCTTCCCCATACCATTCAAATTTGTGAAGTTACGGGACCCTGGGGAGTCTGGAACCCCACGGGGAAGAGAAGCAGCCTAGGGGGGTCCGGGTGGGACCCTGGGCTCGGCCGCCTGAACTGACGTCCTGTTTCCCCCTCAGTCAAGTATCTATCCCTCCGGGCCTCAGCTTCCTCATCCGTAATATGGGGGAATCACAGCCTCGTAGGGGTTGAGGGGGGCATTAACTGAACTGATGAGGTGCTAACCACTTAGAACAGAGGCTAGCATGTGACAGGGTGCCAGCTTTCATTCTTAGTCAGTGACGATGCTGCAGTTCTTGCTTATGGGGGGGGTGGGGGTGGGGGGAGACTTCTACCCTCATAGATGTAAAAAAAAAAAAAAAAAAAAGAAAAGAAAAGAAAAAAATGAATTATGCTTAAATAAAAAGGTCTTGGGGCGCCTGGATGGTTCAGCTGGTTAAGTGTCTGACTCCGGTTCAGGTCATGAACCCGCGGGTCATGAGTTCAAGCCCCGCACCAGGCTCTGCGCTGACGGCTCAGAGTCTGGAACCTGCTTCAGATACTTCTGCCCCTCCCCCACTTGCGCTCTGTCTCTCTTTCTCTCTCTCTCTCTCAGAAATAAATAAAAAGGTCTTGAGAGGCCTGGCTGGCCCAGTCGGTAGAGCGTGTGACTCTTCTTGGGGTCGTGAGTTCGAGCCTCACGTTGGGTGTAGTGATTATGAATAAATAAACTTTAAAAAAAAATGTATTGGGGCACCTGGGTGGCTCAGTCAGTTCACCATACGACTCTTGGTTTCGGCTCAGGTAGTGATCTCATGGTCATGAGAACGAGCCCTGAGTCGGGCTCTGCACTTACGTTGCGGCCAGGAACCTGCTTGGGAGTGTCTGTACGCGTCCCCCAACCACTGCCCCTCCCCCACTCATGCTCTGTCTCTCTCTCAAAAATAAACATTAAGGGGCGCCTGGGTGGCTCAGTCGGTTAAGCGTCCGACTTCAGCTCAGGTCATGATCTCACGGTTCGTGAGTTCGAGCCCCGCATCGGGCTCTGTACTGACAGTGCAGAGCCTGGAGCCTGCTTCGGACTCTGTGGTCTTCCTCTCTCTCTGCCCCTCCCCCATTCATGCTCTGTCTCTCTCTCAAAAATAAATAAACATTAAAAAAACACTTTATAAAAAAATAATAAACACAAAAAAATTTTTCTTAAAGAAAAAGAAAAATATTTTCAAACTTGAAAAAATATCCATGTTTAACAGCTTTCCCCTCAACTAAATTCTTTGCCCCTCAAGACAGAGGTAGAGGCGGGGCCGAGGGCAAATTTGGGGGTGTAACAAGACCACCCCCCAAATTCTGAATAACAGGAGACACAGCCTTTGCTGTGCAAATACAAGTTCAAGACAAGCTCCCTGACTTCCCACCCCAACCAATGCAGCCCCTGAGGCTGGATTTTGCAGACTCCGGACCCTCCCAGGAAGGAACCCGGTGTGGGATATTCTCTGCTGTATCCTCAACCGCTACCATGCAGTAGGTGTTCAATCCATGTTTCCTGCTCCTGGCACACAGTAGGTGCTTGATAAATGCTCTTCTGGTCTGGCACATAGTAGGTGCTTGATAAAAATTGGCTAGGCCCAGCAAATATGTGTACTCAATAAATGTTTGCTAGGCCTGACACACGGTGGGTGATCGATAAATACATGAGGGGCCCAGCACACAGTAGGTGCCTAATAAATGTCTGGTGGCTACATGAACTCAAGCAGTGCCCCTGCCCCCACTTCAGAGGGCCATGGCTCTCCCATGGGTGGTATACACCGGGCTGTTCGGGAGAAGACAAGCGTCCTCAGGGAGGGGATCAGGTTCAACTCACCAATGTACTCCTCCACTTGGACGTAGCCATCTTTGTTCTTGTCCAGATCTTCCAAGGTTTCCTGGGGAGAGAGGCATTGGGTCAGGCTCTGGGGGAGGGATGTGAGGTTCTCTCCGGGAATTCTGGCTCGGCTGTGCGGCCAGGCATCAGAGCAGTCTCGGCACGGTCTACCCGGCCGGGGCTTGGGTGGCTTTCTGGGGTGCCCAGTGATGCAGGCCCTACCTGGGGTGGGGGGGGGGGTGGCCAGGGAACCCGGATGTCTTATAACATACAGAACACACAAGGAGATGTGTCCCGCATCGGTAACACTCTTCTCGCCCCCGAAGCAGACACTCTCCAAGGGCAGAAGCCTCTTCCCATTTAGCAGAGCCTAGACCCTAGCTCCCTTTTACGTATAAGCAGGACATAACGTGGTGGACCATTGTAACGCACAATACCTCAGCTCCTGGTGTTTTTCTCCACTTTGGGTTTTTTTTTCTTTTTTTTTTTTTTTTTTAATTTTTTTTTTTTCCAACGTTTATTTATTTTTGGGACAGAGAGAGACACAGCATGAACGGGGGAGGGGCAGAGAGAGAGGGAGACACAGAATCGGAAACAGGCTCCAGGCTCCAAGCCATCAGCCCAGAGCCCGATGCGGGGCTCGAACTCCCGGACCGCGAGATCGTGACCTGGCTGAAGTCGGACGCTTAACCCACTGAGCCACCCCGGCGCCCCTTTCTCCACTTCTTGAGCAAACAGCTTCTGTTCCCCACTTTTACGTTCAAACTCACTCACTATAGGACAGTGCCGCGTCCGACACCCCACTATGTTCTCTAGCAGAGACAGCTCCAACATCTTAGGGTGGCCAGAAAAAATATGGGAGGCTCACTTACATTCAACTTTCAGATGAACAGGCCATAATTCTTTAGCATAAGTATCTCCCCACACAGTGTTTGGAATATACTGATGCTATAGGACACAGTTACATTTGAATTTCAGAGAGGGGCGCCTGGGTGGCTCAGTCGGTTGAGCGGCTGACTTTGGCTCAGTTCATGATCTCGTGGCCCACGGGTTCGAGGCTCACGTCGGGCTCTGTGCTGACAGCTCAGAGCCTGGAGCCTGCTTCTGATTCTGTGTCTCCCTCTCTCTCTGCCCCTTCCCTGCTTGTGCTCTGTCTCTCTCTCTCTCTCTCTCAAAAATAAATAAACACTGAAAAAATTTTGAATGTCAGATAGTTTTTCAACATAAGTATGTCCCAGATATTGTGTGGGACATACTTATGCTAAAAAACGTATTTGTTGTTTACATTACTTGTCATAAGTTCAAGTATAATTGAATGCCCTTTGTTATTTGCTAAATCTAGTAACTCTATGATACGTATATTGAAATTCCTGTTATTTCTTTTTTTTAATATTTATTTAATTTTGAGAGAGAGGGGGATGGAGTATGAGTGGGGGGGGGGGCAGAGAGAGAGGGAGACACCGAATCCGAAACAGGCTCCAGACTCCGAGCTGTCAGCACAGAGCCCGAATGTGGGGCTCGAACTCGGGACTGGTGAGAGCACGACCTGAGCCAAAGTCGGAGGCCCAACTGACTGGGCCACCCAGGTGCCCCTCCTGTTATATCTTATAAGTGACTTTTCTCTGTGTTCCTTTGATATAGTACAGTTGGGGCTAATAGCAATGTTCTGAAATCCTACGTGTGGGGAGGTTACACCTGACATCCGTGAACGTGAAAGATTAAGAGTGGAATTTAGACAGAGGCTTGGCAAACTTTTTCCATAAAGGGCCAGATAGGAACTATTTCCGACTCAACTCTGGAGCTGTAGCACACGAAGTGTATGGGCCTAGCCGTGTTACAATAAAACTTTATTTACAAAAACAAGCTGTGGGCTGGATTCCGCCACAGGTTACATAGTTTGCTGCCCCCTGGTGGGGACCACGGATTCAACTGCTGGGGTTCAAATCCAGGCTGTGCCACTTTCTAGTCTGGGTGATCTCAGGCAAGTCTCACCTCTCTGTGCCTGCGTGTCCTTGTCTGTAAAATGAAGGTGACTGCCCACCCCCACAGGGTTGCCATAACAATTCAATCAAGGTAACGCTTAGGTAAAGGTGTTACGACGGTGCCCCTGGCACACAGGACATGGCGATCAGGGTCTGTTAAGTAATCTCAACTCAGGGGCTGCCTGGGTGCCTCAGTCAGTTAAGCGTCCGACTCTTGGTTTCCACTCAGGTCATGATCTCACGGTTTGTGAGATCGAGCCCCGCACTGGGTTCTGCACTGACAGCGCAGAGCCTGCTTGGGATTCTCTCTCTCTCCCCACCCTCCCCTCTGCTCTCTGCCTCAATAAATAAATACACGTTAAAAAAATAATCTCGGGGCGCCTGGGTGGCGCAGTCGGTTAAGCGTCCGACTTCAGCCAGGTCACGATCTCGCGGTCCGTGAGTTCGAGCCCCGCGTCAGGCTCTGGGCTGATGGCTCAGAGCCTGGAGCCTGTTTCCGATTCTGGGTCTCCCTCTCTCTCTGCCCCTCCCCCGTTCATGCTCTGTCTCTCTCTGTCCCAAAAATAAATAAACGTTGAAAAAAAAATTAAAAAAAAAAAAAAAAAAAAAAAAAAATAATCTCAACTTAGGAGAGTAAAGAGGTGTTACAACATTATCTACTAGTGAGTTCCAGAAGGCTGGGTTAACATCTCTCCTCTCTGGATCCTTTTTTTTTTTCTTTTTTTTTTTGAGAGAGAGAGAGAGAAAGAGCATGAGTGGGAGAGGGGCAGAGAGACAGAATCCCAAGCAGGCTCTGTGTCATCAGTGCAGAGCCTGACGCGGGACTCGATCTCACGAACCGGGAGATCGAGACCTGAGCTGAAACCAGGAATCAGACGCTTAACCGACTGAGCCACCCAGGTGCCCCTCTCCTCTCTGGACCTTTGTCATCTCCAGAGTGGGCTGGACATCAAGCCAATAAAATGCCCTAGAAATATCTAAAGCCACTGCAAGCACACATCCCAGTGGGTCCAGTGAGTCCCTCCAGAAGGTTTATCCCGTAGCTATACTGACGTGTGTGTGTAAATGGACGTAATGAGCATCTCCCACGGGTCAATTTTGCAGTTTGGCATGTACTAACTCATCCAGTCCCCGTAACCAGCCTTCATGTGTGGATATTATCAGTACCACCATTTTCTAGATGAGGAAAGGTCTAGAGAGGTTAAATAACTTGCCCAAGATCACACAGCCAGAAAGCTGCAGGGCTGGGATTTGAACCCAGGCCTTCTGGCCTCAGAGCCCTCGGTCCTAACAGGCTTGCCACAGACCCTCAAAACAGCTCTGAAAATGGAAACACAAGACAGGGGTTAGCCGTGGGGACGGGATGGGGAGTCGGGTCGAGGATGACTCACTTTTTTTTTTTTTTTTTTTTGCATCTTTTGGGCATTTAAACACATCAGTAAGTTAGCTATTTTAGAAATACACATAATTATATTTGAAAACTAATTTGTGAGGGGTGCCTGGGTGGCTCAGTCTGTTAAGCATCCGACTTCAGCTCGGATCATGGTCTCATAGTTCGTGAGTTCGAGCCCTGCCTCGGGCTCTGTGCTGTCAGCACGGAGCCTGCTTCAGATTCTCTGTCCTCCATTTTCTCTGCCCCTCCCCAGCTCACGTGCACATGATTCTCTCTCTCAAAAATAAACACACACTAAAAATAAATACATAAAGGGGTGCCTGGGTGGCTTAGTTGGTTAAGCTCTGACTTCAGCTCAGGTCACGATCTCACGTGGGTTCGAGCCCCACATTGGGCTCTGTGATGACAGCTCAGAGCCTGGAGCCTGCTTTTGATTCCGTGTCTTCCTCTTTCTCTGCCCCTCCCCTGCTCACGTTCTGTCTCCTCTCAAAAATAAACATTTTAAACAAACAAACAAACAAACAAACAAACAAATAAGGGGCTCCTGGGTGGCTCAGTCGGTTGAGCGTCCGACTTCGGCTCAGGTCATGATCTCCCGGCTCGTGGGTTCGAACCCCATGTTGGACTCTGTGCTGATGGCTCGGAGCCTGGAGCCTGCTTCTGATTCTGGGTCTCCCTCTCTCTCTGCCTCTCCCCTGCTCGCGCTCTGGCTCTCTCTCAAAAATAAATAAACATCAACAACAAAAAAATTAAAGTCTATTAAAGTCTAAAGAAAGATATCCTTCCACTATAAAATGGAGAGGGGATTGGTGAAAAATTACAAATAGAAAGTCCATGTATGGGGGTGTGGTCAGGTTGGGGTTTTCCTGGAGTTTGGCCACAACTGGGGCTTCCAGAGGCATTTCTGGGGAATATGTTTTCCTTCTTTTTTTTTAATGTTTATTTCTTTTTGAGACACACACACACACACACACACACACACACACACACACACACACACACACTACAGTGGGGGAGGGGCAAAGAGAGGGCAAAGAGACACAGAAGCCAAAGCAGGCTCCAGGCTCCTGTCAGCACAGAGCCCAACGCAAGGCTCGAACTCATGAACCGTGAGATCATGACCTGAGCCGAAGTCGAACACTTAACTGACTGAGCCACCCAGGTGCCCCAGTCTGTCTGGGGGATGTGTTTTCTTAAAAAAAAAAAAAAAAAAAAAAAAAGTTTTATTTATTTATTTTGAGAGAGACAAAGACGGTGTGAGTGGGGAAGTAGCAGAGAGAGAGAGAGGGAGAGAGAGAGAGAATCCCAAGCAGGCTCTGCACTGCCTGTGCAGAGCTCGATATGGGGCTCGAACTCATGAAACCGTGAGATCATGACCTGAGCAGAAACCGAGAGTCAGATGCTTAACTGAGCCACCCAGACGCCCCTGGGGGATTCTTCTGATGGCAGGCTGGGGGCCCAGACCCCAAATGTGACCACAGGAAGGGGAAGGCAGAGCCAGGAGAGATTGGACACAGGGAGGTCAGGAGTCGGGCAAGGGAGAAAGTGCCCTCCATTGATCTGTTTGTAGCCTGGGTTCCCGGGCACTGTTAGGCTGGCCCTGACGTCAAAAGCCTGGGTCTGGGGTGGGGGAGAGGAGAAGATGGGAAGTGGGGAGCGGGCTCCTCGGGCCCTCACTCACAGCAATCACGATGTCCCGCATGTGAGGGAATTCCTCGGGGTGCAGGAAGGCAGTCAGCTCCTCACGAGTGGCCATTGAGTCCCCGTCCTGGTCCGCCACCCGGAAACGCCGCTCATCACGAGCCATCATCTTCTTGTAGGTTTCGGCGTCCTCTACGTCATGAAACTCTTCACCTGGGGAAGGGGGATATCTCGGTCAGGTGTGCTTTAATGGAGGGAATACGAGGCTGGTTGAGGGAAAAGCCAAAGGGATCCAACTCAGTGGAGTCAGGGCAGGAAGACCTCACAGAACCCATAATAATTAATAGAGATTCATTATTTGTATATAGTGTCTACCTTGCAGTGAGAGCTTATTATATGCTCTTTACCTACAAAATTGCATTTAATTCTCACCCCCACCCACCCCCACACACAAGTAAAAGGAATTCTTTCATTTATTCTCACTTTATGAAGGAGAAAATAGATTCCCACAGAGAGGAAATAAGTGGCCCAAAGTCATAGGGCCAGGAATGATGAACTCTGAGTGGACACTGGCCCTTGGGGCCCCAAGGTCACCCTCTGGTGCAGTAGGTTATACTGACTCGGGCTAAGGACAGAGAGGAGAGGAAGGGCATTTTCAACAAAGGGAACAGTATGAGAGGAATGTGGAGATTTGAAGAGCGTGATGAGTTCAGGGAAACTGAGGGAGATCCACATGGCTGGCCAGAAAATGCAGAAAAAGAAAGCCAGAGCGTTGAGCCAGGCTGGACTGAGTTGCTGGGAATCTCCTTTGGAGGCTCTGGGAAGCCATGAAAGGCTGTGAGCAGGGGAAGGTCAGGGTCAGCTCTGGGCGTGGAAAGCCCCTCTGGGATTTGCATGAGGGACAGGCTGGAGGAGGAGTGTGGGGTGAGGGTCCAGGAGGGAGAGAACATTAGCTGTGGGGGTCACAGGGCTGGGGCATGGCGACAGACAGGAACATTTACCATGTCCCCAGACAGCCAGGGGACAGGGTGAATGGATTTGGGGTTCTCAGGATGAGAGGTCGGAGATCAATGGTCAGGATGACAGAGTATGACAGGTAGATGTCCCTGGTCAAGGATCCCCCAATCGCGGGGTTATGGACGTCGCGGATGCCGGAGCGAAAAGCCAGAGATCAGAGACGGGGAGTCTCAGGGTGATGGGGTACTAGAAGTGGGTAGACCCTGCTCAAGGGTTAGAGGTCAAAGCTTAGGGATTCTGTTTAATAAGCTAAAGGTTCTCAGGATGAGGCTATCAAAAAAAAAGTCAAGGTCACGATGTGTGTGGGGAGCGGGAGTCGGGGTCTCGCCGCGTACCGGGCTCGTAGTGGCCATAGGTGGCGTTGCGCAGTTCCTCCCAACCCACACGCCCGTCGCGGTCCGTGTCGTACGTGTTCCAGGCCGCGCTCACCGAGTCCCGTATGTGCCGCTGCTGCGTGTGTGCGATCCAAGCGCGGAGCTCGGCCAGCGACACCCAGCCGTCCCCATCCCCTGCGCGGTCCATGCGGTCCACTATGCGCCTGCGAGTCCGGGCGGGGCACACGTCAGTCCCGGACTCCGCCCCCCCAGGAGTCCCGCCTCCACCCAGGCCCCGCCCCTGGAGCAGAGCCACGCCCCCACTCGAGACACACCCTCAGAGAGCGGTGATAGCGCGGTCCCAGAGCCGCCAGCTCAGCGAGGGGAGGCACGTGTCAACCCCAGGGCCGCGCCCAGCGCGGGGCTCCGCCCCCTCAATCCAGGCTCGGCTCCCAAAGGCTCTCACGCCCTTTCCGAGGCGCCGCGGTCCTCCACAAGCCCGGGCTGGGGGAAGGACCTACGACAATCCAGGGTCACACCCTCCACTCCAACTCTGCCCCTAGACCCTCACTTGCTCCATCTGTTTGTCCGAGTCGGGGTGGGGTGAGGGAGCGAGGCGCCACACCGCGCCCCTCGCCCTCATGGCCCCTGTCCCAAGCCTCTCTCTGAACTCTGATGGCCACGGCCACACTCACCCCTGACATCTCACCGTTTTAGGCCCTGCGGGTCTTCAGGCCATCCCTTCCAACCCGCCCCCTGCCCCGCCCGCCTGGCTGCACCGGCCCATTGCAGGTGCCTCTCCCCACAGCGCCGCCCTGGGCTGCGTCCCGCACCTCTTCCCTACCTTTCCCTGACTGTATCAGGCATTGGCCTAAGACACTCGCCCGCAACCCCGCCGGCTTGGCCTCCATCACTCCCTTCCCGTGCTCCGGCCGGACCACGTGCACCTTGCGGTCTCATATGAAGCCCCCGGAGGCCCTTCCTCACACACCTTCTCTCGGGCCGCTCCAGTCGGATCCCAGGCCCCCGCCACCGGTTTGGGTCCTTGCCCAACCGCTCACAGAGCCCACAGGGAGCGCTCCCCTGGGTCGCTGTCCTTTAGCCCCGCAACCCAGCCCCTAGGGTTGACTCCCAGATGGCGATGCCCAGGTCGCCGCCCCCTCCCGCTCTGGGCTGTCTCTGCTCTGATCGGTCTGGAGCTGGAGTCCCCAGGACACACACCCTCCCTCACTGAGGTTCAGGCTGTTGTTCAGTCTAGGTGCAAATTCTGCCACCCCCTCTTGCTGTCTGTGTGACCGTGGGCAAGTCACTTAAAAAAAAAAAAAAACACGAACAAACTCTCTGTGCCTTGGTTTACCCCTGTAAAATGAGGGATAAACACTAGCCTGATTGTGGGGATTGCCTAAGTTAACCCTTGTAAAGCACTTAGAAGGGTTCCAGGTACTGTAGCAAGGGCTATTCCAAATGCGTTAGCCTATCGCTGCCTTTCCTCCTCCAACCCTCCTTCACCCAACCCCATCCAAGCACAATCTCCCAGCCAGCAGACCCAGTCACCGCCACTGTCTCCACCCTGGTCTCGTCACCATCATCTCTTGTCTCCCATGTAGACTACTCTAGTTGATTCCTCACTGGCTCCCTGCTTCTTGCCCCCTACAGCCTGTCCCCTCCAAGGTAACCAGAAGGATTCTGTTGAAACTTAAGTCAGCTCAGGTCCTTCCTCTGCCTAGAGCCCTCCCTTGGCTGTCATCTCATCCAGAGAAAAGCTGAAATCTTCACTGTGGCCTGAAAGGCCCTGGGCTCTTTGTTCTCTCTCTGCCGTGACCTCCCACCTTCTCCTCTTGGGTAGCCTCACTGTTGCTCAAATATCAAGCCTGCTCCTGCCTCAGGGCCTTTGCATTTACAGTTCCCTCTGCCTGGAATGCTATTCCCCCATATACTCACATGGCTCAAATATTACCTTCTCACTGAGGCCTCCCCTGACCTCCCTGTTTAAAAACACAACCCCGAATCCTCCCTTCCATCTCTCTCCTACCCCAGACGGGCTCGGCTTTCCTCTGGGCTGAGCTGGTCGAATTCCTTGGCCACTTCCCGTCCCAGGAAAGCTTCATGGTCGTACTGGAAGTTTCCGTGGGCGTCATCATGAGGGGCCTCGCTCAGGGGGGCCGCCTGGTGCACCCTCCCCTGGCCGTGAGGGCCTGCGTCAGGGGATGGCTTGCCCTGGACCCCACGCCTGAGCAGCAGCAGTAGCAGCAGAAGTGATGGACGCCACATCATCAGTCCCTAGGGAGTGGTGGAGGCTAGGAGTCAGGGGTCCCAGGAAAAAGGATAGAGACAGGGCAGAAGAATGTCGGGCCGGCGGGGGGAGGGGGGTGTGCGGTGCGTGGAGAGAGCGAAGACAAGACAGACGATAGCAAGCCGCAAAGTTTAGGGCTCAAGAAGGGCCGGGGATGGGCAAAAGGGGGGCGGGGTTCTCCGAGATAGGGACTGACTCTTCTGAGGGAGTCCCAGACTGGTCCCAGAGCCGTTAGTGGGGGTTTCAAGCGGGAGACGTGGCGTACTTCCCACGCCAAGTATGGGATGGGGTCGTGGCCAGAGAGAAATCATGCAGGCTCTCAGGCGTCCTTTGCAGCCTGGACTCAATTCCTCGACCCGAGCGAACCCGAACCGCCCTCCCTGGGCAGGCCACCCGCTCTCGCCTCCCTTTACCAGACAATCCAGCTTCGCTTCCCCCTACACGTTCTGCTCGGCGTTCTCCGTAAAGATGCCCCATTTGGCGGCTCTCCAGCCAGGCCCCGCCTCCAGCAGCTCAGAGGCCCGCCCTCCGACCAATGAGCGCTCACGAAGACCCCCCCAGGGGGCGGGGCCCGTGAACTCCGCGGACGCCCCACGCCACGTCCACAGAGAAGAGTGGGGGCCCCCCGAGGTTCCGCCCGCCCCTTCCCGGGGCCGGCGAGGTGGGCGGCCCCTGGAGAGACACGAGGCGGGAGGACTACAGCTCCCGGCAGGCCTCGCAGCGACCTGCCGACCACCCCCAGCTCTTTGATTTCGGGAGCCTCTTGGGAGATTTGCTTTTTCTTTTGGGGGGGGGGAGATGTATTTTTTTAAGTTTTGTTTTGTTTTAAGTAGGCTCCATGCCCAGTATGGGACCCGAGCTCACCACGAAGATCAAGAGTCATATGCTTCATAGACTGAGCCACCCAGACACCCCATGTTTGTTTCTTTGTTTATGTATGTATGTATGTATGTATGTATGTATGTATGTATGTAATCTCAACACCCAAGGTGGGGCCCAAACTCACCACCCGGAGTTCGAGTCTCATGCTCTTCCAGCTGAGCCAGCCAGGCGCCCCAAGAGATGTATTTTTATCTTTCCCTTTGTCAGCATGGTTTTAGAAAACAGGGAACCGAGGGGCCAGAGGCATCCATTTCTCTCAAAGAGGAAACAATATTTCTCTTCCGCTCCAGCGAGGAGTCGGGTCAGACTCCAGCCAAGAATTCCTCAAAATGCCTGGCACAGTGTAGGCATTCAGTATCTGTGAAGCTTATGAATGAAAAAGACATGACTCGGTATAAAATTGGTATATTCCACGGGGGCAACATGTTGGCATCGAGAGAGTGTGGAAGGTCAGGGCCAACACTGTTTATTCCCCCCACTCATTGTCTTACTTCCCCCGGCCTAAAAAGTTGAAATGATAAGAACACAATGATTTGGGCCCAAACTCGCGTTTATATGTGGAGGTGGAAAAGAGTCATAATCATCAGGAGGGGAAACTGAGGCAGACCACAGGAGGAGAAATCCAGAAGGTCATCGGGCCCAGGACTCTTTCTGGAGGCTCAGAAATACCAGGATTCCAGGAGGTCTCACAGCATAAAAGGGGCCTGACTACATTAGCTGGTAGTAGCCAGGATTGGGGGGGGGGGGGGGGGGGGGGTGATCAGGCAGCTGCTGAGAATGCATTTATATCCTAAGAGTCAGCATCCTTGGGCAGGCCAGGAGTGGGCAGGAGGGCCCCTACATCGTCCCCACGGAGAGAGATCCAAGGGGCTGAGGAAAGAGGAAGAGGGGAGGTCATCAGAAGCTCGGAAATCCTCTGGGCTCCTGACTGCCCCTCCCCCACGTGTGTGTATGTGTCCCTCTGTCTGTCTTCCCCAGCCTCTGTCTTATTCCACAGGTTTCTGTCCCGCTCTGAGTCTCCGTTTCCTCCCTCCAGTCCCCACCTCTCTGAGTCTCTGTTCCTTTCTGTCTACATCTGTTTCCCCCCCCCCCCCCCACCTCCGCCCAGGACTGCGTCACCCTCTCTTCTGGGGTTTCTGTCCCTGTCTCTGAGGCTCTTCCCTCTTTCTGCTCCACACCTGGCAGCCCGTTTCTCATCCTCCTCCATAGCAGAGCTCCGCCTGCAGCCGCCGCCGTGAGCAGTAAGAGGCCAATGACGATTCCAACCACTGGCATCGAGGATTTGGCTGGTGATTCTGCAGCCAGAGAATGGTGTGAGATGCTGAAGGGGCCCTCCAGCCCATCTGCATCAGGCCAGGGGGACTGGGCGGTCTCAGTGCCCCCTCCCCAACCTCAGAGATCCCACCATCAAGTCCTGGGGGAACGGGTGTGGGGTGTGGGCGGAGGGAAAGCCGGCCAGCTGATGTCCTAGGTCTGTGCAGAACGCCCCCAGTGTTGCCTACAAGAACCGGCCGTAGCGAGAGGGGTCTCCGGCACCCTGGCCAAGGGGACCTGTAGCGGCAGGGCGTGTGTCAGAGAGGCAAAACAAGCACAGGGCAGTAGAAGGTCAGGTTCGTAGAGGACTGGCAGTCGCTGAGCCATAAATGGTCAGCCTCAGTGACGACCGGCAGCAGCAGACAGCAAATGACCAGACTAGCAGCAGCAGCAGGAGGGAGGGTGGTTCGGCTTCCGGAGGCCTGTCCGCACTGGTTAATGAGTCCCACCCAGCAGCAGCAGGAGGCCGGAAGGCAGACAGGCTCGGGGAGGGCAAGCGAGAGAGGACAGAAGGCCGCCAGGCTTTGGAGGAACTGGCAGCGGCGGGGCACAAGGCAGTCAGACTCGAGGACGCCGGGCGGCAGCGTGGTGGAAGCCGGTCACCCTCGGGAAGGACCGCTACAGCAGGGGGAGCGGAGGCCACCAGGAGGCGGCAGGCAGCGTCATCGCGCGGCAGGACAGCTCACCCAGCTCCACAGTGAGGGGCTGCGGCAGCCCCGCGTGCTGCACCAGGCAGCGGTAGTGGTGCTCGTCGCCGCTTTTGACTGTCAGCGAAGACCAGGCGTGGAAGGAGCCGTCGCCGTTGGGGCCGAAGTCACCCTCGCCGGAGCCGGCGGCCAGCCCGTTGCGGAGGAACCGCAGTTGGAGCTCCGGGGGGTAGAAGGAGAAGGCGCTGCAGGTGAGCACAGAAAAGCCGGGGCTGCCGGGGCGGGCCTTCAGGCGCATGGAGGGTGGCTCTGCAGACGAACAGGCAGACGGACCTAAGCCTCGAGCCCGGGAGCCCCTAGGGCCAGAGCTGGCGAGGGGCTGGACAGGGACATACCCGGGCCTCCATTCCTTCCAGGACGCCCAGCACGTCCCACCAGGTGCCCTGCCCTGAGCCTGGAGAATATAGTAGTAAAGGTAAAGGGATCTTCCGGGGGGGGGGGGGGGGGGGAACCAAGCTATCCACAGTGAAGGTATCCACCTCTCGTCCATGCCTTCCTACCCTAGACCCGTACACAACAGGACATCAGGCATGTGCCAGACGCTCTTCTAGGCACTGCGGACACAGCAGTGAACGAGATAGACAAAAGCCCTGGTCTTTGCAGAGCTCACGTTCTAAGGAGGGGAGAGAGGCAAATATGTGTGTGCAAATAAACGAACAGGAAATAGGCTGTGAAAGTGTTGTGATGAGCGAAAAGAAGGCAGATCCTAAGGTCATTAAAAGAGAGTGAGAGGGGGGCGCCTGGGTGGCTCAGTTGGTTGAGTGTCGGACTTCCGCTCAGGTCGTGATCTCACGGTTCCTGAGTTTGAGCCCCGCATGGGGCTCTGTGCTGACAGCTTGCAGCCTGGAGCCTGCTTTGGCTTGTGTCTCCCTTTCTCTCTGCCCCTCCCCTGCGTGCTCTCTCTCCAAATAAATAAATAAACTTAAAAAAAATTTGTTTTAAGTTGTTAATAAAATAAATGAACTGGACAAATTCCTAGGAAATACAACCTTCCAAAACTGACACGAGAAGAAATTAAAAAATTAAGTAGTCCTATAATGATTTCACAATTTTAATCCATAATTTAAACTTTTCAACAAATAAATTTCCAGGTCCACATGACATCATTGGTGGATTCTTCAAAACAACCAAGAAGCAGATCTACATCTAATTTTTTTAAGAGTATTTATTTATTTGGAGAGAGAGAGAGCAGGTGTGCAAGCAGGGGAGGGGCAGAGAGAGAGAGAGAGAGAGAGAGAGAGGGAGAATCCTAGGCAGGCTCCATGCTGTCAGGGCAGAGCTGGACATGGGCTCTGTCCCACCAACTGTGAGATCATGACCTGAGCTTAAATCAAGAGCTGGACACTTGACTGACTGAGCCACTCAGACACCCTAGATCCACATCTAATTTAGGAAAAAGGCTCTACTGCAGTTCGGGGGGGGGGGGCGGGGGGACAGGATGGTGGTGGTCTTGCAACAAATTATGCTGGGTCAACTGGAGATCCATGAGGGACAAATGAAACTTGATCCCTTGCCACACACCATTACCTGCAGTCAACTCAAGATGTATCATACAGCTATATATGAAAACTACTTATCAACCAAGCCTCCAGAAGACATAGAATAGAAGAATACCTTCATAACTTTGGGAAAAGAAAGACTTCCTAAAGAGAACACACACAAGAGCTATAGATAAAAGATGGATGAGTTGATCTTCATAAAAATGAAGAAATTCTGTTCATCAAAAGGTTTCATCAAGAGAGTGAAAAGACTGGGGCGCCTGGGTGGCTCAGTTGGTTGAGCGTCTGACTTCGGCTCAGGTCATGATCTCACGGTTCGTGAGTTTGAGCCCCGCGTCGGGCTCTGTGCTGACCGCTCGGAGCCTGGAGCCTGCTTCGGATTCTGTGTCTCCCTCTCTCTCTGCCCCTCCCCCGCTCAGTGCTCTGTCTCTCTCTGTCAAAAATAATAAATAAACATTACAAAAAAAAGAGAGAGAATGAAAAGACAAGCCAGACACCGGAAGACACTCTATTTCCAACAGACCATCTGACAAATCCAAAGGACTCATACCCAGAATATATTAAGAACTCTAATAAGAAAAAAAAAGATAAAAATTCCAACTTAAAAATGGGCAAAACACTCAAACAGCCCCGCCCAAAGAGCAGACACCTGACTGGCCAGTAATGTGCAAAAGTATACTCAACATCACTAGTCACCACCTCATTTATCTGATTTATAGATATTTATCTGATATATAGAGATACAGATATAGATATATATATTTTTAGTACGCTTCATACCCAGTGAGGAGCCCAACACAGGGCTTGAACTCATGACCCTGAGATCAAAAACCTGAGCTGAAATGAAGAGTTGGGACGCTCCACCGGCCAAAGCACCCCAAATCTGATTAATCTGATTTTGCCAAACCATGTGTAAGATTCTCATTTACCCTGAGAAACATGAAAAACACACCACAATAAGATTCTGCCACACACCCGCCAGCATGGTTACAAATGAAGACAGACAATAGCAAATTCTGGCAAGTCTGTGAAGCTCCTGGAATTCTCATACATAGCTGGTGGGATTATAAAATTGGTTCAACCTCCTCGAGAAAGCGTTTAGCACTACCTATTAAGCTAATCCGATGCCTACACTATGATGCAACCATTCCGTGCATGGGTATTCAGTCAAAAGAAATGTTAACTACACATTCGTATCAAAATACATATATAAGAGGGACGCCTGGGGGCGCCTGGGTGGCTCGGTCGGTTAAGCGGCCGATTTCGGCTCAGGTCATGATCTCACGGTCCGTGAGTTCGAGCCCCGCGTCAGGCTCTGTGCTGACCGCTCAGAGCCTGGAGGCTGTTTCAGCTTCTGTGTCTCCCTCTCTCTCTGCCCCTCCCCTGTTCATGCTCTGTCTCTCTGTGTCTCAAAAATAAATAAACATTAAAAAATATATATATATTTAAAATAATTATAATAATAATAATAAAAAAAGAGGGACGCCTGGGTAGTTCAATCGGTTGAGCATCTGACTCTTGATTGTGGCTCAGGTCATGATCCCCGGGTCGTGGCATGGAGCCCAGCGTTGGGCTCCACAGTGAGCGTAGAACCTGCTTGGGATTCTCTCTCTCTCCCTTTGCCCCCCCCCTCTCAAAATAAAGAAAAATCAAAATTAAAAAAAAAATTAAAGGCGCATCTGGGTGGCTCAGTCAGTTAAGCATCTGACTTCAGCTCAGGTCATGATCTTGAGGTTCTTGAGTTCAAGTCCCTCATTGGGCTCCACATTCACAATATGGAGCCTGCTTGGGATGCTCTCTCTCTCCCTCACTCTTGCCCCTCCCCTGCTCACTCTGTCTCTGTCGCTCTCAAAATAAATAAACAAACTTAAAAACATTCAGAAAGACATGCTCATTATAGTTTTATTCCTCAACAGCCCCAAACTGAAAAGAAACCATTCATCGATGAACGGTGGTATGAACCGCACAGTGAAATACTACTCAGCAATAAAAAGCCGTCAGCTACTGACACCCAGCAACAGAGAGGAGTCTCATGACACACACACTTGAGTGAAAAAAGCCAGATGCAAACGAGCACATGCTCACAGTTCAAATCAGTTCAAAATCAGGCAATGCTATGGTGATAAAAACCAGGTCCGTTGTTACCCTTGGGAGGTATGGAATGGGAGAGGACACAAAGAAGTGCTGGGGTGCTTCTGAGGTGCTGGGAATGTTCTAGATCTTGGTTCGCAGGTACATGGGCGTCCATAAAGCTTAATCGAGCCATGTACTTGAGGTACGTAAGCTACACCCCAATAAAAAAGGGAAAAAAAACACTATAGTGAAGTGTTGGACACTATAGTGATTGAACGGACACAACAATGGCATGGGGGGACAGTAATGGGGCTGGTAGGGGGACACACTTTAACCAGGGTGATAGGGCCCTGCTGAAGGAGCTGATGTCCAAAATCAAACCGAAAGCATGAGAAGGGCCCAGTCATGGCAGGATCCCAAGGAGGAGAAGTGCAAGCAGAGGGCACAGCAGGTGCAAAGGGCCTGGGGAGGAAAAGAACCTGACACTTGGAGGAGGGGGAGAGAAGGCCGCCACGGTTGGGTGTTGTGAAATTACAATGGTGGAAAGCAGCCGGACCCAGCTACCTGCAGAGACTGTAGGCCGTGGAGCAGAGGTTGGGTTTTCACGTAAGACGAGAGAAACGCTAATGGACATTTTTAAGCAATGGTGGGCTAGGAGCTCGTTTATGTTTTAAAACATAATGGCTCCGTCAGTTAAGCAACTGACTCTTGATTTCAGCTCAGGTCAAGATCTCACGGTTTGTGAGATCGAGCCCCAAGCTGGGCTCTGCACTGACTGCACAGAGCCTGCCTGGGATTCTCTGTCTCCCTCTCTCTCTGCCCCTCCCCTGCACGTTCTCTTTCTCTCTCTCTCTCTATCAATAAATAAACAAACTTAAAAAAAAAAAAAAAAAAAAAAGACATTCCCCTGACTGCTCAGGAGACGGTGTGCATGGAGGGCCAGGATGGAAGCTGGGATTGCAATATGGGGACACTGACGACAAAAGAGCTTGAATTCCCGCCCTTGAGGATTCCCCAGACATGCGCAGAAGTACAGCTCAGAGTGTGTCTGTGCCCTAATGGGGGTCACACAAGACATCGTTCGAGTCCAAAGGAAGCAAGTGAAAAGGCTCCTGGGCCACAGGAAAATCTCACCGGCTGTGACACCAGAGGGACCCGAAGGGCAATGGCAGAGGTGGACCAGATGGAGAAACGTGAGGCCAAGGAGGACGGAGGAGGCCTGGCCGAAGAGCCTGAGCTGTGGCCAGAGGTCTCTGAGGGCCAGCGGAGCGGGACAGGAGTAGGGAAGGAGTGTGCCATGTAGGGGAGGAGCTGCAGTGGGGCGACTGGAGGCTAGGAGGCCAGGGAAGTGGCTGGGGGAGGAGGGGGAGGCCCGAGGTGAGGGCGTGGGGATGGAGAGCTCCGTGGGGGTCAGAGGCGCCCCCGGAGGGTGCTCACCCTTCCACTCCAGGTTTCCGCGGCCTCTCTCCAGATGCCCCAGCAGCCGCTGGGGGCAGGAGTTGAGCAGGAAGGTCCTCTCCTTGCTGACCGCACCCGCCTCCTGCATCCACCTCTTACTGATGGTCTCAGTCTCAGGCCATTCCCCACTCCAGGTGCCCAGCTTGGGGTCAAAATCCATGAAATCCTCGCCATTCAGAGCAAACTTGGCCACGGGCACCGAGGCATTGTCAGGGCCCAACTCACAGCCCAGCAGGCCCTGCAGGGTGTAGGGACCTGGGGTGCCCAAATACAGGTAAGTAGGACCCAGGAGCAGGGGCCCCAGCTCCTCCTCCCTCAGACCCAGGAGTCTAAGCCACCAGCCCCCTCCTCCCTCAGACCCAGGAGTCCAGGACCCCAGCCCCTCCTCCCTCAGACCCGGGAGTCAAGCCACCAGCCCCCTCCTCCCTCAGACCCGAGTCCAGACCCCCAGCCCCTCCTCCTTCAGACTGGGGAGTCCAGGCCCCCAGCCCCTCCTCCCACAGACTGGGGAGTCCTGGCCCCCAGCCCCTCCTCCCTCAGACCCAGGAGTCCTGGCCCCCAGCCCCTCCTCCCTCAGACTGGGGAGTCCTGGCCCCCAGCGCCCTCCTCTCTCAGACCCGGGAGTCTGGGGCCCCAGCGCCCTCCTCCCACAGACCCAGGAGTCCTGGCTCCGGGCCCCCTCCGCCCGCAGATTCGGGGATCCTGGTCTTACCTCCTTCTCCCAAGGCTTTGAGAGCTTCAAGAAAGAGTTCCTGCTTGTTCCTCAGGTCTGTTGTCTCCTTCTCCCAATACCAGGACACCTGGTTTTCCCAGACCCAAGCCCCACACGGCTCGGCCTGGGCCCGCAGGTTATTGTAGCTCAGGTATTGCTGGGGTCCCAGCCAGCCTGATACCCAGAAGGCAGGAGTCCCGGGGGCAGGAGAGGACACAGCGGTGAGGTGGTACAGGAGGGAGAGATGGCTCTCTGCTGGAGAGAGACAGAGGTGAAGAGAGCGTTGGGGGGGTGGACCTAGACTGGGGGCAGGAGGGATACCCTGAAAGAAAAAAGACTCAACCCCAGAGAGGAGAGACAGACCAGAGAGCGGGGAGACAGAGGCGGGGAGGGCCGGACCCAGAAGAGGGGGGCGGTGGTGAAGACAGATTCAGAGAGAGGGAGACAGACTTGCTGGGGGACAAACTCAGCGTGGAGGACAGATCCAGAACGTGGAGGACAGACAGCCTCAGAAAGAGGAGGATAGACTGGGGGAGGGGGACAGACCGGGGCGGGGAGCAGACCCAGAGGGAGGGCCCCGGCCCCGGCGGGGTGGGGTGGGGGGGGGCACCGTCAGAGCGAAGCGAACAGGTGGTTCTCAAACACAGCGACCGAGGGAGGACGAAAAGTGATACGGTGACAAGTGGCGAGGGAGGTCGTGTCCCGCCCGGGGGAAACCTCAGACTGCTCTTCCTTCGCCCCCTTCCCTCCGACCCGGCAGCCGCGGCCCCTCACCTGCGCGCAGTGTCGGCAGGAGGAAGAGCAGGAACCCGAGCCCCCAGGGCTGAGGCCGGGGGACCCCCATCCTGAGCGGGAGACCTGGGGCGGGAGGGGGCGCGTGACTGCTCCGGACCCCCGCCCCGCCCCTTCCTCCCCCAGCTCCCGAGGGGCTCGGCCACCACGCGCGCCCGCGCCTGTGGGCCCCGGGGCTCCGCGACCGAGCCTGGCCACCGCGCCCTCCTCCTCGGTGAACTTTCACCCCTTAATTTGATCCGTTTGGGTTAATTAATTACAGAGCCTGGATAGGCTGAGAGTCCTGTCTCAGAGCTCGGCCCGCCTCTTCCTCCTCCCCCAGAGCCTGGAGTCCAAACCCCAGCCCCTCCTCCCTCAGACTCGGGAATCCCGGCCCCCAGCCCCTCCTCCCTCAGACCCGAGAGGCCGGGCCCCCAGCCCCTCCTCCCTCAGACCCGAGAGGCCGGGCCCCCAGCCCCTCCTCCCTCAGACCCGAGAGTCCGGGCCCCCAGCCCCTCCTCCCTCAGACCCGAGAGTCCGGGCCCCCAGCCCCTCCTCCCTCAGACCCGAGAGTCCGGGCCCCCAGCCCCTCCTCTCTCAGACCCGAGAGTCCGGGCCCCCAGTCCCTCTTCTCTCAGACTCGGGAATCCCGGCCCCCACCCCCTCCTCCCTCAGACCCGGGAGTCCAGGCCACCAGCCCCCTCCTCCCTCAGACCCGGGAGTCCAAGCCCAGCCCCTCCTCCTCAGACCCGGGCGTCCTTACCCCCAGCCCCTTCCTTTCTGAGACCCAGGGGTCCGCGTCCCAGCCCTTCCTTCCCCAGAACCAGGAGTCCCGGCCCCCAGTCCTTCCTCCCTCGGACCCGGGAGTCCAGGGTCCCCAGCCCCTCCTCCCTCAGACCCGGGAGTCCTCACCCCCAGCCCCCTCCTGAGACCCAGGGGTCCCAGCCCTTCCTTCCCCAGAACCAGGAGTCCCGGCCCCCCAGCCCTTCCTCCCTCGGACCCGGGAGTCCAGGGCCCCGACCCCTCCTCCCTCAGACCCGGGAGCCCCTGCCCTAAGGCCCCCTCCTCCCTCAGACTTAGGAATCCCAGCTCCAGCCCCTCCTCTCTCGGACCCGGGAGTCCAGGGCCCCAGACCGCTCCGCCCTCAGACCCGGCAGTCCCGACCCCCGCCGGTCCTCCCCTGGGCCTGGGCCCCAGCCCTGCTCACGGCAACGAAGTTCCCTTCCCGCCTGCAGCCTCAGCTGGCTCCCGTGACTGGAGACCCCAGTTCCTCTCTCACATCCTGTCCGGAGACTGCTCCCTGACTTCAGGAATATCCAACCCCGCCCCTCAGCTGCCGGGCACACCCCAGGCCCTGGGCCCAGCCTCTGAGTATTTCTGTCTGCCTCTCTCTTGAAACTTTTTTGTTGTTGCCCCCACCCCCCCCCCGCCCCTCTGGGGTCCCTTTCTCTGTCTCTCCCTGTCTTCTTATTTTGAGGTGTCAGCCACCCAGCAAATTCATGACAAAGTTGACGAGCAACACTGTCAGAGTCCAAACTCTGGAGGTTTCAGTGGGTCCCCTTCTTCCCCTTCTTACCTCCTTGTACAACAACGCCGCTCCCCCCCCCCCCCCCCACCTGACTAGCTCTTGCTACAGTGAAAGTTCTCTAAACACTTCTATATTTCCTCCTTGGAACCCGTCCCCGATGTGTCCCCTTAAAGTGGCCCTCCACTTCTTCAGTATCTTCTGATGGGGCCTCGATAACACAGTCCCCATATACATCGCTGTGGTGCTGAGAGGCCCCCTCCAGTCCCCTACCCCAGCCCACACTGCCGCTACAATTATACTGGAATGTCCTCCACTGTACTGGAATGTTGTGCACCCTCGGTATGTGCATATGCATACATAGAGAGAGGCTTATTTTAAGGAATTGGCTCATGTGATTGTGCTGGCTTAGCAAGTCTAAAATTTGAGAGGGGTGGCTGGCAGGCTGGGGACTCTGGAAAGAGCCGCAGTTCAAGTCCCAAAGCAGCAGGCTGGAGAGCCGATCTTGCAGACGGAATCCAAAGACAGTCAGCTGGCAGAGGTCCCTCTCGCCTGCGAGGGGCGGGGGTCAGTTTTCTGGCTGATTGGACGTAACCCACCCACATTCTGGAGGCAAGTCCGCCGTACTCAAAGTCCACTGATTTCAGTGTAAATGTCACCCCGAAACACCCTCACGGAAACATCCAGAGTAATGTCTGACCCAACATCTGGGGCCTGGGGCCCAGCCAAGTGGACACACGAAATTAACCCGTACCCATGGTACATCTGTGTTCAACTTCTCGAGGAAACCATGTCCGTTTTCCTTCCTCTCCCTGGTCCTGCTAGAAAATCCACGAAAATCCACCCCGAGGGGCTTCCTATGACGCTACCGAAGGATCCTGGTTGCAGGTCCCACGAGAATGGTTCTTTCCTAAAATACCCTGAGAAACCCGCCATGCCCAGCTAGCCCCTCTGTGTCCCTAGGGACCTGGCTATACATCCAGGGGAACATTCCAGCAGTTCCCAGGGCTCTCGTTTTAAAGGCCTTGGGACCATGGGGCACCAGGATGGCTCAGTCTGTTCAGTGTCCGACTCTTGACTTCGGCTCAGGTCATGATCTCACGGTTGGTGAGTTTGAGCCCCATGACGGGCTCTGTGCTGACAGCGCGGGGCCTGCTTGGGATTCTCTCTCTCCCTCTCTCTTTCTCTGCCCCCCCACCCCCCTGCGTGCTCTCACTTGCTCTCTCTCAAGCTTACACACACACACACACACACACATACAGAATAAAGGCCTTGGGACCAAAAATAAGCAAATTAAATAATAAAATAAAGGCCTCAGGACCATCATGTGATGTTCCTTGGACCCTGATATAAAATGGCCAATGTCTTGGGACAGTGCCCCCCAGGACCTGCTTTACTTTTCCTTGGGGCTTGAAAACCTTCGGCCTGGGGTCCTGCTGGTGCCCTACTTTAACACACGCTGGAACTCATGTAAAGGCTCCCTGAGCCCTAACATGATGTCCCTGTAGTCTTACTCTGAGGCCTACTGGACCATTAAGATGGTCTCGAGGTCCCATGGCTGTGCCCAGCACCCTGCCACACCGCCACTGGAACCACACAGCCCTGCTGCAATAACTCGCTTTAATGCCGTGTCCCTGGCGTCCTGCCGGACCATTGCCAGAGGCCCCTACTTTGCCCCGGGGTTTCTGATATCTCAGCTCCCCACCCCCATGCTCCCTGGGTCCCCTGATAAAATCCTGAGGCCCAGCAACAACGTCTTCAACAGCCTCTGGCTAATCTCTCTCAGAGTCGGCCACCACCACCCCACCCCCCACCCCAGGGATCCAGCTAAACCAGTCCTGAGCCCTCACCTTGCTGTGATCCACTCCATGATCGACACAAAGTGCTGTCCGCCCCAGGCCCCTTCTCTCTGCTGACGAGCCTGTTCTAAGTCCTTCCGTTTCTGTTGTAAGGCTGAGCAGGTCTCCCCACATCCACTCCTGGATTCTCTCTGTTATTGTCTCTCACCAGGCCATGTCCTATCCAGAACCTCCCCAGAAAGACTGAGAGATACAGAAATATAGAAAGATGATAGATAGACAGACCCACCAGCAAGAAACGTCCCGCGTTTCCCAGGGACTTCTGTCAAGTCCTTCCCCCACCCCTCCCCCACCCCAAGTAGGTGGCGACTCCCCAACCTGGGGAGGGAACCGCCCTCGAGGGACCCGAGATGCCACTCAGAAGGGGCCCTGGGGTCCTGTTACATGGCTGTGTGTCTCCCTTTTAAGTCCCTGGGTCTTACTTTAATGGTTAAAACATCCCTCTAGAGGGGAGCCTGGGGGCTCGGTCAGTTGAGCGTCCGACTTCGGCCCAGGTCATGATCTCGCGGTCCAGTGAGTTCGAGCCCCGCGTCGGGCTCTGTGCTGACGGCTCAGAGCCCGGAGCCTGCTTCAGATTCTGTGTCTCCCTCTGTCTCTGACCCTCCCCCGTTCATGCTCTGTCTCTCTCTGTCTCAAAAATAAACATTAAAAAAAAATAATAAAATAAAATAAATAAATAAATTAATTAATTAATTAATTAAAACATCCCTCTAGAGGGGCTCCTGGGTGACTCAGTCCGTGGAGGAGTGGACTTTGGTTCAGGTCATGATCTCGTGGCTCGTGAGTTTGAGCCCCGCATGGGGCTTCCTGGTGTCAGTGCAAAACCCGCTCCAGATCCAATGTCCCCCATCTCTGTCTCTGCCCCTCCCCCTCTCACTCTCTCTCAAAAATAAATATTAAAAAATTTAAAAAAAAATCCCCCTAGAATTCTCTATTGTTTAGGACCCTAAATAATGCCATGAGAGCCCTGGTGACAAGCCCTTGGGCTCCCGCCCGCCATGCTCCTGGGGCTCTCCTGCACTGTCCCTGGGGACTTCCACAATGCCCACACCTTGCTCATCTGCCCTTTAGCTCCTGCTAAATGTCCTATTGATTGTCCCCGTGACACCTCCCAGGGCCCTACTCTAATATTCACTGGGTCCTGTCACAAAAAAGCCTTGGTTCCTGTTCAAATGTCCCTGTGTCCTGCATACTCTCCCCCTGAGCACTCAAAAGGTCCCCTGTGAGTCTTCCCTCATAGGACCATGAGGGTCACCAAAATGGCCTCAAGGTGTCCCCTCTACTCAGGGTCCTTCCAGGACTCTATTAGAATGCCTCATGGGGTGCCCAGGTGGCTCCGTCGCTTGAGCGTCCAACTTCAGCTCAGGTCATGATCTTGTGGTTCATGAGTTCGAGCCCCGCCTCGGGCTCTGCGCTGACAACTCGGAGCCTGGAGCCTGCTTCGGATTCTGGGTCTCCCTCCCTCTCTGTCCCTCCCCTACTCACGCTCTGTCTCTCTCTCTCAAAAATAAATAAACATTTAAAAAAACTTTTTTAATAAACATTTAAAAAAGGAAGACTCCTTCCATCAAGAGGAAGAAAGAAAGAAAGAAAGAAAGAAAGAAAGAAAGAAAGAAAGAAAGAAAGAAAGGACAAAGAGTGCCTCATACCTCTACCATTAAGTCTTTAGAGTCCTGCTAAACCATTCCAAGGGCCTGCTAGTCTGTGTCCCCCAGAACCATCAAAGTGCCCTTTGGGCTCTGAGAAAATCCCTGCAGTCTTTCCCCCATGTGTCCCAGCATCCTGCTTCCGTCACCATCCTCAATGGCCCTAATTCATTGCATTTATTTCAAGCTGCCGCTGTAATTAATAACTGCAAACTCGGTGGCTTAAAACGATACAAAATTTTGGGGGCGCCTGGGTGGCTCAGTCGGTTAAGCGTCCGACTTCAGCTCAGGTCACGATCTCGCAGTCCGTGAGTTCGGGCCCCGCGTCGGGCTCTGGGCTGATGGCTCAGAGCCTGGAGCCTGTTTCCGATTCTGTGTCTCCCTCTCTCTCTGCCCCTGCCCCGTTCATGCTCTGTCTCTCTCTGTCTCAAAAATAAATAAAACGTTAAAAAAAAAATTAAAAAAAAAAAAAAAAGACACAAAATTTTGATCTTATACTTCTGGAGGTCAGACGTCTAAAATGGTCCACGGGACTGGTTCTTTGTTGAGGCTCTGGGAGGGAGAATCCGTTTTCGGGCCTTTTCCGGCTTCTACAAGCTGCCAGCCTTCCCCAGCTCATGGTCCCTTCCTCCAGTTTCAAAGCCAACAACACAGCCATCTTCTCTCCTTTCTGTTACTCTGTGCCTGTCCGTCCATCCACACATCTCTCTGACTCTGATCTCCCCCCTCCCTCTTTTCAACATTTATTTATTTTTGGGACAGAGAGAGACAGAGCATGAACGGGGGAGGCGCAGAGAGAGAGGGAGACACAGAATCGGAAACAGGCTCCAGGCTCCGAGCCATCAGCCCAGAGTCTGACGCGGGGCTCGAACTCACGGACCGCGAGATCGTGACCTGGCTGAAGTCGGACGCTCAACCGACTGCGCCACCCAGGCGCCCCACCCCCCTCCCTCTTTTAACAAACTTTTTTATGAATTATTCTTAAGTTTTTTTTTTAAGTTTATTTATTTATTTTGAGAGACAGAAAGAGTGTGTGCGAGTAGGGGAGGAGCAGAGAGAGAGGGAGAGAGAGAGAATCCCCAACAGGCTCCACACTGTCAGCGCAGAGCCTGACTCAGGGCTCGAACCCATGAACTGTGAGATCATGACATGAGCTGAAACCAAGAGTTGGATGCTTAACTGACTGAGCCACCCAGGTGCCCCACGCTTTTTTGTTTTTGTTTGTTTGTTTTTCTTTTTTTAAAAAGTAATCTCTACACCCAACATGGGGCTTGAACTCATGACCTGGAGAGCAAGAGTCACATGCTGTTCCGACTTGAGCTAGCCAAACACCCCCTCCTTTTTCTTAGAAAATTAATTGTTATTAAACATGAGAACTAATGCTTTTCTCTGCCTGTTTGAGAAACAAACCCGTGACGTTGATGTTATTAGTTTCCCATTCTACCCAACTGAACTAACCAGCCCCCCAGCCCCCACCAGACCCTTCTTATAAGTAGTCTCTTGATTACATTGGTCCCCCTGGATAATCCCAGGTCATTTCCTCATCTCAAAATCCCAAATTTAGGGGCGCCTGGGTGGCTCATTTGGTTAAGTGGCCAACTTCAGCTCAGGTCATGATCTCATGGTTCGTGTGTTCGAGCCCCGCATCGGGCTCTGTGCTGACAGCTCAGAGCCTGGAGCCTGCTTCGGATTCTGTGTCTCGCTCTCTCTCTGCCCCTCCCCTGCTCACGCTCTGTCTCTCTCTCAAAAATAAATAAAACATTAAAAATTTTTTTTTAAAAATCCCAAATGTAATCATTTCTGCAAAGTCCCATTTATCCTACTGAGGTAACATAATCACAGGTTCTGTGGGATTAGGGCGTAGACACCTTTGGGGGACCACTGTCCAGCCTAGCACAGTCGCGAGGGATGCCCTTCCTTGCCCCTGCTAAAATATCATTCTGAGCTCCTCCTCCCAGGTTTGGCAGTGAGGTCTCTCAGTTGGCCAGAACATTCCCCGTAATGTCCCTGTTTCCTGTTACAACAAAGTCCTCAAGGTCACTTGGTACCCACTGGGAGTCACTTCTAGGTGTCCCGGGGTCTTGCTGTGTCTTCAGGGGCCATTTACAGCACCTGCTGGCTGTCCCTTCTCATAGTCCCAGGTTCTTGCTCTAATGATCCTGCCTCTATGCCCTCTAGAACCCCTGGGGCCCACTATAAAGAATAGAAATATATTCTTTCTATAAAGAATAGTGTCCCCAGGGGCCCACTATAAAGAATAGAAAGTCCAAGGCAGGACCAGTTACTTAATTTGCGGGGCCCGGGGCAAATGAAAATGAGGGGCCCCTTGTTCCAAATTCAAAGACAGCTCAAGCAGAGCATTGAACCCAGTGTGGGTCCCTTCTGAACGATTGCTTCAATCGCGTGGGGAGCTCATCCAGGAGACCTCCTTGGCCCTGGGGCCTGTGTCTGCCCCTGCACCGTGGTGCCCCCTACTGACCCCAAGGGACAATCACACATGAGTTCAAAACCAAATGCTGCCTGTTCCAGGTTGGCCTCTCTGAGCCTCCGTTTCTTTATAAAATGGGAACAATTGTGCCAGCCTCAGAGAGGCTTCAGCGAATCAAGAGTTTGGCATGGGGCACATGGTAGGGCATATGTTCCTAACACTTGTTCCCCCTTTTTTGTTTAAAAAAATTTTTTTTATTTATTGAGAGAGAGAGAGAGAGCGGGGGGGGGGGGGGGGCGGGTAGAGAGAGGGAGAGAGAGAATCCCAGGCAGGCTCTGGGCTGTCAGCGTAGAGCCCAATGGGGGGCTCTAGCTCACGAACTGTGATATCATGACCTGAGCTGAAACCAAGAGTCAGACGCTTAACTGAGCCACCCAGGTGCCCCACTTGTTCCCCTTAATGTACCCCGCCACCCCACTCCCAGTTGCTCTTAAGGTCCCAGGGATCTCAGACACCAGGCTCAGGATTTGTCTTGGTCACTCTTGCATTCCCAGGGGGCCAGCACCGTAAATCTATGTAGAATGAATGGTGGCAATAACGAATGACCCGGGGTTGATTTGGTCCCTAAGACATCTGGAATGGCTTTGGTGTCCTGTTAGAATGTTCTAGCAGAAGCTATGCTGTAGGCCCGTTATAATATATCATAGAGCTGGGACCTACCCGTATGTTAGATCCCAGGATTTTCCCATGATGGGCTCGGGGCTGTGCTGAAATACGGCAGCGGTGACTGCTCAAACACACCGGGGAGCCACTACAATTCGGTTTCCCTGGACTCCACGCACAGACCTCCGGACCAGTTAAACGAATTCACAAATAACTACCGCTACACAAGGAACGCTCACGGGCTGGCTAGGATCTATCCCAGGTGTACTGCGACCATTAACAGGGTCTGCTACAGGACCCCTGAGGTCCTGCTGTTATAGAATACAAGGGGCTGCAACAGAGTAGCTACCATAGAATATTACAGTGGCCTGCTGCGAGAGTTGCATGGCTATGATACATTGTGATACCGCCAAAAGGTGCCCTGTTTTCCTGTAACAGGCCTGACGCCTGCTGTCATCATAAGCCTAGTACCCTGCTATGAAACTGTGCCTGCAGCTAATTTCTCTGAGAAATGGCTATGCCATGGGGACCTCCTGCTAAATGCATGCAACAGAATATTCTAGAAGCATGCTAAAATAGATTCAGGGTCCCATGCCAGCCCACCTGGGCTTGCTATCATGGATGCAGGTTGCACAACCATATACTTGATACCTCTGGGGCCCCCTGTCAAAGACTCTTGTCCTTGGACCTTCCCGGAGGGACACAGGGCCTGCCACCCTAAGATAGCCTGGGGGCCCCTCTCGAATAGGCTCAGGGCTCTGGAATAATTACTTCCGTCACAAGTATGACTTATTAGAATTACTTCTACTCCATTAACACATGTGAGCATGTTTCTTCCTCCAAAAGGCGAGAGAGGCAAGAACCCATTTTACAGATTAGCAAGCTGAGGCTCTGTGGTTGCCGGGAGGGGCGAGGTGGATCACCTGCTAACGCATGGCAGGGCAAGAAATCAGAACAGAGCCTGCAGTCATAATGCTGCCGCTTGGAGGCATGTGCTCATGGTCACTTCTTCCGGGTACTCCAGCCCTTGTGACCTTTGAGATTTAAATCCTATGGGATTTAAATCCTTGCGGGATTTAACTTTAATTCAGTTACTCAACTAGACGTGAATGGAGCGCTTACAGCCTGTCCAGGCGCCGGGGATGCGGAGATCCTTGCCCTCAAGAGTTCACATTCCAGCGGCTACTAGGTAAACAAACATGCAATATCGCACGGGATTTGTACAATAAACATACAAATATACAAGAAATGGGCTTTATCGGTCTCTGTAGGACAGTGAAGCAGGGAAGGGTGGCTGGGAGGGGACCGGAGGTTTTGCCAGAAGGGACGAGGCTGGTGAGCCTGAGGGCCTATGGTGGAAACCTGAGCTGAGAGATTCCAGACCCAGGGCACAGTCCATGCAAACGCCCAGAGGAGTGAGCAGGTCTGGCGGAGTGACGAGGAGGGAGAGCGATGGGCACAGGGCAGAGCAGAAGCGCCGAGGCTGTGATGGACTTAGGGGCTGTCTCTGCTTGTCACCCGGTTCTAAAAAGGGTAGACGCCGTGGTGACCTCTCTTTGGACACAAGTAGTGCGGATCCAGGGCCTCTCTCCTTGGTCTTTGCCACCTGACCCACCAGGCCCGGCGGCGCTGTCCTTGAACGCACACCAGGCAAGCGCCCCACCTGCAACGAGGTGGCCTCACACGGCGGGGTGCCAAGGAGACACCCCAACGACCGCTGGGAGGGACATGGGAGCGAGGTTGCTGTTGTAAACACGGCAGCCCCACCCCAAACGGAAACACCTGTGGGGGGGGGCGGCCTCCGGGAGCAGCCTCACCACCCTTTCTGGGTCCCGGCCCCCTCTCCCCCTCTCCGCAGGGTCTCTGTCCTCCAGCGTGGGGTGGGGCGGGCTCGCAGGCTGAAACTCCGGGGCGGTGCCCCCCTCTGACCTGTCCCTGCCCCTTCCTGCCCTCTTTGATGCGGCCCCACTTCCTCTGGCAGGAACCCCCGCCCTTACTGGGTCTGGGTAAAAAGGAGCCGCTGAGCCGGTCCGGAGAGGCGGCGTCCCTGGAGGCTCCCTGGAGGCGGCAGCTCCTCTCTTCTCACGGCCCTGTCTCCCAACCCTTGTACCAGTGCTGTGGCTCAGTCCCTGGTACAGGTATGGGGGGCAGGGACGTGTGGACCCCAGCAGCACCGGGCCCCAAGGGGTGAAGCCAGGAGGTGACTGCAGCATCTTCCTCTTCTGTGCCTCCATCCCTGCCTATGATTCGGGTGAGGGTCTCTCCAGATTTTGGAAGTCCATGCCGTCTGCCCCTGCGCCTCCTGCCTCGCTACCCTTAGTTCTATCATCCCTAACTTTGTGTGTTCAAGGTCCGTCTTTCTCTGAAATCTGTCACTACCTGTGGTCTCCGTCCTTGTTCAGAGTTCAGCTGACCCCTGTCCTTATCTCTGCAACTGATGACTCAAGGTCCCTCTCCCTTTTCCCAGTTTTTCTTGATCAGAATGCCTTCCACTGCTACCCTCAACCTTTCTCCCTTCCCCGTTTTCCCGATACTCAAGGTCACTGTCTGGCTAAATCTCTTTTCCTGCAGTTTTTTTGGTCTTTCCTTGCATTTGCCCGACCCTGTCCCCATTTCTCCCCAACTCCAATTTCTCTCCTTCCCCAAGGCCACCCCAACACGGTCTCACTTCCCGAGGCTCCCTAAGCCATCTCTGAGCGGCCTGCAATTAGGGGCTGCAAAGGTGGGTTCCAGCCTGGCTCCAGCTTGGCCTCACTATACCACATGCCTTCAAAGCCAATTTCCTTGGATTTTCAGGCAAAGGAAGTCTCTAGAATCTTAGGCCTGGAGCTCGGCTACTCACCGAGGGGAGAACCTGCTCCCCTCAGATGAGTTTGCTCATCTGCAAAAGGGGCCTGGTGCTGGCCCAGGAGGGGGCAGTGGGGTGGTGGCAGGGGGGCGGCTGCCAGGCTTCCCTGGCCCACTCCTTCACCCGGGAGACAAGAAATCCCAGCTTGAGGGGCGCCTGGGTGGCGCAGTCGGTTAAGCGTCCGACTTCAGCCAGGTCACGATCTCGCGGTCCGTGAGTTCGAGCCCCGCGTCGGGCTCTGGGCTGATGGCTCAGAGCCTGGAGCCTGTTTCCGATTCTGTGTCTCCCTCTCTCTCTGCCCCTCCCCCGTTCATGCTCTGTCTCTCTCTGTCCCAAAAATAAATAAACGTTGAAAAAAAAAAAAAAAGAAAAAAAGAAATCCCAGCTTGAAGTCAAGACCCCTGCAGTTCAGAAAAAGGCAGCACAGAACTCTGCAAGCCCACCGACCTCCCCCCACCCCACCCAGACCCAAGGGTGGCTGCTTCTTCCTCCCCCTCCCAAGGAGGCCAGAAAGGGCCCAGACCGGAGTTGAGAACCCAGGGGCCTCCGCCCTCACTCACTTCCTCCCCAGAGACTGAGGGGTGAGGGGGGACACACCCCGACCAGGTAGGAGACTTTACTTACTCTGACACCAAGAGGTGACATGGACCAAAAGGAGGCCCAGAAAGGGAACAACATCTTAACACAGGTTCATATCTTCACCCAGAGAGACGAGAACAGACAGGAAGGGTTTGGCTCCCAGTCCCACCCATACATAAGGGGGTCCAGAGGATGAACGAGAACCCCGTGTTCGCATCAACCCCAATTCCCAGGGACAATCCCTCTGGTAAAGGCGCAGATACCCGGAGCCAGGCCCATGACTGGGAAAATAACTTTATTTTCTTCGGGGGTGTGGACAGACGTCTAGTCTCAGAACTTCTGGAATTGCTTTTTGGTGCCAGCGGCCTTTGTGACTTTGAGCACGTTGAAGCGCACAGTCTTGCTCAAGGGCCGGCACTCACCCACTGTGACAATGTCGCCGATCTGGACATCCCTGTGGAGGTGGGCAGGGGCTGTGTCACACGCTGGGCTGCCCCACTCAGGCCATTAGAGGCCAAGGCCTGTCCGCATGAGCTCCACCAAACCCTATCCCAGCTCCAGCTTCCAATCCCACCTGCCCCCAGAGCGTGCAAGGCACTGAACTCAAAGCTACGCAGAGGACACTCCAGCCCTTCCAAGGGGCCTCTCAGGGCAGAAGATCGCCATCAACCCTCTCCACCTGACACACACAGGGGGTTCCTGAGGACATCTGCTGGCTTCCAGCGGTCTCCTATAGTTTCCTGCCCACACAGCAGCTAGAGCGCCCTGAGAGCCCGGGCCAGGTCCCAGGGTCACTCAGACTCGGGTGCAGACCACCCCCTCCTCTCCACCTGGGAACCCGAGGGCCCGCCATGTTCACCTGAAGCAGGGGGACAGGTGCACGGACATGTTCTTGTGGCGTTTCTCAAAGCGGTTGTACTTTCGGATATAATGGAGGTAGTCCCGGCGGATGACAATGGTCCTCTGCATCTTCATCTTGGTCACCACACCTGGGGGGAGGGGACAGATGGTAGGTCAGCCCCCCGGGGAGGGAAGGGGAGCCTTGGGCCGCCCAGAACATGCTGAGAATTGGGATCCCAAACCCTGCTTCTGACATCAGCTGTGCCAAGTGGCTTTCTCAGCAGTGCCCGTGGTGGGCATCTGAAGACCATCGTGAGAAGACATCATCTGCCAGCGCCCCCCTCACCCAGGAGTCCAAGCGTCCCCCAGATACAGAAGTCCTCACCCAAGCCCCCAGAAGTCCTCACTCACCAGACAGAATCCGCCCTCGGATGGACACGTTACCAGTAAAGGGGCATTTCTTGTCAATATAGGTGCCCTCAATGGCCTGAACAAGGGAGAGAAAGGAGTGAGCCTGGCACATGTAGTTCCTGAACAAAACAGGGGGTGTGGCCTTAGGTACACAAACTACAATTCCCAACGGCCCCGGGAACTGCCACTCCGTGTGTACCCACGTGGGAGGACACTGGGGTCTCCTTCCTTCTGAGTCTCTCCAACCCCCTACCTCCTTGGGCGTCTTGAAGCCCAAACCGATGTTTTTGTAGTATCGTGGGAGTTTCTCCTTGCCAGTTTCTCCAAGCAGGACCCTCTTCTTATTTTGAAAGATGGTTGGCTGCTTTTGGTAGGCACGCTCAGTCTACGTGGATGAGGAACAAGCTGGTAAGCTCTCGGAGCCAGCAACCTGGCCTGGAAAACCTCCCCAGAAACCCCCAAATCCCACCCTCTCCAGCCTTTACTCCCTAAACGTCAACCTCCAAAACCTGGATAATGACCATCTACAACAGTCACACCAAGAGGTGAGTTCAGACCCAACTCTGAACCGGAGTTACCTCCGTATTTATGCTCCAAAACACTTCCCATCACCCGAATTCATTCCTTAAAACTCAGACAGAAACAATAATCCCTCTAACAACCTGTACACCTTTTGGCAAAGATTCTCCCAGACACAAGGGCGCCCACTCAGGATTCTCTCCTATGATATACGCGACTTCAGAAATAAATACCAAAACGATGGGCTTCCTGGATTAACCCAATGGCCCAAGGCCTCCAAAAATACCTCTCATAAGACTTGAGCCTCTCCTAAACCCCACGTGGGGGAGACCCTAGTATTTACGCGGTGCTAGATTAATTCACAGACATGCGCCCTCTGCCCGAATCAATGTCTGGAAAATCGAGGCCGCCCTGCATTAACCCCCAAACAGGGGCGCGGGTCCTTCTCTCCAGGACGCGCCCCTGACGCCGGGACCGGACCCCGCCACCTCCGCTGCGGCCCGGAGCCCGCACCTGAATGTCCGCCATCTTCCCGGCCGCCTGGAAAAAGGAAAGCTGCGGCGGCGTCCGGGTTTCCTTATCGACCGCACAGGGGCTAGAGAGGAAGTGACGAAAGGGGGCGGGAGCACGGTTTGGGGCGGTGCCTCGGACGCGACGGTGATTGACAAGAGGCCCAAACACAGCCCGCGATTCGGAGACTGCAGGGACCCCCACAAGATGAAGGGCCGAGGGTCGGGAAGCGGCGGACACTGTCTCGCGAAAGTCAGGCCGCGACTGCGCTGGGCGCCCTAGTTCACGTTGGGAAGGCAAGGCCAGCCTTGAGCCTGCCTACATTATCGCGAGAGTTACAGGGAGGCGGTCAGGGTTCGGCGGGGCTAAAATCACGTGGGATTTGAGGACCGCGTGGCTTCGTTTCTGCAGAATTCAAACGCGATGCGGTGGCGGCCATCTTTTTGCGGGGCACGCGGCTGGAGGGTATTAGGAGCTTGGGTAACGGCACCGCCGTCTTTGTGAGGGGCGGGCGTTAACCGAGAGTGGTTTTTTTTTTGTTTGTTCAAATTTAATGAACGTTGTTGAGCCAGCCAGAATCCCCCTTATTTGTTATTTTATATACATTCTTAGAAAGCAAAGCCTTACGAAACAGGGTTTTTTGTTTTTTGTTGTTTTGTTTTTTCAGATTCAACTGACCAAGGATTGCTATCGGGAGAGTCCAAACCCTCCCTTGTCAATTTGTGTACTTATCCTGTAGCTGGGGCACTGGTGCAAGACATTTGAAGGAGCTAATCCCTTGTGATCTGGCTCTTGTCTCTATTTTACGCTCTTAGAGCCGAATGCTCTTTTCCTCCTCTAATTTACATCTACATCTAATTTTTTAGAAGTGTATTTATCTTGAGGAAGAGCGCATACAAGCACTAGTGAGGGAGAAGCAGAGAAGGAATCCCAGGCAGGCGCTGAGCTGTCAGCGTGGAGTCCCCTGAGGGGCTCCATCTCACAAACCTTGAGATCATGACCTGAGCCCAAATCAAGAATCAACCTACTGAGCCCCCCGGGCGCCCCTGAAGGCAGGAATCTTTATCTGCTTTGTTCTCCAGAGCATCTGGCAGCTGTCTTATACTGGGTGCCTAATTTATGCTTGTGGACTAAATCACCAATGAATGAATGGAGGATTGGGGGATGTGTCAAAATGTCCACCATTACAGGCAGCCGTATAAATCACGCCACGGCTCCACCTTGGAATATTCTGCAAGCACTTAATAAACGTGAGGTAGATCAATCGATCCAGAGGTGAAAAGATTGCCAGCTATATTTTGTTTCTAAGTTTGCAGTTCTGAATAGGTATTTCATGCGCATGGTACAAAATTCAGAAAGAATAAAAAGCGAGAGGTGCCTGGGTGGCTCAGTTGGTTAAGCCTCTGACGCTCGATCTTGGCTCAGGTCAGGTCACCATCTCCCCATTTGTGAGTTTGAGCCCATCGGGCTCTCTGTTGTCAGTGCAGTTCCTGCTTCTGACCCTGTCTTCCCTCTGCCCCTCCCGCACCCTCTGTCTCTTTAAAAAACAACAACAAAAACCCACAAAACTGCAAAATTGAATGGCTCTCTCCCCTACTCTTCTCCCCAGACACCCACACCCAGTTTTCCTCTCTAGAAGCAACTGTTGTCATCCTGCTCTCAGCTTGCAATGTGTCTTCCAGACTATTTTACCTTCAGATGAATTTATACATGGACAAAGCAAACTGCAGAGCAAAAGGCATAGTATGACCCACAAAGTCAACAACAAATATGTATTGAGAATCTATGGGATGACTGCCTTTTTTACAGCTCGGTACTGTGATATAATTGTGGACTATATATATTTGTAGGTATCACAGACTGCCTTGTTCAGTAATGTAGCTAAGAGTTACATATGGTTATTTACATGTAATCTGAGTGACTGGGGAGGGGCGGGGGGTCGGGTGGGGGGTGCAGCTCAGTGCAGAGCCAGTGCTTCCAGGTCCTGGGTTCCTGGGTTCCTGGGTTCGAGCCCTGGCAAGTCCAACCACTGGCTCTTCATTCTTTTTTTTAATGTTTTTTTTAATGTTTATTTATTTGAGAGAGAGAGTCAGTCAGAGTGTGAGCGGGGGAGGGGCAGAGAGAGAGGGAGACATAGAATCCAAAGCGGGCTCCAGGCTCTGAGCTGTCAGCACGCGAACTCACACGTTGTGAGATCATGACCCCAGCCAAAGTCAGAGGCTTAACCAACTGACTGGCTTTTCATTCTTTTTTAAATTTTTTATTATTTTTTTAATGTTTATTTATTTTTGACAGAGAGAGACAGAGAGACAGAGAGAGACAGAGCATGAGTGGGGGAGGGGCAGAGAGAGAGGGAGACACAGAATTTGAAACAGTCTCCAGGCTCTGAGCTGTCAGCACAGAGCCTGACACGGGGCTCGAACTCACAGACAGCGAATTTGTGACCTGAGCTGAAGTCGGACGGTCAGCCAACTGAACCACCCAGGTGCCCTTGGCTCTTCATTCTTTAAGAGATACAGATTAGATTTAAATTGAATAGGATTTAAAACTCAGTTCCTCAGCCGCCCTATTCATATGTCAAGTATCCAAAAGCCACATGTGGCTTGCATATTAGAGAAGATTCATAACATTTTTATGAACACAGAAAATTTTGTTGGACGGCCCTGCTATAGAGAAATATATGTGTGTGTGTGTATATATATATATATATATATACATACGTGCACACATATGTGCATATATGTATAAGTATAAATAATAGTCTTATAGTCTTTAAGTTGTTTAATAACTTCAGAGATGTAAACACTACAAACTTACAAAAACCAATTAAAAAACTTAATTACTTAAATTTCTTTTGCACTTAATAGCTTTGTGAGTTCTGAAACATTTTATTGTTGTGATCATCTGTACACCCAAGGCGGGGCTTGAACTCACAATCCCAACATCAAGAGTTGCACGCTCCACTGACTTGAGCCAGCCAAGCTGTCAGGGCAGAGCTGGATGCGGGGCTGGGGCCCACGAGCTGTGAGATCACGACCTGAGCCGAAGTTGGGCGCTTAACCAACTGAGCCACTCAGGCGCCACTGAGTGAAACTTTTTTAAGTTTATTTATTTTGAGGGAGGCAGAGAGAGAGGGAGAGAGAACCAGTGGTGGAAGGGCAGAGAGAGAGGGGGACAGAGGATCTGAAGCAGGCTCCACACTGATAGCAGAGAGCCTGATGCAGGGCTCGAACTCATGAACTGTGAGATCATGACCTGAGCCGAAGTAGGATGCTCAACGGACTGAGCCACCCAGGAGCCCCCATATGAAACATTTTTAAATGTAGTTGTTTCAGTCCCTTTGACGGTAGCATTAGAAGGGAGGGACTTTTCATTTTTCTGTTTTAAAACCTTCTATATTCCACCCCACCCCCCTGCAACTGACCTCATAGTAGGTTTATTTTTTTACACTTGATCTTAGCCAAAAGGCCGAGAAGCAATTAGGTTTATTTTATTTATTTATTTATTTATTTATTTTATTTATTTATTTTTAACATTTACTTATTTTTGAGACAGACAGAGCATGAACGGGGGAGGAGCAGAGAGAGAGGGAGACACAGAATCAGAAGCAGGCTCCAGTCTCTGAGCCATCAGCCCAGAGAGCCTGACGCGGGGCTCGAACTCACGGACCGCGAGATTGTGAGATCGTGACCTGAGCTGAAATCGGACGCTCAACCGATTGAGCCACCCAGGCGCCCCAATTAGGTTTATTTTTTTAAAGAAAAAGGTAATTTCTGGAGTGTTTGAATAACTTGATAAGGATTTATTATATTTAGTTAAAAAAAAAAAAAGCAGGCCTCAAGAGTTGTTATCTGCAACGTGTGCTAAACTATGTACAAAAGTGACTTAGAAAAAAGCCTGGAAGGAAATGCATGATGCTGGCCCTGGTGGTTTGCATCTCCAGGTGGTGAGATTAAGTGTGATTTCCTCTCTGGTTTTTAAAATGCTCAGTATTTTGCAATTTGCTCAGAATAGCTGGTGAGATTTTGATGATAAGGGAAAAGGGAAAAAAAATACTGCTTCACCGTGAAGGGGGTGGGGGCAGTTTGGAGATATTTAGCTGCACAGCTTTTAATGACCACAACCCACAGTAGGAAGTACATTCTGCACTGTGACCAAACACCTGTTTCTCTCTCCTCCTCTTCCCTTCCTTCCTCTTGCTTTCTTTTTTTCTGAGTTTATGTATTTAAGTAATCTCTACCCAACGTGGGGCTCAAACTCACAGCCCCGAGATCAAGAACCGCATGCTCTTCCGATTGAGCCAGCCAGGCCTCCCCTTCCTCATGCTTTCTAACTTAACTTTCTCTTTTCCTTCCTGCAACTCACTGATTTTTTTTTTCTGTTTCTATTTCTATATTCATTTTAAGCGTGGTTGGACCACTACCCTTGATTATCAGACCTGCAGTGTCAAAGAGCCTTGATGTCCAATAACCAACTTCAGCCAACCCTAGTTATTACCACTTGAGCGAATATTTCCTGCCCCTGCCGGGTTTCAGGCGTACTTACCAGTGTTTCACAGCGGAAATGCAAACCCTCCTTGACCTGGAGAAGCTCACGTTCTCCAGGGTGCACCCCAATGCCTAGCAAAATAAGACCCTCTCTTGTACCCTGCACATGGCCCAGGATGGGAAAGGTTGCTATTACCTGGCGGAGATGGGCCAGGCGTGCCCACGCGCTGCTCGGGGGGTGCCTTGGTGGTGAGCGGTTGGGCGAGTTGCAAGATCGAGCTCTGAAAATGTTTCTGCAGCTGACCCGGGTGTTGGAGTCTCCGTAATTGCCCTCCAGGAAGGATTAGGGGATGCCCAGAAAGTCTATTTTCAAATGGTAAATGATGTCCAGCAGCTTCTCATGTGTTCATTGACCATTTGTAGATCTTTTTGAGTGATACAGTTCTCCAAATTCTTGCTCAAATTTACTTGGTTGTTCCTTTTTTTTCCTTTATACACACACACACACACCCACACCTGGGATACAAGTTCTTCAAAAGAGATGATTTGCAAACATTTCCTCCCAGTCTGTGGCTTGTTTTTTTTACAGATAAAAAAAAAATTTTTTTAACGTTTGTATTTATTTTTGAGAGAGAGAGCGTGAGTAGGGGAAGGGCAGAGAGAGAGGGAGGCACAGAATCCAAAGCAGGCTCCAGGCTCTGTCAGCACAGAGCCTTGCGTGGGGCTCGCACTCACGAACCTCGAGATCATCTGCACCAAAGTCGGCTGCGTGACTGAGCTACCCAGGCGCCCCGACGTGGTTGGTTTTTCAAGTGGCAAGTTGTACGTGTTTAAAAAGCCGAGTGTATCTTTTTAAGGGATCCTGCTTTTGGTGGGACTATATTGTGCTGCTTAAACAGGCAGTTTCGTTAACAGCATTTGAACTCTGTCGTTTTTGGTCGCTCCTGGAGGCACCTCCTGTGGTGAAGGGGAACCCCGGGAAAGCTAAAGGTACCACTGATTTGTTAAACGATTCTCAGAGAAAACCTAAGCCACTGAGTTTGGACATCTTGGCAAGATTAACCACGACAGGACACGGGAGCTATAACTTGCCCTGCGAATCACACAGTGAAATGTTTAACATATTCAAGTAGTTTTCTTTGCACCGTTAGGCATTTGAATACTGACCTAAATTAGAAAATTTCCAACTATTGGGCACCAGGGTGGCTCAGTTAAGCGTCCAGGTCTTGGTCTTGGCCCAGGTCAGTATCAAGTTCGCAGATTTGAGCCCCTATCGAGCTCTGTGCTGACAGGGTAGAGCCTGCTTGGGATGATGTCTCCCTCTCCGCCTTTCCCCCCACTTGGATCTCCCTCAAAAAACATTACAGTTTTCAAGCCTTGCCCATTAATCCCTAAGGGCATGTTAACAGGTGACAGTTAACTGGGTAGCTGCTAAATGCTCCATGTCTACCCTTCCAGGTCTAAAAGGTCTAGCTTTTGTCTTACAAAGCATCATGGAGGGGCGCCTGGGTGGCTCAGCGATTACACTTCTGACTTCGGCTCAGGTCATGATCCCGTGGCTTGTGGGTATGAGCCCAGCGTCAGGCTCTGTGCAGACAGCTCAGAGCCTGCTTCAGATGCGGTCTCCCTCGCTCTGCGCCTCCCCTGCTCATGCACACTCCCCAAAATAAACAACAAAAAAAAGGCATCACGATATTTAACATTCCCGTTTCCAGTGCATTACTACTTGCAGAACATTCCCTGTCCCTTTCTTTCCAAAAAAGCCCAGACTTCCTGGTGTGGCCCAGACCAGAAGGGCCCGTAGGACCGCGAGGATGGGACTGGGTCTGAGATGGTGGCAACTCCATACTTTACAGTTGACTGGACAGCTTCACCCACTAGGCAACCTCAGGCCGTGGCGGTTTTGAGAACTACGCGGGACCCTGGAGGAAATTCCTTGAAGGGTAGGTTACAGGGCAACCGTTGTGACAAGGGACTTTTCTTGCTCAGGGGGCCTCCCTCCCCTGGGCCTGCCTCCGCAGCAGACACACACTGCCAAGACACCACATTTCTTTAAAAATAATTTATTGGTTTGGGATCACAAAGTACAGGGAAAGCCAGAGGGCAGTGCCTGTGACCCCCGGCTGTCCTTCCCTGTGTGTGCACCTGCAAATACCTTTGTGGACACCAAGCTTGGCCCTCAGCACCCTCACCCTAACAGCTGCAGCGTTAGCACCTGACCGCGTGGGAAGTTGGACACACCCTGTGCACAACGCGGGGTCCCCCTCCGATCACTTTGCAGGTATCTTTTTTTTTGCGAATGGTGAAACTGCCCTAGTTGTTCCAACTGTCAACTTCTTAAAACTTCATGAATGAGGACGTCACGGGCAATCTATGCCTCAAAGCTCTTAGAGCCGTTTGAACATTTTAGGAGGCCTTCCTGAGCAGCAGTGACTAAAGCCCTGTGGTCCCAGTATTCTAAGGCCCAGGCTGCCTGTGGCACCTAAACAGGGGCCCCCGGAGTCCCCCACATCCTAGGGCGGCGATGGAGGAAGCGCAGGCCAGGCCAAGCATGAGGAATAAACAGTCAATTTTATTGGGCTCAGACCAGGAGTCCGTGGGTCTTGAGGACCTCTGTGTATTTGTTGATTTTCCCTTCCACGTTCTTTTCGGCCTGTTTCCGTAGCCTCTGTGGGGTGAGGAGGACAGATGCCGGTCGGTGGCTGCCGCCTGGGACACTCCTCCTCCCAGGACCCCACCCGATCCCACTCCCCGCCCCCCCCAGTTGGGCCTCAGAAAGGCCTCCGGGGCTGAACCACCGCATCCAGACACGCCCCTGCCCCCAAAGGCCCTGCCCGAGCCTGGTGCCCTCACCACAAGCTGCTTCTTCTTCCGGTAATGGATCTTGGCCTTCTCCTTCCGCTTCTCCTCCAGGGTGGCCGTTACTGCCTGGTACTTCCAGCCAACCTCGTGAGCCAGGCGCCCCAGGTAAGCAAACTGTGGGGGAAGGGGGAGAAGTGAAGTGGAGCCAGGGTGGCTAGGGGACAGGTGACAAGCTGTCACAGCAGACCCTGCTTTTGTCAGCAGGCATGAGCCAAGACACAGCCGCCCCCGTAAGGGCTCCCCGCCCCCTCCTCCTGGCATCAGCTGAGCCATTGGCGTTGTCGGCACTGCCAGCAGTGGCATCCGCAGACCATCGTGAGAAAGAGACATCATCTGCCAGCCTCCGGGACCTCAAGTCCACCCTCTTCCCCTCCCCGCCGCGAGACCACTCCATGTAACCGACAGCTCACCTTCCGTGTAGGCTTCAGCCGCACAACTTTGAGGGCGGCGGGAACCACCATCCGCTTTTTCTGTTAGAGAAGGAGAGGGGCTTAAGAAACCTGGAGTGAGGGACAGACAGGGGACAAGGCTGGCTGGAAGAGCGTCTCAGTCAGTGCTGTTCTCACGAGGATCAAACAATGTAGGTACAACTGTGCAACATCACGGACGCCGCGCACACGAATGCGGCACGGGAACGTCACGCTCACCTTGTCGTAGGGGGGCGGGATCCCATCAAACACCTTGAGGCGGTCCAGGGCGGCCTGGCCTCGCTTGGTCTTGTGGGGCAGCATGCCTGTGGGCAGAGGGGCGGCAGGCTCGCTCACCGGGGCTCACGAGGACCCCCGCCCCGCCGGCGCACAGGCGGCCTCAGATGGTAGTGCATGTGGAGTCATCTCATGGTTGGGGAACTCGAACACGAGTGGGAGAAGTCCTCATCACTGGCCACCCGGCCGTCCCCGCCTGCGGTCCTCGGGCCCAGCTCACCTCGCACCGTCCGCCAGAAGATGCGGCTGGGCGCGCGGAAGTGGTAGGGGCCTCGGGATGGGTTGGTGTTCATCCGCTTGCGGAGGAAGGCCAAGTACTTCACTGCGGGGAGAGAGCAGCGTGAAGGCTCAGCCCCAGACACACGCACATCCACACTCCCAGGGGCCTTTTAGGAACTCACACGGGCGCTTCCCACCACCTGCGGGCTCACTTTTGGAGCCAAGGAAGCCTGAGGCTCTCCCAGGTCCATCCTCTCTAGCCCTCCTCCCACGTCCGAACTTACACTTGTTTCTGTAGAAATTGCCAGAAATGTTGATGCCCTCGCAGCGCACGACGACGACCTTCCGGCCTAGAGAAAAAGGAAAACGAGGTGACGGAGGAGAACAAAAGCTAGGTAGCCAGCCGAGGGCTTTACCTACAAACTGGCCACCACACACCTGCCCGGTTACGCCGAGGACCCGGAAACAGGGATCCTCCCCTGTATGGAACTGACCGTAAGGCACAAGAAACCCAAGACCCTGGCAGGGGATCCCCTTGCCCCACCCAAGTCACAGAGCTAGACTTGTGCTTAAATTAACAGCCAAACAGGAAAAGAACCTTCCATGTTGGAGCCCCCGACCCCGGGACAGGGAGGGGCTGGCAGGTCTCAGAGCGGTGCATGGGGTTGATCTCATGGTCGTGAGACTCAAACGAAAGATGGTGATTGTTGCTCATCACGGACCTCTGGTTGGGACTCGGTCGGGGGGGTGGGGGGGCAGAGCAGACTTACCCAGCAGCACCTGTTTGGCCACAATGGCCGCCAGGCGGCCCAGGAGATGGCCTCTGCCATCAAGCACCAGGACCTGGTGGAGATGGGGGGAGAGCTCAGACACACCCACGGCACTGACTACCCACCCCCCAAAGCAACCATTGCTTTCTACTTGATTCTTTCACCTTCTCCCCCAGAGCAATTCCTATCCATTAGCACGCCTGGAAACTAGGACCCAAGGCCCATTTTACAGATGTGGCCAAGCAAGCAAATGGGGGACTCGAGACTTCAGTAAATGGAATAACACAAAGACCTTGCCTCACATCTCACAGCTGCCTGAAAGGCAGGAATTTTTTAAGCCCAGATTACATTCAAGGCTGAGAGAACGTGCTGGGATTTGAACAAAGACTGGCAACACTCTGTCCACGGACCCAGTTAGAATTTATCATCGGTGACACCAGCTGCGGGAATGCTGACGGATTCACTCTCTCCTGATCTCAAGGGCAAAATCGTTTCCAGCACAAACTGAATAGTAAAGGAAACGGGCCCAGTGTGGGTGAGGCTCTGCGGTGTAGACAAAAGCCTGTGCTGGGTTTTACATGGACTAACTGTGTCCCTGGGTGAACTGCTCAACACCGAATCCTCAGCTTCTTCACCACGAGCAAAGTCCCCACTCTTACCGAGTGCTTGTTATATACTTGTGATTGTTGGAAGGCAGAAGGGTACAGAATCTAAAGCCAGACTTCCTGACAATGTGACTTTGGCTAAAAATCTCCAGCCTCCTCACCTGGAAGATGAGGATAACAGTATCTGCCTCAGGAACGTTATGGGAAGGTCAGGGAATTACACAAAATATAACACAAGCCGTGCCAGGAACACGTGTTCAGAGAACTTCTCTACCACTTTCCCCAGGGCACACACTTGCTTTTTCCTTCCTCAACCACTCAGACTCCTTACATGAAATTCACACGGGGACCATTTCCCCGAGCCATCCCCTCCTTTACAGAAAAGAAATGACAGGAGTGCGGGCACTCAGACCTAAGCTTCTGCTGTGTCCCTCGAGGTCCCCAACCTCCCCCCCCCCTCCACCTCCCGTTTAAGAACAGTGTAGGTCCCGGGGTTGTGGAGCCTTTTTATTACAGGTCCCTCCTTTCAGATCTTTAAAATCAACCCCAACGAGCAAGAGAAAAAGAGGAATTCGTTCCTGCACGCCCTGTAGGCGAAAACGCTCTGGACCCACTGCCTAAGTTTCCTACAAAAACGCTCAAAGCTGCAGAACACGGATTAGCAGTCCCACGAGGTTGAAGCAACGCGCGACTGGGGCATGTTGGTCAGTCCTCGGCGTCTCACCGCCGCGAGGCCGCCCAGGCGCTTTCTGCGTGCTTCCCCGCCGCTGGGGACACACGGGTCTCATTCGGCCAAAGGACAAAGGCAAACGAGACCTAATTTGAGACTAACTCTTCCCGTGCTGGGAGCCCCCATAATCACCCCTAAGGGAGGAACGATGCCGCATTTTAGCCAGTCACCGACCAAAAAAAACCCCCCGTGTATCTCCTATTTCCCCCGTTGCAGACTCTTCTTAGACCAAAAGCTGCCCCGTTTCGCTCAATTAACCTAGATTAGATCTCACAATACACCTACGAGGGGAAAGAGGATATAACTCGGCCCGGGCCTGGATCCCACCCGGCCCCACGCCTCCCCGGCCCGCGCGGAGCCCGCACCTGAGCCTCCGCCATCTTCGGCAGCCGCCTAGGAAAGGAGGAAGGCTCTGCGCAGGGTTTCTTATCCCTTGAAACAGGGGCGGAGGAAGTGACGCCGCATGGGCTGTGCGGGCAGCTTTCCGTCTTTGCATTGGTTGAAGCGTCTAGCGCGTGCGCAGAGAGGCCCCGCTAGAAGGCGGGTCGTCTCCCGACTGTCCAATCCGGGTCCAATTCTTCTCGCCGGCTCTTAGATAGCCATTGCTGTGAGGGGCGAGAGATCACGTGGGGGTAGGACGGCTCAGCTGGGGCGGGGCTGGCCAGCCTCGGCCGCCATATTTTTGAGGGGCTGCTAATCTCCCTCTAGGGCGGGGGCTCGCCAGCTAAAGCGAGCGCAGGCTGCAGGGCACGTGGTGGCCCGCAGAGGGCAACGAGGCTTTCTGTTCAGGGCCCAGTCTAGACTGGGTAGGTCTGGGTCCAGTGCCTGGTGTGCCTCCTTATGACCTGGCCAAACCCCTCGCCTGTCTAGACCTCAACGTCCTCATCTGTAAAACAGGTGGAAGTCGTTTTCCCTATGCGATCTGAGAGTGTGTTGAGGGAATGACTCCAGATGGCTTCTGCTGCGTCCCTTACCTGCGATGTCCTCCTCTCCAGCCCCACCTTCTAATATCTGGCATGTCACAATCCCAGTGTTTTTTGGCTGGGGTCCTTTCCTCCAGAGAGCTTCCCCGGTGTCTGGGGCTGGGCCGGGTACCTCTTCTGGGCTCCCACAGTGCCTGTTCTGCCATCAGAACGTGTCACGCTGTACTGACCCCAGAGGGGTCCCGTGTCTTCTCCCCCATAGATCAGGAGCCCTGAGGGGGCTGGGTGGGTTCTGACTCGCATCTGGGTCCCCGCAGTGCCATGCACTGGCTCTGGGCCCCAGGAGGCGTCAGAAAACGGCCACTGAATGAAGCATTGCGTTAACCGAAAAACCAAGACTCGCACGCAAACTGCCCCGTCCACACCATGCCCCACCTACAGACAGTCCTGGCCAGAGCTGGTAGAAAAGGATGATTTATATACAATTTCCTGGGGACAAGGACTTTGTACAGAGGGGGATAGGTGGGTCTGGGTCTGGCGTTGGGGGCTGGCGTTGCCTCCATCCTGGGGGGAGAGTGAGCGGGGCAGCGTGGTCGAGGAAGGAACCAGTCTCTAGCTGACTTTCTCCGAGTCCCGGCTCTGTGTCCTCGGGCAGGTGATTCCTCTCTCTGGGCCTCAGTGTCTTCCTCTGTAAATGGGATGATACATGTGTCTGTCTCACGGGGCTGCTTGCGGGGGTCCGTGGAGGGAGGAGAGGAGAGGATCAAGTGCAGGGCTACTGAAAACAATTCCATTTGCAGTGAGCGCTCGCTGTGTTAGGGCATCGCTGTCCGAGACAAGACGGTTCTCTCAGACAGCGATGGGAGCAGCGGGATCTGAGCTCTCCCATCACAGCCACAAGGCAGCCCCACGTGAAGGTGAGCATTCCAAGGCAACTAAGGAGCTGATTGTTACATTTTACCTAATTTAAACTTAGGCAATGGTGTATTTCTTAGGAGAGCAGGAAGCAGAGTGGATAGGAGCAAGGATGGGAGGAAAACTCAATGGATGGCCTTAAAAAAAAAATTGTAGGGGCGCCTGGACGGCTCAGTTGTTGGTTAAGCGTCTAACTTGGGCTCAAGTCATGATCTTTTTTTTTTTTTTATTTTTTTAAAATCTTTATTTATTTTTGAGAGAGACAGAGACAGAGCAGGGGAGGAACAGAGAGAGAGGGAGACCCAGAATCCCAAGCAGGCTCCAGACTCCACAACCCCCACACCTGTCACCACATCCCCACCCCCCCCCACCCCCCATGCAGGGCTCAAACCCACAAACCGTGAAGTCATGACCTGAGCCGGTCAGACGCTTAACCGACTGAGCCCCCCAGGCGCCCCTACAGATGAAGCATTTCTAATAAAAATTTAGTGTCGCATGCACACTGGATTCTAAAGACTTGGTATGAAAGAATGAGTAAACTATCTTGGGGCCCCTGGGTGGCTCAGTGGGTTGAGTGTCCGACTTCAGCTCAGGTCATAATCTCGAAGTTCGGGAGTTCAAGCCCCACATCGGGCTCTGTGCTGACAGCTCGGAGCCTGGAGCCTGCTTCAGATTCTGTGTCTCCTCCCCTCTCTGCCCCTACCCCACTCATGCTGTCTCTCTCTCTCTCAAAAATAAACATTTAAAAAAATGAGTAAACTACCTCAATAATTTTTAAAAATATTGATTACATGTTGAAATGACAACATCTTGGATACACAGGGTGAGATAAAATATATTAAAGTTACCTGTTTCTTTTTACTTAAAAACATGTGGCTACAGGATGCCTGGGTGTTAAGTGTCTGACTTTTGATTTTAGCTCAGATCATGATCTCACAGTTTGTGAGATCGAGCCCTGCATGGGGCTCCGCGCTGACAGTGTGGAGCCTGCTTGGGATTCTCTCTCTCTCCCTTTCTCTCTGCCCCTCCTCTCTCCTCTCAAAATGAATGAACGCTAAAAAAAATTAAATTTAATTTAAAAAAATGTGGCTACTAGAAAGTTGTTTTTTTTTTCTAAGTAATCTACATGCCCAATGTGGGGCTCGAACTCACAACCCTGAGATCAAGAGTTACATGCTCTACTGACTGAGAGAGCCAGGTGCCCCAACTATTAGAAAGTTTTAAATGACATGTGTGGCTTGTGTTCTATTTCTGTTGGACAGCCTTGCTCTGAGGGCTTTGTGTGTGCCACTTAACTTCCAGACAACTCTATGGTAGAAAGAATATTATTAGAGTCTTTTGTACAGATAAGGAAACTGAGGCAGAAGAGGGAAAGGCTTAGATGCCCAGAAAGCCCAGAGTCAAGTCTTGGCTCTGTCACTCATGTGCTGTGTGACTTTTGGCAAATTATTTGCTTCTCTGTGCCTTGGTTTCAGCCTCCCTGAAACAAAATAAAAATGACACTAGCTTCTCAATTAAGTAGGTTAATTCGTAGAAAGCCCCAGCATAAGGGCCGTAACTCTAAGGCATTACATGTGTGAACAATTACTGCAAACTGCTTCTTCTCAGAGTCCTCTGGGCCCATCAGGAACCCACTAAGGCTTTCTGTCCTTTCTCCCTCCTGGCCCACCTGCCTCCTGCCCTCACACCTGTTCTCACCTTCTTTTTTCCATCACTCACCTCCCCTGCTTCCCTGCTACCCTGGACAGGAAGTCCCAGCTCCCTTGCTTGGTGTTTGAGGCCTAGATTTTCACACCCACACTCCGCTCACAGCTTTTTCACACCTGGAAGTCTTTGCAAAGATGGTCCCCTCCGCCTGCTTCAGGAGGCTACTCTCTCCTGGCTTGCAGACTCCTGTAGCCAAATGTCTCCCCTGGGGCCCCCTCATGCACCCAGGTCCCCGCTGAGCTCACTCTCTTTCCCTAATCTCCCTTGTCCCTCAGGTTCCCCACTGGGCCAGACCCAGGGTCCTCTGCGCCACCTGCCCAAGCCTGTCAACCTGCAGCCCTGTTCTTTTTGTCTTGTTTTTTAAAGATGTGCTTTTTAAAGATTTTATTTTATTTTATCGTTTATTTTTTTTTTACATTTATTTATTTTGGATAGAGAGAGACAGAGCACAGGTGGGGGTAGGGGCAGAGAGAGAGGGAGACACAGAATCTGACCCAGGCTCCAGGTTCTGAGCTGTCAGCACAGAACCCGATGCGGAGCTTGAACTCACAAACCGTGAGATCATGACCTGAGCCAAAGTCGGACGCTTAACCGACTGAGCCACCCAGGTGCCCCTATTTTATTTTATTTAAACATTTTTTTAATGTTTATTCATTTTTTGAGAGACAGAGTGCCAGTGGGGGAGGGGCAGACACACACACACACACACACACACACACACACACACACACACACACAGAATCCCAAGCAGGCTCCAGGCTCTGAGCTGTCAGCACGCACAGAGCCCGATGTGAGGCTCGAACGCATGAACTGTGAGATTATGACCTGAGCTGAAGTTCGACACGTAACCAACTGAGCAACCCAGGTGCCCCCTAAGATTTTCTTTTTAAGTAATCGCTACACCCAACGTGAGGATCGAACTCACAACCTGGGGATCAAGAGTCGCCTGCTCCACTGACTGAGCCACCCAGGTGCCCCCGCCCTGTCCTTCTTGATCCCTGACTCTTGAAACTGCCTGTCCCCTTCTCTCCATCCCCATGGAGGTGCCAGTCCTGGCCCTGACTCAGGCCTTGTCCTCTCTCCCGGGACCCTCACCCAGCATCCAGTCTGTCTGGTCATCATGGCCCCAGAGTGGTCTTCCTCATCCAGAGCACACTCCCCCCCTAGCCCCCCTGCCCCACACACACACAAAGTCCAGAGTGCTGGGCTTGGTGAAGGATTCACTGAGCCGCCGAGTCAATGCTCCACGAGCCACAGGGGCAGCACATCCCGGAGCCTGGAGGCGTAAGCGCCTGTGGCCTCCACAGGGTCAGTGTCATCCCCTCAGACCTCCCCAATCCCTCTCTCCATTCTGCTGGCTCACCTGCTCCCTGGGGTAGGGCGTTCTCCATCTCCTCCTTCGCCAGTGCAGGCACCAGGCAACGGACATCAGCAAGAGAGCCACAGGCAACAGCAGCAGGAGGAGCAGCAGAGGGGCCTGAGGGGCTGGCAGGGCTGTGGCCTCCAAGGCCCTGGGGCTCCTTGGGGGCAGTGGGGTGGAGGAGTCTGCTGGGAGAGAGAAGGCTGGGTGAGTGAGGAGAAGGGCTGGGTCAGAGAAGGGCAGAGCAGGGCAGAGCAGGGGAGGGACCGAGAGAGGGAGGGAGACGCAGAATCTGAAGCAGGCTCCAGACTCTGAGCCATTAGCACAGAGCCCAACGCAGGGCTCGAACCCATGAACCGCGAGATCATGACCTGAGCCAAAGTCGGACGCTCAACCGACTGAGCCCCCCCAGGAGCCCCTGGAGAAATATATTTCTAGGGCTTATGTATTGATTTGTTTATTCCTCTTTTTCCTCCAATCGGCTGTGAGCTCCATGCGGGTGACAGGAACCTTATCTGTCTTATTTATTGCCAGACCCTACTACTTAGTGCTCATTAAGTAATATTATAATAGCTTAATTTCATAAATTAAATATCTGGCCAAATGACAAATTGACAAATGGGCAGATAATAAAACGGTCCAAGACCCTTCCCTGTATACGCTCACCCTGTTCTCTCTTCCCTTCACCCACTGGGCTCCAGCCACATGTGTCCCTTCACTCTTCCTTAAACACATAGGCAGGTTTCTGCCTCAGGGCCTTCGCACTGGCTGTTCCCTCATTCTCAACTTTCAGTGACTTTCCAGCCAACCACTTCAGACCATGCTTCCATCACCCTGTTGTAATTTGCCTGCATAGGGCTCCTTATACTCAGCTGTTTTCCTCTTTTTTTAAAGAAAAAAAAATTTTTTTTAACGTTTATTTATTTTTGAGACAGAGAGAGACACAGCATGAACGGGGGAGGGGCAGAGAGAGAGGGAGACACAGAATTCGAAGCAGGCTCCGGGCTCCGAGCTGTCAGCGCGGGGCCCGAACCCACACACTGCGAGATCATGACCTGAGCCGAAGTCGGACACCCAACCGACTGAGCCACCCAGGCGCCCCCCCATTGATCCTTTAGAGTTGGTGAGTCCCCTCCCGCAGCAACTGTTGACACACCTCCTACGAGAGTCTGAATTCACATGCGTCAGCAGTGTGAAATGCACACTGGTTCCTAAAGATTTAAGAGGGGACAAAGGACGTGAAATGTCACACTAAATAATTATTTATTTATTTTTGTAAGAGCCTATTTATTTATGGGCCTGGGTTCGAGCCCTGAATTGGGCTCCTTGCTGATAGCACAGAGCCTGCTTGGGATTCGCCTCTCCCTCTCTCTGTCCCTCCCCTGCTTGTGCTCACTCTCTCTCTCTCTCTCAAAATAAATAAGTGAAACTTGGAAAAAAAAAAAACCTGGAAAAGAAAAAAAAGAAAAAGGCAGGGATGACTGTTCCCTTCTCAGAGATGGGTAAACTGAGGCCTAGAAAGAGGAATGAACTTGGGGGGACATGCCCCAAGGTCACACAGCCAATGGGAGCAGAGCAGGGTCTGGGATGGCCTGAGGGGAAGGGGTGAGGGGCTGTGGGATGCAAGAGGTGAGGGTAGGAGGTGGGGGCTTGGGGGGCTTGGGGGGGCTTTACCGGGCTGACACTGTAGCTCCAGGCACCCCGAGAAATTCCTGCGGGTGATCCAGGGCTTCAAGGCCACCAGCTGCTCGGAGGTGTCCTGCAGGAGGTGGGAGATGTTGGTCTGGACGAATCGAAGACAGCTGGGGAGGGGCTGGGGGCAGGGGAGGGAGACGTCACCACCGCATCACCCTCATCACCCTCCGCTCAGGCCAAGGGCCTTCCCTGCCTGGCAATGCCTAACAGGGTCCCTTGAGGGTCTCCGAGGGAGAGTTTGGACCCCTGCCCCCAGGATTGCTAAGGGGAGATGTCCTTAGCGATGCACAGCGAGCGGGCCCAATCAGATCTGGGTCCGGAGGGGGTTTGGATCGCCTCCTTCTGGTTGCTAGGGGAGAGAACCCCTCAGCAACACCCAGTAACGGGCCTGAGAAATCAACTCAGAACTGGAGCATTAGGCCCAGGACCCTCGCCATCTTTCAGTGCCCAGGGAAGCGTTCTTTTCAGCAGTGGGCCCCCCAGGGGGACTGGGGTTCCAGCCCCACCACCTGTGGGTTGCTAGTCTAAAGAAATCTCCAGTAAGTAAGCCCTAGGAAGGCATTTCACGCACTCCCCTAGCTGTCTCCCAAGTTCAGGGCTAACCTGGAAGGCACACAAGGTGACAAAATGTATCTCGGTGTTGACCGCCTCCAGCAGGCTTTGCATCTGGGACCCAGCCACAGCCTTGAGCCGACCCATCCAGCGCTGGGCCAGGACCAGGTGCCAGAATGGCCCACAGAGCTCGTCCTGGGAGAGAAAACCCAAGTTCGGGGGCCCGCCGGCGGAGGGGGCTGGGGGCCGGTGCTGGTGGGGCTGGAAGGATGAGGGGCCGGGGCCTGGGGTCCTGCATCCCAGGGGAGGAAGGGGCAGGTCGGCCGGCTGGTGATTTCCTACCCCCCCCCCCCCCCCCCCGCCAGGGGTGGTGCTTCCTGAGTCTACCCCCGCCCCAGCCCCTCCCATCTGCGACTCACGTCCTGTAGGTTGGAGGCGACGGTGACTGGGTAATCCTGAAGCAGGTAATCAGACTATGGGAGAAAACAGGGTCAGACCCGGCTGAAGACAGGAGAAAAACGGAACTATGGAGACCCAGAGAGAGAGAGGGGGACAGAGAGCCAGAGAGAAAGGGACAGAGAGCCAGACACCTAGAGGGGGGAACTTAGCCCCAGTGGGCGCAGAAAGGCGCACCGGAGACGATGGGACCGGGCCCTCACCAGCTTTCGGATGGTGACCTTGAAGGTGGAGGAGATGGGGCTGTGGCTGAAGGAACAGTCGGGGGACCCGCGGAGGCCAGGGCTGAGCAGTAGCAGCAGCAGCAGGGAGGTCTGCGGGCGAGGCACGGGGTGGGGGCGCCCTCTGTTGGCTCCACACGAACCCCTCACCTGGGCACTCACCACCCCCCCCAACCCCGGCCCCCTTCTCTCTGTCTCCCCTCTTTCTCCCTTCCCAGGTCTCCTTCCCTCTCATCCAGCAGTCGGCCTTCCTGCTTGGGGCTCCCGTGCCCGTCTCGGAGCAGCCCCCCCCGCCCCCCACGCTTCCTCTCTGCCTGTATCCGATGCTGGCCCCGTCCGTCCCCCCAGCTCCCCATTTGCCCGCTGCGCCCACGGCTCCCCGTGTCTGCTCACCTCAGCCCGGGACTTTCTCTCTCTGTCCACCTACCTGCCCCTCTCGGTCCTGCTCTCCTCTTTCTCCACGTGGGTCCTGCCTTCCCCATTTGTACCTCCATTTCTTCCCCGACCCTGTCCATCTCTCCCGTACCCCTGTCGCTGTCCCCCACCCCTGTCCAAGTCCCCCTCCTCTGTGCATGTCTCCCACCATTGTCCGTCTCTTCCCTGCCCCGTGTCCCCCTCCTCTATACATGTTCCCCACCCCTGTCCGTGTCCCCCACCCCTGTCTGTGTCTCCCACCTCTGTCCATGTCCCTCTCTTTTGTACGTGTCCCCCACCCTTGTCCGTCTCTCCCCTGCCCCTATGTCCCCCCGCTCTGTGCGTGTTCCAGCCCCTGTCCAGGTCCCCCACCTCTGTCCATCTCCTCTCTCAGATCTGCCCATTTTGATCCGGCTCTGCCTCTCCCCCAGCTTGCCCCCCAGGTATACGCACAGTTGGGCTCCAGGCTGGCGCCAGCACTATCATCTCGGCCGGAGGCCCCTCATGCCTATGGCCAGATCTTGGAAGGGACAGAAGAGGGAGTCTCAGACCCCCACACCCCAGCCCCTTCCTCACCCGCCCCTTCACCTCCCCACCCCTCCCTCGGCTCCTTGATGTGGCTAAGTTTCCGCCTCCTACTCCCTCGGGCTTCCTGCATGAGCCCCAGTTACGGTGAAAACTCATCTCCCCTTCTAAGAACCCCGACGTCCGGTCCCCGGAACCCTCCCCAGGCCAGGGACCCAGGAACCTGACCCCCATCCCTCCTCCCTCAGCCAGGAGGGGGACCCCAGCCCCGCCCCTCGGGGACCCGGAGTCCATTTCTCCTCACGCACCAGGCTTGCCCCGGCTGGGCGTGGAAGGGGCCAGGCCGGGTGACAGCCAGAGATCGAAAGCGAAAGGAAATTTTGGGGGGCGATAGTGAGCCCGGGGTGGATCGGGCTGAGGCAACGGGCGCCACCTGGTGGTGACAGGTGGCGTCTCACGCGCGCCCCGGAGCACCGAGTTGGGTTGATTCCCCGGTGGGACCCACAGCGAATGGGGAGCGGGCTCCAGCCAGAACCAATGCACACGGGGCAAGGAGAAGGTCGCCCTGAGGACCTCATCCTCTCCTGGAATGGGGAAGGCTGGTCCGAGATGCGCACAGGAGTCAGAAGGAGGAGGGCCGAGCGCTGGAAGAGATGGAAGGAGAGCTGGGAGGGGAGAAAGAGGGGACACAGAGAGAAGGGGGCTGTGTGTGGGGGGCGTCGTCCAGGTGAGGGGTGCGAGTGGAGCCGACAGAGGGCGCCCCCACCCCGTGCGTCGCCCGCAGACCTCCTTGCTGCCGTTGCTACTGCTCAGCCCTGGCCTCCGCGGGGACCCCCGACTGCTTCAGCCACAACGCCATCTCCACATTGGATGCGTGGCCTAAGCGTAGCTCCTGGGAGCTCCGGGGTTCCTTGGCTTGTGTCTGCATATCTCCATCTCTGCCTCTGTCTTCACCTGGCCTTCTCTAGAAGTGTCTCCCCTCTGGGTGTCTCTTATAAGGACACTTGTCATTAGATGTTGGGCCCACTCGGATAACTCAGGATGATTTTTTTTTTTAAGTTTATTTATTTTGAGAGCGAGCGAGTGAGAGAGAGGCAAAGAGAGAGGGAGAGAGAGAATCCCAAGCAGGCTCTGGACTGTGATATTATGACCTAAGCTGAAGCCAGGCACTTAACCAACCGAGCCACCCAGGCCGCCCCAACTCAGGATGTTATCTCGAGATCCCTAAGTTAATTATATCTGCAAGGACTGTTTTTCCAGAGAAGGTCGCATTCATAGGTTCCAGAGTGAGGACAGGGACGTATCTTTTGGGAGGGGCACTATTCAAACCACTACAGCCCCCCCCACCCCCCCTCCCCCTCCGGGCTGTTTCCCACCTCTGGGCCTTTGCACATGCTGTTCCTTCTGCTTGGGATTCTCTCCCCCTCTCCCTCTCTGCCCCTCCTGCGTGCGCTTTCTCAAAATAAATAAACTTTCCAAATAAATAAAGAAATAATATGATGTAGCAATGCCACGTCTGTTATTTCTCCAAAGGAAATGAAATCAGTCTCTCAAAGAGATTATCTGCACTCACGTGTTCACGTGGCTTACTCACGATAGCCAAGGTATAACCTAAGTGCCCACTGATGGATGAATGGATGAAGAAAATGTGGTATATATACACAATAGAATGTTATTCAGCTACAGGGGCGCCTGGGTGGCTCAACCGGTGAAGCGTCCGACTTCGGCTTAGATCACGATCTCACAGTTCGTGGGCTCGAGCCCGGAGTCGGGCTCTATGCTGACAGCTCCGAGCCTGGAGCCTGCTTCGGATTCTGTGTCTCCCTCTCTGTGCTTCTCCCCTCCCTTGCACTCTCTCAAAATAAATAAACATGTTAAAAATTAAAAAAAAAAATTACTCAGCTACAAAAACAAGGAAATCCTGCTGTTTGCAACATCGCAGATAATAAATCCTGAAGGCGTTGTGCTACGTGAATTAAGCCAGACAGAGAAAGACAAATCATGTATGGAATCACTTCTACGTGGAATCTAAAAAAGTCGATTCATAGAGTCAGAGAGTAGAATGCTGGTTGCCAGGGGCGGGGGGGGGGGGGGGGGGGCTGTCAGTAGGGGAAACGGGGAGATGTTGGTCCAAAAAGTACAAAGTTTCAGTTTTAAGATGAGTAAAGTTCCGAGGCTCTAATACAGCATGGTGCCTATCATTAACAAAACCGTAGGGTACATTTGAAATTTCCTAGGAGAAACGTTTGTTTTGCTTTTGGATATATCGGAATTTTTCTTTCTTTCTTTTTTTTTCCAGAGGCACTGAGCTAAGAGAGTGGATCTTCAATGTTCTCATCGCACACAGAAAAGGTGACTTTGTGAGGCAATGGATGTGTTCATTAAGTTGATTACGGTTAACTGTTTCACGATGTATAGGTATAGTAAACACGTTTTATACACTTAAAAAAATCAGGTCGTATCACCGAAATAGATGCAACCTTTGTCAATAATACCTCAACAAAGCCGGAAAAAAAAAAACCCTGAACACACACGGCACCTTCCCTGGGAAGGTGGCCGCCGTCCCTCACCCTCCCCTTGCACATGCGCACTCGGGTTGGATAGGGTGACATCTCTGGGTACCCTGAGCTCCTTCTCATATCATAACAACTGTCACCTCAGGTTATGTGGTATCTTCCAACCAGAGCTGAGCCTACCTACCTCTCTTCTGCTCACACACCTTCTGTGGCTCCCTATTGCCCTTGGAACAGCTTTCTAGCCCTTCTGCCGTGCCACTCACTTCCTCTTTATCTCCTCCCCGTTCGCCCACACCAAAACTCTTATAAGATCCTCAGTCTCCAGGTGGTCCCCCCCCCCCCCCCCGTGTCCCCTCCACAGTCGCACAGATTATGGGTCTCCCTGGCACAGGCCAGGAGCTTGTTGTGTTGCTGGGGTCTGACCGTCCTCTGGGCCTCTGGCTTTGTCCTGCCAGGGCCCGCGACCCAAGGGGACTTGGGGAATAGGTCTTGTTGCATCAGGCCTGGCAAATATCACTTTTAGCTCTGGCTGGGTCATTGTGGGAGCTTGGCCAGCCCCTTATCCTCAATAAGCCTCAGTTTCTTTTTTTTTTTTTTAAATTTTTTTTTTTCAACGTTTATTTAATTTTGGGACAGAGAGAGACAGAGCATGAACGGGGGAGGGGCAGAGAGAGAGGGAGACACAGAATCGGAAACAGGCTCCAGGCTCTGAGCCATCAGCCTAGAGCCCGACGCGGGGCTCGAACTCCCGGACCGCTAGATCGTGACCTGGCTGAAGTCGGACGCTTAACCGACTGCGCCACCCAGGCGCCCCAATAAGCCTCAGTTTCTTTGACTCCAGCCTGGAGGTAAATGAGAAAATATAAGGTCCCTTCCACATCCGTGCTTCTCTGAAGCTCGTGCTTGGCCCTCCCATCCCCGGAAGAATTGTTCACAAACATCCGGGGGCCTTCCTCTGCAGGAGTCTAGGACCATGTGCCCCGTGGAACTCAGGCACAGTCACGTGACTCCCTTTGGCCAACGAAAGGAGGGTGGAGGTGCCGAGTGTCACTTCTGGATGAGGATTAAGTGGGTCAGGGAGTGGCTCTGTGATGACACAAGCCACTTTGAGATCGGGCCACAGTCAGCCTGGGTCCCTGCGTGGCTCTGATGAACGGAGGGCCCCTTGATGGACAGGTTACCGTGAGCAAGAAATGAACTTTGTGGTTGTCGACCGCAAAGGTCTGGGGGTTGTTACTGCAGCAAAGCCTCGCCCAACCTGTGATACCATCCCTCTCTCCTCCTTGCCCTCTTTACGTCGCTTCCTGTTCAGCCTGGCGTAGCTGGTCACGCCAGGCAGGTATTTTCTCGATTATCTAGTTTTGTGTCTCCTCTTGCAGTGGGCAGAATGGCTCTCGAAGACGTCTACTGGAGGCGTGCCTGGGTGGCTCGCTCGGCCGAGAGTCCGATCCTTGGTTTTGGTTTCGGCTCAGGTCGTGAGCTCGGTTTGTGAGATCGAGCCCCGTGTTGGGCTCAGCACTGACAGCTCGGCGCCTGCTTGGGATTCTCTCTCTCCCTGTCTCTCTGCCCCTCCTCTGCTCACACTAGTTCTCTCTCTCTCTCTCTCTCTCTCAGAATAAACTGGGGCCCCTGGGTGGCTCATTAAGCGTTTGATTTTGGCTCAGGTTGTGGCCTCATGGTTCATAGGTTCAAGCCCTGCGTGGGGCTCTGTGCGGACAGCACAGAGCCTGCTTGGGATTCTCTCTCCCTCTCTCTCAAAATAAATAAATAAACTTAAAAAAAAAAAAAAAAAAAGATGTCCAGTGGAACCTCTCAATGTTACCTCACATGGCCAACGGGCCTCTGCAGACAGGACTTGTCTTGAGGTGGGGAGACGATCATGGATTGGGGGGCTACAAAGAGCAGCACAGGGTCACGTGCCAAAGAAAAAGCAGGGAGAACATTCTTCCCTTGAGCTCCAGTCAGGAACGCAGCGCTGTTGACACCCTGAGTTTAGTTTGGTGAGGCCCATTTTCAGACTTCGACACCCAGGGCTGTTAAGATCAAACACTTGTGCTTAAGCCGTTAAAACTTTGTTGCAGCGGCGACAGGAGCCTAACACAGCTCTCGCCCACTAGAACATCAGCTCCTGAGGCCTAGCTTCTCTTGTTCCTGGCTGTCTCCCCAGCACGTGGAACAGTGACTGGCTCAGAGTAAGGCACTCAGTGGACAGCTTCACAGACTAGAAGCTTCCACCCCTGGCCAGACATGATTGATTGGCCCAGAAGTGTATGCCTGACCCAAACTGGCCAGATTTCCTCTCCCTGGATGCAGCACGGACGCTTGCCAGAGGTCAGGGCTGGGGTTACGTCGACCTGGTAGTTGCCCTTGGCTGGATAAAGCCACAGGATTAATGGGAAGGACACTGAGGCAGCCCGTGGAATCCCGGAGGGAGTTGTCAAAACACAGACAGAAACTAGAGCCTTCCAGGGACTTTCCTCCAACTCTCTCCAAACGTCCAGATCCTGGGAGAGATAATGATCTGGTCCAGCTTTAATCAGATACTGACAGGAGGCTTCTTAGTCTCATTTGCCCCATGACAGAAGCAACCTCTATTTAACAGCTAACACTGGTGAAGCATGTGCTGTGTACCCATCACTAAGTTAACCAGTCTGGTTAGAACTATTAGTCCCATTTTACAGATGAGGAAACAGGCTCAGAGCAGTTAAGAAGCTTTCCTAAGATCACATGGCTGAAAGAGTTGATTGAAGCAGACAGGTAGAGATAGAAAACCCCAGAGATGGGGCGCCTGGCTGCCTCAGTGGGGGGAGCATCCAACTCTTGATCTTGTGGTCATGAGTTCGAGCCCTATGTTGGGTACAAATTACTTAAAAAAAAAAAAAAAAAAAAAATTCCAGTGATCACATGCCCACAGAGAAAGGACCAGCCCTGGTTCCTGCCTGCATCTAGGTTCTCAAGAGCTGGGGCACCTCAGATGCATGTCTTGCCCTATTTTCTGTAAGACATCTCTGTAGCCTTCTAGAAAATTCCTTCATCCTGAGCTAGCGTGAGTGGGTTCCTTGCATCAAAAAGAATTCTAGGGGTGCCTGGCTGGTTCAGTAGGCAGAACATGTGATTCTGGATCTCCGGGTTGTGAGTGCGAGCCCCACATTGGGGGTAGAAATGACTTAAAACCTTTAAAAAAAGAAAAAAAAAAATCTAAAACATGATGTGCTCGAGCCGCTCAGATTCGCTCATGGGAGCAGACTGTTAAAAATTTAGGAATTCTGGGGACGCCTGGGTGGCTCAGTCAGTTGAGTGTCCGACTTCTGGCTCAGGTCTTGATCTCACAGTTCGTGGGTTCGAGCCCCGCATCTGAGCTGTCAGCGCAGAGCCGCTTCGGATTCGGTGTCTCCCTCTCTCTCTGCCCCTCCCCCGCTCATGCTCTGTCTCTCTCTCAAAAATAATGAAACATTAAAAAATTTAGGAATTCTGTTAGCCTGTTGTTTAGTCATCGGGAACATGGTGGGAGCGTTTATACCATGGGAATTGGGAAAAGTAACTTACCAGGGTTTTTATTGTATTCCAGAGAGCCACTGTGTTTTATTGTTTGTCTGCAAGCTATGGGTCCTAAAACAATGCATAGGCAGAGAAAGTCAAAGGGGAAGAGCTACACGATGGAGAAGACCAAGGGGGAAACATGAGGCTCTGAGGGCCTGCCTGGGGCTCTTCAGAGTTCCCTTTATGTGTCTCACAAATACCGGGTTATACTGGAGCCAGCCCACCCAGCTGCTGAGTCTTAAAATTCAAAAGGCCTCAAACAGAACAGAAGTCGCTACTCCCCCACTTCCTCCCCTGAGAGGCACAGCCAAGGTTGGTCAGAGTTTATTGGAGGGCATCGGAGCCATCATAAAAGAAGGCTCCAGGCTTCTGGTGTCTGTCGGGGTCCATCTCTCCTCTGTCCAAGACGGAGTGTGGGGGCACTCAGGCATCAGTCGCCCATGGGCAGCCACAGGGCCTTGGTCCGTGCTGCCCGCAGCCCCAGCTCTGGGCCTGCTCCCTGGGCTTCCTGATCCCAGGCCCGAGGGCGGCCCCTGTTCACCCACACCGGCTTCAGGTTTCCTGCTGAGGCCCACTCCACAAACTGGGAGCCCTGACACAGAAAAGGGGGATCAGCCCTTCCGCCAGCTTGGTTGCCAAGCAGCTGCTTCCTTGGCAACCAGGACTATTACTGCGGAGGGGCCCCAAGGCTTGACCTAGGCTCTGGTGCTACAATGCTCAGCTTGTAGCAGGCAAACCTTCCAGATACGAGGGAGACAACGTTGACCTTTGCGGACGGGCCCCAAGGCTTGACCTAGGCTCTGTTGCTACAATGCTCAGCTTGTAGCAGGCAAACCTACCAGACGTGGAGGGAGACAACATTGACCTTTGCGGCTGGGGAATTTCCTCCCCATTAACAGCCCACATTCAAAGGAATGAGGCCTGAGGTTCTTATGACAAGGAGTTCCCCTCTGTCACCTTCAGGCTTGAGGGTGGACTGTGGGCTTGAGTCTGTTACAGGGTGTGGTCCCTTAGCAACGGGTTGTCCAATGAGATTGGGTCTTTGGGCCGGGCAGGATCTCAGGCCCTTGTTGCTATGCTAAGGAGATCCTCTCCCTTAGCAACAGGGACTCTGGAGGGTGGGATCTCAGGACCCGGTTGCCAAGGAATTTCTCCTCCTTAGCAACGGGAACTCTAAGGGGGCACTGCCAGGTTTCCAGAAAAGGAGGAGACCGTTGGTGAGGTTTAGGACGCTGGAGAGATGGCAAAGCAAAGGGTACCTGGGCAGATCCGAAATACCACAGGGCCTGGACGTCCTGGTGCAAGGCCAGGCAGCGGGTCAGGTGGTCCCGGTCTCCAGTCACCACATTCACCAGGCCCGCTGGCAACAAGGTGGCCATATCCTAGGGGATGGGAGAGGGGGTCGGGAGGGAAGGGAGTCAGAGACGCCGAAGGCAATAGGTTGGGTGAGGAGTGAGCTTCCGGGGAGGGCTCACGGGGTCCTGACCAGAATGGTCACGGGGTCCATGAGCAGTGCAAGCTTGGATGGAGGGCGGGGGCAATGGGGACTGGGGTTGCCGTGGTTACAAGGGGGTGGGGCTAGTGCAGGCCTTGGGACACCGTCCATCCCTCTGCTGCCCCAGGGGCTGCTGGGAGCAGCGGCAGGAAGGCGGGCAACCGTACCTGGCAGACCTCCAACGCGGGGATGGGGCAGACCCCGCTGGGCACCAAGACCACGGTGTTGCCATGGGCCAGGGCGGCGGCCAGCAGGGACGCAAAGGCAAGCAGGGGCCACTCATCAGGGCACACGATAGCCAGCACGCCCAGCGGCTCCCGCAGCCGGAGCACAGGGCCTCTCAGCTCTGCCACCTGCAGGGACAGGCAGGAGGTCAAGGGCTGGGTTGAAGAGCCTCATCGTCTGCCCCTTTCCTCCTCTACCTATCTTTGCTTCTCTGTAACAACTCCAACAATAATTAACCAGGTGACGGTTCAGAGCAGACTTGGGCCAGGCAGCTGGGTTGAAGTCCCAGCTCTGCCACTTACCAGCTGTGTGACCTTGGGTGAGTTACTTAACCTCTCTGGGCCTCAGTTTCCCACCTTTCAAATGAGGCTATTGCTTACCTCGTAGATTTGTTTCTAAAATGAAACAAGTTAATGCATGTAGAGGGCTCAGAATCTGGCCCATGTTTTGTTTGTGTGTGTGTGTGTGTATGATTAAAAAAAACCCACAAAATTTTATTGAATATAATTGACATTCACTAATCTGCATGCATTTTAAAGGGTACAATTTGATAATTTTTTTTCTTTTTTTTAAGTAAGCTCTACGCCCAACGTGGGCTTGAACTCATGACCCTGAGATCAAGAGTTGCATGCTCTAACGACTGAGCTAGCCAGGTGCCCCAATTTGATACATTTTGAGATCTACATGTACTCCTAAAACCGACACTATAATCAAGGTAATGAACTTCACCCTTCAAATCTCCTTGTGCCCCTTTGTGATCCTTCCCTCCTGCCTCCATTTGTTGTTTTTTTTTTAATTTTTAATTTTTTTTAACGTTTTATTTATTTTTGAGACAGAGAGAGACAGAGCATGAACGGGGGAGGGGCAGAGAGAGAGGGAGACACAGAATCGGAAGCAGGCTCCAGGCTCTGAGCCATCAGCCCAGAGCCCGACGCGGGGCTCGAACTCACGGACCATGAGATCGTGACCTGAGCTGAAGTCTGACGCTCAACCGACTGAGCCGAAGTCTGACGCTCAACCGACTGAGCCACCCAGGCGCTCCCCTCCTGCCTCCATTTGAACCCTCTCTGTCCTCAACCACTTCCTCTCACCATAGTTTGTATTTTTTTTTTAAGCTGATTTATTTATTTTGAGAGATTGAGGGAGTGCAAGTGGGGGAAGGGCAGAGAGAGAGGGAGAGAATCCCAAACAGGTTCCATGCTGCCAGTGTAGAGCCTGACATGGGGCTTGAACTCATGAAACTGCGAGATTATGACCTGAGCCGAAACTAAGAGTCCGATGCTTAACTGACTGAGCCACCCAGGCACCCCTATAATTTGTACTTTCTAGAATTTTCTAGATTTGCAATTATAGAGTCTGTACTATTTATTTTATTTTTTAAAATCTGGCTTCTTTCACTTAGTGTAGTAATTCTGAGATTCATCCACCATGTAGCATGTTCACTCCTGAATGCTGAGTAAGATTCCTTGTAGGGACCTACCACACTTTATTTATTAACCAATCCAGGGACATTTGGATTGCTCCCTATTTTTACGTATTTAACTAATTATTTAAATAAAAAAAAATTAATGTCTTTATTTATTTTTGAAGGAGAGAGAGACAGAGCGTGAGTGGGGGAGGAGCAGAGAGAGAAGGAGACACAGAATCCAAAGCAGCCTCCAGGCCCCGAGCCGTCAGCACACAGCCCGACACGGAGCTCGAACTCACAGACCGTGAGATCATGACCTGAGATGATCTGAGAGTTGGACGCCTAACCGACTAAGCCACCCACGCACCCCAATTATCTCTCATTTCTATCCCTGAGTGCTCTGGTGCCATTGCCTGACTCACTGAATCCTCACGCTTTCTTTCTTTTTTTATTAAAAAATTTTTTTTAAATGTTTTATTTATTTTTGGGAGAGAGGGCACGAGCGAGCGAGAGTGGGGGAAGGACAGAGAGAGGGGAACAGAGGATCCGAAGTGGGCTTTGCACTGACAGCAGCGAGTCTGATGCAGGGCTCGAACTCACCAACTGTGAGATCTTGACCTGAGCCGCTGTCGGATGCTCAACCAACAAAGCCACCCAGGCACCCCTCCTCAACCTTTCTTCACGGACTCACTGTATGTTTCATATCAACCCTGTATTTGGTTGCCTGTCATGTATATAAACAAAACCAAAGTCACACGAAGCAACACTCTGTGTAAGACATTCTATATTTCCTGTTCTATTCTGTTTAAAAAAAAAAAAAAAAAAAAGCTGGGTGGCTCAGTCAGTTGAGCGTCTGACTCTTGATTTCAGTTCAGGTCATGATCCCAGGGATGGGGGATCGAGCCCTGTGTCGGGCTCCATGCTGAGCGTGAAGCCCGCTTGGGATTCTCTCTCTCTCTCTGCCCCTCTCCCCTGCGTTCTCTTTCTGAAAAGAAAAGAAAAGAAAAGAAAAGAAAAGAAAAGAAAAGAAAAGAAAAGAAAAAAAGAAAAGAGTAGAGGGGCGCCTGGGCGGCTCAGGCGGTTAAGCGTCCGACTTTGGCTCAGGTCATGGTCTCGCAGTTTGTGGGTTCGAGCCCCGCGTCCGACTCTGTGCTGTCAGCGCAGAGCCAGCTTTGGATCCTCTGTCTCCCTCTCTCTCTCTCTCCGCCCCTACCTTGCTCGTGTGCACTCCCTCTCTCTCAAAAACAAATAAACATTAAAACAAAAAAAGAGTAGGAAAAAAATCATACTGCAACCACTAAACTGATTTTACGGTCCAGAAATGGGTTACTAACGACAATCTGAGGTGTTACACTGTGATGCAGACCATATGCCCATTACACAGATGAGGAAATCGAGGTGCGGAGAGGGGAGGCCACTTGCTGGTGATCGCGTGCAGCTGGGATGCTGTGCGGCTGGGCTCACTCCAAAGTCCTTGCTCTAACCTCTACTGCAGACCGCCCGCCCCGTCTGCTGGCCCCCAGAACCCTCTCACCTGCAAGAGGTGGCCTTGGGCCTGGGCGCGGGCCCCCCACGCCCGCAGCCGCCTCGCGCTAAGCTCCACCTCCACCTTGGCGGTCTTGAGCTCCACTCCGTGCCTCTCCAGCGCCGAGGCGAGGGCAGGCTCCCGGCGCTCCAGTGCAGATGCCAGGGCCCACAGCAGGGACGCCCGGGCTCCTGGTGGCTGGCTCACCCAGCTGGGGGAGGGCAGTGCACGTTACGGGGCGGCTTCCTGCTCCTGGTTCTTTCCAGGTGCCCCAGCTCTGTCCACAGCCCCTACTGCGGGGCTCCAGACCCCACGGCCCATCTGCATGGGGAGGGGCGTGACCCATATCCTGTCAGCTTTGGGAGCTCAGCCCTCAGGACCCAGACCCCAGATCCCATCAGCCCTTGGGGGAGGGGGGGTCTCAGGCTACCCTCTGAAATGCCCCACGACCTCTGGGTTTTCCCACGGGGTTCCCCTTACCCAGGGGCAGCCTGGTGAGCGGCCTCCACGGCACCTCGGATATCCTTGGCTCCGCCCTCAGCCACGTAGGCATGGAGATTGCCTTTCGAATCCTGGATGCGTCTGGAGCTCTGGGCCCCAGGAGCTTGGAAACGGCCCCCGATGAAGAGCCCATAGGGGGCTGCTGGGCTGGAGCAGGGCGAGGCGTGGGGGTGGGTCCTGGGGCCAGGTCTACTCGGACCCCAGGCTCCACCTACTGAGCCTCTGGGAGGGCACTCCTTCATTTAGCAGAACTGAGACTCCCTTCAGGCAGGGGTGAGGGGGGTGGGTGTGAAGCCACAGAGAATGCAATTCTGGGCAGGACTCGGGGACCCCCCTCAAGATGGCTCTAATGAACCCCTCCTCCAGTCCCTGGGCAGCCTGCTACAACTTCCCTTCTCCCCGCCTGCCGTACCCCCAGAGATTCTGGGAGTTGCAGCTCACCTGGGTCCTATTTCAGGCCCAGATGGTAGGGTCAGGGGGACAGCAAGGCCAAAGGTGTCATAGTTCAGATTCTCAGAAAGGGAAGGCAGCCGGGCAGGGGTCCCGGAGGGCCGCAGATACTCATACAGACCCTGTGAGAGGGGCAGAGTGTCAAAAGGACGCAAGGTGGGCACTGGGTGGTTGAAGGGGGTGCTGATGGGGGGCAGGAGGAGGGAACTCACGTCTGGGCCCCCGTGCCAGGAAGACCCACTCTCCTTGCAGCCACCTGTGGGCACTTCGGGGTGTCTAAGGCCGTGGGCGTTGATCCAGACTGTGCCCACCCGGAGCCTGTCCGGGGAGAGGAGGACATCAGCAAGAACAGAAGGTTGCAGGGGGTAAATGGTCGGAGGGGCAGGGTGGAGAGAGACCCAGAGACCCACAGAGAGTGGAATGGAGACCTCAAGACTGAGAGAAAGAGCAGAAGCTTGAGCCTCCCCCCCCCCCCCGCCCAACAGACTGCCTTTGTGCCCCAGCAGGCGCCGACTGACCCATAGCCCAGCTCCAAGGCCTGCCCTAGTCTCTCGCTCCACACACTGGCACTGCCTCCTCGGGGCGTCCCGTTGGCCACGGCCAGTGCCTCCTTAGCTGTGCGGTATGGGGAGGCCACGACCACAGGCCAGGGCACCTGGAAGGGGTGACGACAGAGTTCAGGTGGCCCGGCCAGCTCCCCCCCCAACACCCCACCCATTCAGCAGCCCCCAGACCCGGACCAAATGGTCACTCCGGGGGCCTCTGCAGGTGTAGTGTTGCTGCCCATGTGTGGCTGCAGACGGGTGGATGGAAAAGGATTTCCGGGGCCCTGAAGGGCTCACCTCTGCCTGGGTACATGGGGAGGCTGGGGGCAGGTCAGAGACCAAAGTTGGGGGGAAGAATGGGCTGACTGAGGGAACATCGCCAGCCTGGAACACCTGAGGGGAAAGGAAAGATCTAAGGTACACCCCCAGCTCCTCCTCCCTCAGACCTGGGAGACTAGGCCCCCAGTCCCTCCTCCCTCAGACCCAGAGTCTGGGCCCCCAGCCCCTTCCTCCCTCAGACCCAGGAGTCCAGACCCCCAGCCCCTCCTCCCTCAGACCCAGGAGTCAGGACCCTCGGCCCCCTCCTCCCTCAGACTCAGAGTCTGGGACCCCAGCCCCTCCTCCCTCAGACCTGGGAGACTAGGCCTCTAGCCCCTCTTCCCTCAGACCCAGAGTCTTGGTCCCCACCCCCTCCTCCCTCAGATTCAGTCTCGGCCCCCAGCCCCTCCTCCCTCAGACCCAGGAGTTGGGTTTCCAGGTCCCTCTTCCCCTGGCGCCAGGGGTCTGTACGCCTTGCTCACCTGTGCGCCCTGACTCTGGGCCTCGCGCACGTAGCGCTGGGCCAGGTCGTGTGCGGCAGCCCCTCGAGCCCCCATGTCCACAGCGCCGTCCAACCCTCGACCGCCCCGAAGCCGTGCCATGCGCTCCTGAAGCCGCCTCATCGTCTCGTCCCATACGGACTCCTGGATGAGGAGCCGGAGTCCCCCCTGTGAGGAAAAGGGATGTCAGGGCAGGCAAGGTCGGGGCTCACGTTGAGGGGACGGGCCCCCACAGAGGGTGGAGACTTGGGGATGTACACACACAGATCAGAGGAGGGTCAAGGGGGGGGTGGCTGGGGACCCTAGAGACTCACTGAGGCCCCAAACCCGGGCAGGAAGTGAAGTTACAGAAGTTGGTGATTCAGAGTGAAGACAGAGGTTGGAAAAGTAGGGACACGGATACTTAGAAAAGTGAAGAGAATCTTAAAGAACAAGAGACGTGAGCCCTCTGCAAAAACTGGAGAGCCGGGATGTGGAAAGGCAGAAATCCGACGTGCGGGAGCCCCACACGCGCCATGGTGCGGAGACAGAATCTGAGGCACAAGGAACTGAAAATTATAATCAGTGGAGACATGAGGCCCTGAGGTCTGGAGACGGACACGCACGATCCCCAGGACTTGGGGGCACACGAGTGCATGGGCCTCACCGCGCTGCGGTCGGACCAGGCTGCATCCACGACGCCCTCCACGGCCGAGTCCACGTCCGCTGCCTCCGTCAGCACCAGCAGCGACTCGGCCCCCAGTGCCAGGCCCAGCTCAGCACCCTGACCCGCCAGGGTCCGCCGAAGGACACGTCCTTCCTGCAGGGCCCCCGCGGGATTCAGCCGAGGGGCCTTTGGGCCTCCCCGCCACGTCCCGTCCCCCTCCCGACCCCGAAGATACCTCAACGGCTCCACAGAAGGTCACCTTCTGGACTCCAGGCTGGGAGGCCAGGATGGGGCCCAGGGAGGCAGGGCCGTTGATCACGTTGAGGATTCCTGGGAAGGAGCCTAGTTCCCCTGCCAGCTGGGCCAGGAGGAGGGGTGTTGGAGAGCCTGGGGGCACCAGCACCACCACAGTGCACCCTGGGAAAGGTGGGCAGCGCAAAGATCCTGGAGTCTGGGCTCCCGGCCCCTCCTCCCTCAGACCCACGAGTCCCAGCCCCCTCCTCCCTCAGACCCAGGAGTCAAGGCCCCCCAGCCCCTCCTCCCTCAGACCCAGGGGTCAAGGTCCCCCAGCCCCCTCCTCCCTCAGACCCAGGGGTCAAGGCCCCCACACCCCTCTTCCCTCAGACCCATGAGTCCCAGCCCCCTCCTCCCTCAGACCCAGGGGTCAAGGTCCCCCAGCCCCCTCCTCCCTCAGACCCAGGGGTCAAGGCCCCCACACCCCTCTTCCCTCAGACCCATGAGTCCCAGCCCCCTCCTCCCTCAGACCCAGGGGTCAAGGCTCCCCAGCCCCCTCCTCCATCAGACCCAGGGGTCAAAGCACCGAGATCCCTCCTCCCTCTGACCCAGGGGATAAGGTCCCCACACCCCTCTTCCCTCAGACCCACGATTCCCAGCCCCCTCCTCCCTCAGACCCAGGAGTCAAGGTCCCCCAGCCCCTCCTCCCTCAGACCCAGGGGTCAAGGCCCCCCAGCCCCTTCCTCCCTCAGATCCAGGGGTCCAGGCCCCATCAGCACCGTCCTTCTCAGACCCGGCCCATCAATTACCCACAGCCAAGGCAGGGCAAATCCTCCACATCATCTCAAGGAAGGAGAACGTGGGTGACAAGATGAGACCAATCACTCCTGTAAAAGTGAATGAGACAATCAGGGCAGGCACTGCTGGTTCACGAGGGAGGAAGGGGCTGGGGACCAGGACTCCTGCGTCTCACCCATGGGCTCCCAGCCTGCCAGCGTCTCCTCCTGGGTGTATGCCTGGACTGCATGGCATTGGAGTAGCTGCTGGGCCAGTGGGATATCCCTGTCTCGAACCTCTCGAACGGCTCGCCCGGTCACCAGGGACTCCAGGGTCCAAAGTAGCCGCTGGTGCTTCTGGATCATCTTGGCCAGCCTGTAGAGAAAGCCAGGGGGCGAGTCATTTCCCATTGCCTCTCAGTCAGAGTCCTGGAACACCCCCTACATACCTGGACTACAATCCCCATGATCGCCTCCACCATTTACCAGAGGTGAAGAGCACCAAAGATTTATGGGAAATGTAGTCCGAGAAACACAAACCCCGAGGGTGCCTTTTGCAGATCTCGGCCGCCCGCAACCCCCGAAGGTGCTGAGAAATTGGAAATTCAACCTTTAATCTCAATTGCATTTTAGAAAATGGAATGTTGGTCTCTAATTGCTCCAAGAGTATGATGGAAAACGGGTGACGCTGAGGCTCCAGGAGCCCCAATGAACCGCCAGGAAAATGGGGCCTCGATGAGGCCCGAGGCTATTCTGGGAGACAGAGCTTTGTCATTACTAGTCCTGGTGGATGGATGCTTTAGCCGCTACAGGCTCAAAGCATGCTGGGAATGTGAGCCTTAGCTACGCAATCAATTCCGCGAGACATCGAGACATCGGGAAATAGAGTCTTTGTTCCCAGAGTCTCAAGTGGTTGCTTGAGGCGCTGGCAGGCTGGGAGCCCGTGGGTGAGACACAGGAGTCCTGGTCCCCAGCCCCTTCCTCCCTCGTGAACCAGCAGTGCCTGCCCCGACTGTCTCATTCGCTTTTACAGGAGTGACTGGTCTCATCTTGTCCCCCACCTCCCAAGGTCCACACCTCAACCGCATCACCTGGTCAGGTACTGGGCCCGAGAGGCTCCAGGGAGTCCGCCCCAGTTCTCCCACGCAGTCCTTGCTGCCTCCACGGCTGCCGCCACATCCTCAGCCTGTGCCTGGGGGCAACTGGCCAAGTTCTCTCCTGGGGAGATGAATGGAGGGACCCCAGATGTGCCCCCCCAGGCAGTAGAGCTGCTCCCCAGCTCCACTCTATTATTATAAATATTTTGGTTGTAGGGGCGCCTGGGTGGCTCAGCCAGTTGAGCATCCGACTTCAGCTCAGGTCACGATCTCACGGTTTGTGGGTCGGAGCCCCGCATCGGGCTCGCCGCTGTCCGTGCAGAGCCCGATTCAGATCCTCTGTCCCCCTCTCCCTCCGCCCCTCCCCTGCTCGCACGCTCGCTCGCTCGCTCTCTCGACAATAAATAAAATGCTAAAAATATATAAATATATTAATCAAGGAAGGGATCTTGGTAGACACTGACTTCAAAAAGCACCCGCAGGCACTTGGAGCTATTATTTGGATGACTTTAACAGGAAGAGCCAGAAATCTTGGGCTTCTCCCCACACTGGCTACTTCCTGCCTTCAGGGCCCTGAGCAAAGAGAATGGGGTGTTGTTGGTAGATACGGCTGGGGATATGGATGCCTGCCTCTCCCTCCCCGCACAACCGGGGGACACTTCATACCTGTGATAGGATCCCGGCAAGGTACTGAATTCCTGTGTTCCGGCTTCAGCCACTTTCCATTTACATAGTGACCCAAGTGCCGGTCTTGGGTGTCCAGCCAGGCCTGGGGGAGGCAAAGACAGTTTAGGACAACGTCTGAGAGGCAGCTAGGGGAGTTCAGTCCCTACCTAGGGTCCTCTGGGAGGGGGACACTTGCACCCCTTCGCCCCACCTGCCAATTCGTTGCCGGTGTGACAGGAAAATGCACATAAACATAAGATACATGCACCAAATGGAGCGCCTGGGTGGGCTCAGTCGGTTGAGTGTCCGGCTTCGACCCGCGTCACGATCTCACGGTTCGTGACTCTGAGCCGAGCATCGTGCTCTGCGCTGATGCAAGAAGTCTGCTTTGGGTTCTGTCTCCCCCACCCCCACCTCTCAAAAATAGATAAACATTAAAAAAAAAAACAAAAACAACATGGAACATAAAACCCACCATGTTAACCATTTCAAGGCGTACAATCCAGCGGCATGTGGTACGTTCACAATGTCGTGCAACCATCACGACCTAGTTTCAGAACATTCTCATCCCCCCAAAACGAAACTCGGCACCCATCAGGCAGTCACTCTCTCTTCCTCATGCCCCTAGCCCCTAATTGCTAATCTGCTTCCTGTTTCTGCGGATTTGCCTTCTCTGGATATTCCACGTGAATCGGGACCCCACAACACGTGGCCTCTTTGGCTGGCTTCTTTCACCCAAGATGGTGGTTTGCTTTTTAAATTTCTTTTTTACTGATTACTTATTTCTGAGAGAGAGAGAGAGAGAGAAAGCGCAGGCTGGGGAGGAGCAGAGAGAGAGAAAGCCCGAGGATCTGAAGCAGGCTCTGAGCTGTCAGCACAGAGCCCAATGCAGGGCTCGAACTGATAAACTATGAGATCATGACCTGAGCCGAAGTTGGATGCTTCACCGACTGAGCCACCCAGGCGCCCCCAACATGGTGTTTCTGGAGCTCATCCAAGTTGTAGCACGTATCAATCATTCCTTTTTGTGGCTGTAGGACATTCTGTTGTCTGGAGAGGCTACGTTTTGTCTCTGTTCATTATCACTTGACACATTCCATTTGTTTCAGCCTTCTGGTTACTGCGCACAGTGCCGCTGAGGCAGCTTCCCGTACCTGATTTTGTCTGAACACCCGCCTTCACTTCTTTTAGGCAAATGTACCCAGGAGCGGAATGGCTGGGTCATATGGCAACTCTCTGGGTAACCTCTTGACGGACCCCCAAACTGTTTGCCATGGTGGTTGTGCCATTTTACGTTCTCACCAGCCACACGTGAGGGCTGTCCTACTGACTTTGACATGCGGCTTCATAAAACCCATTCTCCTGGGGCGACTGGGTGGCTCAGTCGGCTGAGCGTCTAATTTCAGCTCGGGTCGTGATCTTGAGTCCCTGGGTTTGAGCCCCACGTCAGGCTCCGTGCTGACGGCTCAGAGCCTGGAGCCTGCTTTGGCTTCTGTGTCCCTCTCTCTCTCCCCGTCTCTCTCTCTCAAAAATAAACATTAAAAAGCAAAACAAAACAAAATGAAGCGAAACAAAACAAAACAATCTGTTCTCCTCCATGCAGAAGTGACCTCAGGTGAACTTTTCTAATACTCAGGGAACCTGAGACAATTCAGCTGTATTACCAGACAACAATGACCCCTGAATGGTCCACTGCACCTGAACGGGACAACTGGGGACACACCCTAAATATCCAATGGGAAGCCAGGGCACTGAGGCTGTCTGGAGTTGTCTGCGTTTTTTTTTTTTTTTTTAATGTTTATGTATTTTTGAGAGACAGAGAGAGCATGAACAGGGGAGGAGCAGGCAGAGAGGGGGACAGAGGATCTGAACTCTGAAGCGGGCTCTGTGCTGACAGCAGTGAGCCTGAGGGTGGGGCTCGAACTCACGAACCGGGAGATGGTGACCTGAAGTCGGACGCTCAATCAACCCACTGAGCCCCCCAGGTGCCCAGAGTCCTCTGCATTCCTGTGATGGGGCATATACCTTGGGGCGTACAAGACTCTGGAAGCAACGCCCATGACACTGTATTAGGCACCATCGGGTTCTTTTTGGAAGGTGGGGTTTCTAAGCCGGGTAGTCCCTGCACCCAACCGTGTGATGGCATTCCCTCCCCCCTCGGCGGCCGCCACTTAGAGGAGCAGTGTGGACCCCCGGTGAAGACACAGGCCCCACAGGTGCAGCTTCTTGGGCTGAGCCCCAGGCGCGGCACGTAGGCATTGCCAACGGGGCAGCAGTGTGTGGATTCGAAACCCGGTTCTGGGACTGAGCGGTGCAACCTTAGCCAGGGTGTTATCACACTCTGGTCCCCGCAAGGTCATCTGAAAGATGGGGATAATCCCAGCCCCTCCCTACTTCACAGGGTTGTGGCGAGGATGAAATGGATCAATGCACGTGACACGCTGAGAGCAGCACTGCGTAAGACTTGCTCTTAATCTCTCCCTCCACGTCTGCTTCAGATTTCTCTCCCTGCTCCTGTCCCCCCCAAAATCCTCGCTAAATCCGAGTCACGCTTCCCATTTTTTCCTTCCACAGATGTTCTCTCTCTTCTCTTAGCATCCCAAATGCCCCATTCTCCTAATCTTTCTCTTACCCTGCCAACTGGCTCTTCGTATGGGGCTGGAACACGAACGGTGAGATCATGACCTGAGCCGAAATCAAGAGTCAGACGCTTAACAGACTGAGCCCCCCAGGCACCCTGACATTGGATGATATTAAAGAATGACCCCTAGGGGCACGCCTGGCTGGCTCACTCAGTAGAATGTGTGACTCCTGGTCTCAGGGTTGTGAGTTCCAGCCCCACGTTGAGCGTGGAACCTACTTAAAAATATACAAAAAATTAAAGAATTGGCTGCTAGTGTGAAGTGCGAAAAATGGCCAGGTGGGTTATGTTATCAAGTGAGTTCTTATCAGTTAGAAAAGAGGATTCAAATATTTATGGGAAGATAACATGACATCTGGGATTTAAATCATTCCAGAAAAAAGAGAAAACCAAAGAATACAGCTCTGGACCAAATGTTGACGATTCCTGAAGCTGAAGTAAATAGCAATTCATAGTATCAAGTTCTCTGTGGAAGTTTGCAAATCCCCCCCTCCCAAAGAAAAACAAAACCCTAAAAGAATGTCTACGGGGTCCTGGCAGGTCACGCTAGTGTGAGAAGAGGGCCTGGTGGAGACTGGGAACTCACAACTTGCCTAAAAAAGACAGTCACTATTGGATCCAGATGATTTTTGTCAGGGAATGTGAGCCAAACATTGCCAAATTTTGGGATTTTATTTTCAAAAGAAGCTGGAATCCTGGGATGTTTCCATGGAATTAGTTGACCACGAATTCACATTTTCAAAAATAAAGTTCGGGCCAAAGAAAACAATTTGTTGGATGAATCGGGCCCACATGTTGTAAGGTTGAGACCTTTGCTTGGGAGGCTGTGGGGGAAAACCGTGAATCCGAGGGTTCAGGTTCAAATCTCAGCTTTACCTATTTTAAACCGTGTTGGCCGTGGGCAAATTACTTACCCCCTCAAGCCTCTGTGTGCTATCACTAAAAGGATGACAACCATCCCCTCCCACAGCTGTTCTGGGGATTAAAGGAGATCACACTGAGCACAGAGGCTGGCACATAGAAAGCACCCAGTAAATATAAGCTATTTCTACATTATTGCTATTTCAGTATATTCCATCTCAAGCCCACCTTCAAGTGTGGGAATTCTGTGTGCTCTGTCCCAGATCATCACTCCCACCGTCCAATGGTCCTACGGTGGTGACTCCCAGGTCCCCGTCTCCAGTCCTGAAAGGCTCAAGCCCAAGTAACATCAGACTCCTGCACATAACTCAAGGCTGTCCCCGGGTCCCTCACACTTTCACCATGCGATAATCACGCTCAGGGTCTTTCCTTGCAACTCTAGTCCTCCTGGGTTCCTCGCTGGTGGTGGTGGTGGAGGGATGGAGACACAGCTGGACCCCAGGCATTGCCCTTGCCCTCTCAACTCCTCAAACGGTTCCCCTGCCTCATCCCCTCCTATCCACCTTATCCATTTTCACAGCCGGCTCCTGGCTCTGACCTCATCTTCTTCCACTTGGACCACGGTTCTAGACTCCTCTTCTCTCCTTGAAGAGAAGCCCAAGCTTCTCATTCCTGGGTGCTAGAAGACCCTGTGTGATCACGAGAGCCCCAGTGAGGGAATTCTGAGGGGGCTAGGTAATTACAGGATATTCGAGCCACCCTACTTCTCCGTAAGAACCACAAGAGGTTCTGGGGGACCCTGAGGGATCACAGAAGTCTCATGAGGATTTGAAGAGGCCCTGAAGAATCACGGGAGCCCCATGGGGGGGGTATTCTGAGATGGGTGAGGGGGGGGGGTCATGGGAGCCCCATGGGGATATTCTGGGGGGTGTAGGTTAATTACAGTTTAGTTCTGATGTATTCTGGAGTTCTGAGCTCACAAGATCCTAGGAGACCCTCAAGTATTGGTGGGGGCCTTGAGGAATCCCGGGACTCCATGGGAAGGCGGGGGGGGGGGGGGGGCTTTACTCAGGATCATGGGAGCTACAGCATGTTCTGGGGAAGTCTATGGGGCTTGAGGGACCTTGGAAGATCAAGGAAGCCCCACAGGAATTTCGAGTCCCGGGGGATCCCGGGAAGTTCTGAGGGGGCTGGGAGAATCACGGGAGCCTCCGGGGAATCCGAGGCCTCGAAGCAATCGGGGAAACGCCATCCCAAGTAGGTACCAGGGAGCAGGAGAGCTACTACCAAACAACGGAAGAGGATCCAGGCTTAAGAAGAAGCAACCGCAAAGGCTTAAGGGAATGCCCTTCTAGGGTGGGTCCCAAGGGGTGGCGAGAATCACGGGAACCGAGAAGGGCGGAGCTGCCGAGCTGCCGCGGTGGATCACGGGAGTCCGCGCGCTAAACTGGACCTGGATGCCTGGTTGGGGGGGAGGGGGCGGGAATGGGCAGCGCTGAACGGCAGGCCCTCACCAATGCGCATGCGTGGCTCTCAGGCACGGGTCCGTACTCCAGCGTGGCGAAGATCTCTCGGGTGCTGCGCTGTGCGTGCGTCGCAGCCATCACTCGCCCGGACCGCTTTCCACGAAGGAGTGCGGGGCGCTCTGCCCAGAGGAACCTTGAGGTCGAAGGGCGACACCGCCCCCTCCAGCCCAAAGGGCGGGGCTACGGGAGATAGAGCGTAACCCCACCTTAGACCCGGTGGTCCCGCCCATGCCCTCCAAGCTGGTTAGTGTAGTTTGGAGCATGCGCAGTCCTCAAAGTGGGGGCGGCGGGGAACCGAGATGTGGGCGCCTGGCCGGTAGTTAGGGGTGCTCCAGATTTAGAAGAATGACCGTGTGGTTCTTCCCGCCACCCTTTTTATACTGAGGACAGGAAGTATATTTAGTCCGAAGTGTATTTACTAGAGAATCGAATCTAGCTCTGGGACGAAGCGATAGTTCATAGATCAGAAGGGAAGCTTTTACGATGGACACTGAAATGAAGGTTTTGAAAGTGTGCCAGTCTGGACTGCCCCGTAGTTTGGCTAGATGTTGTTGGGAAGGAGAAATACGGCTTTAATCGGCACAGGAAGTGTGGCATTTAGAACCTAGGTTCAGGATTTAGTTTTGATTGGTTGAGGTGAGAGGCGGGGCTTAATCCTTAGATTATGATTGGTCGGAACGTAATGAGGTTGCAGGATTGGTGAATGAGCTTTTGAGGCAGACGGAAGCGTGGTCGGCCGAAGTCCTTGGTTACACAGTGACTAGAAGCGTGGCTGTCATTTACATAGCACGTAGGACGTAGAGAGCATCTGGAAATATTGGCTCCAAACGGATTTGACAGCCGTATCTGGTCTGAGTGGAATTACAGTTTCAGGACAGATTCTTAGACTTTCATACGGAATAGTGGGCACCAGGAGCCGGGGGTGGGTCTGGCAGCAGGCTCCACAATTCGCATCCTGGAGAAGGTTCCCGCTCACGTCGGAGTTACTGAGGACGCCTAGGTCTTTTCCCCAGGGCCATGGCGGACTCGAAGCTGCTGGTGCCCGAGCTAAGCGAGGCAGAGAAGATGGGCGCTGAGACCATGCGTTTCGAGGAGCTACTGCGGCAGGTGCGGACTGACCGGCCTCCGGGTCCTGGGTCCCTGGGTATTCTGGGGATGTGTGTGTGTATGTTGTGTATATGTGTGTACGCCCGCGGGTGTTCTGAGATGGGACTACATTCCCAGAAGGCACTACGTGGGATTGTAGTTGGTTAGCTCCAAGTTTGCTAGGATCTGGAAGAAATGCAGATGGGGTTGGGATTGTTCATAGGGGTCCTCAAAGGAGGAGAGGGACATAGTATGTCTTATTCTGCTCATATCTCACATGCACAAAATTTCTCCATAAACTTTTGAAGAACAAATGAGGGTCTGATAGCATAGACACCGTGACTGGAGGGTGTTTTCCTTCACACAGGCCTCCAAGGAGCTCCAGCAAGCCCAGACAAGCAGACCAGAATCCACACAGATCCAACCTCAACCTGGTAAGAAAGGCAGAAAGCCAGAGAGAGAGGGATTGAGTCTCAGAGAGAGGTGGACAGAGACTGGGGGCAGGGGACAGAGACAGAGGAAGCAGGAGAGAGGCAGAATAATGGAGTATAGAGGTCTTTGGCAGGGAGAGGGGGAGGGACCAAGAGCTAAAGAGAGAAGGAGGAGGACAGGAGTGACTGGGGGACAGACTCAAAGATAGAAGGAGAGTCAGAGATCCCAGGAATGGGGAGGGGAGCAGGCCCAGAAAGCAGAGGACTGAGACTCAAAGCAGGGACAGATCAAGGGAAGGACAGAGACGCACACAGAGGCAGACATCAGGACAAACCCATTTCCACCAGGTTTCTGCATAAAGACCAACTCCTCCGAAGGGAAGGTTTTCATCAACATCTGTCACTCTCCTTCCATCCCTCCTCCGGCTGATGTGACCGAGGACGAGCTGCTTCAAATGCTGGAGGAAGACCAAGCCGGGTTTCGCATCCCCATGAGCCTGGGAGAGCCTCATGCAGAACTGGACGCAAGTCAGTGCCCTCGGGGGACCCAGGAAGCTAGCTCCCTGAGTCCTTTCTTCCCTAGGATCCAAGATCCAGGGCCCAAGATCCCCCTCCCCCCTTCCCCCCTAGAAATCTGGCCCCCTTTTCCTTGTGACGTGAACTTAACCTCCTGGGCCTCCAGTGCCTGCTACACGGGGTAGTTCTGTCCTCGTTCTGCCCACCTGGCCAGGCTGGCACTTCTCCCTGCCCTACCCCACAGTGAGGGAGAGCTGGGCGGGTGTCCTCATTAGCTGGCCAGACCAGCTCTCAGTCTTGTTCCTGTTTCCTTCTTCACTCTTCTCCCCTGTCTCTGTCTCTCTGCCTTGTCTCACGTGTCTCTGTTGAGTTTCTGTGTCTGTGTGCTTGCTTTTTCAATTAACGTATGTCCCCTGAAGCCTCCTGGGACCAAGCTTTGGGCAGTGCCCTGGGGAGCAGGGACTGATCCAACCCAGAACTTGCCCTTGAGAGACTCCTAGTCTTAGGTGAGGGCAGAGAAGACAGATGCGATTTCATTATGGTGTGATCTTTGCCGCTCTGGAGTTGGAGGGGGGTGGGCTCTTTACCCGAACTGAGGAGTCAAGGAAGGCTTCCTGGAGGAGGTGGCAGATATAAGATGCAAAGGAACCGAAGGAGTGTGTCAGGCCAAGACACAGAAGAGGGTTCTAGGCAGAGGGGACCGAGGAGTCCAGAGGCTGGAGAGAATGGTTGAATTGGATCGGTCAGTAATTGGAAGAGACTGGAAGAAATTTAAAGGGACGAGGTCCCCAACAGAGACGTGAGCTTCTCTTCAGGTGGGAGGAGCTGACCACACAGGGCCTCCAGCGCCAGACTGAAGGACACAAACCTTCGTCTGGGGCGCTGGGGAGCCATGGGAGGGCTGTGAGCAGGGAAGGGGCAGGGTCATTGCTGGGATGTGGTGGGAAAGGACCAGAACAGTAGAGAGGAGGCTGGTATGACTGGCAAGAGCCCTCACTTTCTAATTGTCTCTGGGTCTTTCTGGTTCGTGTGGCCGCTGTCCTTTATCGTTTTTGCCTCGTCGTTATCTGGGCGGTGGGGTTCCTACCGAGGGCTGGGGGTCTCACCCCCTTTCTCTCCCCACAGAAGGCCAGGGTTGTACCGCCTACGACGTAGCGGTGAACAGCGACTTCTACCGGAGGATGCAGGTTGGGGGCGGGGCTGCGGGTGAGGCCTGGGCTGGGGCCTCTCCCTCCATCCCGAGCCCTCCGGCAAATCTCCCCCTCTCACTTCTAGAACAGCGATTTCTTGCGGGAGCTCGTGGTCACCATCGCCAGGGAGGGCCTTGAGGACAAATACAGTCTTCAGCTGAATCCAGGTGAAGGGCGTGGCCTGCACTAGCGGGGACTCGGGGAGCCAGAGCAGCTCGGGGACAGCCCTTGGAAAAGGTGGTGCTGGTATGGGCAGGGATTGTTTTGGTCCCTGGGCTGCGGGTTACAGGGAGAAGGTGAGGCTTCCCAAGGTGGGGGTGGGGGTGGAGATGGGACTGGCCCAGGAGCCAGATAAGGGGCGGGGTCTGGCGAGCCAGAGGGCGGAGCCAGGAGCACCTCTGGCGACAGATCCCGCCCCCACATGCCCCTAGAAGGGCGGGGCTAAAGTGGGCAGATTTCCTGAAGCCAAGCTCGGGGGTGTGGCCAGATCCCTGGCATCCTGGGAGGGGCGGAGACTTTCCCCTGAGGCTCTTGCTGCGTGGGGACCCCTAGGAAAGCCAAGGGAACCCGCGCTTGAGCCACGTTTGACCCTGAGCTTCCTACTCACAGAGTGGCGCATGTTGAAGAACCGACCTTTCCTGGGCTCCATCTCCCAGCAAAATATCCGCTCCCAACAACGTCCTCGGATCCAGGAGCTGGGAAACCTGTACACTCCCGACTCCCCGAGACCTGAGGAAGGGTGGGCCTTCGCTGGGTTCTGTCTCTCTCATGTCTCCCCAGTAATTTTTGGAATCCCTCCCTCAATCCTTCCTCCCCATAGGAGGCGGTGTCCTGGGGCCCTGGGAACCCAGAGGGGGGGAAGCAGGATGGCCACTGAGAAGGCTCCGGGAGGCAGCAGGGTTTGTAGGAGGGAGAAAGGGAAAGAATAGCCTTGGCAGAGGCCTAGTGGGCTCTCCTCAGTTTTGGGTCTTGGTCTTTCGCAGCCCTGAGAAGCCTCACCTGAACCTTTGGCTGGAAGCCCCTGACCTCCTCTTGGCTGAAATTGACCTCCCCAAACTGGTGAGTGTACCTCTGACCAGAGTGGGAGAATGAGGTCTGGAAAGGTTGGGGTCTCCGAGGGAGAGTGAGCTGGGCATATGCAGACAGCGCTGAGCCTGGAGCCTGCTTTGGATTCTGTGTCTCCTCCTTTCTCTGCCCTTACCCTGCTCGCGTGCTGTCTCCGTCTCAAAAATAAATAGACCTTAAAACAACAACAACAACACACAAGGCTTTTTTTCCTGGTCCATATTATTATTGGCCTATTGCTGGGAACGGAAGGGTGGGCTCACTCCGTCAATATTCCCAGGATGGAGCTCTGGGGCTGTCGCTGGAGATTGGGGAGAACCGGGTAGTGTTGGGGGGCCCCCAGCAGCTGTACCATCTGGATGCCTATATCCCCCTGCGGATCAACTCTGAGGAGAGCAAAGCAGCCTTCCATAGGAAGAGAAAGGTACCTGGGGAGGTAGAGGGAGGTGTGCAGGGGGAGCGGGGACGCTGGGGAGGCCTGGGCTCCTGCTCCTGAATCCTTAATCTGTTTCCCGTCTCTCCTCAGCAGTTGATGGTGGCCATGCCCCTCCTGTCGGTGTCTTCTTGACCTGCTTTCTTTCTGTGCTTCTAAGTGGAGAGAAGAGGCTGGTGGCTTCTCTAAAATGGAAATAAAAGATGTTTGCCTTTGTTCTGTGTCTGGCTAGGAATGCACGGGGAGCGGGAGGGAAAAGGGACATTGGACCGTGTCCTGGAGTCACAGGGAAGTCACTGTCCCCGCTGAGGCCTCAGCCTCTCCCCACCAGAGCCCCTCCCTGGCCGCCAGTCTCTCCCGTCGTGTTGCACACGGTCCCAGAGCCGACCCTCCCCTCTCCACTTCAGGGGTCCTCGGCTCCCCAGGGTCCCAGGAGAAGGTCCCAGAGCCCCCTGCAGCGCAGCACTCCAGGCCATGTGTGGCGTGGTCCCCTTTATGCTTCATTTTCTCCCTGTCCTTCCTGTCACTCAGTCCCAGCACAGCGAATGGTGTCCTGAGCACACCTGTGTTTTGCAGCCTCTCTTTAGTTTCTGCTGTACCCGTCCCCCCCCTTAGTGTGCCTCGTCAATAAAACCAGAATTTTTTTTAATTTTAAATTAAAAATTGTTTGATGTTTATTATTTTTGAGGGAGGGAGAGAAAGAGACGGCGTGAGTGGGGGAGGGACAGAGAGAGAGGGAGACACAGAATCCCAAGCAGGCTCCAGGCTCCGAGCTGTCAGCACAGAGCCCGTCGCGGGGCTCGAATTCACGAATTGCGAGATCGTGACCTGAGCTGAAGTCAGATGCCCAACCAGCTGAGCCACCCAGGCGCCCAAACCCAGGGAATTTCTAATTGTCTTGCCCTCCCAGGGGGCCTTGCCCAAGTCCATTGGTGATCCGATGCATGCCATCATCTCCAGCCTCCCCTGCGTCTCGTCCTGGAACAGTGCTTCATGTCACAATCACACAAAACTGTGTCCCACTTTCCAACTCGGCAAGCACCGTTTCCTGTACCGCGGACACTCCCAAAGTCGTCCCTTTCAGTGAACTTTCTCTGGGAAGCTTTTCCAACTTCCAGCTGTCTCTGGTCTCCCCTGGCTGAGTTAGAATCCTCCTGTGGCAGTGGCGGTGTCTGGAACCAGTGTTACCTGGTTGTAGCTCCGCCCCTGTGGTGCGGTAACGCTTTACAACGAGCAGGAACTCAAAAAAGGAGTTCATGAACGAATGCTAACTCTCTCCTTCCATAGTGAGTCCTAAGACGATAGGTAAACGGAGGAGCCTCAGTGGTAAACGTTGGAAGAACGGCGAGACCAGTGCGGTTGGAATGGAGTCAATGAGGTCGGGTGGCAAGGAGCAGATGGTGAGAAAGTGAAAAGGTAGCGGGGATGATCTCGGGTAGGGTCTGTTGGACCTGAAGGAGCGAGCGTGGGCTCCGGCGTCCACCAGAGGGCGCCTCGCAGCCTCAGGCTGTTGTCTCAAAACTACAACTCCCAGCGGCCCTCGGGGAGCGCGGCTCTTCTGAAGCGCACGGTGAGGTCCAGCCACCGCTGGGACTTGTAGTTAGCACGGGGACCCTCCGTGGGAGGCCGAAGAACTCTTTTTCAGGTCCCCCAAAAAGTGTGGAGCTGGGTCCTTTCCGCCTTCTTCGGTCTCCATGGTGACGGTTCCGGCGCAGGCCCGGGATTTGGCAGCGGCCGGGGCCCCCCTCCCACTCCCTCCTCTTCACCATCTGCTCCACCTTCACACCTGGCCCGGAGCCGCGGCCGCCGCCTCCGCACCCGGGCCGGGGATTCTGCCGCCACAGGGTGGCGCTGGTGGACGGCTCCGCGGGCTACTCCTCCCACAGACCCGGGAGTCCGGGTCTCCAGCCCCTCCTCCCTCAGATCCTGAGGTCCCGGCCCCCAAACCACCACCCCTTACCAGGGATGCGGGGGGGTTCTCAAACACTGGCAAAACTGTGAGCCCCAGGGACCCAATGGGACAAGGCGATAAACGGGAGGCCGCGGTGGGCAGTGGCTGCCGGGCCACCGGGTCAGTGGCGCCCGCCCGCCGCGCCGGCTGCTCCCTCCCAATCCACTTGAGGGCCTGTGCCACATCATGAAAATTTAATCCCAAACGCATTTGCGGCCCGACTCAGGGAGGCGGAGAGGAAAGGAGCACCCTCCCGGCGCTTGGATCTGGAAGTGGCCTCAGCATCGGGGAGAAGGGCTGGTCTGGAGAAAGGAGCAGGGGCAGGATCTGCCTGCGGGCCAGGGACCTAGAAATAGTCCGGGTGCAACCCCAAAGGGGCAGGGCTGGAAGTCAGAGATGGAGTAAGAGGGCGGGGACAGGTCCTAGCAGGAGGGGGCACAACTCAGGGGGCGGAGAAAGAACTCCGGGTGTGGGTGGGGACAGAACTCAGACGGACAGATTCCAGGGGAAAGGGGCAAAAATTAGGGCAGGGACAGATGTCTGGGGAGGGGACCGAACTCAGGGAGCGGGTAGAGAACTCGGGGGAGTGGGGACAGAACTCAAAGGGCGGGTTAGATTCCAGGCTGGGAGGGAATTATGGGGGTCGCAACTGGGAACTGGCATATAACCGTCAGGGGTTAGGAAACAGAGGATGCAGAAACCATGAGGGGCATGCGCCCCAAAGGGAAATAGAGATGGAAGGGGGGTAGAATTTTAAAAAGGAAAGACGGAAGCAGGTGGATGGAAGTCCAGAGGGAAGAAACTGGGTGGGGAAGAACAAGAGGGGACAGACAATGGGTGGATCGAAATGGGGAGTTGGAATTCAGGGGGAAAGAATTCTCTGAATGAGAAAGCACCCTCTGAATGAGGAAGTCGGAGCTGAGGGACGACGCGGGATGGGGGTGGAATTCGGGAGGCGGGATGTGGAACTGGAAGGCACAGAAACTCGGGGGGATAGGGCTGGAGAATGAAACGTAGAAGATGGAACCGTAGGGGGCGAAAGCGCCAGGACGAAATTAGGGCGAACTAAAAAGGAGAGGGAAACCTCAGGTGGGCAAGAGAACTCGGGAGGAGAGAAAAGAGATAGAAGGAGCTGGGGGGAGGATGGAAACGTGGGGGGGGGGGAGTAACTCCGGGAAGGGATAGAATTGGGGCGACGCAACCCGGAGGAGTGAGTTCAGAACCCAGAGGCGTGGTCTTGGAGTGGAAGGGGCAGGCGGAAAGGAGCCGGAGGGCGGCGGGAGGGGGCGGGACTAGAACACAAGAGGCGTGGTCTATCGAGGGTGGGCGGGGCATCACCACCGCCCGCCCCGCCCCCGACGCTGAGTCCACTGACAGCCCCTAGGCAGCCGGCACACGCAGCCTCCTTCCCCCCGAGCGGAGCTGCGGGGCCGGCCGGGCCGGGGCGGACCCCGGGAACCCGGACGCGGCCGCCCGGGCCCGCGGGCGGGGGGATCGGCGGGGGGGGGGGACCGGCGGCAGGGGCAGCCACCATGGAGTTCCGTCAGGAGGAGTTTCGGAAGCTAGCGGGTCGCGCCCTCGGGAGGCTGCACCGGTGAGCGTGGTGAGGGTCCTGGGTGGGGAACAGCCCGAGGGTCCGAGGAGGACGCACATTCCCACCTGGACAGAGACGGACAGTTGGACGAGCGATACCCGTGCATGGGGGTTCCACTCATCTGTTCTATTTTCTCTCTCCTCCAACAGTCCGCTCTCCCTGGTCCAGTCTCGTCCATCATCTCATTCATTTTTCCGTGTCCCACCCCACCCCAGACTCTACCCTTTCCCCTGGGACTGCCTCTTTCCTTCTCTTTGGATCTCTGACCCTCTTCCTCACTTTTGGGTCTCTGTTCACTTATCTTCACTCTGCCTCCTTTCTTAGGATCTTGCCCCCTCTCTGAGTCTCTATTTCCCTTTATCTGCAAGTCTCTGTCCCCCCCTCTCTCTGAGTCTCTGGCCACTGGTCTCAGATCTCTATCAACCCCTCTCTCTGGGTCTCTGCTCCCCTCTCTTGGGGTCTCTGACCCTCTCCTTTTGGGTGTCTGTCCCCCTCTCTCTGGGTTTTTATCCCCTGCCCTGGGTGTCTCCATCTCCCTGTGTCTTTTTCAGTGTCCATCTCTCAGAGAGTTTAATCTGAAGCTAAAGCGGATTGGGGCGCATTGGTCCTTGTCCTTGGGGAGAGCTAAGCTGGGAGGAGAAGCCAGGGTATCCTGGGTCTCTGGGGGGGAAAGAAGTTGCAGGCCAAAAATTAGGCCCTGGGGTACGGTGGACTTCCCGAAGGATATAGACTAGAGCTAAGAAGGACTTCTCATCATCCAGGGAGATGACCCCAGTGACCTGGGTGTCCCCAGGACAGTCTGCTGGACACCTCCACCCAAATCTCTCACCCCCAACCCCAGCCCTGGCTCCAAGTCAGAGAAATTACTCAGCTGCGGAGAAGCCTAAAAATATCCGGCCACAGTGCGGGGAGGAGATGGCCTCATCAGGACCATGCCCCTGCTGCCATTCCCTCGGACCCTGTCCCCTTGGCCCTGACCCCGTCTTTAGTTGACCCTCAGTGCCTCTCCCTAGGCCATGCAAGTCCTTCTCTAAGACTGAACACCGGTCCTCCTTGCTGCGGATCACTTCCTAGCTCCAAAGTTCCCCCACCCTCTAGTAACTGGAAAGATGGGAATAAGGCTGGACAGAAGGGAGGGGGCAGGAGGGTGGTGCAATGGGGGGCGGGGGAGCTGAGATAACCTCACCCCTTCTTTCCCCAATCTTCCAGCCCCTCCCCACCCTTTTTCTCGCCTCCTTTCACGAGTTTCTCAAAATACATCAGTGCGAAGTCAGGAGAGGGAGAGAGCCGTGCTGATGGAGGGGGCTGGAAGGAGGGTGGTGGTGGGAGGGATGTGTTGCTCAGGCCCCCTCCCTCAGCCCCTGCGTCTCAGCTTCTCGTGTGTGTCTGGGCTTCTCAGTCTGTCTGTGTCTTACCTTCACCTCCCTGAGCTGCCTCCTGAGCCTCTAGAGACCCCAGAGCTCAGAGCTGCCCCCAAGACAGTCACCAAGGAGCTGGAGTTTGAGAAGAGCTTTGCAGCTGAACCCTGGGCTTTATACTTCGATGGCTGGGGAGAGGCAGAATGCCCTGTACCGGACGTAACACCCTGATTCCATTAAATCCTTTAGACAAAGCTGGGGAAACTGAGGCTCAGTTCAAAAAGGGGGGAAAAAAATCAATGGATTAATTACAAATGCCGTCATTCGAACCCAGACCAGCCCCTCCCAAGCCTGGGACGGAGGCTGCAGTTTCCTCGAGATGAGTGATCCTGGAGTGGGTGGGAACTCCCTCAGACCAGGAAACAGACGGTCACCCGGAGCGACTTGTGACAAGGACATGGCAGGGGGAGGGGAATGCAGGAGAGACAGGAGCCAAGGTGCCTCCTTTCTGAGAACCAGGCCTTGGATGGGGCGATGGCAGGGGCCAGGGAACGCTCAGAACCCGTCATCACACTCTGGTGTGTGACCTTGGACCTGCTACTTCTGTGTTCTGAACCTCAGTTTCCCTAGTTGTGCAATGGCAGGAGACTACCAAGGGACATAAGGGGACAGAGGCCTGCAAAAGCAGGGGAGCGGACAGAGAACCAGAGAGAAGCAAAGACAGAGACCCAGGGAGAGGGAGATTGTGGCACCTTCTTCATTTTGGTGAACTGCTTCCTAAGCGCGGCATTCCGGGCACCCAGGAAGGGGAGGAGGACCTCCCTCCAGGCCCTCCCCCTCTCTGTTCTTGTCTTCTGGGAATCACTTGGGTCACTTCATCTCTGCACCCTGGTTCTCTTGTCCTGAGATGATCAGTATCACCTGGCAGTTCCCTCCTTGTAACTTCACATTCTACCCTGGTCCCCATTTTATAGATGTGGGATACTGACACCCTCCCCCCCCCACCACTGCAGCCCATTTAGAAAGCCTTGGTCAGGTATCTATCTGACACATTGGAGTATCCACAACGGGTATCAAATTTCAGGGGCTGCAATCACATCCTGAGTTTCAGGGTCCAATAGCCTCTGATGGTAACCCGGGTCAAAGTCTACTCGCTATAGCTGGCAGGTTCTGATGCGGGGTGGGGGCAGTCTCTACCAGTCTGAGTTTATATTCTGGGGCATCTATTCCCCGCCCCCCCCCCCAATCTGGCTCTCTTTCCTGGTCCCTCCTGGGTACTGTCCACTCCCCCAGTCTCTTTCTCCTACCCCGTTTCTTAGCTGCCCCCCCCCCAACCTCCTTAAGTTCTAGGATGGGGAGGGTGGCTGTGTTCTCTCATCGCTTCCACCCGCCTCCCCCCAGACCGTCTGGCTGTTCTTTCCTCCCCCGTCCCAGTCTCCCTCGCCTCCATCTGTTCTAGCCCCTTCCTGGGATCCAGCCCGATCCCCTGGCTGCGTACCCGCCTCCGAGAGGGGCCGCATCTCGCAAATCACGTCCCCAGCTTGTTTCTCCTCAGTCCCTTGGTCTCTCCATCTTTCTCTGCATCTCTGTGTCCTCTCTTTCGGGTTGCTGTCCTTCTCCATCTCTGAGGTTCTGTCCCCTTCCCTCTCAGGGTCTCTGGTCTGTTCTCCCTTTTCTCTCTGGGTCTCTGTCTCTCCTTCTGTGTCCCTGACCCTCTTTGTTTCAGCCTCTGCCCACCCCCACCCCATCTCTGTCGCCCTCCTTTTGGACACCCTGTCTCAGGGCACCTCTCTTTCCCTGCAGCCTCTCTCTGGGTTTGAGGTGGTTCTCCAAATACCCTATCCATCATCACAGACTCAATTCCAGAACGGGCGGGGGCGAGAGCCACACTGGGGACTGAGCCAATCCCCCTACCAGGGCCATCTGTCCCTTGCCAGGACACCACCCGCCACTCCCCCTCCCTACCCCCTAGCAGACAGCCTGAACTCAAGGTTCCCCAGGGATGTCTGGCTGGGCTGCTGGATTCCAGGGACCCTGACTTCTCCCCACCCTCAGGGAACGGGCTTCCGGTGTCTGAAGGGAGTCAGCTGGATGTCAGCCCCACACCTGGGGCCTGGAAGCAGAGAAGGGCATGCCGCAGGGGGCAGGAGAGGAGGGGGTCGGTATATATAGCAGACGTGGCTGAGGAGCATCTGTTCTTTTGACACCTTTGCTGAAGCATCTCCTTAGCGCTTTTTGCTTCCTCAAATAGACTCATATCTGGAAGAGGGTGCTGGAGAATCTCGGGGCCTTAGGGTGGGGGCTGGGGGCACAGGTTCTTGGATCACGAAGCGTACTCTGGGGTCTAAAACTCCTGAGTCGAGAGATAACAGGGCTGGGGGAGAAGGAAACTGAGGACCCCCATATCTGAGTCTGCTAGAGAAGGGAGCTGGCAGTGTGAATTCATGGTCTGTGGGGGATGGAGAGAGGGGGGTCCAGATTCCTGGATGGGGGGGGGAGGCGAAGGGAGTTAGGGCCGGACTCTTGGGGAAGGAGGGAGTGCGGGCTTAGAATCGTGGATCTTGAAAAGCAGGAGGTTTTGCACTGGACTCATGGGGAGGAGGGGGCCGGGGGCCTGGACTTACGAGTCTTTGATTCTCGCTGCCCCGCAGCCTTCTGGAGAAGCGGCAGGAAGGTGCAGAGACGCTAGAGCTGAGTGCGGACGGGCGCCCGGTGACGACGCAGACCCGGGACCCGCCGGTAGTGGACTGCACCTGTTTCGGTCTCCCTCGCCGCTACATTATCGCCATCATGAGCGGTCTGGGCTTCTGCATCAGCTTTGGGATCCGCTGCAACCTGGGCGTGGCCATCGTCTCCATGGTCAACAACAGCACGACCCACCGCGGGGGCCACGTGGTGGTGCAGGTAGTTCAGGGGCGTGCCCGGGCACGCCGGCCCACCTGGCCCTGCCCACGCCCCCTGCTGACGTCACGTTCGTCCACGAGCAATCCTGGCTCAGCCCCTTCCCACCGCAGCCAGAGTAGCCCCGCCCATCTGTGCGTCCCCTACGCCTCCCCTCTGCTCTAGGGGGTCTCCTCTTCCTAAGCCCTGCCCCCAGTTAAATGAAGCTCCGCCCCTATTTTTCTCAGTGTAGACTTTGCGCCAGCATTGGGTTCCCTACGTGTTTTGCCCCTGCCCCATTTGGGGCTTCCTAGCAACTTTGCTCCACCTGCCATCCATGCCTGTCACCAGTGTCACAACTTAATCCCAGCCCCATGGCAGGCTCCACCCTGAGTTTTGATCCTGGCGTTTCTGAAGTTCAGTCGCTGCTAAATCCCGCTTCGTTGAGTCCGGCCCTTACCTAAAGCCTGCTTCATCTCAGACTTCTTCCCTATTTTAAAAAAAAATTTCTAAAAAAAACACATTTATTTTGAGAGACAGAGCATGAGTGGGTGAGGGGCAGAGAGAGAGAGAGAGAGAGAGAGAGAGAGAGAGACATACCGAATCCGAAGCAGGCTCCAGGCTCTGAGCACAGAGCCTGATATGGGGCTCGAACCCACGAACCGTGAGATCATGACCTGAGCCAAAGTCAGACGTTTACCAGACAGAGCCACCCAGGCGCCCCAGACATCCTTCCTATTTTAATTCCGGTGTAGATCGTGCCCGTGCCCTAGGAAAAACTCCTGATTTAGGCATTGGCCTGCCTGCCTCGCCTCTTGCTCCCTTCCAGTCAGGCCGCCCCTTTGGCTACTTCCGGTCCCAGGCCAGACCCCACCCAGTCACCCCGCAAACAGTTCGTAGGTTGGTTAAGAGGCGTAAGTGGAGAAAGAGTCCCCACCCCATTTATGCGCCCCTAGACAGTCAAAGCTGGGGCACTGAGACAGCGAAGGCTTCTAGGCAGCAGCAGGCCCCGTTGCTAGGGTAGAGCAGCCCCCTGGAAGCCCACCCCGAGCAGAGGTGGGAGGAGGACGGCTTGAATTCTGATTGGCAGATGTTTTGGCGCGAGAGGGGAATCCCTGTTGCTGATTGGCTGAGGGACTAAATCTGTCTGTGCTGATTGGTGGAGGGGCAGAGCCTGGGGGCGGAACAGCGCGTTTGACGTGCCTTTTGGCCCGCAGAAAGCTCAATTTAACTGGGATCCAGAGACTGTTGGCCTCATACACGGCTCCTTTTTCTGGGGCTACATTGTCACCCAGATTCCCGGAGGATTTATTTGCCAGAAATTCGCAGCCAACAGGTACAGGGCTGGGGTCTCGAAGTGGGCGGGAACTACAGTTGTGTGGGTGGACTTAGTGGGTGTGGCCTGGCATTTAGGGGTTGACGGGGGGAAATGGGAGGAGCCTGCGTTAGGGGCGGGGTCTTGGAGGAAGGCGGGGCTTGCGATTGTGGAAGGTGAGACAGAGGTGGGAGCCGGGGGTCTTGGAGAACACAAGGCCTGGCCCGCCGTGGGCAGAAAGAGCAGAATCCTAGCTTTGGCGGGAGAGCTGGACCCTATTCTCGTACTACGGACTCTTCCCACCAGGGTTTTCGGCTTTGCTATTGTGGCTACATCCACTCTAAACATGCTGATCCCCTCGGCTGCCCGAGTCCACTATGGCTGTGTCATCTTCGTGAGGATCCTGCAGGGGTTGGTAGAGGTAAAGCCCTGCTCCACATGACCCTGTGCCTGTTCTGACTCCGCCTCTTCTCGTTGACTTTGGTTTTCTCCTTCCTAGGGGGTCACGTACCCCGCCTGCCACGGGATCTGGAGCAAATGGGCCCCGCCCCTAGAGCGGAGTCGCTTGGCAACAACAGCCTTCTGCGGTGAGAGGAAGGGGCTGGGATCCAGACTTGCGGGTCTGAGGGAGGAGGGGCTGTGGCCTGGACTTCTGTGTCCCAGAAAAGCAGGGGCTGGAAGTCCACATTCCCGGATCTGAGGATAGATGAGCCTCTTCTACATGTTGCACCCTCCCCCTTAGGTTCCTATGCTGGGGCGGTGGTCGCGATGCCTCTCGCCGGGGTCCTGGTGCAGTACTCAGGATGGAGCTCTGTGTTCTACGTCTACGGTGAGGGTCCGGAGCCTGGGTCCGGGTGGCGCTGGGGCGGAGCGAGGCCGGTCATCGCCTCGCTTCCGTCCCCCTCCTGATCCCCCCAGGCAGCTTCGGGATCTTTTGGTACCTGTTTTGGCTGCTCGTCTCCTACGAGTCCCCGGCTCTGCACCCCAGCATTTCGGAAGAGGAGCGCAAGTACATCGAGGACGCCATCGGCGAGAGCGCCAAACTCATGAACCCGGTCACGGTCCGGGCCCAAGCCTGATGGGGCGGGGGAGCGGTGGGGCAAGAAGAGATATCCAGGCAGGGAGGCAGGAGAAAAGGGGGCTTCGAACCTGCACGGAGTGTAGAGTGTAGATCGTGTTGGGTTGCTGTAGACTCTCAGAGGAGACAGGATGGGGACGCACAGTGGGCGGGGCTAGAACCTAGGAGGCGGGGTTAAAGCCCGGGGAAGAAAGGATCAGCAGGTGCTGAGGGCAGGGCTAGGTTGCTAGGTGGACAGAACCAGTATGAGACGTAGTTAAACCGGCAGAGGCGGGATTCGAGTGTGGGGGGTGGGTTGCTTAGACGGGTGAGTGAGGCTAGAATTAGGGGGCATAATGGAAATGGAAAGAGACTCCTGGGCTCACATTTATGGGTCCCTGAGGGTCATCATGGGGTCCGCACACCTGCGAACCTGAGGGACACCGTACAGTCGGGACGCCTGCATCTCTGAAGTGTCACTGTGAGGCTAGGATGCCAAGGTCCCCACAGGGACGTGGTCAAGCTGGTGCCCCTGCGTCCCCAGAGGTTTTAGTGAAGTCGGGAGACCTGGGTCTCTGTGGGACTATAATAGGGTCCCTGAAGGGACACGGAGAGCTCCCAGCCCTGGTCTCGATCTTAGCGGCCGCTCTTCTCCCCCCACCCCCAGAAGTTTAACACACCCTGGCGGCGCTTCTTTACTTCCATGCCAGTCTACGCCATCATCGTGGCTAACTTCTGCCGCAGTTGGACGTTCTACCTGCTCCTTATCTCCCAGCCCGCCTACTTCGAAGAGGTGTTCGGCTTCGAGATCAGCAAGGTTGGGCCCAGGAGGGGAAAGCAGGGGGCGCAGCGGGGGGATATGAAGCAACCGGGCCCGGATCCCAAGAGGTTGGAACGAGGGACAGGAAGGAGCCAGTGGAGCACTAACCGGGTGGAGATGTCCGGCCGGCAGCCCCTGAGCCCTCGCTCTGTGCGCTCTCTGGTGCAGGTGGGCCTGGTGTCAGCGTTGCCCCATCTGGTCATGACCATCATCGTGCCCATCGGCGGCCAGATCGCGGACTTCCTGAGGAGCCGCCGCATCATGTCCACGACTAACGTGCGCAAGTTGATGAACTGTGGAGGTGAGTGGGGCGGGGCCCCGAGCCGGGTCTGGGACCGCCTGGGCGGGGCGGAACCAGGTGAGGATGGAGGTGGGGCCAGGGGCGTGTCCAAAAAGTCCCGGCGCGGGCGAAGGAGGGCGTGGATGGAACAGAATCCCTGGCTGCAGTCTCAGGGCCCACCTGGTGGCAGGGGCTGGTGCGTGGGACTATGCAGGGGCCTGGAGCTGAGTTTTTAGGGCGTGGCCTAGTCGGGGCGTGGGGCCACCGAGGACCCAGCTGGGGCGGGGGGTGCTGGCCCCCGTGCACCTGGTTGAGGACCAGGGAGGTGAGGGTTTGGTTAGGGCGGGCGCGGGCGGAATGAGGGACGAGGCGGGCTGCACAAAGCCAGGGACCGGCATGGAGGCGGCCGGACTGGGGCGGGAACAGGCTGGAGAGGCGGTGTGGGGAGGCCGAGGCTCAGATGAGACGGCCCTCCGGCCCTCCGTAGGCTTCGGCATGGAAGCCACGCTGCTGCTGGTGGTCGGCTACTCGCACTCCAAGGGCGTGGCCATCTCCTTCCTGGTCCTCGCCGTGGGCTTCAGCGGCTTCGCCATCTCTGGTGAGAACCGCGGATCCGCAGCTTGGCGGACTCTGGACAGCTCTGTAGGGAACTCACTGGCTCAGGATAGGGGACCTTCCAGCCTCGCAAAAGGTGGTCTGGAAAGAGCCGGGGGGGGGGGGGGGGGGCGGGGGGGGGGACGTGGGGGGTGGGGCGGCTCAGTAGGAGTCCCTCTGAGTGAGATTAACTGAGTCAGAGTGACGCCTTCTGGCTTGCCTCGCCAGGGTTCAACGTGAACCACCTGGACATCGCCCCGCGCTACGCCAGCATCCTCATGGGCATCTCCAACGGCGTGGGCACGTTGTCAGGCATGGTGTGCCCCATCATCGTGGGTGCCATGACTAAGCACAAGGTCCGTGCACTGGCTCTGACCCACTCGCCCTCCGGGTTTGTGTATGGCACCTTGCTGACGTGCGACAACCTCTCCGGGCTCCATTCCCTGCCCTCTCCTGGGTCTTTCCTCTTCTCTCTGGATCTCTGTCTCCCTTTCTCTGCCTGTCCTCCCCCCCGCCCCCCCCCCCCCGCCTTCTCTCTCCCCCTCCTGTTTCTCTGTCCTCTGACCTCACCTCTCCATTGTCACCCCCCCCCCCCCCCCCACAGACTCGGGAAGAGTGGCAGTACGTATTCCTAATCGCCTCCCTGGTGCACTATGGGGGTGTCATCTTCTACGGGGTCTTCGCTTCAGGAGAGAAGCAGCCGTGGGCGGAGCCTGAGGAGATGAGCGAAGAGAAGTGTGGCTTCGTTGGCCACGACCAGCTGGCTGGCAGTGACGAAAGCGAAATGGAGGATGAGGCTGAACCCCCCGGGGCACCCCCTGCTCCCCCTCCTTCCTATGGGGCCACACACAGCACAGTTCAGCCCCCAAGACCCCCACCCCCTGTCCGGGACTACTGACCATGTGCCTCCCACTGAATGGCAGTTTCCAGGACCTCCATTCCACACGTCACTGGCCGGAGTGACTGTCAAGGAACCCCAGTCCTCTCTGTCCTGCTGCAGGCCTAAGAAGCACTCGCCCTCTTCCCCAGTGCTGTCAAATCCTCTTCCCTTCCCAATTGCCTCTCAGGGGTAGTGAAGCTGCAGACTGGCAGTTTCAAGGATACCCAAATTCCCCTAAAGGTTTCCTTCTCCACTTGTTCTGCCTCAGTGGTTTCAAATCTCTCCTTTCAGGGCTTTATTTGAATGGACAGTTCAATCTTTGACTCTCTCTTGTGGTTTTGAGGCACCCTCCCCACCACCTTCTCTTTAACCCCTGGGACTCTCTCGGGTTAAGCCCTGAGATTACTCAGCCTTCCTCTCCTTTCAGAAAAACTGAAGATCTTCCTCTAGAAGTTCCCAACCTCTCCCAATTCTATTTTGCATTTTCCAGGTTGGGTTAACCAATCGCCCATCCCCGCCATTCTAGGGATTGATTCTCACCAGCGTTTCTGAGGGAAAATGGCGGTTTCAAGCCCCCCTCCCCCCTTCACCCCCTCCCTCCACCAGCAGGTTCTGCTGAAGCACCAAATTCCCCAAGACCTCCCTAGCTTAGCACAATGTCTAGGGAAACAAGATGGCGGTTTTAACACTATGCCTCTCTCCACCCCCATGCACTTTTTCTGACACGTTTTCAGGTCTAAATAGTGGCTGCTCAAGTCCATCCACTCAACGGTGTGAAGCCACCATCACTGAACTTCCCCATGGTGGTTTCAAGATGCCCCTCTTCCCCCAGTTCCTTGCACTTTATTCTCCTGGGTGGTTTCAAACTACCCTCATTTTCTCAGTGGCCATTTGTTGTGTCCCTCAGGGGCTAAATGACTCAGAACCTGGGATCCTTCCCCTCTCAGACTCCCCTCTTTCGGCTTAGAATTTGGGGAACCTATGCAGGAGAAGTCACAGAATCCCAGGAAACGGAATGGGGCTGGGGGAGAGGGGTGTTTTTCCCCGGAGCAGGGTTGTGTCTTTGTGTCTGTCTCTGTGACTGTGAATCCTGCCCTGCCCCACTCCCAATAAAATGCTTTGGTGTTCACACTCAGTCGTCCTTGGCCTTGGCAGTCACAGGAGTCTGGGCCCCCAGCTCCCTCCTCTCTCAGACCCGGTATCCTAGGGTCCCAGCCCCCTCCTCTCCCAGGACTCAGGCCAGAGTACGTGTCTAGCTTTGGGAACAGTTGATTTATTCGGCCGCACTCAAGACGATGTTCTCCGGTCACAGCGAAAGCTTCTCTGTGGGTGGGACTTCCTATCCAGGAGGACTACTAGGTAGCAAAGCATGCCAGGAGGTCAGGACCTCTGGGTCCTTCCTCGGCCTGGGGATGGCGCAGGTCTGGCGGGACGCGAGCGGGGCTCACACGAAGTTGTTGGGGAGCGTGGCGGGGGAGAGCGGCTCCAGGCTCTGGGGGCGCCTCCCGCAGGGCGGCGGGGGCAGCTTGGGCGGCAGCGGGGGGGTGGGCGGCGGCTGTTTGGTGGCGATGTGTGAAGGGACCCAGGCATCCGGCGCGTAAAAGTAGAGGTCGTAGGGGTCCTTCGGGGCTTCCAAATGCATAACTGTGGGAGCGAAGGGGCGAAGTCATCCCCAGGCAGACAAGGGGCCTGTCCCCTCACTGTGCCGCGGGCCAGTGAGAAGGCGGGAGAGAGGATTACGACTGTTCTTTAGAACCGGGTTTTCAAATTAAAGGGCGGGCGCCCCATTCCCCAAATGGGAGAGGAGGCGTGGCATCCGCGTAGCAGGGGCGGGGCCCGCAGGGGGGGCGGGGAATGCGGGGCTCCGGCCCCGCCCAGGGAGGGGAAAGAGGCGGGGCTTGTAGGGACCCTTGGCTCCCAGCCTGCTGCAATTCCCAGCTGGGCTGGGGGCGGCGCTGGACGTGTGTGTGTGTGTGTGTGTGTGTGTGTGTGTGTGTGTGTGTGTGTAATTTCGGAGAATTGGGGGCAGGATCATGGAGAGGGGTCGGGGCTTCTATGGATCTAGGATGGAGGACCTGTACTTTTTGGCAAGCGAAACCAGGTTAAGGGAGCGTGCCGTCGCTGTAAGGGTCGCTCACCCGGTTCATCTCCGTCGTTTGGAAGCCGGTGATGTGCGAAGGGCCGGTGTCGAGCCGCCCGGCGGTAGAGACACCACAGCAGCAGGAAAATGCCGATCAGCAGGCCGATCCCGGCGAGGAACAGGCAGAGGGCCCCTCCCGCCGCGCCCCGGGGGCGCCCCACCAGGGTCACGCCTGAAGGACGAGGGGCCAGGAATTGAGCAATCTAAACCCCTAGCCCCCTTCTTCCTGAGACCCCCCTCTTTCCTCAGTCCCAACATACCCGTCCTCAGCACCCTCCCGCCTTAAACTTAGGAGCCAGGTCCCCAGCCCGACCTCTCCGAGACCCAGCAGTCCCGGCCTCCAGCCCCTTCTTCCCTCGGACCCAGGAGTCCGGCTCCTGGCCCCTCACCGGTCTCCTCCACTCGTTCCACCACGATGATAGTGTTGACTCTCTCACCTCGGCTGCGCCGCTGGGGGACCCGCGGAGTGGCAGGGGCCAACTGACTGGGGGGCCCTGGAGGAGCAGGGGGGCCCGCAATCCGGGCTGAGGGAAGAAGGGCGTCAGGCCCTTTCGGGCTAGAGTCCTGGGAGGCCTTCAACTCAACTGTGCCTGGAGACTCTGAGGTGGGCAATTTAAGGGAGTCAGGCTGGGTGACTGCAGGGGTTTCTGCTTTGGGATTCAGGGGCAGCTCATTTAGGGCAGCTGTTGCTTCGTCCTTGAAAGGTGTAGTGGTTTCTGAGTGAAGACTGGCGGAGATCTCAGGGTCCGAGGTCATGGGGTTCTCTGTTGCATCTTGGTAGTGGGTTGTGGGGGATTCTGTCTGGGGAATTTCAGTGGGGTTGGGGTTGCTGGTTACATGGGATTCTGGGTGGGGGCTTTCAGTGGAGTCAGGATACAGGGTCTGGAGGAATTCAGAGTGGGGGGTTTCAGTGGTGTCAGGGTTTGGGGTTTCTGGAGTTTTGGGGTGAAGGCTCTTGGTGGGGTCAGGATTTGGCATCTCAGGGACTTCTGCACGTGAGACTTCGATGGAGTTAAGTTTGGGAATCTCTGGGGATTCTTGGTGTGGAGTTTGTGTAGGGTCAGGGTTTGGGGTTTCAGGAAATTCTGGGTGTGAAGTTTTGGAGGGACTAGGTTTGAGGGTCTCAGGAGATTCTGGGTGTGGGATATCAGTTGGGTCAGGTTTGGGGGCCGCAGAAGGTTCTGGATGTGTTATTTTCGAGGGGTTAATTTGGGGGGTCTCCAGGGAGTCTGATATTGAGGTATTGAGTGAGTTAGATGTAGGAGTCTCAGGAGACTCTGGGTGTGGGCTTTCTTGGAGGTCATGGTTGGGAGTCTCAGCGAAGTCAGGGCGGGAGGGTTCAGGGGAAACTGCATGAGGTATTTTGGAGGGCTCAGGATAAGTAGCCACGGGGGAATCTGGGTTAGGCTGGTCTCCAGTGGAATTCTCAGAAGCAGGAGGGGAGGTCTGAGAAGGGTGGCCCATCTCAGGGAGGTCGGAGCCTGTAAGCGGTGAGGCCGAAGGGTCAGCCTTGGAACCCAGCCTGGCGAGGAGGAAGATGAGGACGAAGAGGATGGGGCAGAGGGATTTCATGGCTCTGGGAGACGCCTATAGCTGCGGGGAAGCAGGAAGGAAGGGGTTAAAGTTGGAAGCCTCCTGGGAACCCCCGCCCCCGCCCCTGCCTGGAGGCCACGCCCACTGGTCCCCAGGTGGGCCGTGATCCCGCCCAGCTCCGCGCCAGGGAAAGGAGGACCTAACTGCAAAGCCCTGAAGGCTGTGCAGTAGCTAAGGGAGACTGAGGCGCGGGGCTTCTTGGGAGTCGTAGTTAATTTCCTTATGTATTTCCCCGAGGCAGGGGGTGGGGGGCAGGAAAATTGGGAAAGAATGACACCTCTCCAAGCCCTCACACCTCCTCAACTTCTATTTCAGAGGATGTAGACCTCCAAGGAGATGCAGGATCCCTTCCTCTCTGAGGGCTCCAGGGACACCATCAGGGCACAGTTGTTTACGCTAAAGCAGGCTCAGAAGGAATGGCTGGGGGTTGGGGGCCTGAATGCCTGGATCTGAGGGAGAAGGGAGATTCCTAGGATCTGGGGGAGAAGGTTGCTGGGGGTTCAGACTCCCTGTTTCCAGAGGGCGGAGGGCACTGTGGGTCTAAATTCCTGGTTCTTTAGAGAGAAGAGGCCTGAAGGTTCACACACCTAGAATTTTGAAGGGGGGGAGGCTGGATAACGGGGGAGAAAGGAAACAGGAGTATCGAACTCCAGGGGACTTGGAACTCGGAGTCCGAGTCTTGGGTCCTCCACAGATAGGCGTGGAGGGTTCTGGATTCCTTAGACTTCAGGAGGAGAGAGCTGTGGGGCAGGACTCCTCTAGTCCCTCTGTTTATTGGCGATGGAGCTGAGATCCCAGACTCTCAGGACTGGTCTGAGGCAGAGACACCTAGGTCTGTGCCCAGTGGGAGGTGGAGGCGGCAGATACCTGGATAGGACAGGGTCACTTGGGGCCTGGGGTCTCTTACCTGCTCAGTGGGGTCCAAGATAACAGCAGGTGAGCAGAGCTGGATGCAGAGATGGGTGAATGTTGCAGAATGGCTCTGGGCGGGGCAGCAGGAGGTAGGGTCCCAGGGGCGCAGATGACGCACCTGACCCCCTCCCTGGGGAGCCTGGGAGCCTGGCGACAGTCTTGTTCTCTTAAAGGGACAGAGATAAAGAACATTGTTTCTGGAATGGGGAAGGGAGTTAGGGACTGGATCATCTATCCAGTGGAGGGATGTGGCCCAACCAAGCTATCTTTTCTTTGAAACCAGGCGTCCAGGCCATCTTGTGTCTCCTACATGCGAACCCAAGAGCCTAGGTCCCTGGTGCCCTTTTACTTCAAGACCCAGGAGTCTGGGCCTCCAGGTCCCTCCCCTCAGATCCAGGAATCCAGGTTCCCAGGCCCCTCCTGCCTGGGAGAACTAGGAGTCCAGGTTCCCATGTCTTGCCATTCAGATACCCAGATGGCTGACGCCCTTTGGGACTTCCCAACCTTGGCCTACCTCCCCACTGTGTAGAAAGCACCCTCTTAAGAGCCAGTGTGAGAGGACTGGGCCTTTACAGCACCCCCAAACTCCTCCCCAAGAAGGCTTAAACCGATGCACGGGGTCACTCTTGTCTCTTTCCCCCCTTTGCGGTTTTTCTGACTCCTGATTTTGCTCATCATTTTACCAGCCTTCCTCCCCCCCCCCCCCCCCCCCCCCCGCCCCATACCCTTTGCCTTCTTCTGCCTTCCCTTCCCTGCCCTCTATCTCTCACTCTATCTTTCTGGTTCTCTCCCGCCCGGATTCATCTCTGGGCATCCCTGTCCGGGCTGGCTGTCCTTCCATCTCCCGTCGTTCTCAGAGCCTCCTCCCTCCACCCTCCATCTCTAGCTGGCTCTTTGTCTTCTTCCCTGTTCCCCCTTTCTTTCCTTCTTCCTCTGTTGCTCCCTTTCTTCCTCTCTGTCCTTTCCTCTGTCACTCTGTCTTTGTCCTTCCATCTCATGGTTACTTCATCTGCGTGTCTCTGCTTCTCTCCATCAGTCCCTCTTCTGTTGCTTTCCCTGTCTCTTTCTCTGTGTCTCTGATGGTCCCTCTGCTGGTCTCTATTTTTATCCCTGTGACACACCTCCCGTGTCCACTTCTCTGTCTGTCTGTCTCTCCCCCTCCTGCTTCCCCTCGGGTCCCAGCTCCTGGTCCCAATTAGTTGGTGGCTGCCAAGGCAGAGGCAGGGCCCCCACTCCTGGCTCCTCATTACCGCTGGCGGCTCCTAATGAGCCTGGTGGAGGGGCTGACCCTGCGCCCCCAGCCCCCTGGTCTGCGTCACTGCCCGCTGCGGGGGCTGTGGAGGCGATATAAGGGGGCCGAAGCCTCGCTGTCCGAGCCCACTGCGCGGTATCGGGCCCTGCAACCGGGCGCAGGAGGTGGGTGGGTGGTGGGGTCCGGGGTGCTGGGCCAGGACGTGGGCCTCACTGAGCTCTTCCGTGTCTTTCCACAGGTGATGGAGACCCGCCAGGTGCCCAGGAGCCCCCGAGTGCGGCTGCTGCTGCTGCTGACTCTGCTGCTTGTGCCCTGGGGCGACCACACTGCCTCAGGAGTCGCCCTGCCCCCTGCGGGGGTCCTCAGGTACCTGCGTCGCCCCGACTTCCGACTCCCAGGGAGGGGCGGGGGTTCCGAGAGGTGGGAATAGACCCAAAGAGAAAGGCGCACAGAGACTCTAGAGAGAGGAGGACAAGAGACTAGGGGTGGAGAGAGGTGGAGTGTGGACAGGGAATCAGCCCGAGAAAGAGATACAAGAAGATTCAGAGAATGGCGTTGGGAGATTTGAAAGGAGTCCAACAAGCAGCGGCGGATTCATTGCTTGAGCAAAGTTTACTGGGTTCTCAGTGTGTGCCAGGTCGTGCGCTGAGCGCTGGGGGTGGACACATGCATCAGACTCCGTCTCCGTACTCAGGAAGCTTCGAGCCCGGTGAGCAGAGAGACAGAGACCCACACAGAGAGAGACGGGGGACTGAGGACAGACAGCGAGCCACTCCACAGGACGGTGCAGGGACAGGGCTTCGAATTAGACCGCGGGGGGCGGGGGTACAGGCGGCGGCTGGCGGGGGCCTGGACCCGCGGTAACCGCATCTCTTGGTCTCCTGGCAGCCTCCGCCCCCCCGGGCGGGCCCGGGAGGGCCCCGCCACCCCGCTGTCGCGGCGGAGCCTGGCGTTGGCTGACGACGCGGCCTTCCGGGAGCGCGCGCGGCTGCTGGCCGCCCTCGAGCGCCGCCACTGGCTGAACTCGTACATGCACAAGCTGCTGGTGCTGGACGCGCCCTGAGCGCGGTGCCCGCCCAACCTCAATAAAGATCCTCCCGAATGCCTCGGGTCTGCGCCTCCTTCCTGCGCCCTCCGTGTGCTCGCGCGGGGTCTGGGGGCGGGGCTTGCGTCGCTACTCCAGCGGACCTCTTCCCCGGTTCACTCTCTCTTTGCTCTCCCCATTTTTTTTTTTTTTTTTTTTTATATCATCTTTCCAACCACCCTCTCCCTCTGGATTTCTGCTCTGCCCTCCCTCCATGCCCCAGCTCTGTCCCCTCCTCTCTGTGCCTCTGTCTCTCCCCACCCACGGGTCTCTGTCCTCCTCTCTGGGTTTCTGTCCCTTTGTGTTTCCCTCTGAGTCTCTGCCCCCTTCTCTTATCTAGGCCTCTGTCACTCTCTGGGTATCAGTTCGCCTTCTCTGAGTCTCTGTACTTCTGTCTTTTTTTTTAATGGAACGCTTCACGAATTTGCGTGTCATCCTTGCGCAGGGGCCATGCTAATCTTCTCTGTATCGTTCCAATTTTAGTATATGTGCTGCCGAAGCGAGCACATGTCTTTTTTCACCCTCCTGGTTTGCTAACCCTTTGCCTCGTCTCTCTACTCTTCTTTCTGCTTCTAAAACTCTTCCTTCCATTCTAAATCACTTTCTTTTTTCTCTGCCTGATTCCCTCATGTCTTTTCTTTCCTCTGTTGTTTCCGTCTCACCTTCTTCCAGTTCTCATTTTCTCCTTATTTCCGCTCTCCCATCACTTCCTGACTTCTGTTTGGGCGCAGTGGAAAGATCGGGGGCTCTGGTGTGAAGAGGTACCTGCCATTCAAGACCTAGTTCCCCCAAACCTAGCTGTGTGGTATGGGAAGGACCGCTTAATCTCAGCCTTTCCCCCCCCTCATCTGAGGATTAATCCAGATACACCATGAGAAAACATCACAGCACCCGCGAAGCAAAGCGCTTTTGTTGGAGACGGGTTTCTGCCTCTCTAGCAGCAGCTTCCCGAAGTTTGTTCAGGGTTTTCTGACTGCGCCCTTCCCGGGAGATCATCAGGGCGCCACGTTGGGGCGGGAGGAGAGAGCAGAGGGTACCAGGCGTGAGGCTCCACAGGCACAGGGTGCGGGCTCAGGTGAAGCGAAGCAGCAGCTAATCACAATCTGTCTCTGTTTCTATCTCTGTTCCCGTCTCTCTCACCGGCGGCTTGGCCAACCCTTCATCCCAACCCTCAATGGTAACCATGGCAACCTACTCGTTCAGCTGCACTGACGGCTCTGAGGCGCGTCCCGGGGGCGCGGCTCGTGCGGACCGCGCGTTGATTGGCCTACACAAGAGGGCGGGGCTGGGAGCGTGGGCTCGCGGGGAAGGGGGCGGGGCTGGCGCTTGGTAACTGGCAAGCTCTCCAATTTATTTCTGGGAGGCGGACCGCGCCCTAATTGGCCCTTAGACTGCAGGGGTGGGGCTGCTTCTCTGATTCAGAAATACTGAATAATGAATGAATAACTATACTCCTCAACACCAACCCGGGTTGGCCAAATTTCACAAATAAGACTCTAAAAGTCAAGAGTAATTCCCCCAAGTTATCAGCGACAGTAAAGGACAGAAGGGTAACTGGAACCCAAATCTGTAAAGTCTAGACCTTTCCATAACTCTCATGGAGAAATGGGATTAAAGTTATGTGCAGTTACCATGTGCCGGGCACTCCTGTAAATATTGCACCCGCATTGGCTCTTTGAAACTCACAACCCTGGGAGGAGCCTTACAGGCTTTTGGCTGGGGGGCCTGGTGGTTGGGTCTTGGCCTGCGCTCCTTCCATACCTTACTCCTTCTCTAGATGTCTTGACTAGCGTTTGAGGCTTTTCATGAAATGGTGCCTGGAAGTCTTCCCCTCTCCCCTCTCTTTTCCCCAGGAAATTTCAGCAATTCCCCCAAATGTCAATCACCATCCACAGGGAATCACACCTACACCCCCATCTCCAGACTGTGGGCTCAAGGCTGAGGGCTCCAGCCACATCTTGGAACCCTGACACTCACCCCATCCCACAGCGGCTGGGTGTTCCCCCAAACCCACTCCTCCTCCTGGGTTCCTGTTTTGGAGATGCTTCACTGTCTACCAGTCACTGGGTCAGACCCTCGTGCTGTCCTTGACCTTTCCTTTTTCATCCTCCTTCACAGCCATCAGTCTCTGTCTCCATCCTTCCCACTCTGCCTCTCTGCCCTTCCCCTTCTTTCCATCCACATCCCCAGTGCAGCTCAGGCTTCGTCCTCTGCCACCTGGACCAGGGCTCTAGCCTTCTCCCCACCTCCTGCCTCCAGCCTCACTTTGTATTCATCCCCTGTGCAGGATCGAAGCTCTGTCCCCCACCCATCATTGATTCTGCCCTTTCCCTGCTCACAGCCCTTTCTTGGGCACTTGGGATGGTGTCCAAAACCCTTCATGGGCTCTTGCCTCTCTCTCTCTCTCCTCACCACCTCTGTAGCTTCTTTCCTGGCTCCAAATCCCCCCCCCTTTTTTTTTTAAATCCCAGCAACATAGTGCTTTCTATAGCTCTCTACACACTGAGGCGCTTTCCCACCACCTGGTCTGCACACACACTGTTCCCTCTGCCTGTGACACCTTCGGTCGGTCCCTGCTCACTGCAACAAACCTTACTCATCTTTCAAGACTTACACACAGATGCCACCTAACTGGGACAAACTCTCTATCCTCCTGGGAGGGCGTAAGTGCATTTTGTGGGCTCACATGGAACCTACCGTTACCTCTATCACTATCTGCCTTTAAATAGGGGTGACTCTGACCCTCCCTTGCTCAGAACTCTCCTCATGAAGCCTCTGCAGTGCTGAAACTGTTCTATATCTTGACCCAGATTTTGCTTTCATGGGTGTTTACATATGCAAAAACTCATGCACCTGAGACTTTAAGATTTTGTCCATTTATCTGTATGGTTCCAACTTTAGTATATGTGCTGCCGAAGAGAGCACATCCATTTATGTGTACATAACTTACATCTCAGTTAAAACATAAGTAACCAAAAACAAGCAATAAAATCTCCCAGTGCTCCCATCATCCTTAGGAGCAAACCAACACTCCCCAGCCTGGCATTGGAGGGCCTGTTTTTCTACAGCTTTATCTTCGAAGGTCTAATTGTGGCAAACAAATGAGCAGGAAGTGATGAGTGAACAAATGGCACACTGGTCCATTTCCCACGGGCTGTTTGCACCGCACAGGACATCTGTGGGGTGAGCCCGGCCCACATCTCTTTCTCCCTCTGTCTGCCAGGAGGGTGCTCGGTCTCTGAGCCTCTCTTGCAGCTAAGAGTAGTCACAACAAGAGATTTTGGCCAGTGAGACATAAACACAGATCTGCTGCTGGCCCTGAGAAGGCTACCGCTTTTTCTTTAAAAAAGGTGCACCCTTCCTGCAGGTGCGACGTGTGAAGCTATGCCTGCCATCTCCTGAGCAAAAGGGAAGGGCCAAGAGAATCATAGAGAATCACAGCCCTCCTGGCCCCCAAGTTGTGGAGACTCTGAGCTGTGGGCCCACAGCTGTCCTTCTCCAGACTTGTTTCATGAGAAAAATACCCACCTAGTATTTAGTCCATTATTGGATATGTTTGCTATTAAGAAATGTAGTCACCAATATCAAAAAAACAAACCAAAACAAAAGACATCACCTAAAAACCCAGTATGGGCGTGTGGCTCCTGGAGTACTGTATCTGGGGTCCCCGAACTGGGGTGCTCCCAGGTAATGATGGCACAACAATGGTAATAACAGTAGAAAGAGTCCCGGGGCGTTCATTGACTAGACCTTACTCAGGGTGTCTCACACTGGGGGCGGCTGAAGGTAGCAGAGCTGAAGGTGGGGCCAGGTCGGAGGTGGGGACTGGCCCAGCAGCAAGACAGAGAGAAGCAGCAGCAGCAGCAGCCCCAGGACTGGAGCGGGGATCAGCGGGTGCCGGGTGACCCTGGTGGGGCGCAGTACAGAGTTTAGGGAGGGGCCAGGGAGCTGCCAGAGTCTCAGCGGTGGGCAATGTCCCCGTGTGTGACCATCACCCTCCCTTCCGGGACTGCCTTGGGGCACACCTGAGCGGCTGGGGGTGCAGGGGGGCCAGGCAGAGCTGGCCCCAGTCCGGCCTGCTGACTGGGACCAGCTCTTTCACCACGGGCACCAGGGCTTGCTGCAGATCTGGCTTGGCAGGGCTGCTAGGCAGAAAAAAGGATGGGGCAATCATGCCAGACTTTCCCCTACCTCCAGGTCCCTTCCAGTCCCCTAGGGTCCTGTTACCTTTCAGGAAGGCTTCCTGGAATGTCTCCAGGGTGAGGGTCTCCCAGAGGGATGGGGAGATTGGCCTAAAAGGACAAAGGAAACGGACTTGAGACACTGGCTCCTGGATTAGGAGAGGCCTTTGGTTTAGCCCAGTGGACAGAAGTGACTGCATGGAAGGGGTTGGAACACAGTGGCTCAGTGCCGTGACATACACCACCAGGTGGGCTTCCCAGCTCTGCCAGCTTCCACTGTATGTCCCTCTGGAATGTCACCCCACGTCTCCAGGCCCCACTTTCCCCATCTGGGCACAGGGTCATTGACATGTACCCACCTCACAGGGCTGAAGGAGAGTCTGCCTGAGGGAACACAGGTAAAAAGCAAAATAGTGGAGGGTGCTTGGAACAGTTTCTGGCACTGAGTGAGCACTGGGTAATTGTGTGTACTGTTCAATATTGCTAGCTCCATTTGCATCTGATTCTGGAAGGATCCAAGTTCCCAGAGGGCAGAGACCTCATCTTCTCCAAGAGTCTAACCTTGTGCTGGGCCTAGTCCAGCGTGGGCACTCTCTTTGGGTCTGTCTCCCTGCCTGTATTAGAACCTGCAGGTGCCTTAAGATTAAAGCCCCAAAGGGGAGCCTGGGTGGCTCAACTGGTTAAGTGTCCAACTTCAGCTCAGGTCATGATCTCGTGGTTCGTGAGTTTGAGCCTCTTGTTGGGCTCTGTGCTGACAGCTCAGAGCCTGGAGCCTGCTTCTGATTCTGTGTCTCCCTCTCTGTGCCCCTCCCCCACTTGCTTGCATTTCCTCTCTCTCTCTCTCTCTCTCTCTCTCTCTGTCTCTCTGTCTCTCTCTCAAAAATAAACTTAAAAAAAAAAGCCCCAAATATTTGTCCAGGGGCCATCTCATCTCCTCTGTTGCTCTCAGGCTTTCGCACCCACACTTTTGTTCCATGGATGATGCTGATGGCAATAGTAACAATAATAAGGAATAACAGGAACACCAGTCTCAGCCACCACCTTGACCACTGCCACCTAATGTACACCTGTTCTGCGCCAGGCCCTTTACACATGGTCCTTAACCCTCACCCCACCCTGACAGCTAGGTAAAGATCATTGTCAAGTCAGCTGTGAGGATAACTGAGGAGGGTACCAGTCTCCATGGAAGGGAGTAGGAGGTGGCTTTGGGGTCAGGCTGTTCAGAGAGACCACGTTGGATGGTCTGGAGCCTGAAAGAGCCCAGATACCAGGTGTACATTTGGGCTCTCACATTCCTAACTTGAGGACCCAGGCTCCTCACCCCTCCTCTCCAGGCTTCCTTCCTTCCCTTTCCTTGCCAGAGAATGGGGACTGTCACCCACACCTCACCCTGTGCCCTGCCGCTATGAGGAACAAAGCAGCGGGTGTGTGTGGTGATAGGCAAGGGGGCTGTGACAGGCGCTGTGCCCCAGGGAGTTCTGGGGCTGGCTGGGGAGGGCCCGGCCCCTTCCTGTGTGTGGGCGCATGTGCGTGTGCATTTTCGCATTCCGGGGGTGTAGCCACGTCTGTGAGGCCTGTGGCTTAGCGGCTGCAGCCCTGTGTATGTGCTTGGGGGGTCCCCTGGGAACATTCTAGCCGCCCACTGGCCTGCAGGCCTCCCCCCACAGCACTGTCCGCTCTCATTAGCTATAGCAAGGGCCTTGTTATCTCTTGGCCAAATGATTTTTCTGTCTGCTCAGGAGAAGTGGGGGTGTGGGGTGAGGGCTGGGAGGAGCTGCCCGTACATCAACCTCCTCCAGGGACTGGAGTAGGTAGGGGCTGGGGACTGCCTACCCTGACCTGGGTCTCTGCTTCCTCCTCTTCCTGTCTTCTGGGTAACCTGAGAAGACAAAAAAGTCACTGCAAGCATCTTCCCTCTGCCTAGCTTCCCTTTGCCCACTATGGAGCTGGATGAACCTTTAAAGCAGGGGTCTTAAGGCAGACCGGGCATCATGGATGAGCGTGGGGGTGTCCTGGAGCCCCGAGAGCAAACTGCTGTGTGTAGGTCAGCGTATGTATTTTGCAGGGGAATTTTCAACACGCTCTTCATACAACTGGTTTTCTCAGCCGCTATGTTTCCAGCTGATGCCTTAGCTGGGAGCCACGGCTTCTCTTCTCCTACTCTCCCGACACCAGAGACTCAGGGCTCTCCCAGACTCCGGGGCAGGTCCAGACCCCACCCCCCACTTTGTGCCTGGTGGGCTGTGCCACTTTTAGTGAGTCTCAGTCTTACTGGATCTACTTTTAGGACTGAGATTCCAGAAGCCAACTGTGTGAGCAATTCCCCCCACCCCACAAGTCATTCTCTGGGGTGGGCAAGCATCCACCCTCTGCTCCCCCGAGGGCTACAGCTCTCTGAAGTGCCTTTTTGGAGACTCAGACCTCAAGCTGTCTGGCCCAAATGCCCCTCAGAGACCCAGACGTCCACACCACCAGCTACCACCTCCGTTTGGGTTCAGGGATCCATCCTCCAGCTACTACCACTTTGACAACCTCAGGACACAGCTGTTTCTTCAATTAGCACCCCAAAGTCAGCTAGGCTGGTAAGCCCCCAGTCAGACACAGAGGTGTCTCATCCCCTGGGACTTCTACTTGGGACCCAGGTGGCTCCTCCCCCAGCTCCTCTCGGATCCGAGCCTTCACCCCTACCCATTGTTAGGGACCACAGGATTCACTACCTCCCTTGCTTCCCAATCTGTGAATCACACTGTCCTGCTCCTGGGAAACTCAGATGGCCAGCCCCCGCCCCTGTCGCTGCTCAGCCCCTTCTCCCCTCCCTCCCCTCCCTGGTGATGCTAGGGAAAGTCATAGCTCTGGAGCCCCCCTCCCGCCCAATCTCAGCTTTCTCAGAGGAGCCCAATTAGAGGCTGGTGGCAGGAAGCCTCATTAGCTGCCTCAGCGGAGAGCCTGAAAAAGAGGAGGGGGTGTGGAAGGCCCCAAGGCCAGGGCCCCGGAGGAGAGTGGGCCCAGACATCTAGTGCTTTCTCTCTCCTTGGAGGCCTGCATCCAAGCTTCGGAACAATCACAAGGCTGGGGTTCCATGGCCCACCACCCCATCACTAAGTCACCAAGCTGGGATTTGAACCCAGGCTGTCTGATTCTAGAGTCCCCAATTGTCTTGTAACTACATGGGTGTTCTCCCTTGACCCAATGGGTTTCATTCATCCCAGGGTTCCCTGGAGGCCTCGGGAGAAGCGTGTTCAGTGACCTAGTGACTGAGCTGTCCCATCTGCCTGACAACTGTCTTCTTGTCTGAGAGTCTCCTAGATGAAAATTGCTCCTACAGGACTCCATTCAAGCATTACCTCCCAGGGAAGCCTCCCCCGCAGGTGAAGTGTCAGATGTTCTCACAGAGCCAGCCAGGTCAGATGTCTGTGTCCCTCTAGGCTAGGAGATGCTGAAGGTAGGGCTCGGTGTGACTCATCCTGGGTCACAGGCCCAGGGTGGCCTCAGTGTGAAGGAATGAGTGAATGAATGAATGAATGATGAGCAGCTCCCCCAGGGCTCTTCCAGTCCTTGTATGCTATTCAAATTCATCCAAGAATTTGGTGTTACCTCAACGCAGGGGGATGGCTCTGGAAGGAACAAGCTTCTTACCACATCGATTGCTCCTTCCTTCCTCCTTGAGGGTGCGCTGGCTCTCCCTGGAAGTTTCTCTGTGGGAAAAGAACAGGTTAGGTCTCCCAGGCTGCGACATCTGCAAGAATTCACCACCTTGGGGCGCCTGTGGCTCAGTTGGTTGAGCGTCTGACTTTGGCTCAAGTCATGATCTTGCAGCTTGTGAGTTTGAGCCCCGCGTTGGACTCTGTGCTGACAGCTTGGAGCCTGGAGCCTGCTTTGGATTCTGTGTCTCCCTCTCTCTCTGCCCCTAACCCACTCGCATTCTGTCTCTGTCTCTCTCAAAAAGAAACAAACATTAAAAAAAAAAAAAAAAAAAAGAATTCACCGCCTGCATCTAGGACCTGCCCTCCTCTTGGGCTCTGTCACTGAGGCTGGCTCTGCATCCCTCTCAGAGCAGAAGCCAGAAGCGGGAGAGTTGTTCTAGACCCCTTTCTATTCAGGACCCAGGAGTCCGGGTCCCCCAAACCTCTCGTACTCCCACAAACTTCTCACACTCACATGGACCCAAAGGAGGCTCAGTGTTTCCCTTCAGATCCCCTTTCCCTCCCAGGTTCCTGGTCTTGGGCAGCTCCACAGCTGTTCTTCAGGATCCAGGTCCTGTTTTCTCCGGAGACATCTCCGTGTGTGGCCCGGACCACCGACTTGATATTGTTTTCTAAATACATTCCTGAGCTCCAGCCTTGTGTACCCATTGACCTCAGGTAGCCCCCCAAACGCCCCTCGGGATCTGCATCTCACTAGGACGCAGTAGAAGTTTGGCATCTTTCTGGCTTCTCCCTTCCCAGCACTCTGCGTGCCCAGCCCACTTGCCTGCAGCTGTGTCCCCCCCGCCCTACTTTTCTCTGCCCATCATTCCTCTTTCTCCAGCCCAGGGCCCTGGCCTGGCTCAGACTTCATCCTCTGGACTCTTGCCCCAGCCTCCTCCCTGGCCTCCTGGCCTCTAATCAGAATCCATGTGGCCTGCAAGGGGTCTTTCTACATTCAGAGCTGACCTCGTCCCTCCCCGCTCTCAGCCCTCCTGTGCCTCCTGTGGCTCCTGTGGCTCGATGGAGAAAAGTAGAGTCTCCCAGCCTGATGTTCAGGGAATCCCTGTCGTGATATGGCCTCCCGGCTCACTAGACACCTCAACTCCCTCTGCTTTCCGAGCATGTTATATGCTTTTGTGTTGCCAGGAAGGCATCTCTTTCCTCACACCACTTCTCCCTCTAGTTTTCCCCAAATAAGCTCAAGTGTCAGTTTCCCTGTGACACCTCTCCAGTCTCCCACTTGACACAGGTGCCCCCTTCGCTGGGCTCCCTCAGGGCCTGCCGCCCACCTCTGCACACCCATCGTCCTGCATTAGGATGGCCGCTCTGCACAATCTCTCCCTCTGGCTCCAAGTGGCTCCACGTGGTAGCTCCAGGACCCAGAGCAGGTGGCAGCCAGAAGCCTGGGTCCGTGTCCCCCTGGATGGGGCATCAGAGAGCTCACAGCAGAATCCACTCTAACTTACACCTCCTCTGAGGGCTGTGACTCTGCTGCCCATAGGCTGTGTGACTGGGGATGTGTGACCTATCTGAGCCTCAGTTTCCCATACGTGACAGGATGAGGGATGAGGATGTCTACCTCACAGAGATGCTGGGGGAGGTAAATGAAAAATCAAACAGCACTGGTGTCGAAGGGAAACACAGAAGCATCTCTCAATCCAGGGAAAATGTGAGCAGAGAGACAAGTTTCTCCTTTAAGAATGGTAAACAGGGGCGCTTGGGTAGCTCAGTTGGTTAAGTGTCCCGACTTACTCTTGACTCTTGATTTCAGCTCAGGTCACAATCTCATGGTTCCGTTCATAAGTTCGAGCCCTGCACCAGGCTCTGTGCTGCTGGTGCAGACTCTGCTTGGGATTCTCTCTCTCCCTCTCTCTCTGCCCCTCCCCACTCATTCTCTCTCTCTCTCTCTTAAAAATATAAATAAACCCATGGGGCGCCTGGGTGGCTCAGTCGGTTAAGCGTCCGACTTCAGCTCAGGTCACGATCTTGCGGTCCACGAGTTCGAGCTCCGCGTCGGGCTCTGGGCTGATGGCTCAGAGCCTGCAGCTTGCTTCTGATTCTGTGTCTCCCTCTCTCTCTGCCCCTCCCCCGTTCATGCTGTGTCTCTCTCTGTCTCAAAAATAAATAAACGTTAAAAAAAAAAATTTAAAAAAAAATAAATAAACCTAAAAAATTAAAAAAAAAAACCCAAAGAATGGTAGGCACACCTGGGTGGCTCAGTCGGTTAAGCATCCGATTCCAGCTCAGGCCATGATCTCACAGTTTGTGAGATGGAGCCCTGTGTCAGGCTCTGTGCTGATGACTTGGAGCCTGCTTCAGATTCTGTCTCCCTCTCTCTCTCTCTGCCTCACCCCTGCTGTTCTCTTTCTCTCTTTCAAAAATAAATAAGAATAAACATTAAAAAACCCAATGGTAAACAGGTAATTCTGAAGCAGTATAATTCTCAAGATGATGCAGTTACAGAGCTGTGAGCAATATTTTCTCTGGAAAAAAACAAAAAACAAAGACTTCTGGCACGAATGGATTAAAATCTCACTTTTCTGTTGTGGACACTGAAGATGAGCTGTGCCAGTTGTTTCAAAGGGTGTTGAAATACTGTTCAGGCAATTACAGAAGTCCTAAAACAACAGCTATTGGTTGAGTTCAAGATTTCACAGTGGGCTTGCTAAGCTTTTCCGAAAGGTGCTTGCATCCAAAAAGTAAAAGTTTTAGAAAAATAAAACCAACAAGAAAACACACATGCAAAAACCACCCCCAAAAAACCCAAAAGTAAAAGCTTAACGTATCTTTCCGGTGTCTGGAAGAACGCTTCACGTCTTACCTTCCCCCTGCAGACCCTGGTAAATAATGATTCCTGACAGTGTTTTCCACCTGACAAAAACTGCCAGCAGGCAATTTGTGTTTGCTTTGTTTACGGTCTATTGCACTCCCGAGCTGGTCTCTAGGGGGCAGGGATGGTGTCCTGTCTGGCTTGGGCTCTGTGTCCAGCAGGCCCTTCAACACTTGCCTGTGGGATGGGCAACAAGCTGGTGGCAGGTGGAGCCCCAGGCCCCTTTCCCAGGTCCTGGACGCCGGTGGTCTCTGAGCCCCTCCCATGCTCACCTCTGCCCCAGCTGGGGCTTCAGGTGGAAACTCAGCTTCCTCGTCTGTCTCAGTCTCGATGATGACCTCCTCCCACTGCCACACTCCACAGAGAGGGCTGGAGAGAGCGGAGTCTGCCACTTCTTGTTTCTGGGAGGGAAGGCATTTCTGAGACCAGGGATGCCAGGGTGAAGGCAGAAGATGGGGATGGAGATGGGCTGAGGCATGGGGTGGGGGAGGGCAGGGGACTGGCGTGAGGCTGGGTCGGGGTAGGGATGGGGTTGAGGACGGAGATGGTCCTGGGGGGCAGATGGGCTGGGGTGAGAATCGGGGCTGGGTCAGAGCCGTGGCCGGCCGGGGGTTGGGGTGTTTCCATGGAGCTGGGCCCACCTGCCGAATGGCCTGGATCTCCACGCCCAGTGATGGGGGCAGCACCTGGGTCCAGCCCGCTCTTCTCACCTGGGCCCCTTCCGGTAGCCTAGTGACACCGTCAGGAGGGGGAAGGCTCTCTCTGTGCCTGCCTACTACCCCTCGGTCTACCTACTCTGGGGTCGTGGCCCTGCCCACCTTGTGGCTGGAGGTTGGGGGTCCCTGCCTTTGGGCTCTCCTCCTGCCTCCTCCACCCCTGACGTTCCACTCACTCATCCGGCCCCTCATGGATCTGACTCAGCTGCTCCTCCAGGTGTGAGATTTCCAGCCTCAGTTCCTGCAAAGGGGGCAATGGGGGACCCTGGCCTCTCTGTTCTTCTCTACCTCCCAGCCTTGGGCTCCCCTTACCGTCACTTCTACTTCCCCAACTTTTTTGAGCTCTCCAGACACATATTCCCAAGAGACAAGGAGAAGAAACTTAGGAAGCCAACAAGAGACAGAGAGCAGCAGGAACCTAGAAGGTAACCTACTGGCCAGGAAAATTAAGAAAAGGAAGGCAGAGATGGAGACGCACAGAACAAAAGACATGGATGGACACAGATTCACAGGGGGGCAAAAGACAAGCAGGGTGTAAGAGACTCATAACAACCAGGGACCAACAGAGAGTAGTGACCCCTGGAGACGGACAGACTAGATCAAAGAAAGGCAGACACAGAGCAAGATGAGCAGGGGAGATGCGGTGAGAAGACCCCCACAAAGAATGAAAGTGGACCCAAGATGGAGATACACAGAGTGAGAGAGAAAGGAAGGAGCAGAGAACAAGAGAAAAGGCAGAGAGAGAGATGGAAACAGAGAGGGAGAGACACACAGTAGTAGAGATGGAAGAAACCAGGTATAGAGACTCCACAAAAGATGGGCAGGAACAGAGAGAGGCAGCAGATCCCAGAGATGGCAAAAGAGCGGGGCTGGGCAGGGGGCCGAGGGTGGGAGGGCAGCCGCCTACCTGGGTCATCGTTCTGTACTCCTCCAAGGTCTTGGCCAGACTCTCTGCATGTTGAGTACGCTGGGAAGGCCCAAAGGTAACTGAGACTGGGCCCAGCCCCAGAGAGACGCTGAGGCAAGGGGTAGGGGAGACTGGAAGGGTGAGCTCGGGGGGGGGGGGGGGGGGGGGGAAGAGCTAGGGCCTGAGGGAAAGCACCAGGTTTCTAGATCCTGCAGGGTCATGCTTGTGAGCCTGGTGTTGGGAGCAGGGAACCCTCTGACCTCTCCAGGCTGCATATCCATGGAGGAGATCCTGGCGGGACCTCCCTTTCTAGACTAGGGGTGGGAGATGGCCAGGCACATATGGAAGGTGAATGTCCCCTTACCACCCTAGGGCCCCTCACCTCAGAGAGTACAGCATCTCGTTGGCAAATGAGGCGTTCACACTCAAAGAGCTGCCGCTGCCAAGGAAGGAGCCCGTCCATCTGTCCGGCCTTCCGGGACTTGCCTCAGCAGGCGCTGCCCTCCCCGGCCCACCCAGCTCTCTCGAGCCCCTCTCCTCAACCTCCCACGATGTCTCTGGACATCAGCTATCCCGAGAGGGATTTCAGCCAAGCTGCCCGGAGCCCCGGGAGCCTGATGGCTTGATGGAAGTCCCCGGTTCTCACTAGGCCAGAGTGGCTGAAACTGGTAAAAATGGCAGGAGGAAGAGGTTCCACCTTCAAAGCGTCCTTTTCTGTGGCCAGCTCCTCACTTCTCCTCTTCACTCCGTCCCGCTCAGCCAGTAGTTTCCCGTTCTGGAAGAACGAACAACCGGTCATGTCCCCTCCGGCACATGTTAGTACTCACAGCTGACATTTCCTGAACAGCTGATATGCAGTAGGCCTCATGCTAAGTGCTTTCTATGTTTTGGCCCATTTAATCCCTCCAACCATCCTGTAAGATCTCAGTTTTGATTTCTCTGTGCATCACTGGGTGCTTGTCTGTAAAAACAGAGATGAGAGCTGCCTGGGTGGCTCAGTCATTTCAATCTCCGACTTCGGCTCAGGTCATGATCTCAAATTCATGAGTTTGAACCCCGCGTTGGGCTCTGTGCTGACAGCTCAGAGCCTGGAGCCTGCCTCAGTTTCTGCGTCTCCCTCTTTCTCTACCCCTCCCTCACTCGCGTTCTCTCTCTCTCTCTCAAAAGTAAATAAACATTAAAACAACTTATTAAAAAAATGGAGATGAGATAGACCTACTTCATAGGGCTGCTGTGTGGATTAAATGAGCTAATGGTGACTGCTAACCTGTACTGAGTGCTTTGCAAGTGTTAACTCATTTCTTATCCCCCACTGTTTTTTTTTTTTTTAAGTTTATTTCTTTTGAGAGAGAGAGAGAGAAATAGTGGGAGAGGGGCAGACAGAGGGAGAGAGAGAATCCTAAGCAGGCTCCACACTGTTAGCGTGGAGCCTGACGCAGGGCTCAAACTCATGAACTGTGAGATCATGACCTGAGCTGAAATCAAGAGTCTGTCGCTGAACAAACTGAGGCATCCAGATACCCCTTTACTACCTCATTGTAAAGATGAAGGCAAGTCTAGCACAGAACAGTTGTGCAACTTGCCCCGGGTTATACAGGTGATAATTCATGCAAACACATGTTACTACATATAATAAGCACAAAACATATATGGTATATGGTAATTGCCTGGCATATACCAACATGTTCAGGAAATGTAAAATGTATAATTTTAAAGGTATCTTCAAAACTTTGTAAGTGCTTTTCACACACATATGTGAAAATAACAGTACAATGAATGTGCACGGCCCATCACCCAACCTTGATAATTATATACATTTCCCCAGTTTCTCCCCTATCCTCCAAGGCTTTTGTTTTGTTTAACAGATGATTCAAAAGCAAATGCCAGATATCACATTATTTCACCTATAACTACTCTGGCATTTTTATTTCCTACTTGAGGAATTTTTACTTCAGTAAACTCACAATACCACTATCATCTTAAAATGGATCATTCCTTACTGTTGTCTCATACTGAATGGGTGCTTTAAAAAAAAAAAAGTTTATTTAAGTAATCTCTCTACTCAACATGGGGCTCGAACTCACAACCCTGAGATCAAGAGTTGCACGCTCCTCCAAGTAAGCCAGCCAGGCACTCCCTATATTTTTGTTTCATTTTTTCATTTTAGTTATCTCACAAATGTCTTTTCACATTTATTTAGTTTGTATGAGGATCTAAATGAGGTCCACCGTGGCTTTTAGTTGAAATGTCTCCTTTTCATCTGACAGTGGTCACCCACCTCCCCAACCATGGCATTTTTGGGGGCCCTTCTTTTGTGGAAGAAATCAGGTTATTTGTCCTGTAGAACAGGAGCATTTGGATTTGACTTACTGAGTTCTCATTCCCTGTGCGGGATGTTCACCCCGTTCCTCCAACCTCTTTATTTCCTCTAAACTGGTGAGTAGATCCAGGGCCCTGGCCAAGCTCCTGTTCCATTTTTTGGCAGGAAGATTTCACGGGTGCTGCTAAACGTGTCCTCCTGCACCATTCAGGAAGAATGTAATGTCTGGTTGTCCCAAGTGTTAATGTTTTTATCGGGATCACCTCCCCTGTCCCAATTTTGCAGAGGAAATTGAGGAGTGGAGGGACTAAGAAACTTTAAATGGTGAGTGAGTGGATTCAAACCCAAATCTGACTCTAAATGCTGCAATTATAACCCCCAGACTCTCCGAGCCAGACATAGCCCTGGGTGAGAACAGGGAACTCGCTTCGTCTCTCCCCTCAGGGGAGCTCATTGCTAGAGGTGGAGACCGGTGCAGAAGTAGATGATGACAACATGGGAGGCAGACTCTGATGAGGCTTAGCCCCTGGGCCTTGTGGGAGCCCGGATGAGGGGGCTCCTGAAGAAGCAGTGTTGGGGCACCCTGAGTCCTCCAGGGTGAGGAGAATTATCTGAGAGAACAAGGGGGCTGGGAGAGGGCAGCACAGGCCAGCCATGCTGTGAGATCTGAGAATAAAATGGCCCCAAATCCAGTCTGGAGTTTCCAGGCACCAATACTATAGCAACTTGCACTGACTTCGATGGGAAGCAGCCATGGGCAAAAAGCATTTCAGCGCAAAGAGGCAGGTGGACTTCCCTCGCCACACCCCTCCTCTCAGTGCCCCTGGGGATACCCAGGCCAGCTCCTCCTTCTCTCCAGCTGGCTCGGCTCCAAATCCTCCATCAGTGGGCCCTCACGCTCAGTCTCAGCGGCCTGGGCTGCCAGGTGAAGGGCAGAGGAAGGACGGACCAGGAATGCTGTGTCAACATCTGTCCACCTGGTAGGGGATTTGCAGGCTGGATCCTGGGCCACTCGGCAGGGAACCTGGTTACTCAGCCTCTCCCGCCTTCTTCTGCAGTAACCTGAGCCCTGCTCTGTAGATTCTCTGTAGGAAAACTGAGTGTCCGAGTGTCCCCTACTCTAACATTATTCTACTGTAACTTGAGAACTCGATCTATAGATGCTCTGTAGGCTGCCGAGGGGAGGGGATAGGTGGAGGGGAAGCAACCAAGAATAGCTCTGGTTTATCGAGCGCCTAGGATGCCCCAGGCACCGCTCAAGGCACTTTACCTGGCAGTGGGCCTTCTGGGCTGGGAGGAGGCCCAGACTTCTGGCTGCAATTCACCCTGCTTATTCTTTCTTCTGCTTTCATTGGGGGTCCACTCTCCACATGGGCAGGTGGGTCCTGGTCTGGGGTGAATGAGATGGAAATCTCGGAGGATTCAGAAGTGGCTTGTTAGCTAACCCAGCAGCCATTGTCACCCCCTCTGACTTGTTCATCTCCCACTCCAGAGGCTGAGCCTCCCTCACAGCTGGGGGTGTCATGCGATCCAGTTCTTGCCAGCGAGATGGAAGAGAGGTATGCTGGGGTGGTGGGTACAGTGGGGGTGCTCCTGGGAAGCCTTTTCCTTCTGATGAAAAGAGAGCTATGGGAGAAGCATTAGCTGGGCTCCCCTGTCCCTCTTTGTCCTGATTTGGATGAGACCGTGAGGGCAGAGCTGCTGCAGCCATCTGTGATCACGAGGCCACAAGCAGATGAACAAGCCTGAATCACCAAACCAATCCAGAGACCTTCAAAGCCTCTTGTTACAGAAATGAGTGCCCTTTGGATTGAAGCCACCATTTCTTCTGTGTTCTCTTCCTTGGAGCTGTAAGTATTCTGGCCCATCAGCGGTTGGATTACCCATGCCAGGGAGTGGTTTGGCTATAATCATATGATATCACTTTGTCCAGTAACATAGAAGAGGGAGGTTCTGCCATGGGGCTTTAGGGAGAATTTCTCCCTGTTCTTAAAAAGTGATGTTCTGGAAGAAACAGTTACTTCCTGGCTACACCCCATGCCTCACATTGTGGCAGCCATCTTGTGGCAATTCCCACTGTTCCAAATGATGGAACGCTCATGGAAGAGCCAGAGAACAATAGTGGAGAAGTTTTGGATTTGAATACAAAAGCTACAATACAGATGTAGGACAAAGAGATTTGGGGGGATCGGGCAGAATCAATATCATTGCCTGGACTCAGCAAAGATCTTTACGTCAGGGGAGGGGTGCAGGAGGGTCAAAAAAGAGAGCAGTAGAGGGGAAACATGCCCTGAGCCAGCCCCCAGCCCCGGGTTAGCTAAGGTGGGGGGTGAAGAGTAAGGATGCTATTGAACAACACAACCCCTGGGAGGTCTGGGAATCAGAGAGCATTTCTCAGCTCAGTCTCAGCCCCAACAAGGCCTGTGAATAACAGAATTGAGATAGCTGTGTGAGAACCAGAGGCTGAGAGAGACCCACGAGGCCCCCTATGGCCACAAAGAGTCTCAGGGAAGTAGCCAAGCCTCCTCTTTGGCCCCTGAAGGGTATGGAAGTGGCTGAGGGAGAGCCCCAGAGGCCCCCATGTGCTGGGGGGTCCAGAGGGCCACCACCAGCAGGTGCAGTGAGGACTGGACATCCAGACACCAGAGGCAATGCCCGCCTCCCAGTGGATGCCAGCGTGTGGTGGTGACTAAGGACGAGGACCAGATGGGATGATGAACATCAATCTTGTGACCAGCAGAGAGAGCAGATGTTGAGCGAGGACCGCCACCTCCTGGAGCACTGAGATGCTGTGTGGGTCTCCAGCAACTTTGATGCCATCTTGTGGGGGGTAGTGACCATTTTCATTATCAATTGATGAGTTTCATTTCCATCTAAGATGACTAGATGGATCTGGATTTAACAAAGGCTCGGGAAGGAGAAGTCACATGCCTAAAGGTGGCCCATCTTGTAAGTGGCAGAGATGGGATTTGAACTCGCTGATTTCAAGGCCTGTATTCTTTCCACCATAAAAATGCTAATATATGAACAATACTGGTTAACTTTCAGTGAACACTTCCAGTGGTCCTGCCTCATACCTAATACTCTATAAGCATCCTTTTGTTTAAATCTCACACAACCCAGTGAGGGAGATTCTATTATTTTGCCCATTGTTACAGGTGAGGACACTGAGGTACAGAGAAGCAATAGACTGACCCATGCTTATGGAGGCAGTTCCAGCATGGACCCAGGCAGTCCGCCCCACGCCCCTCACTCTTACTAACCATAGCAGTCCTCACATGCAGTGATGTGACCTTCAGAAACATTCATATGTTATTGGGATTCTGGGGTCTCCCTCTACAGACTGAAAGAATAAGTGGGTGCAGGCTACTGAGGATGTCTGGGGCAGACGGGGCGGGGAGGGGAAGATCCTGAGGACCGGGGAAGGGATGGGGTGGGCACTGGGCCTCAGCTCACCTCCTCCTGCAGAGTCTCCATCTCGGCCACCAGATGCTGCTGTTCCTTTTCCTGAGCAGCCGCGAAAGAGGACAAAGGCTTTCTTAGGACCTCCTTGCCCCCATATTGCCCTTCTCCCCCACCTGGGAACACATCTCGGGTCTGGGTCATTAAGGAGCAAGGCTGGGAGAAGGGGTCTGGGAGCCCTGATGGCTCCTGCTGTCCCCTTTGTCATAAAAGGGATGGCAAATCGATCTGAGCCCTAGGTCAGGAGCAAGCAGGACCTGGAGGAAGGGAGGAAGCCAGGGTAACCTCTGCACCTTCCCATTTCACAGTCAGACACCGCTGCTCAGACTCTTTAAGAAAGGGAGAAGGCACCTTCGTGCCCCTTGCCCAGAACCCACCGTCTGTCGGGCCTGGGCCAGGAGGCTGCGATTCTGCTCCTCCAGGCTCTTGGCCAGAGTCTTCAGATCCTCCAGCTCCTCATCCACAGCCTTGGCACACTGCAGAGCCTGCTGGGTACTGAGTGGGGGCGGGGCAGATGGGCCACGCAGGAGGGAAACAGAGACCATAGAGATAGATCCACTCAGAGCTGGAAGTAACAGAGACCTGGGGGTGGGGCACAGAGACCCAGTTTCTACCTAAAAGACTAAGGGGGTGGGACAGAGACCCAGAGAAAGCAGGAGGACTAAAATAGGGGAATCATGATGGACAGGAGCATAGAGAAAGGGATAGGCTGCTGATAGGGAGACTCAGAGAAAAATGAAGAGGGAAGTCTGAACCCAAGAGGCCAAGAGACAAGAACTAGGGAGACACAAAAGAAAAAGAGCAAAAGAGAAAGGGACAGTGCAGGGTTGAAGACAGGGCAGGAGGTACGGAGAGAGCATGTGGAGAGGAGAGTGACGGGGGGCGGGGTGAGGGTGGGGGAGGAAAGCCTGGTCAGGAGGGACACAGGTGCGCCGGCCCACCTGCGAAGCTGCTTGCGCAGGGCTGCAATCTCCTCCCCGAGGCGCGCAGATCCCTCCTCCGCTGTCTCCACGCTGCGCTGGAGCTTGGCGTTCTCCCCGGCCAGCCTGCGGTTGCTGAGCTCCAGGTCCTCCAGGCTGCTCAGCAGGTCAGCTGTGGCGGGCCTGGGGTCAGGGAGGGGCAGGTCACTGGCCACAGCTCCGACCTCCTTTCCCAGGTTGGGGTGGGGGTGGTGGGGACATGAGGTTCTTCTGGAGAGAGAGAAACAGGAGAGAGACTGCCCCGCTCTCCTGGAGCCATCAGCACAGCACCCCTCCCCCCATCCCTCACCCACTCCCGAAGGACCCCAAGCCCTATGACATGGAGGCTGGAGGGCAGCGGGGGAGAGAATAGGTACAGCTCAGGTCTGGGGTCTTCGCCTCCGAAGCTCTCCAGGTTGGCTGGCTCCTCAGCTTCTGGGCATCCTGGGGAAGACAGACAGGGTGGTGGGCTCCCCGGTGACCTTAGGTGTTGGGCCACCCCAGAACTCGGGCTTGGCCTCCGGTAGCCTCGCCCTCACATTTGTTGTGGGTCATGTCATCTACTCCTGGGGCTACAATTACATCCAAGTGAAAGGCCTTTTGCTCACTGGTACCTTGAGCAAAAGCTGGCCCTCACTCATAGCCCCGATTCCGTCACATCCAAGATGAGGCAGCACCTTAGCTGCCCCCAAACCTGTTCTTCCTCCCAGTATCCCTCCCTCCTGGCCACTGGGCTGTCCTGGCTCATCCCCACAGTCCACTGGAGCCCAGGCCCTCCTGCCCTCCTTCCCCATTCTCTGTCCTCCTCTCCTCTCTGTGTCAGCCAGTCCTGGCTCAGGCTTTGCCCTCTCCTCTCGCCCTCTCCCCTTCCTCGCCCTCTCCTCACCACAACCTCATCCCCAGCCTCCTGGCCTCCAGCCTTCCCCCACCCAGAGGGGTGTTTCCTCAACAGGAGCTGACCTGACCCTCCCCTGGCCCCCAAGCCCAACTGGAGAAAGTTTAAGGGAATGTCCAGGAAGCTGTATTTTTTTTTTTTTTTGCTTTTGTTTGGTTTTATAAGGTATAACGGGAACACTTTTTACGGTGCGCCTCCTGTGTGTGAGGTCCTAGGGATAAAATGGTGAGCGAATCAACTAACCAAATAGCACGGCAGGTAACTTAATCGGTTAATCATGTTTTTACAGGAAAGGAGGGCTGTGAGTGAGCCCGGACTGCCAGGGACCTTAGCCTGGGGCCTCCCAGGGCTTCCCCACAGTGTTCCCCAGGTGTGGGAAGTTTAGGGGGAATAACCTGAGGGGAGGACCGTGGTGGGCAGGCACTGAGTGCATTAGAGGCTGAGCCAGGAGGCCCAAGGGAGCAGGGACTAGAGAGCAGGCGGGAGCTGGAGAGAGCTGACAAGGAGAGGTGGGCAGGGCCTTACAGGCCTCTGTGATAGGCTGGGGTTAGGAGGAGGACTTGGAACCAACCCCTGAAGAAAAAAACCCCAAAAGGTCAAGAAAGGAGGGAAGGCAGTCATGGAGGTGCCTAGAAAGCCAAACTCACAGCTCCAGGATGGAGCTAAGGTTCCAAGGGTCCCACCCTATGCCCCTGGCTCTGTCTCCAGGTGGGAAGTCCCTCCACTGTCTGACCCCGGGCCTTCCTGCTTCATTCCATATATAGTAGTCTCACCAGATGGCGGTTGCTGGGAGGTCAGGGCCCCCTCGAAGGCTGTCTCCTCTTCCAGCTCTAATCCCCTGTATCAAAGGGATGAGGCTTAGAGCCCCCTGCAGCCACCCCCAATCCTGACCAGCCAGGAAGGGGGATTGCTGGTGGCAGGAGGAGGGGCCGGGTCAGGTGAGAGCCAGAGAGCATGGACAGCACCACCGTGGGGAGGAAGGTAAGGCCAGATGGCAAGAGCCCTGGGCCAGATGGAAAAGCAGGAGAGGCAAGGCCTGCGTTTGGAGAAGGGATGGGGAGGGGCCTCAGTCAGCCCCCTAACACCCCAACTTTTCCTTCCAGCCCCTTTTATTTCTGCCTCCCCATCCCAGGAACTTTGTCTTCAGACTTTCCACCCCATTCCCCCCAACCCCATCTCTTTACTTTTCGCTCCTCCTCAGCCTCCTCCAAACCACAGTAGGTCCCTGTGCCCAAAGGGTGCTGGCTGCAGTAAGCAGGTATGAATGAGGTTAGATCTCAGGAAGGACTTCCGGGGCGGGGGGGGGGGGGGGGCGGAGGGGAGAGGTGCAGAGACCCACCCATCCAACTGACAGGCAGCAATCCAATCCCGCATGACAACCAGGAAGGTGTCCAAGTCCACAGTGGCCTGAGGGCCCTCTCCATTGGGGTCCAGGTTGCAGGCCAGTGTTTGGAGGCGTGCATCCTGGGAGCCCCGTCCTGTCACAGCCTCCAGGTAGGCTAGTACGTGGGTCACAGTCACGATACCTGGGGACAAAGCATGCCGTGAGGGAGTCTAGGGCAAGTGGGGGGGAGGGGAGTAGGGACAGGCAATGGCTTGAAAGCAGGATGCCAGTGGCTGGGCTGGCAGCACCTCTGCACCATGGCTTAACTGAGACACTTTGGGCAAGTCCTTTCCCCTCCTCTAAGTTGAACTCTTCACCTGGAAATGGAGCCCAGTCATCACCACTCACAGGGTGGACCCAAAAGGACCTGCTATGCCCCATCAGGCCCTCAGTGGCTGCCCTCCCTCCCTCCCCCTAGGCCCTACCCTCTTCCATTAATGTCCTCACCCTGAAAGGCCTCGGTCCCTTTATCCAATCCTTCCAGAAGCTTCCTACAATCACCCATTTGTCTGTAGGACCCCCAAGAAAGGGCCCTAGCCCATCCCTCTCTTTACGGCTCCCCAGTTTCCAGCCTCCCCATCTCTGTCCCTTATTATTCCTTGTGTCTCCCAGGCCCAGGGCTGCCAGGCTCTCATCCTGTCCCCCACCTGTCCTCTGGGGGTCACAAGCTTCGAACGTCGAGTTGAGTATTTGCTCCTCTAAGCTCAGCAGCGTCCCCAGGCTCCCCTCCTCCAGCTGGTCCCAGAGATACACTGAGGAGACAAGAGGGCCGCCCGTCCATAAGAAGGGGAACAAGAAGAGGAGTGACCCCAGGTCCTGTGCTCCTGCAGAGGGGAGTGAATTCATCCTGAGCTACCTGGAGTTGGGGGGGAACAGCAGGAAGCTCGCGCTGGGGACAGCAACAGTAAGGGCCTCCTTGCTCCCCATCCTGAGGATATGGGCCCCCTCTTTCAGGCCAGGAAGTCCCCCCTGCTTCTAATCCTTTGTGTCTGAGCAGCTCAGGAGCCCAGATAACAAACTAGGCTCTGAAATCACCCTTTCCTCCTCTCTTCCCTGGCCTCCCAGGCTCTGCTCAGAGGGGGCTGGGGCAGAGGAGGGCAAAGAAGAGAGGATTCTGGGAGGAGCTGAGGGTGAAGGGGGGCCCAGGAGCCAGGAACAATCCAATAAGGCACGGGCAGCCTGGATCGATTCTGCCGGCCACATCTCCGGTTTCCCAGCCTGCCTGGGGGGCCGGTTGTCTTTCCTACCTGAATCCCCAGGCGGGGCTGGCGTCATTGCAGCCCACAGCCAGGGGCCCGAGATGAGAGGGGATGGGTGATCTAGGTAGGGTGAGTGGTGGGGGAGTGGTTAGGAGCTCATAGCCCAGCTACGTGACTATGGGCAAGTCCATTCTCCTTTTGAAGCCTCAGTTTCCCCACCAGTAAAATGGGCAGGTAGTGGTTCCTCCTTACCAGGGCTGGGAGGGTTAGGTTTGTGTGTGGGAAGAGACCTCCCAGCACAGACAAACAATGTAAACGCCCCCACGTCTGTTTGTCCACGGCTGTATCAACAGTGCCTGCATATACAGGCACTCAATAAATTCTCCACGATACAGGGGAAGATCCTCTACCCCAGGGATTACTGGGGTCCACTTCTCTGGGACTGGAAGTGACCTGCAAGGCTCCCTACCCTTGAACAACTGGGTATAGCGGCAGGCCTGGCACAGGCTGCTGGGTCTGGCTGACCCAAGGGGCAACCCGAGCAAGGAACGCAGACTCTCTGAGCCTCAGTTTCTTCCTCTGGAAAATGGGGCTGGTGTTCCCTCCCTCCTAGAGAAGAAATGAGAAAATCTGGAAAGGCTCTGGGCAGAAGGCCTGGCCCATGGTGGAGGCTCGATAACAGAATTGAACATTCATTTAGCAAATGAGTAGGTGCCCTTCCTCTTCTGAGGGTTTGTATGGACCACGGCCACTGCTATTTGTAGCCCCACTTTACAGATGAGGTGAGTGAGGCACAGAGTAGTTAGGAACTTGCCCTGGCTCTTTTTTTTTTTTTTAAGTAGGCTCCATGCCCAATGTGGGCCTTGAACTCACGACCCTGAGCCAGCCGGCCACCCATGGGTGCTCTAATTCCTTTTAATCTCCAGGGTTCATTGTAGAGAGCTAACATTCAGCCCCCACAGGTTTGAACCCATGCTATTAGGGAAGGGGAGAGGGAACCCACAATTAGAGGAGACACCAGGGCCCATGCCGGGGCTTTACCTGAATTTGCAGTGTTCGCCTCTCACTGTGCTCCCCAGGTTATGAAGGAGGACCCTGAGGTCCAGCGAGGTCACTCCCCAGGGCTGCTCAGCCAGAGTCAACCCAGGACGTCTGGCTCAGAGGACCCCCACGTGTCTATCTGGGGCCCCTCAGGAAGATGTCACTCTGCCTGTGCTGTTCTGTTCCTTTCCCTTCATTTCCATCCTCCGTGTCTCTACCTCTCTCTGTGTCTCTGTCTCTGCCCTTCTCTAGTTTCCTCTCTGGCTCTTTCTCTCCATCTTCCTCCTCATCTCTCTCTTCCTGGGGCCCTGCCTCTCTGTCTCTGTGTTCCTTGCCCCCATTTTCTTCCCCGTGTCTCCAGCTCTGGGCTTCTTTTCCCATATCTCAGTGATTCTCCATTCCCCAAGCCTTCTCTCTCCTTGCCCTGCTGTCTCTCTGGCTTTTTCCCCCCAGCCTTCCTCTGTCTCCATCTCTCCCGGGTGTGGCCTTCCCTTTCCTTCAGGAGCCTCCCAAAGGCGGCTCAGCCCCGGCCCAAGGGATCCTCCGGGCCCGCACGCCCTCTGCCGGTGCCGGAGAAGTTTTGATGTCGGTCACTCGGTCCGCCAGCCCTGGCGCTGCCTCCCGCACCCAGGTGTCTGCCTCCTACCTTCCCCTCTGGAAAGACTCCTGAGGCCAGAGTCCAGGCCTGCGGCTTTGAGAAAAGATGCAGGCTCTGCTGCTGGATGCTGGGAGCCTCTAAGAAAGCGGCCCTGCCTCTCCCCAAGGGTGGGAGCCTCCTCCCCCATCACATTGGGCTCTCCCACTTAGCAGATGAATTTCAGAGAGGGCAACCCAGTGTCTTCCTCCCCAAGCCGGCTTTCACACCCCCTTGGTTTGCATCCATCCAAACAAATCAAGGACAATAATTGAGCTCCTACATGTCAGACATTGTTCTAGGGCAGCGCTAACCAATAGGGTAGCCACTTGCCACATAAGTTTCTTGAGTGCTTGAACTGTGGCGAGTGTGAATTGAGATGCTCTATTAGTGTAAACCACACACCAGATCTTGAAGTCCTAGTGTGAAAAAAAAAAAAGAATATCTCTAATACATTTTTATATTAATTACATGCTGAAAGGATACCATTTTGGACACATCAGGTTAAGTAAAATCTATTATTCCCGTTCCATTTTGCCTGTTTCTTTTTACCTTTAAATGTGGCTAGTAACAAAATTGAAAATTACATTTATGGCTCACATGTTGGTCAGCACTGCTCTAGGGACCAGGAATGCCAGAGTGAATAAAACAGACAGACCCCCATGTCAGGACGCCCGGGTGGCTCAGTCGGTTGAGCTTCTGACTTTGGCTCAGGTCATGATCTCACAGTTTGTAAGTTCAAGCCCCGCATCAGGCTTGGGCTCACTGCGGTCAATGCAGTGCACAGCCCACTTCAGATCCTCTGTCCTCCTCCCCCTCTGCCCCTCTCCTGCTCCCACTCTCTCTCTCAAAATTAAATAAACATTAAAAAACAAACCAAAAAAAACCCCAAAACAAAAAAAGACCCAACTCATGTCCCAGTGGGAGAGACAGAGACTAAGCAGTGCTATGGAGAGAAGCAGGAGAGGGGAGGGTATGTGAAAGGCTTTTCAGAAAGCAGAGATCTGAATGACTAGTGAGGGGCGACCCAGCAGGTCATTAGGGAGGAAGGAACAGAGCTTGCTAAGGTTTCTGCTGTAGTTTCCCCAAAGCAAAGGAGATACGGTATCCAGACAGGTGGGCGCACATCGGCACTTCATCAAAGATAGCTCCCTCCCTCCCACCCCGGCACCAAAGTGGAGGCTCAGTCACCCTAAGCCACCTCTGTCAAGTCCCCAAGCTGGCACCCACTCACCCACTGCCCCCTCCTCATCCTCCCTTGGGGTGAACAGGGGCCCAGCCACCTACTTTTTGCAGCGGGGCCACCCGCCCGGCCCTCTGGGACATCCATGGGCCACCCTGGTCGCTCCACAGCTGCTGGAGAAACTAACAGCCTGCCCCCATCACTGGGAGGGACTGGTAAAGGATCGTCTGCTCCAAGAGCTCCTGGAAGGACAAAGGGGAATGGCCTTCTCAGACCAGCCACCCTGCCCCACCTGTGCCCCAGGCCGCTCTGGGTTCTCAGAACCTGTTTGCCCACCCCTGCCTCAACCAGAGCAGCTCCCGCTCAGACCTGTTTTATGAATTGGAGGTGTGGGCTGGGAAAATGGGGGGCCAAGGAGTGGGCAGCAGAGATCAAAGAGGGGGCTGGTGGGTGGGGGTCACTGCCTCCTTGCGTCCCTCCCCCACCTCCTCCCCACAGCCTGTCAAGTCCCTAGCCTTGTCCCTCTTGCCCTATGATTCTAACTTGACCCCTCCTCTCCTTCCCTACAGCTCTGGGTTCCATCCTCTCCCCCTGGGCCCTGGGCCCACCCTCCTCCCGGCCTCCCAGTCTCTAGTCTTTCCCTCCCCGTCCATCCCCAGCAGCGCCCCAGAGCTGACCTGCCCAGTGTTCTCCCGTGGCTCCCCAGTACCCCAGGTTCAGAGCCTAGACCCTGGACCTGGCATTGAAGGCCTTGCACAGCCTGGCCCTGCCCGCCTCCCTACCCCAAATCACACTTGCTGTTCCAGCAAATCTGAACTGCGTGCTCTCCCCCAAACTGGACTGGCTGTCCCCACCTCGGGGTATCTGACTGGGACGCCTTCCTTTCCAGCCCTTCCTGCCTTGGCTTATCTATCTCCTCCTCTGGGAAAATGTTTCTGAACCAGCTGCCGTCCCTGGGTTCCCACACCACCCTGGGCTACCTACATTCTGCCATATCAGTCTGTATTTGGAACTACTGGCCTCCTGTGCGAGTTGGACCCCCATCTCTCTCCTGCGCCAATCCCTGCCATGGATCCCTAGTGCCCTCAGGGCTAAGTCCTAGCCCCTCTGGCTGGTGTGGGACAGAGTCTTCGTCCCTGCAATTCCTTGCCCCCTTTTGTCACTTTTCTCTCCACTGGCTGACCTCTAGGTCCCTCCCGCTCATCACAGCCGTGGGAGTTCTGCACCTTTGCATGGTCTTCCCCGGCCCAGGTGGTTCCACACGCACCATCCTCACATGTGGCCCCTGCCCTGGCTCACAGCCTCCCTGGGAAGCCTTCCCTGAGTCCCTGGGGTCCCCTAGGGACCAGTGAGGGACTCCCTCCTCTGTGCCCTGACAATGCCCTGCCCTACCTCCATTATAACCAGGTTGACCATCCGTACGACTTATCGTCCCAACCCAGGACACTTTCAAGAGTGAGAAGAGTGTTGGGGCACCCGGGTGGCTCAGTCAGTTAAGCGCCTGACTCTTGGTTTTGGCTCAGGTCATGATCTCACAGTTTCGTGAGTTCAAGCTCCACATCGGGCTCTGTGCTGACAGTGAGCAGCCTGCTTGGGATTCTCTCTCTGCCTCTCTCTGTCCCTCCCTAGCTCACACTGTCTCTCTCAACTTAAAACTTTAAAAACTTACAAACTTAAAAAAAACTTTAAAAACTTAAAAAAAAAAAAAGTAAAAGCGTGAGAAGGGTGCTATTAATAATTACGCTGGACAACTATGCCCATCGGGGCTGCACTGGGCACACTGGGGCAAATGGTCCACGTAGGGTCACCTGGGGTCTGTCCGTCCTCACCCCACCTGCTGGTCATGCCTTTCCTCACCAAGTACTCCCCACACCCTGCTCTCCCTGGCGCCAGCCGGGTCCACAGCCACGGGGTGCACGCTTCTTGGCAGCTTTTAGAATGTTCTAGAAAAAGCAGCCTTTGAAGAGAGAGCCTTCCAGGGTTTGGACAATGCTGGAGGGTGCAGAAGGGGGGTGATGGCTGTGGGATCGGGGGGGGGGGGGGGGGGGGAGGGTCTGGCACCGGGTGCTTCTGACAGGGACTGAGGGAAGCTCTCCTCAATCACGGAGGGTCTTCCACAGGGAGGCTGGAGCAGGAGGAGGACACAAGCAGGAATTAAAGGGGTTCGGATTTTAAAGGGGTCTCTGGGTTCCAAGAGGGTCTCTGACCAGATTTCTGGGGCGTTTCTGGATTTCTGGGGGTGTCTGGATTTCAGAGGTCTCTGATAGGATTTGGGAGGGGAACCTGACAAGATTTTTGGTGGGTTTGACAAGATTCCCGGGAATCTCTGACAGGATTTCGGCGGGGCGCGGGGAGGGGTGGGGGTTCTCTGATTTGGGAAGGGAGCGTAACAGGATTTTTGCGGGGTAGTCTGGCAGGGTCTGAGGGAGAAGTCTGGCAGAATTTCTAGAAGATTCTGACAAGATTTCAGGGGTCATCTATCACATTTCCTAGGAGTCCTTCTCAGTATTTCTGAGGGGTTTTGATCAGGATTTCACGAAAACTTTTAACAAGGTTTGGAAGGCCTTGATATTGGGGACTGTGCCCTAGGATTTGGGGGGCTCTGGCAGGGCTTCTCTGGGGAACCCCACCACATCCCGGGCGTCCCTGAGCCCACGTCCCACTCTCAGGACACAGCCGGGGCCCACGACCTACCAACAGCAGTTGCTTGGGAAGAAGGTACACGTGCGCCGTTCCCGCCAGAAAAACGTTGGGGCGAGACCGAGGGCGCGCGCGGCGCCTAAGCCCCGCCCCACCTGGGCGCCTCCCCACCACGCAGGCGCACACCGGGGGAAGGCTCGCTCTTGTCGGTTACCTGCACCCGGGACGCCGCGCATGCGCAGGACTGTCCGGGCGCGCACCCAGCCTGGCCGAGCGGGTGCACGCGTATCGGCCGGGACGGCCAAAGCTGGAGGGAGGATGGCAGGCAGCGGAAGCGAGGGGTGCCTGCGTCCCCTACGTTGGGGTCCTCTCTCCGGCCTCAAGCTTGGGTGCCATGGGCCAGTTGGATTGAGGGACCCCTTGTCCACCCCCCACTTTTCATCAGCTACTAAGTCACGCCCTTTTTGCCCTCTCTTCCGTGCAAGGCTGCCCATCGCCGTCACAATGATGTTCCTACCCCGTCTTGCCTCACCACTGCCGCGCCCTTTGTGGCTCTAGTCACGATGTATTAACAGATCCCTGAAAGACTGTTCCTCAAACAGTTTCATTCATTCCCTATAGGGGGGAGTGGGAAAAAGTATTCTCAGCCTTTCCGGCTAGAGAGAAGAGAATTACATCCAAAATTGGCTCCCAGGAATGGGGATTTGGGACAAAGATGCCCCACCCACTCCTCCTTTCTGCTAGCGGAGACACAGGAAAGGGATTCTTTTGCATCCTCCGGTTCACCCCACCATCATTCATTTCTCAGAGCGACCTTTCCCTGCCACGCTGCCTCCATTAGGCCCTCATCTCACTAACCACCGTTAGAGGTCCCTATCTCACGACCTGACATATTGTAGATTTGTGTAGTGTCACCCCCACTGGAACGTGAGCTATATGCAGTAGGAGGCTGTTTGGGGGCTAGAACGTGGCTGACCCAGTGTGAGTGATTAAAAAAAAAAAAAAGTGTTGAATAAATGAGTGAATGAGTGGACAGAATCCATGCCTCTTAACTACTGGGCAGTGTTGGGTTGATGACAAGGCTATGGGCCTGGAGTCAGACATGCTCGGGTTTGAATTTTGGCTCCATCCCTTCCTAGCTGTGATCTTGGCACAATGGCTGGCTCTCTCTGAGCCTCAGGTTTCCTCCCAGAAACGGAGGTAATAATTGCTTCTTTTGTTACCTTGAGGTCTTAAGGCGGTATTCCGTGTTAACTATTATTATGTTTATTACATGGTAACCTGTCAGAAGGCCTGGGAAAGAACCTGTTTGAGGTGTGATGTGATGAATGATTCCAAATGTGAGATATGGAATCAGACAAAGCCAGGGCCACTGCTGTGTGACTTTGGCAAGTGACTTCACCTCTCTGAACCTCAGCTTCTCTAAAATGGGAATAAATAATATCCACCTCAGGGGGGTCTTGAGAGTTCAATTAAGAATGTTTCCCAGGTGTTTTCTTAGCACAGGCTGTCAGGTGGTGGACTCCTTAGCTTTATTAGCATAATTTCATTCTTTCTGTTTATTTCTTCAGTATTTCACGTTCCTCCCTCCCTCCCTCTCTCCCTTCTTTCCTTTTTTGAAGCCTGGGTAATTTTGTTTGTTTTTATTTTTTCTTAATGTTTATTTAATTTTGAGAGAGAGAGAGAGAGAGAGCAGGGAAGGGGCAGAGAGAGTGGGAGGCACAGAATCTGAAGCAGGCTCCAGCTCCACGCTGTCAGGACAGAGCCCCATGCGGGGCTCGAACTCACAAACCACAGCATCATGACCTGAGCTGAAGTCAGACACTCGACTGACTGAGCCACCCAGGCTCCCCAGAGGCCTGGGTAATTTTGTAAAACCTAAAAATTTTTTTTTAAATTATAGTGTCGCTGTAACATATATAAAGTGTTAAACATTAAGTTATAGCTCAGTTAAATCTGTATAGAGTAAATACATTAATGAAAACACCCATATAATATGTTAAAAAATGGGAGTATTGCCCGCAACCCAAAAACCTTATTCACACTTACTTTTAGTCATTCCTTTCCAAAGGTAACCACTTTTGATTATGGCTTCTTTTGCTGAACATTATGATTATGAAAATCATAACATGGCCCTTTCTTTTCACTGTGGTATAATTTTCCATGGATGAATATGCCACAATTTAAACATTTCACTCTTTTTTTAAAATGTCCATTTATTTATTTTGAGAAGGAGAGAGAGAAAGAGAGAGAGAGAGAGAGAGAGAGAGAGAGAGAATTCCAAGCAGTCTCCATGTTGTCAGTGCAGAGCCTGACACGGGGCTTGACCCCACAAACCATGAGGTCATGACTCCAGGAGTTAGGCTCAATCGACTGAGCCACTCAGGCACCCCTAACCATTTCACTCTTGGTGGGTTGTTCCTGGTTTGTGGCAATTATGATGAGTTCTGTTGTTATGAATTATTTATTTAGATTTTCTTCAATCGGTTTCCATAATGTTTCATAGTTTTCTGTTAAGAGACCTAACAAATCTTTTGCTAGATTCATTTCTAGGTATTTTATTTTTTATGCCAATGTGAATCATATTTTTATGAATTTCATTTAATTTTTTTGTTCTAAGTGTTTAGGGATATAACTGATTTTTTTTATAAAAATTTTTTTTTCAACGTTTATTTATTTTTGGGACAGAGAGAGACAGAGCATGAATGGGGGAGGGGCAGAGAGAGAGGGAGACACAGAATCGGAAACAGGCTCCAGGCTCTGAGCCATCAGCCCAGAGCCTGACGCGGGGCTCGAACTCCCAGACCGCGAGATCGTGACCTGGCTGAAGTCGGACGCTCAACCGACTGCGCCACCCAGGCGCCCCATAACTGATTTTTTTTAAATGTTAATTTTTGAGACAGAGAGAGACAGAGCATGAACGGGGGAGGAGCAGAGAGAGAGGAAGACACAGACTCTGAAGCAGGCTCCAGGCTCCGAGCTGTCAGCACAGAGCCCGATGCAGGGCTCGAACTCACAGACTGTGAGATCATGACCTGAGCAGAAGTCGGAAGCTCAACCGACTGAGCCACCCAGGTGCCCCAGGGATGTAATTGATTTTTTAAAAATGTTTATTTATTTTCAAGAGAGAAAGCCCAAGTGGGGGAGGCACGGAAAGAGAGGGGGACAGAGGATCCAAAGTAAGCTCTGAGCTGACTCCGAGATGACACCGGAGAGCCCAGTGTGGGGCTGGAACCGTGAGATCATGACCTGAGTAGAAGTCGGGTGCCCAACCAACTGAGCCACTCAGGCGCCCCTATTATTATTTTTAAGTAGGCTCAAATCCCAGCGTGGAGCGCAACACAGGGCCTGAACTCACGACCTTGAGATCAAGACCTGAGCTGAGATCAAGAGTCAGACGCCTAACTGGCTGAGCTACTACCCACGTGCCCCCAAACTAGTTAATTCTTAAATTAAAATGTGAATATTGTAAAAATTGTACCCTTTGGCTCGCATTGTCTTCCTTTAGAAAGGATTTGATTTCCTTCTATCGTGCAGACAGAGTACGAATGGATAGATCACCGGGATCCAGATGAGGCCGACCGTGTTTTCGGTTTGCCGTTCCTGCTGGCATGTGGGCTCTCCTGTCTCTCCTAGGAAGGCTGGAGGTGTTTACTAGGTCCCTTCTCCTTAGCAGGTCCTCAAGTCCCATCCTTGTTTTCCTATTACTACGAGACTGCCGATGTCTCTTCGTGGCTCTTTAGTGCTTTGGAAGCAACTTTCTTCTTGAATTCTTGGGTTCCGCTTGATTTCTTTCTTTTTTTCTTTTTTTGAGTTTGTTTATGTATTTATGTATTTATTTTTAAGCCATCTCTACACCCAACATGGAGCTCGAACTCACCACCCTGAGATCATGAGTGACAAGCTCGCTCTTCTGACTGAGCCCACCAGGCGCCCCAGCTTCATTGCAACTTCCTTTCTTGGTGTTCTCCCAACATGGTCACGACCTAGGGGGTGGCAAATGCCTGAAGGGGATTCTGCGCGCAGACTGTCAGGCTCATCTCATCACATTTCTCTCGGAGATCGTGATTCTTTCTTTCTTTTTTTTTTTACATTTATTTTTTGCGAGGTGGTGGGAGGGGCAGAGAGAGGGAGACAGAGGATCCAAGCAGGGCCCGATCGATCGATTGGGGGCTCCAACTCATCAACTGCAAGATCATGACCTGAGCGGAAATCAAGAGTAGGCCACTTGACCTACTGAGCCCCCCGGGGGCCCCTGAGACCTTGATTCTTTAACTTCTGGCTGTGTTGGTGGCTCTCTGATGCCTCCATCAGTTGTTTTTATTTCATTGCATTCAGCTTTTACAGCTGAATTTTGGTGAGAGTCGACCACCAGCCACTCCATCCATATTGATGCTTTTTTTTTTTTTTTGGAATAATCAAAAATTTAAATTTTCAGGAGCGTGCCTACCTGGCTCAGTCAGTAGAGTATGCAACTCTTTTTAAGTTTATTTTTGAGAGAGAGAGCATGGGGGTGGGGCAGAGAGAGGGGGACAGAGGATCTGAGGCAGGCTCAGCGCGGACAGCAGGGAGACTAATGTGGGGTTTGAATTTACGAACCATGAGAGCACGACCTGAGCTGAAGTCGGACACTTAACCTACTGAGCCACCCAGGCGCCCCATAGAATATGAAACTCTTGATCTCAGCGTTGTGAGTTGGAGCCCCACACTGGGTGTAGAGATTATTAAAAATAAATGAATGGAACCTGGGTGGCTCAGTTGGTTAAGCATCTGACTGCAGCTCAGGCCATGATCTCTTGGTTTGTGAGTTCAAGCCCTGTGTGGGGCTCTGTGCTGTCAGCACAGAGCCTGCTTGGATCTTCTGTTCCCCTCTCTGCCCTCCCCTGCTTGTGTGCATGTGTGCTCTCTCAAAAATAAACATGGGGTGGGGGTGCTGGGTGGCTCAGCTGGTTAAGCATCCGACTCTTGGTTTCGGCTCAGGTCACAATCTCACAAAACCTGCTGGGGGTTTTCCCTCCCCCTCTCTCTCTGCCCATATCCCACTCGGTCTCTCTCTCAAAAATATACTTAAAACAAATAAACATAAAAAACTAAAAATCTTTAAGGAAACCCCTCAATTTTCAAAAGAAAGTTCACTTTTATTTATGCCCATGTGTTTCTAGGCTCCTGAATGTGCTGGGTCTTTCTGTGGGGTGATCGGACTCTGAGCCTGGGCTTCAAGGGAGAAAGTTCCTCATGTCCGCATCCCTTGCAGGACTCAGCTCCAGGAAGACCCTGATGTGCCTTCTAGATGAGGGAGAGGTCTTGAGGGAGGGTTCTTGGAGGGAATAGATGTTGGGGCAAAGTGGACAGGGTCTGTGAACTTCCAGGTTTGGCTGAGGCATCAGGTCTGGCCGGCAGAGATGGAGTCTGAGGTGTTGGCACAGACGGACAGCCAGAGGGACAAAGGGAGAGACAAAGAGAGTAAGTCGAAGTTCAAGTCAGCATGTTAGTCGAGAGTCAGGGAATGAAAAGATCAAAACGAGAGCGTGAGAACGGGCAGGTGTGGATGTTAACAGAGAGGGGGCTGGAGGTGACAGGATCCAGACCTGTGGTAGGAGATTCCTAGTCCCCAAAGATGGCCATCTTCTCCAGTTCCTGGATCCTGGGAAGTGTGCTGTCCTGGTGGGCCCGATCCAATCCTGTGAGCCCATAAAGGCAGAGAGAACTGTCTCCCGCTGGAAGAGGAGGAGAAGGCAGAAGGAAGATGGGGCAGAAGGGAGAGTCTGAAAGATTCTGGATCTGAGGTGTAGGGTACACACACAAGGACCAGAGAGAGGCTTCTAGGAGCTAAGGATGGGTGGCCCCAGGTCACAACCAGTGAGGAAGCAGGGTCCTTGGGATAACCCCAAGGCTCGATTGTGCAACAATCCTCCCCTGTTGGGAACAGGAGGGCAGACAGAGCAGACAGGTGACAAGGTCAGCGACTGAGGGGATGATGGATGGGGATGGAGGGGACAGAGCTGCTCAGTGAGCAGACAGACAACGCCGGGGAGTGAGAAAACTGAGCCCGGCGACCTTGGCGAGAGCCTGTGGCACAGCCAGATGTCACTTTCCAGGCTAGGATTGGGGGGAGGGGGCTTGCCATGACCCAGTCGGCTGAGGCCTGGGGACAGATCCTGAAAGGAGAAAGTGCTGCTAGATGTAAGAACTTTATTTCCATATGGAGCTTGGGGTGGGGTCTGGTGGGGGGTACATGCAGGTGTTCTCCAGCTCCCTCCCCACCCCTATAGCTGCTGGTAGGGCCTGAGGATGTACAAGAAGTGGGTCTTGCGGGCGGGCAGCTTTGAGTGGGAGGATCCCTGGGTCCCCTCTCCGAGGCTGTCCTCGTGGGTCCCCTCGCGGAGCCCGTCCCGGATGGCCTGCAAGCGGTGTCGCTTCTCGATGAGCCAGCGGCCACCCTCCTGAACATCCTGGTGGGATCTCCTGCGTGGCAGCTTCATGATCCAGAAGGCGACTCGGGGATGGGGTTCAGGGCGGAAGGTGTCGATGGCTTTAGGGACAGGCACCAGGGCCTCCTTCTCCTCTATCTTGGGCACCTGGGGAGGAGGAACAAGGAGACCTATTAAACTCCAAGTGACAACCCCAGGATGCTGAGTTCCCAGCTGGCATATTCAACCCATTTTGCCCACCTACAGGGCGCTTTGGGAGTTTAAAGCTCATTTTGTGCTTTACAAAAGCACTGGGTTTACAAGTGCTTTTGCGTTAAAAATACTGAGATTTATAGACTACTCTGGGATTGAAAGCACATTTTAGAGGTTTCGAAAGCATTTTAGGATTAAACCTACTCTTAAGGTTTAGAAAGCAGTTGGAAATGTACAAATCACTTTGGGATTAAAAGCTCTTGGTTTTACTAAAGAATGACTACAGTTGCAACGTGTGATCCTTTTTTTTTTTTTTTTTTTTAGTTTGTTTATTTTGAGAGAGAGAGAGCACGCAGGGTAGGGGCAGAGAGTTGGGGGCAGAGAGAATCCCAAGCAGGCTCTACATCGTCAGTGCACAGCCTGATGCAGGGCTTGAACTCACGAATCGTGAGATCATGACCTGAGCTGAAATCAAGAATCAGATGCTTAACCGATGACTGAGCCACCCACACGCCCCACAACGTGTGATCCTTGATTGAATCCTGCATCAAAAATCAAATCGGGGGGGGGGAGGATGGGCTAAATGGGTGATGGCACTAAAGGAGGGCACTCATTGGGATGAGCACGGGGAATCACTAAATTCTATCCCTGAAATCATTATGACACTATATGTTAACTAACTTGGATTTAAATTAAAACAAAAATCAAATCAGCTCTACTTCCCCACCTCCATTCGTGTGTTGAAGTCCTAACCCCCAGGACCTCAGAATGTGATCTTACTTGGAAACAGGGTCATTGCAGATATCATTAGTTAAGGCGAAGGTCATTAGGGTGGGCCCTCACCTAATATGCCTGGTATCTTTATGCAAAGGGAACTTTGAACATAGGGAATGCACACAGGGAGAAGGCCATGTGAAAATGAAGACAGAGACGGAGAAGGGATGCTTTCTACATTTCAAGGAATGCCAAAGATTTTCAGCAGACCGCCCCGGAAACTAGGGGAGAGGCATGGAACAGATTCTCCCTCGCAGCCTCGGAAAGAACCAACCCTGATGAACACCTTGATCTTGAACTTGTAGCCTCCGGAACTGGGAAACAATAAATTTCTGGTGTTTAAGCCACGCAATCAGTGGTACTTGGTTATGGCAGCCTGAGCAAACCACACACACACACACACACACACACACACACACACACACACACAAGCACTTTGTGGTTAGACTCGCCCTTAGCAGTTTACAAAGGTGAGAGACGCAAAGCATTAGGGATTCCTAAAGCACTTTGGAAAGAAAAATCACATTTTGAAGTTTATGAGAGTGAGATTTCCCAAGGCCTTTGGGGTAGATTAAAAAATACTTGGAGGTTTGCAGAGTACTTTGGATAAAAGCACCCTTTGAGGTTTACAAGGGTGAAGATTAAAAGCACTCGGAATTAAAAGCCCTTCTGGGTTTACAAACTTTTCTGGGGCTTGCTATGTGAGTGGGGATATACTCTGGGGTTGTAAACCTCATTTCTGAGAGCTGGTTTGTCCATTTGACAGATGACAAAACTGAGGCCCGGAGAAAAGAAGTGCTGAACAGTCAGAGTGGGAATATCCACTCATCTTCCAAACGACAGAAAATGTTCGAGCTTGGACACATTGTCCAGGGCAGGTCCTAACCTTCCAGTCACTCTCCAAATTCCCCTCTCCCGGCTCAATGGACGCCACCACCTGCTCAGAGATCAGCACCTCTCCAGTTTTGTTCTGTCACCTGTGAGGACTGGAGGAGAGAGTGAGAGCAAAACCACTTTCTTCCTCTGCCTTCCTCCCCACAGATACTGCAGCATGAGAGATCATGGGAGGACTCCAGGAGGGACTTCTCAGCATAGGCACCTTGTCGATCTGGAGGTGGCTAGAGAGAGTGTTGTTCCCCAGCCGGTGCTCCTGGTTCTCTTCTTGGTGGTAATTCCTGGGGAGGCCCCGGAAGTCCATGGGGGCAGAGAAGAAGCTGTCCATGCCCCGCAGAAAGTCATCCTGGGGGGGGGGGGGACCATTGTTCTGTTGGACCCCAAGACTCTCCAGTAAACCTGAAGCCCTGCCAGCATGCTGTTGAGGCCTTGCCCCATGTACCTCCCATCTCCTTCTCTCTCTGTCTTCTGACCCTTAGGGCCTAACCGGGTCACCTTCTGCCCCACCCCCCATCTGGCCTGTCTCTATTCTGTCCCATTATCTTCCTATTCATGCTCCCCCCTCCCCGCTCCGTCCTACAGTCTCTATGGCCCCATCCCCTTCTCCTTCCGAGTCTCCAGTCTCTGTCGCTCCAGTCTTTTGTCTCTGTCCCATCTTCCTCTCTGCTTGATTTCCTCTCTCTCTTCCTATCACTCAGTCTGCCTGTCGCTCTCTATTCATCTCTCTTTCCCTTTGATTCCCTCTCTTCCTGTCTGTCCTTCGGCCTGGCAGCAACCCGTCTTCCATTCTGTCTCTCTCTCCGAACCCCTTCCATCCCTCAGTCTCCATCCTCCCCACCCCCCCTTCCCTCTTCTCTTCTTTTTACTTCTTGCTCCCAACCCTCGTCATTGCTCACTTTGAGGAACAGCCGGGTGAAGCCTTGAATTAGGCTCTGGAGGCCCAGAATACCCGAGGAGCTCTCCTGGGCATCAGCATCGCGGATCGGTGCTGCAGCGGAGGGGGGCACCAAAGCAGAGGGGAGCAGCAGCAGCAGGACCAGAGGTTGCCACATTGTGGGGCGGGCAGGGAGGCTGTGGCAGCGGTAGGAGTCAGAGGCCCCGCCCTCAACGAGCCCCCGCCCCCTAGCAGTCACACCCCCTCTACCCAATACCTTCACCCTTTTCCCGTCCGAGGCTCAGTCAATTCCCCACATCTCCCCGCTCCCCTGTCCACCCACCCTACCCCCTCCATCGCGTCGGGCCCTCCCCCTCCTCCCGGGCCCGGCTCTTCTGGCCTTACACACGGTTCTCAGTCCTTTCCTTCACCCACATTCATACCCAGATCTCATTCCTCACCTTCTCCCACGCCCTGCCCCTTCTTTTGGGCCTCGCCTTTATGCTAGACCACAGCCCGGTCACCGGACTCCCAGACCCCGGCCGTCCGTCCACGGACTGTTAAATCCAAACAGTTCTGGTCTCGAGCCCAGGCGGGGTTACCTGGAGCGTTGGATGAGCTCCGCGAGCCTTAGCCTCGCGCCTACTACCTGACCACGCCCCCATCCGCTGACCTCACCCGCGAGCCAGGCCTGCTACTGGGTGGTCACGCCCTTAAGGGCAGAGCCACGGCTCTACTTGTTAGCCACACCCCCACTGTCAGACCACGCCCCTGTCGGTTGACCTGGGCCCTCAAGATCCTGTGTGGCCTGTGTTCTCGGATTTTGGCCCTCTCGTCCCCCTCCAATCTCAGATGGCCACGCCCCTTGACTTAGAGCCATGCCCCCACACCTGGGCCATTCGTCTGTGCCCCAGATCTTGCCGCCAGCCCCCTCAGTTCCATTCTTAGGCTGCCAAATGCGTGGAAAGCCCGAGACCGAGCAGTCATTCTGGTTCACCCACTCCTTAGTTTTGCATTTATCTCTGAGTTTCTCCGTGTTCTTTCTCATCTTCTCCAAGATTTGAAACGATTACTGCACTCCACAGAGTGCAGTGCAAGGGACGCTGAACTGGGGTCCTCTTCCGTTCCACTGAAAAGCCCCGACCTCTCTGGAAACCTAAATCCAGTCCTATGTTCTACCTTCCAAGGAGCCCAGAATTCAGGCTCCCTTCGCCTTAGGGCCCCAGAGTTCGGACCACAGGTCCCTCTAGTTCCCTGAATGTGAACATCCAACACCTCACCTTTAAAGGACGCAGGAGGCCGGACCCTAGCTCCTCTCCGCTCAGGCACCGAGGGTCTCTCTCGGGCTTGGTCCATTAGTGTGTGTGGAGCAAGAGTCTGCATCTCCAATAAATTCCCAGTACTCTTGCCCACCTCTTTAATTCTGCTGAAGTCACAAGGAAACCCGGGTGTCCCAGAAATCAATCAAAAATCCATCTCACATACCGCAGATATACTTAAGGCTGAAGAGAAAAGATTCTTTTGTGTTCTTATCACTTCCACGTCCCCAACACACAAATACACTGGAGGGTGGTAGCCAAAAGTCCAGGCCCCCAGACTCCTCCTCCCTCACACCCAGGTTTCTTGGCCCCCGTCAACCTCCTCTCCGAGACCTAGGAGTCCGGATCCCCCATCCGTCACCTCTCCCAGGGATGCAAGCATCTGAAGCCTGAAGTTCCTACCGGGCCCAAGCTAGACTTCACCTCTCCTTTGCCAAAGCAAAAATCCTCCTGCGAACTGTCACCGTCGGATCCTTCTTCCCTGTGTCCGGCGCCCGGGCCCGCCCCCCCCCCCTCCGGTCCCTCCCACTTTTCCCAAACAAAGCTCCCGGGCAACTTTCTCCCTCGCAGCGCCCCGCCCGCCCGCGGCTCCCCAGCCCCAGGCCGGGAGGTAGGAAGGCTCCGGCGGGAGTCGGGGATCCAGCTTTGGGGTGTGTGAGTTGGGGTGGGAAGCTACGGGTTATGAGTTGAGGTGTTTGTGGGACCGTCTCAGAATTGCTTGCCGCCCTCTTTTTGCCCGGGGCCCCGAGTTTGCGCTTGTGACCGAGTCTTAGTGAGGTGTTGGAACTTTCGCCGGAGTTGGGGTGTCTGGTGATGGGTCTGAGTCTGGGATTGCGCGCTCGGGAGTGGGTGAGGGCCGGGGACTTTGGCGGGTGTGTCTGGGGGGGGTGTGAGTGTATGCGGCGATGTGGTTTTGAAGTGAGAAAGGACCCCGTGCGTGTTTCTGACCGAATTGGTTTCCGTGTGTCATTTGCGGGCGCCTGGTCCTCCTAATGGAGAAAGAAGGCCCCCGGGGTGGCATAGGGCGGGCTACAGTGCTTTCTGGATCTTCAGTCTTGCCTCTTCCGAAGTTTAGGGCCTGGGGCGGGAAACTAGTGGGTACCTTTCTTACCCGGCTCCTCCGTCCCTTTGTCTGGCCACATGGGGGAGAGCTGGGCTGGGATTTTGGCCTACGGGGGTCCTGAACGCCTCAGCGCCACTGGGCTCGGCCTGGGGTCTTTGTCTCGGCCTGGGCTTCAGGGTCCGAGGGAGGAGGGGGATGGGAGCCTGGACTCTGGGGTCCTGGGAAAACTGTGGAAGACGTGGAGCCGCCTGGGAGGCGGGATCTGACTGTATTGGAAAAAGTTTTTCCCTGTTCCTGGCCTCCGGAAAGTCACTGGGAACTTGAGTTGGATCCGAGCCCAAGGCGCAGGGGGAGGGGAGGGGAGGGAAGGGGCGGGGCCGGGGGCCAGAGGGGAGGCGCCCTCGCCGGCCAGCCCCTCCCCTGATGGGGGTTGTGGGAAACTGGGGGAGGGGACGCCGGGGCCCTTTGTTCTGGCTCTCCTGATGGCAGGGCGCCCCTGCCCCCCAGTTTGTGGTTCTGTGGGTCTTTCCTGGTCTCGGCTTGAGTCTCTGCCCTGAGTCTCTGTCTCGCCTCTCTCTGGGTCTCTGTCCCCTCCTCTCTGGGTCTGTCCCCCTCTTTCTCTCGGTCTCTATCTGCTCTCTCTCTGGGTGTCTCCCCCCCCCCCCCACCCCCCCACTGGATCTCTGTTTCCCCCTCTCTGGGACTCTGTCTCATGCTCTCTGGGTCTCTGTCCCTCTCACTGGATCTCTGTTCCCCTCTCTGGACCCCCCCCCCCATCTTACTATGGCCTAGGCCCCTCCTTCTTTTCTAGCAGCTGCTGTCCACATCCTAGCACCTGTTCTTGGGATGGGACTGAGAAGATCTCATCCACACCCGGGTTCCCTGCAGCTAGGCCCCGACTCCTGTCTTCTTGAAGCCAGTAATCCTTACCCAAAAGTTCGGCCCTCATGGGCCCTAGGCCCTACTCTGGGGTCTTCAAGACTTCGCCACAACCCAGGCTCCCCTGGAAACACAGAGGACACTCTCACCCTCACCCCTAAGCTTCCCCAGAAATCCAGCCCCTTTCTGCAGGACGTAGGGATCCCGGCTCCCAGCTTCCCTCAGACCCAGAAATCCAGGCCCCCAGCCCTCGCCTCCCTCAGACCCAGCAATCTGAACTCCCAGCCCTCCCAGCCCTGAAGGCTCTCTGGGGTGGTTGCGGAACCTTGCTGAGCTCTGTGTTCCTCCAGGCCCAGATGGGGGAACCCCGGGCTGGGGCCCCCCTGGACGATGGCAGTGGCTGGACAGGAAGTGAGGAAGGAAGTGAGGAGGGCACCGGCGGCAGCGAGGGGGCTGGGGGAGATGGGGGCCCAGACGCAGAAGGCGTGTGGAGTCCAGACATCGAGCAGAGCTTCCAGGAGGCCCTGGCGATCTACCCACCATGTGGCCGGCGGAAAATCATCCTGTCTGATGAAGGCAAGATGTATGGTGAGTCCACCCCTCTGTTTTGTCCTTGGCCCCCACTGACTAATACAGATCATGACCAACATTTCTGGAGCCTTAAATGGCGTTAAGGTCCAAGCACATTGTATGCTCACAGGGACTCAGGCAGGAGCCGGCATCGCGATTTGCACAAAGGAGGAAACTGAGGCACAGAAAGGTTCAGTGATTTGCCGAAGGTCACAGAACCAGTAGGCGGAGAAGCTGGGATTTGAACCCAGGCGGGTCTGGCTCCAAAGCCTGAGGCGGTAACGCCTCTTCCACACAGCCGTCCCAGCTGGCAGCCATTGCTTCTGTCCCCTTCCCTGGTGCCCTGTTTGTTGGGAAGTCCCGCGAAGGTCTAACTCTGTCCCATCTTTGACTCTTCAGGTCGGAATGAACTGATTGCCCGCTACATCAAGCTGAGAACAGGGAAGACCCGAACCCGCAAACAGGTCTCAGGACTGACTTGTGGGCTTCTCTCTGGGGCGGGCTTGTCTTCTTGGGGCCATCCGACCATGGGTGGGTTCAGGTTCGAGAAGGATCTGGTTCGTGTGCTTTTGTCTGTCTTGGCTGGCACCTCTGTTAGTTTGCTGTACTGTGCCTATTTTGGTATGGATTTCTTCCCAGTGTGTTAGAGAGGGAGCTGGACCAGATTTGCTGGGTCTGGGGAAGATGAGTAGGGTTAATGAGAAGAGACCAGCCTCTGTGGACACATCTGTGTCAGCAAGCACCTGCCACAGCTACCGTGTTCTGTGTGTTTGTCATCTTTCATGTTCTGGTAGCTCCGGGGGGCACCCGGAGGGTGGGAAGGGAGAGGGCCTGCAAGAGGCAAGTGGCGGTGGCCTGAGTCCACTTCTTTGTCACTCCCCGCAGGTCTCTAGCCACATCCAGGTTCTGGCTCGAAGGAAATCAAGGGAAATCCAGTCCAAGCTCAAGGTATAGACTAAGGCAGACACCCAGAGCGAAGGGGACTGAGACCCTGAGAGAGGGGGACAGAAACCCAGAGAGAGGGGGGACAGAGACCAAGGGAGGGGGGGCAGAGACCCAGAGAATGGGGGACAGAGGATCAGAAAGAGGGGACCCAGAGAGAAAGAGAAAGAGGGACAGAGGTTCAGAGAGAGGGAGACAGAGACCCAGAGAGAGAGAGGTCAACAGAAATCCAGAGAAAGGGGGACAGGGAGACCCAGAGTGGGCAACAGAGAACCAGAGATGGGGACAGAGTCACACAGAGAGGTAGACAGATTGAGGAAGTAGAGATCCAGGGTGGGGGGTTCGTGGCCCAGCCAGGGGGGTGGATAGAAGCCCTGGGTGGGGAAGAGATTCGTAGAGAGAGGGGAACAGAGATTTAGCTGAGGGCAGGCAAGAAGGATAGGGTGTCAGGCCTCTCCTCTGGCTACTGCAATCTTCCCCCTCCCTCTCCTCTCCTCCTGATGGTCCCCCCTCCCCATCTTGTGCTATGAGAACCTCCTCTTCGTCTCCTTCTGGTTCATCTTCCCTTTTTTTTGGTCCCTGGCTGGCCTGCCTGTTGTTTCCGTGTCCAGAAATCTTCATTTTGTTTGGAGATATTCACATCCCTTTTCTTCATTCTCTGGATTTCCGCTTCCCTCTTGGCCTGAGACCCTCATGTTCTCCTCCTCTGGGTGTGAGGGGTTTGGTTTTGTTTTATTTTGTTTGCGCCTCTTCCTTTGGATTTGGGGACCACCACTTCCTGTTCCTTTTTTTTTTTGTACCCAGAAGCCTCCCTCTCCTTTCTCTCCAGGTCTAAAAAAAATCTTCACTTCTGGTCTTTTCTGGACCTCGCTGTCCTGTCTCTCTATCCTGTCCAAGCTAGGGAATGTTCGCTGCCTATTCCCTCGGGATCTGAAATTCTCATTTCCTGTTGCCTGCGTATCCGGAAACCTTGACTTCCGGCGCTTTCTTGACCTAGAAACCCTCATGCTGTGTACTGTCTTGTATTCTGGGTATAGGAGCCCCTTTCCCCCTCAAGGCCTGGCCCTCTCTCCTTCCTGTTCCATATTCATCCTTGCTCCCCCTTCCTCCCATTTTTCAGCTCAGGGGGGTGGAGCTGTAGGGATTGAGAGGGCAGGAAGGTGAGAACTCAGGCCTCACTTCCTAAGTCATGTTTTCTTTCCTCCTTTGGCACCCTCCCCCACCCCCACGGGCAGGCCTTGAATGTGGTAAGTGCCCCTGCCCACCCTACCCCTCTGCTCCTTTCCCCCAGACATTCCTGAGGGGGCCAGGCGGGGCAGAGGGCTGTAGGAAGAAGGATTTGTGCCCTCCCCCAATCGCCTTGACTCCCCAACTCCGCCTCTCCCCTTGCTTGCCCTTCCCCGGCATTGACCTGCCCCTGCTGTGTCGACTGGGACTCCCCATTAATGTGGCCCCCCAACTTCTCCTCCAGGACCAGGTTTCCAAGGACAAGGCTTTCCAGACAATGGCCACCATGTCCTCAGCCCAGCTCATCTCAGCACCTTCCTTGCAGGCCAAACTGGGTCCTGCTGGTCCTCAGGTGGCTTAGGGATTGTGGGAGGGGTGGGGCTGCGGTTTCAAAAGGGGACCGACCGACTGACTGACCCCCTTCTTTTGTCTCTTTTTCAGGCCTCTGAGCTTTTCCAGTTTTGGTCAGGGGGCTCTGGGTCCCCCTGGAATGTTCCAGAGTGAGTACTTTCTGTTCTGGGCCAGCATCCCCCAGGCCTGTTTCCTCCACACACACCTTTCTTACCCCACCTTCCAGCTCCCAACTCCTTTGTGAGCACGGATTCTGCAGCTAGCCTCCCAGAGAGGAGGCTCTGTGATGGTCTGGAGAATAGGATGAGGCCTGAGCTGGCACAGCGAAGGGGGACAGGACAGACAGAGTCAGGAGGAGGGGTGGGGCTGGGGCCTCATGGGCTGGGAGCCAAGGGGCAGAGGAAAGGACCGTGCCTGGGGTCTTGCTGGTGACTGGGGTTGGTGGCACAGTCCGGAGATATGTGTCCTGGGGCAGGGGCAGGTTTGGGGAAGAAAGGAGCTCAGGGTGGGACTGGATGAATGTGTGGGGCCAGGAGGGTGTCCACGGGGATAATGGCATCCCTCTGGGCCCCAGAGGCTCATGGGTAGGCTTGTTCCCATCCCACAGAGGTGTTCTTGGACCTGAGGGGAGAGCAGGAGTCTTCTCTCAGAGTCGAAAGGAAGAAAATAGGTCCCCAAAGTACATGGGAATGTCTGTTTTAGCCCTGAGAGAGCCCTAAGGGTGACGGAATGTGTTTCCAGCCTAGCAGAATAGAAACAGGCCCCACAGACTCATGGGAAGTGCAGTTTTCAGCCCAGAGAGGAGCCAGTGGATCATGGCCTCAGGACAGTGACGAGTGGTGTTGAGGGTGTTGCCAGAGCGAGCGAAGTGCCATGCTGTGGCATCTGGGCTCCACGGAGAGAAGAAAGTTCCCTGGGGGGGGTGCTGGGACCCTGGAAAAGATCAGGACAGGTCCCCTGGGCTGAAGGAACTGCAGGTTTGCGGGAAGGGGGCTGAGCTGGAAGGAGGGGTGGGTCGGCACTGGGGTCCCACCGTTAGGGGAGCTGATAGTCAACGGGGAGACAAATGTCAACGAACTCATCACCTGCCTAAACACAGAATCGAAGAGTATGTGATACGGTGCAGAGGACTGCAACAGGTTTTGGGTTGAGGAAGAGAGTTCTGGGGGTTTCTCTGAGGAGATAACGGCAGAGGAGGGATCTCTGAGGAGATCTCTGAGGCAGAGTAGGACTTAACCAGGTGAAGAAGGGGGGTTGGGAATATTTTAGGCAGTGAAAACAGCATGTGCCAAGATCCTGAGGTCTGGTGAGTTCCAGGAAATGAGAGAAGGTATTAAGCCACCGGCCAGTCAGATGTTTATTGAGCACCTGTTAAGTGCCTGGTCCTCCGTTTAGATTGGGACACAGCATTACATAAGTGAGACAGAATCCCTGCCTTCATGGAGCTGACGTGTTTGGAGAGGGGAGGAGACCGACAGTAAACACGTAAACAAATAAGCATTCATGCGAAAGGAATAAGTGCAGGAAGTAAAGCAAGGTGTATGTGCTCTATTTAGACAGGTGTCAAGAAGGGCCACTCTGAAGGGGTGGCATGTGGCCAGCAGCCCTGATGACAAGAGATGAAGTCAGTGGGTAGGGTACTGGAGTTGAGATTTCAGAATTGGGATGATGAGTACTGGGCCAAGGGCCCTGGGAGTCGAGATCTGAAGGTCCCTGGAGTTTGTGTCTTTCTGATTCGGGTCTTTTGACTTTTTAAATTATTTATTAAAAAAATTTTTTAATGTTTATTTTTGAGAGAGAGAGAGAGAGAGACAGAGGGTGGGCGGGGGAGGGGCAGAGAGCGAGGGAGACACAGAATCTGAAGCAGGCTCCAGGCTCTGAGCTGTCAGCACAGAGCCTGATGCCGGGCTTGAACTCATGAACCGTGAGATTGTGACCTGAAGTCAGACACTCAACCTACTGAGCCACCCAGGTGCCCCTGGACTTTTAAAAAAAATTTAAGAATTTTTATTTTTTTTAAAGTGTTTATGTATTTGTTTTTGAGAGAGAGAGTGTGTGTGCTTGAGAGCGAGTGGGGGAGGGGCAGAGAGAGAGAGAGAGAGAGAGAGAATCTCAAGTTGTCAGTGGAGAGCTGGATGCGGGGCTCGATTTCACGGCTGTGAGATTACAATCTGAGTTGAAATCAAGAGTCAGACGCTTAGCCGACTGAGTCCCTATTTTTATTATTTTTTCAAGATTTTATTTTTAAGTGATCTCTACACCCAATGTGGGGCTCGAACCCACAACCCCGAGATCAAGAATTGTATGCTCTGCTGACTGAGCCCGCCAGGTGCTGCTGGTCTTTTTGACTCGTGACCGCTTACTGACCTTTGACCCCAAGTGTAGTCTCCATGACCTCTGACCTTTCAATCTCACCATCATCTTCTCAGCTACCCATAGGTAATTGGTTTCTAGAGCTGTTCTGTCAGATACTACAGTCACTAGCCACAGCCTGTTATTGAATCTTCAGTTAATTAAAGTTAAATTAAATGAAAAAAGTCAGTCCCTCAGGCACTCTAGCCACATTCGGGCTCAGTAGTCATGAGTCACGTGCTCAGCAGCAACGTGTGCCTGGGGGCTACCATATTGGACAGGGCAGATGTAGAGCATGTCCGTCATCGTGGAAAGTTCTATCAGACAGCACTCCTTTAGATTTTGTGGCGCTGCTTCTTCACCCCAGACTTTGGACTAATGTCCCATCTCCTGACCGTTGGTCGTTTTCTCCTACCCTCCTGACCCCCACCCTCCTCTTTCTCCACATTTCCCATTTCTTCATGTGTGTTTATTTTTGAGAGAGAGAGAGAGAGCGAGAGCGGGGAAGGGGCATGAGAGAGGGAGACACAGAATCTGAGGCAGACTCCAGGCTCTCGGGGGCTGTGAGGATTCAGTGAACTCTCTTTTTTTTTTTGTTAATGTTTATTGTTTTTTTTTTTTTTTCAACGTTTATTTATTTTTGGGACAGAGAGAGACAGAGCATGAACGGGGGAGGGGCAGAGAGAGAGGGAGACACAGAATCAGAAACAGTCTCCAGGCTCCGAGCCATCAGCCCAGAGCCTGACACGGGGCTGGAACTCACGGACCGCGAGATCGTGACCTGGCTGAAGTCGGACGCTTAACCGACTGCGCCACCCAGGCGCCCCAATGTTTATTTGTTTTTGAGAGAGAGAGAGAGAGCTTGAGCGAGCTGGGGAGGGGCAGAGAGAGAGGGAGGCAGAGGATCTGAAGTGGGCTCTGAGCTGACAGAAGAGAGCCTGATGTGGGGCTCGAATCCACGAGCCGCGAGATCATGGCCGGAGCTGAAGTCAGATGCTTAACCGACCGAGCCACCCAGGGGCCCCGATTCAGTGAACTCTTGCCCATAACATGCTACTATAGGGTCTGGCTTTTGGTGTACCCGAGTAAACATTAGCCTGTATAGTTACCATCTTTCTACCTTGCTGACCCCCAGCTTCCTTTCTCCCTCAGTGTGAAGCCATTCTCACAGACGCCGTTCTCGTTGTCACTGACCCCCCCATCTACTGACCTCCCAGGTAAGAGTCTGCTCTCCACCTTCCTTGTCTCCCCGCTCTCCTCAATCCCAGCTGCCTTTCCTTCCCCTTCCATTAATCAGGAAACGCATTTCTGTATAGGTCCAGGTCTGAGGAAAGATGAGTGATAGAATTTGTAGTGGTTAATATCGTGGCCTCTGAATCCGGAGACGCTGGGTTTGTGTTCTGCCACTTGCTACCTAAAGGACGTTGAGGAGGTGTATCCGTCAAGATTCTTCCAGCTGCAAGTGGCAGACACTCAAATCAAGCTCGATGACACAAAGAAAAAGAAAAAAAAAGAGTTTGTTGGCCTAGGCAACTGATATTTCAGGAATTGTGGCTTCAGGCATGGCTGGATCCAGGGGCTCAAGTGGTAGTGTCAGATTTGCTTGGTCCTGCTTTCCCCTGTGGTGTGTGGTGGCTTCATTCCCAGGCAGGCTCTGCCCACCTGGCAAGAAAGACGGCTTCCGGAAGTCCATGATGCTATGGTCCTAAGAACTCACACTGGTGAAAGAGAACTCTCAGGTTCCACAGATTCATCAATTCGAAATGCTTTTGGCTGCAAGTAACAGAATGCCCAAGTTAATAGTGCCTTAAGTAATAAAGGCTTTAATGATTTCACCTAACAAGGAGTCTGGAGGTGGGGTGCTCCTGTGCTGGCTCAGCAGCTCAGCAATATCAGACCTGGCATCTCTATAGGTCCTTTGGCCTCTTATTGTCCCAAGATGGCTGTTGTGATTCCAGGCATCGTGTCTCAAGCAGCACTTGACCAGGGCCAAAAGCTTTCTCCTCCCAAAGTTCTGTCTTTTTCATTCAGGAAGAAACTCCTTCTCAGAAGCCCCTCAGCAGATTTCCCCTAACGTCTCATTGGCCAGGACTGTGTCACATGGCCATCTCTAGTTGCAAGGGAGGCTGGGAAAGTGAGTATGTAGCTTTTTTAGCTTCTAAGCGGAGGCAGGCAAGAGAGAAGAGTGCTTGATGTGTTTAATACATGTTAGCAATTTGTGTTGTTCTTTTTTTTCTCTTTCTCTAGGGTACGAGCCCCCCCAAGCCCTCTCACCCCCTGCCCTGCCCCCACCTGCCCCGTCACCCCCAGCCTGGCAGGCTCGGGCCCTGGGCACTGCCCGATTGCAGCTGGTAGAGTTCTCAGCCTTTGTGGAACCGCCGGATGCAGTCGACTCTGTGAGTGCAAGTTTCGAATAGTCACTGGCGGGGGGTGGGGGGGTGGGGGTTGGAATGCAGAGAGTTATAGGGAGGGAAAGCATAACGCCGTGGTTCTCAAACTTTAGCAGGTATCAGAATAACATGGAGGGCTTGTGGAAACACAGACTGCTGGGCTCCACCTTCAAATTCTGATGCGGTAGAGTCTGGTGTGGGGCTTGAGAATTTGCATTTCTCACCCTCTCCCAGACATTTGTTGATGCTGCTGGTCTGGAGACCACACTTTGAGAACCACTAGCGTGGAGGGACTGGATGGTCATGGGGGGTCATGGTTAGCTTGCTCAGAGAAACTCCCCAGGCCGTGGCGTGTTCACTCGGGAAACATTTTTGAGTGCCTACTGTGTGCCAGGCTTTGTGGTGGACCCTGGGAACCCGGAAAGGCAGGTCTTGTTTCTAGGCCTGAGCTTTTCCTGGCCTAGGATGGAGACAGATGCCATATTAGTCAGGGTGGGCTGACTGTTAGAAGAAATAACCCGAAACCCTCAGGGAATGAACATCCTAGAAGTTTCTCTCTCCTGTAACATTTCCATGTAGGTGTCCAGTAGGAGGCTTCCACACAGTGATTTCGGGAAATTCCAGGCTCCTTCCATTTTGTGGTTCTGACATTTTCTAGGGCTTCAGAATCTGCTGCTGGATTCCCTGCATCTGGCCAGCAGATGGTGGAAGGGAGAGACTCAAGAATTGTGCAGGAGGTTTTATGGATCTGGTTTGGAAGTGGCAACTATCAGGTTCTGCTCGCATCCCATTGGCCAGAATTTAGTCATGCGGCCACACCTAACTGCAAAGGAGTCTGGGAAGTGTAGTTTTGCTGCGTGAAAAGGAACAGGGGTTTGTGAACACATAGTAGTCTCTGCTACAGCCAAATAAACACCAATTGCTGTGTATGGTGGTCCTGTAAAACCCAAGTTAGATCACGTTGAAACCCTCCCATCTCACTTGGAGCAAAGGCTAAAGTCCTCTCAGTTGCCCACAGGGCTGTGCACAATCTGACCCCCATTCCTGCTCTGTCCTCACCTCCTGCCCTCATACCCTTGCCCACTCTGCTCTAGCCACACTGGCTTCCATGCTCTTTCTCAAACACACCAGGCCCACTCCTGCCTCAGGACCTTTGCATCTGCTATTCTTGCCACCTGGAATATGTTTTCCTCAGATGGTTCCCACATTCTCCCTCCATTCACTCAGGCCTTTGCTTGTCTTCTCAGATTGGCTTTCCCAGACTGCTTCATGGAAAATACCAGCTGCCATCACTCTTGACCCTCGTACTGTGATTTTTGGGAATTTTTTTCAAAGAAGTTGTCACTCTCTGAGATTTATATTATCTGTGGGTTGAGTTTTAAATTTTTCTTTCTTTCTCTTAAGCTATTTTTTTAAAGAGTTTATTTTTTTATTTTTATTTTTTAATTTTTTTTTAACGTTTATTTATTTTTGAGACAGAGAGAGACAGAGCATGAACAGGGGAGGGGCAGAGAGAGAGGGAGACACAGAATCTGAAACAGGCTCCAGGCTCTGAGCTGTCAGCACAGAGCCCGACGCGGGGCTCGAACTCACGGACTGTGAGATCATGACCTGAGCTGCAGTCAGACGCTTAACCGACCAAGCCACCCAGGCGCCCCTAAAGAGTTTATTTTGAAGTAATCTCTACACCCAACATGAGGCTCAAACTTATAACCCCAAGAGTCACATGCTCTACCGACTGAGCCAGCCAGGGACCCCTAAAATTTTCTGTCTTTGCCAGCGGACTCCATGAGGCCAGAAATTTTGCCTGGTAGCCCTAGGGGCCAGAACAGTGCCCACACAGTAGGTCTCTCAGGAGATGTCTGTTGAATAATGAATATGTGCTGGGATAGGGGAGGCTCAAGTTTTTGTGGGTGTACAAAGGAGTCCTTCTGCCTGGGAAGTTAGTGAAGGCTTCCTTGAGATGACAACAGTTCAGTTGGGCTTTGAGGGTTACATGGGAGTATACCACGTGCAGAACTTTATGTTCCAGAAACAGCATGAAGTTCTCAGGAAAACAAATAATTGAATATGGTGGGGGCTGGTGAGGCTGCCGACAGGTGGGCAGGTGCTGGTTCTGGAGGACGTGGCATTGCCAAGCTAAGGGACCCAGACTTTCTCCCGAGTGTGATGGAAAACCATAGAAAAGAGAGGTTCCATCTGATTGATCAAGCGAGGCTTTCAGGAAGAGGTAGATTTGCATAGGCTTGGGCCTTAGAAGATGGAGGGAGGACTTGTATTGAAAAAGAAGATGGGGGAAGGTAGGAGAATTTCAGAATACGGATAAGAAGTGATAAGAATGGAGAGATGGGGAGTCTTGATCTGGGCTGTGTGGATTCTATCCATCCATGCATCCATTTTTCCATCCATTGACTGAACATTTGTGAGCATCTATTTGTGAGAGCCTCCAGGTTGGGGGGTGTGGGCTTTGTCCTGGGTGCTCTGGGGAGCCATGGAAGGGTTGTGAGCAGGGGAGGTCCAGGGCTCTGGGAGTCTGTAAGGGATGACCTGGAGAGTAGAGATCGGAGGCTGGGAGGCCAGGGAGGAGGCTGGGGTGAGAGTGGGAGAGGACAGGGCAGTGGGGATGGAGAGCAGGGGACAGGGCTTGGGGACTGAAATATTGGGGGGCAGCAGGGAATGGTGACAGTTCTGGGGAGTCAGGCCCAGCATCTGGGTGGACGGTGTGAAACAGCTAGTGGTTGCTGGGGGTACAGTATGGGATGGGCTTGAGCAAGTGAGCATCTGTCACTCCTCATTCATGGCCGACCCTTCTCAGTACCAGAGGCACCTGTTCGTACACATCAGCCAGCACTGCCCCAGCCCTGGAGCGCCCCCCCTCGAGAGTGTGGACGTCCGGCAGATCTATGACAAATTCCCTGAGAAAAAGGGTGGCCTGCGGGAGTTGTACGATCGCGGGCCCCCTCACGCCTTCTTCCTGGTCAAGTTCTGGGTGAGTTCTGCCACCAAAACAAAAGTGCTCACAAGTCACATGGCCTCTGGCTCTAAGGGAGACAAGCTCAGGCCTTACCAGTCCTCATGGCTCAGAGTGTCAGCCCCCTTGTAACAAGGAACACAGAGGAATTTTATCCCCAGGCCAGGAATGGATAGGACCAGTGCAGGCGTAGGGAGAGGACTTGGACCTCCCCGGGTCCCACTAGACTTTGCCACAACCAGTGGTGTGACTGATGTGGACTTAGGGATTGGCTTGCAACCTTCCAGACTTCCCTGCACCCCACCTGACCACGTGAAGCCTTGTTGCTAAGGAATGGTTCCCGTCCCTTAGCAAATAAGAGTCATGGAATTTGGTCTCTAAACAGAGGACAGACCCTAGCAGACCCTGTTGTTAGAGAATGGTCTTGAGGAAGTGACTGATGGAACTGGAAGGGGCTTTGTGAAGGCATTTATTTATTTAACAGTCATTTATTGAGCACTTACTATATATAGGCCCTATGCCAAGTGCTATGTATGTAATCATGAATAAGAGGGTCCATCTTGGGTCTTTCTTAGGCCCACTTGGTTTGGTGTTCACTATAATGGCTGATGTTATAGGGGCCCAATAAACATCGTAGATGTTTAGGGGGTGTTAACTCTTGTTAACCAGAGCTGTGGCATGATCTAGTCTCCTAGAAGGAAGCATGCCAAGGGCTTGAAGTTCATGAGCTTTGCGTGATTATAAAGTGTTCTAGTGTGTAGTGGCCCAAGGCGGCTCTGGGGATGTGCTGCCGAGGTCTTAGACGTGTTAGGACTTGAGACAGGCCTTATCAGGTCCCAGATCAAGAGAACGATCCCTAGGAAGCCCAGCAGCTGAAGGGATGCAGGGGTGCGGCTGGGAAGGCTAGGAGTAGCCATTGTCAGGGTGATGGATGGAGTCAGGGCCCTGAGGAGAGGACTAAACCACCTCAGAGAGTGACCTGGTCAGGTCAGCAGCTAAGGTTAGGAAGAGGAAGAGGTGTGCTTCCCAAAAAGGTGCCCAAGGAACTCAGGCCACTGGTGTGATGAGGTTTTAGGCTTCGTTGGGCCCTACTTGGCCTAATTAATGGACTGTCTGCCCCCTTAGCTGAGGATTGGCTGAAAGGGCTTGGGAGAGTGTTCTGGAAAGGAGTCTGGCTTCCCCAGGCCCCTTTGCTAGGGAGTAGCCACTTGCCTTAGCACCCAGGGCCATGAAGCAACTCCCTCTGTGAGGGAGTTTCTGGTTGCTAGGGAGTAGCTGGCTCCATAGTAACCGGAGGTTTGGAAGGGGCTGACCTCTTGAGTTGGGGCCTCCAAGAGAAGAAAGTTGAATTCCAGGGCTCCTTTGTTGGGGGTGGAGTTATTGGAGAGAGAGTTATTGGACCATTTTAGGAAGCCAGACTTCTCCCATACTGATGGAAGGGTGGGTGTGTTCCAGAAACAGGCTCATGGAGAAGCAGGGACCTTGAATGCTAAGGAAGAGAGGTGGGCAAATGCAGGGCTATGGGGGGGAACCAGGCCATAGGGCAGAGTTCCCACTTTAGAGGCATCCCCACCATTTACAGGGAACTTCCTCTCCAACTCACCTGTGCCTGCCTCCCCATCCCCCAGGCGGACCTGAACTGGGGCCCTAGTGGCGAAGAGGTAGGGGCCGGCGGCAGCAGTGGTGGTTTCTATGGAGTGAGCAGCCAGTACGAGAGCCTGGAGCACATGACCCTCACCTGTTCCTCCAAGGTCTGCTCCTTTGGCAAGCAGGTGGTGGAGAAGGTGGAGGTGAGGCTGGAGGGATAGAATTCCGGGCCGGTGAGCACCCAGCCACCTGGCACTTTGGGGGTGCAATAGCTCATGCACTTGAGTGTCTGTGGGGTGGGGGTGGGGGTGGGGGAGTGTTTTATCCTCTTTGGGGACTTAATGCACGGGCTGGGAGCTAATGCTGAAATCCAAAGTTGCATGTAGGGGTTACTTTGAAGGCTCAAAGGTTACATGTGGTACAGAGATTTATAGTTGCTAAGATTCAGAAGGTTCTTAGGGATATGGGGGAATCTGCAGGGCAAGGAGGTTCAGGGGCCACACTTAGGGATTGCTGAGGACTTGATGGGTCTTGAACTCAGAGGTCATATAGAGTCTGGAGACCTGGTGGAGGGGTCTTTGGAGGATGTGAGGGTATCTGGGGGCCTGGAGGTTAGTGCAGTTCAGAGGTCATTGAGGCTTCAGAGCACAGTTTTGAAAGGCTGGAGGGGTCCCTGGTTTGCAGGCTCAGTGGTCCCAAGTTGGATACCTGAGGGTTCAGGTCCCATCTCGGGTCGCCATGGATGGAGCAATGGTAAAATGACCGCAGTGGGGAGTGGGCATGGCATCGGAGAGGCACAGAGTGGGGCTCAGTTCCTGGGGTGACCCCTGTGTCTCTCAGTCACCGTCCTCCCTACTCTACGCCCCCATCCTGGTTCAGACGGAGCGTGCCCAGCTGGAGGACGGGAGGTTTGTGTACCGCCTGCTGCGCTCACCCATGTGTGAGTACCTGGTGAATTTCTTGCACAAACTTCGGCAGCTGCCCGAGCGCTATATGATGAACAGTGTCCTGGAGAACTTCACCATCCTCCAGGTGATGCACTGGGGCTGGGCCGGAGTTGGGGCGCTGATGTCGTGGGGAGTGCCCACGACAGACCCTCAGCCTGGGGACCCTGACACAGGGGGATCCCTCCTCATGGGGGAAACTGACCTCGAGGACATCCCGTGGTGGATCCTCAGTTTAAGGGACCTCCTCCATAGGGAACCTAACCTTAGCTCAGGGAACATGATCCGGTGGGACTCCTTTACCTCTGATATGCCATCTCATGTGAGTCCCCTCACTGCCAACACTCGAATGAAGAAACTGACATGTCAGGCATCCCTTCTCCCTACTCCCTGGGGAATGTGATAAGGTGGGGACCTCTTCCCTGGGTATTCCATGGCACCTTGGGGAGGGCACAGTGGTCCCAACTCTCCCTCTTTGTTTTGTTTTTGTTTTTTGCATAAACCCTTTCTCTTGGCCTCCTTGGCAGGTGGTAACAAACCGAGACACCCAGGAGCTGCTGCTCTGCACTGCCTACGTCTTTGAGGTCTCCACCAGCGAGCGGGGGGCCCAGCACCACATTTACCGTCTGGTCAGGGACTGAAAGGGGACCCCAAAAGTGGCTCATGCCCGGAATACCCTCCTTCCAGGAAGGACCCCCAGCTTTCTTCATGCTTATTTGGGGAGGGGGCGCTGATCCCTGTTAGAGGGGACCTTACAAAGCTGGGTGGCAAGCTGGAAGGTTGGATCCTGATATTGGGACTTCACAGTGGTGTCTGAAAGGACAGATCACTCCAGAGCATGGGAACTGGGGACAGGAGTGAGACAACCCTGAGGTATAGCACTGGTTTCTCAGTCTCTTAACAGGTGCCCTCCCCCAACTTGGTTCTGGATGTTTTGGGGGGGGGGGGGGCTTTGATATGGTTTGTCCCTCTGTCTTTCAGCACACCCCCATCTCCCTTTCTTCCCAACCTGCCTCTCCTTACCACCCTCACCCTGTGACCTTAAGATCAAGATCGAATATTGAAGGTTAACCCTTTCTGTGCCGGAGCAGAGCCAGGTGGGCCCTGGAAATATTTTTTTTAATATAACAAGAGATATTTATAAGTGGGTATTAGGGTTGTGACTTTTTCTCAGCTGGGCAAGCAGTGGGGTGAGTCTTTTAATCTCATCCTCTCTTCTAAATAAGACGTGGGCTATGCTGTGTTGCCTCCCCTCACCCGCAAAGTGTGTTGGTTCGTGTTTTGACAGAGGATAAAACTATTTTACCAAAACGCAGGGGATTTATTTGGGGTTTGGGCGAAAAATAATCCTGTGGGAGGTGCGGTAGGCCAACACATGAGGCAAGGAAATGAGGTATCTTTGGGGGCAGGAAGCTGGTGACCAGAAGCCTCAGGTCCCGCGGGAGAGGTGACAGCAGATGGGCAGGCAGACATCTGGGTCCCCGGGGAAATGAGGAGGTTGAGGACTCAATGGCTGGGGCGAAAGGGGTTGAACAAATATTTACACACCACAGGGAAACCTCTGGGGCCCTTGAAGGGGTCAGGGCGGGGCTTTGGGAAGGGCGGGGCCTAGAGGTACCGAGCAAGCCGGTCGTAGACTTGGTCCAGGTTTCTGCACAGGAATATGGAGAGCGTCATGAAGCTGAGCTATAGAGAAAGGAGACCTGGTCAGAGAGGTCCAGGGGATGTTGGCGAGGGTGATGGGGGTAGGGAGGATGGGGGTCCCGAGGGAGAAAAAGGGGTGGGGCCAGGGGATAAAAATAAAGCAAGGAGATTTGGGTTGGGGGCGCGGTCATGGGGGGGGCGGAGAAGGGAGTAGAAGGTGGGTGGGGCTAGAGGGAGAGCTGGGCCAGGTTGTGAAAGATGGGATCAGGGATGGGAATTTGGAGGCTTGGGGTTAGTTACTAAAGACGCGAGGGAGAGAGGGAGGATGGGAAGAAGAATAGGGTGGGGTAGAGGTGCCCAGCTGCGTCTAGCGCAGGTTTGGAGTCTGGGAAGGAGTGCGATCCGAAGATAGCCCAGGGTACTTTATTCCGGAGGCTCATCTGTCTCCCCCTCTCCCTCGGCCGCTAGTTCCACCTCGACCTCCACCTCCACGCTCCCGTTCTCAGGTTGTTCCTCGTCTTGATCCCAAAGCGGCCAGGGCCCCAGGGCCATGGGCAGCTTGACCTGTGGGGACTTGTCCCCCCAGTTGGGACAGGCGTCCGCCATGCCCCAGCCACCCCAGAGACCGCCGCTACGCCCGCTGCTGCTCAGCACACCACAGCGCCCGCCGCCTCCGCCATCAGCCCTGGGACCAAGCCCGGGGCTCGAACCATAGGCGTCCGGCACCTGCAGCTGGCGCTCCCGGCAGAGCGCCCTACGCAGTAGTAGCAGGCTCAGCCCCGCCACACTCACCTGCAGGGAAAAGGGAGGAATATTGCAGCTAAGAGCAGAGCGCTAGAACGCCCAGGGAGGCGGGAACGCCTACTCCCTGCGTACAACCAATCAGGGCTCACGGAAGATAGGTCTTGTGCGGAGAGGCAGAAGAGCCTGGATTGGCTGATCTCTATCACGCCTGCACCTTTCCAGGAGAATGGGAAGGCGCGCGATTTGGGGGCGGAGCCATCTAGGGATTGTAGGGCTAATCGCAAATAGGGGCGGGACCAAATTACCTCAAGTAGACCGACGCCCAGGCAGATGCCTACTATGGAGATGAGGTTGTTGTGCAACCACTTCTGGAGGCTCCGCGCGCAGCCCTAGGGATATAGGGAAAGGTTAAAGGTAGGGTCCTCTCTGGGATTCTCCCTCAACCCCGTGCACACTGTTTTCCTTAGCCCAGCCCTCACCCCTCTGTCAGGCCCCACCCCGCATCCCTAGTTACTAGGGTTCTCTAGTCTCCACCTCGTCCGGTCCAACCCTCCTTTCAGCCATGCTTTTTCTTTTAGGCCCCGCCCCCGCAAACCACGCCCCTTCTGGGGAGCTCCACCCCTCCTGTTGTGCCGCTTTCTCGTAGCCCCACCCTACTTGCAGACTCCTCCCAGGTCCTGCGGCCCCGCCTCCTGGGGAGCAAACCCCTCCCACAGCTCTACCCCCTCACCGGCCCCTCCCCTTCCTAGCGGGCTCCAAACCCTGCCCACCTCGCTGTAGATATCGCTGTTTGCAGGGACCAGGCAAAGGTCTGTACTGTGGCGGGGCCGCGCCAGTGGTCCCAGCCGGCTGAACTGGGGGAAGGAGAGTTTCTCGAAGATGGCGGAGTCGTTGCTCGCCGAAGAATTATAGCAGGAGCAGGGCACGCGGTGCACCTCTGAATCGTTGCTGCTGAGGCTGGGGATACTGAACCAGTCCCGAGGAGAGTTCCAGCCGCAGCAGCGCAGCTAGAAGAGGGACAAGAGTCAGAGAGACGTGGACTGGAGGGATTCAAAATGATTTGGGCGTTCAGGGGACTGGGTGGTGTGCATGAGGTCATGTTGGGGAGCAGAGGGCCAAGTAATGGGTGTAGGTGATGGACCACACGCGGGCTAGGCTTGGGGACGTTAGAACTTGGGGTTGGTGGAGACCAATCACGGGTGACATGGGGCTGTGGGAGGAGCTGCAGAATCACGCTGTGGATGGAAGATTGGGTGGGCGGTGCAATTCAATCTCAGGTGGGGAACAGGTGGATAGGAGGTCAGGGCTACGAGAGTGGCCAGAGTGGAGTCTCACGTGGGCCGAGTCCTGTGAGGGCCAGTCACTCAGGGTTAGGGAGTGGGGTCACGCTAGGGCCTTGGGGCTGAGGGCGAATTCTTATCAGGGCACAAATCAGAGCCTCTCCAAGGTCTGGGAGCTGGGGGAAACGACCGCACAGGAGTCAGTCAAGTGGCCATCTGGGGACGGGGCCACGCAGTAGGTAGGGTGGATGGATAGGGTTACCCTAAGGGTCCTGGAGCTGGGCGCCCCGGCTTGGTCGGGGCGGAGTCTCCCTGGGACAGGGGACAGGGCTGTCAGAGTCCCAGACCTACAGGGAAGGATGCACGTCCGGGTAGGGGGGGCTCACCCACCTGGAACTGCACGTAGTCCCAGCTCTCCTCCGCCGCCGACTCCTCCGGGTGCGCGTGGTAGCGTTGGATGGTCTCCATCACGATATCCTTCACCCTCCGCTCCAGCTAAGAGGCTAAGAGTGAGGCCGGATCCCCACGCGCTTCCCCACCCCCAATTTGCCCCGACCCACTCCAGCCTCTTCTGGGCTTTCTCAGTCCCATGAGGTCCCTGAGCGTCTTAAGTTGGTCTCGATTTCTCACCCAATGGCTAGCTATGTATTTGTTCCTTAAAATCTCTGCCTATCATGTCTTTGTTTCTCCCACTGTCTCCCACGATCTCTCATTAGGTCTCTGCCTCTTTCTTGGAGCCTCTTCTTTCTCCGCCTGTTTTTCTCTTTTTTTTTCTATTTCCCTTTGGATCTCTCTTGCTATGTCTTTCTTCCTCCGTGCCTGTCATCCTCGTCGTGGAGTCTTCGACTCACCTCATCTCTATCTTCTTTGTGTCTGTCTCTGTGTCCCTATGTTTTTCCATCTGCCTCTGCCTGTCACTATTATTTCTTTGTCCATGTCAGCTCTTGTCTACCTTTGTTTCCGTCTTTTTCAGCCCCCTCCCTACACCCCCCGTCCCCCACAGGAGCTTGGGAGGAGTGGGGGGAGGGGAAGCCAAGCTCACCCGGGTCCGCTGAGTGGAGATGAGGATTCCTAGCGTGATCTGCATGGCAAACAGGAGCAGCAGTATCCCAAAATACTGGGGAGGGGGGGCAGCAGAGTGGGGGAGATCAGGCTGAGCCCCTTCCTTGGATGTGGGGCTCTATTGGAGGGGGGTGTGGGGAGGGCACTCACCAGGCCCAGCAGGCAGCGGAGCTCCTTCAGGGCCCCCACACAGCCCAGGAGAGCAAGACCCATGGTGAGAATTCCTGAGATGGCCAGGGCCTTGGACCAGATCTGCAGGGGCATGAAGGACAGGCCTGGGGGAGGTGAGAGGCAGTGACATTGGGCACGGTGCTCACAGCCCCAGGTAGCCCCATTCCCCACCCATGCAGCCACTCAATTGGGGAGGAGTATTGGGGGGGGGGGCTCTTTCTCTGCGTGTCTGTCCCTGCCACATGTTGAGTCTCTGTTCCTCTCCTGGGATGCTATCTACCCCTCTCTCTGGCACTCTGTTCCTCCTGAGTCACCGTCCCCTCAACACCCTCTCTAGGTCTCTGTTCCCTTCTCTCTGGATCTCTGTTCCTTTCTCCCTGGTCATAGTCTCTCCCTCTTGCTCTCAGTCTCTCTTTCCTCCTTCAGCCCCTCCTCACCCCCAAAAGTTTCAGTCCCATCACTTGGCAGTACATCTGTCACTTAGACCTCCCAAGGGGTAGGGGTGCATGATATCTATTTCTGAGTGCTATTTTCAGGGACACATGGGAGGCATGCGCTCAACGCAGTCCTCAGTACAGGGCACACACTTATTAAACGTGAGCTATCAGTATTTCGATTATCACTCCATTATTATTTTCCTACTATTATTATTATTATTATTATTATTGTTATATCTGCTCTTCCATTTCCTTGCTGCGTGACAGCCAGTAAGTGACGTCCCCTCCCTGAACCTCAAGAGAGGGGAAGGTTTGTGGGAGGATCTGATAAGGATCTGCACTACATCTAACACGTAGGAAGTGCCTGAGAAATGGCTATTATCATTTTTATTAGTATTCATATGCACAACTCATTTGCCAGAGGAAGGCACTGAGACTAAGAGCAGTGGGCAGGCTGTGAAGCAGAGTCTGGGACAAGGGAGACCCCGGGATGTCACTTAGGGGCAGACCGGGTCACACTTGCTCCAGGAGGCCCCTCCCAGGAGCCCTGGCCCCCTCACCTACAAAGGACACGAAGCTGGTCTTGTCAATGAGTATCCAGATGCCAAAGCAGAAAATAAGGCTGCCTAGGACCTGGAGGGAGGAGATGAGAATATGGCGGTGGGCAAAGGAGGGGGGGATATCAGGTCAGGTGGCTGTGGCAGGGGCTGGGGCCTGGGCTGGGTAGCCATGTGGCAACTCACGAAGAAGAAGAGGTTGAAAACGAAGAGGAGGTACTTGATGAGGCTGAGGCAGCTGTCCTGGGCCGACATCTTCGCCTAGAGGGGTGGGCAGCCAGAGGGGAGGGACCGAACAGAAGAGGTGTTAGCAGTGGAGGAGAAGGGCAGAAAGAGGCTGTGAGAGAGGGGGAGGGAGAAAGGAAGAACACCGAGAAAGAGGAAGTTCCAGAGGTGGAGCCCCGCCCCCTCCCTCTACACCCTCGAGGTGGCTTTCTCGTCTATCTGGGCCCCTGTCGCCCTCATCTGCCCCACTCAGACACACACCAGTACCCGAGGGGCCTTGGGACTTGTGGGCACCAAGGACACGTTGGGTAGTTCCTCCCAGGTCTCCATGGCTCAGGCTGGGGGACCCGCAGGGACTCCTGATCTACTTGCACCCACCTACTCTGGGCCCTGGGGCCCCAGGCCAGCCCTGGACAGCAGCCGACCTCACAGACACTCTGACCTCACTGCCTGCTAAGCTTTGCCATCTCTGCATCCATCTCTGTCCCCTCTTCCTGGCCCTCTGTCTCTGGTCCTCCCTTCTCTGGGTCTCTGTCCTCTCTCTGGGTCTCTGGTGTCCCTCCCCCAACACCTCCCACCTCACCTTCCCCGCATCTACCCTCTCCCTCTCTGGGTTTCTGGCCCCTTCTCTCAGCATGCCTGTCTTTTCTCTGCTTATGCCCCATCCCCGCACCTTGTCATGGCCTCTCTCTCAGAGTCTGCATCCGGTTCTTGACAACAAATGTACACCACGCTGTTCCCATATGCTGGGGAAGGGGCTGGGCACCTGGGGGAAGTGAAAGTGCTTCAGTGCCCACGTGGGAAGGTCCCTGGGAGTGAGGGGGTGGCCTGGCTATGCCAAAACACCCAGAGAGGAAGCTGGGTCTCTGCAGTACTTCCTGCTTCTGCAGTGGGGCCCCAGCAGGGTGAGGCTGGGGAGGAGTCCGGATTGAATCTGTGACCTTGGCAGTTAGACCGAGGTCTGCTGTACTTGATGGTCTCCAGCCTCTGTAGTCTCTCCTGTTGGCCCCCACTCTTGTCAAATCGGATTTCCACCGTTGGGGATGTTCCTACCTCTTAATGTCCATCCAGGCCCTGGGAAACCCGCCCCTCTTAAGAGACCTAACACCCTCTCTTTCTGAGAGATCTCATCTACCATTTTTTTTTTAAGGCTCCAAATGCAATTTATTTTCTTATTAATGTTACCAAAAATCAATTCATGTTAATAGTATTCTGATTTTTGGCTCTGGACTTTCTTTTTCTCTTTCCAGTGTTATTGAGGGATAACTGACAATTGCAATTATATGTTATTTCAAGTGTCCAACATGATGATTTGATCTACATATGCATTGTGGAATGATTGTCAAGATCAGGATAACATTTTGATCTCACATAGTTAACTATTTTTATTTTTTTGGTGGTGGTGAGAACACTTAATAGGTATTCTCAGCAACTTTCCAGTTTACAATACTGGATAATTATCTATAATCGCCATCCTGTATATTAGATCCTCAGAATGTATTCTTTTTTTTTTTTTATGTTTATTTACTTGAGAGAGAGTGAGAGTGAGAGTGAGAGAGAGAGAGAGAGAGAGAGAGAGAGAGAGCAGGGGAGGGGCAGAGGGAGAGGGAGAGAGAATCCTAAACAGGCTCCATGTTGCCAGCACAGAACCCTATGTGGAGCTCGACCTCATGAACCTTGAGATCATGACCTGAGTGAAATCAAGAGTCAGATGCTTAACCAACTGAGCCCCCAAGGCACCCCTGAATGTATTCTTTTAACTGAAAGTCTGTACCCTTTGATCCACATCCCCCCATTTCCCCTATTCCCCAGAGCGTGATGGTCAGGACTCTATTCTCTGTTTCTATGAAATTCTCCCCCTGCCCTGTTTTTTAATTTTTTAAATTATGTTTCTTTATTTTTGAGAGGCAGAGAGAGACAGAGTGCGAGCGGGGAAAGGGCGGGGGGGGGGGGGGGGCGGGACACAGAATCAGAAGCAGGCTCCAGGCTCTGAGCTGTCAGCACAGAGCCCGATGCGGGGCTGGAACCCACAAACCAGGAGATCACGACCTGAGCCGAAGTCGGATGCTCAACCAACGGAGCCACCCAGGCGCTCCTCCCCCTGCCCCGTTTTTAAAATAGGATTCCACTCTGTCTCTGCCCCTCCCCTGTTCATGCTCTGTCTCTCTCTGTCTCAAAAATAAATAAACGTTGAAAAAAAAATTAAAAAAAGAAAAAAGGGGCGCCTGGGTGGCTTGGTCTGTTAGGCGTCCGACTTCGGCTCAGGTCATGATCTCACGGCCGGTGAGTTGGAGCCCCGCATCGGACTCTGTGCTGACCGCTCAGAGCCTGCAGCCTGTTTCGGATTCTGTGTCTCCCTCTGTCTCTGCCCCTCCCCTGTTCATGCTTTGTCTCTCTGTGTCTCAAAAATAAATAAACGTTGAAAAAAAAATAAAAAATAAAAATAAAAAAAAAATAAGATTCCACATTTCAATGATACCATGAAGTCTTTCTCTGTCTGGCTAATTTCACTTAGCATAATGCCCTCCAGGTTCATCCATGTTGTAAATGGTAGGAATATATATATATATATATATATATATATATATATATATATATATATATATAGTTGACCTTATATGTGTGGGTATACTTCCTTATTTCCTTATTACATTGGTTTATGTGCCTGTTTGTATACCATTTTTTTAAGTTTATTTATTTATTTTGAGAGAGAATGTGCACCAGTGGGGGAGGGCCAGGAAGAGAGAGAGAGAGAGAGAGAGAGAGAGAAGCCTAAGCAGGCTCCATGCCCAGTGTGGAGCCCTACATGGGGCTCCATCCCACAAACTGTGAGATCATGACTGAGCTGAAATCAAGAGTCAGCACTTAATCGACTGAGCCATCCAGGCATCCTATACCATTTGTTTTGATTACTATAATTTTGTCATATAGTTTGAAACCAAGAAGTGTGATGCCTCCAACTTTGTTCTTCTTTCTCAATATTCTTTTGGCTATTTCTTTTTCCTTTTTACTGTTGTTATTTACCTTTTCTAAATTAATTAATTAATTTATTGTTTAATTTATATCCAAGTTAGTTAGCATATAGTGCAAAAATGATTTCAGGAGTAGATTCCTTAGTGCCCCTTACCCATTTAGCCCATCCTCCCTCCCACAACCCCTCCAGTAACCCTCTGTTTGTTCTCCATATTTAAGAGTCTCTTATGTTTTGTCCCCCTCCCTGTTTTTATATTAGTTTTGCTTCCCTTCCCTTATGTTCATCTGTTTAGTATCTTAAATTCCTCATATCAGTGGAGTCATGTGATATTTGTCTTTCTCTGACTAATTTCGCTTAGCATAATACTCTCCAGTTCCATCCGTGTAGTTGTAAATGGCAAGATTTCATTCTTTTTGATTGCTGAGTAATACTCCATTGTGTATGTATGTGTGTGTGTGTGTGTGTGTGTGTATATATATATACATATATATATGTGTATATATATATACATATATGTGTATATATATGTATATATATATATATATATATATATATATATATATATATACACACATACCACATCTTCTTTATCCATTCATCCATCGATGGACATTTGGGCTCTTCCCATATTTTGGCTATTGTTGATAGTGCTGCTGTAAACATGGGGGTGCATGTGTCCCTTCGAAACAGCACACCTGTATGTATCCCTTGGATAAATGCCTAGTAGTGCAATTGCTGGGTCATAGGGTAGTTCTACTTTTAGTTTTTTGAGGAACTTCCATACTGTTTTCCAGAGTGGCTGCACCAGTTTGCATTCCCATCAACAATGCAAAAGAGATCCTCTTTCTCTGCATCTTTGCCAACATCTGTTGTTGCCTGAGTTGTTAATGTTAGCCATTCTGACAGGTGTAAGGTGGTATCTCATTGTGGTTTTGATCTGTATTTCCCTGATGATGAGTGATGTTGAGCATTTTTTCATGTGTTGGTTGGCCATCTGGATGTCTTTTTTGGAGAAGTATCTATTCATGTCTTTTGCCCATTTCTTCACTGGATTCTTTGTTTTTGGGTGTTGAGTTTGATAAGTTCTTTATAGATTTTGGATACTAATCCTTTATCTGATACGTCATTTGCAAGTATCTTCTCCCATTCTGTCAGTTGCCTTTTAGTTTTGCTGATTGTTTCCTTCACTGTGCAGAAGCTTTTTATTTTGATGAGGTCCCAATAGTTCATTTTTGCTTTTTTTCCCCCTTGCCTCTGAAGACATGTTGAGTAAGAAGTTGCTGTGGCTGAGGTCAAAGAGGTTTTTGTCTGTTTTCTCCTCTAGGATTTTGATGGCTTCCTGTCTTACATTTAGGTCTTTCATCCATTTTGGTTTATTTTTGGTGTATGGTGTAAGAAAGTGGTCCAGGTTCATTTTTCTGCATGTTGCTGTCCAGTTTTCCCAGCACCATTTGCTAAAGAGACTGTCTTTATTCCATTGGATATTCTTTCCTGTTCTGTCAAAGATTAGTTGGCCACACATTTGTGGGTCCATTTCTGGGTTCTCTATTCTGTTCCATTGATCTGAGTGTCTGTTTTTTGTGCCAGTACCATACTCGTAATGATTACAGCTTTGTAATACATCTTGAAATCCGGGATTGTGATGCCTCCAGCTTTGGTTTTCTTTTTCAACAATTGCTTGAAAAAGAATTGCTTTGGCTATTCAGGGTCTTTTTGCTTCCATACAAATTTAAGATTGTTTGTTCTAGCACTGTGAAGAATGCTGGTGTTATTTTGATAGGGATTGCATTGAATATGTATTTTGCTTTGGGTAGTATCGACATTTTAACAATGTTTGTTCTTCCAATCCAGGAGCATGGAATATTTTTCCATTTTTTGGTATCTTCTTGAACTTCTTTCATAAGCTTTCTCTAGTTTTCAGTGTATAGAGTTTTCACCTCTTTGGTTATGTTTATTCCTAGATATTAAAAAACTTTTTTTAATGTTTATTTATTTTTGAGAGAGAGGGAGAAACAGAGTGTGAGTAGGGCAGGGGCAGAGAGAGAGGGAGCCACGGAATCCGAGGCAGGCTCCAGGCCCTGAGCCATCAGCACAGAGCCTGATGTGGGCCTCGAACCCACAAACCGTGAGATCATGACCTGAGCCGAAGTTGGACGCCCAACCGACTGAGCCACCCAGGCGCCCCTATTCCTAGGTATTTTATGGTTTTTGGTTATTTACTTTTGAGAGAGCAAGAGTGCGAGTGAGGGAGGGGCAGAGAGAGAGGGGGACATAGGATCCAAAGTAGGCTCTGTGCTGACCACAGAGAGCCCGATGTGGGACTTGAACCTATGAACCATAAGATCATGCCACGAGCTGAAGCTGGACTCTCAACTGACTGAGACACCCAGGCACCCCTCTTTTTGGCTATTTCGAGGTCTTTTGTAGTTCTGTACAAATTTTGGGACAGTTTTTCCTACTTCCATGAAAAATGCCAATAGAATTAAAAAAAATTTTTTTTAACATTTATTTATTATTGAGAGACAGAGCATGAGCAGGGGAGGGGCAGAGAGAGAGGGAGACACAGAATCCAAAGCAGGCTCCAGGCTCTGAGCTGTCAGCACAGAGCCCGACGTGGGGCTCAAACTCACAAATCGCGAGATCATGACCCGAGCGAAGTTGGATGCCCAACCGACTGAGCCACTCAGGTGCCCCTAGAATTTTGACAGGGATTGCACTGAGTCTGTAGGTTGCTTTGGATACTATGGACATTTTCACAATATTGATTCTTCCTAGCCAAGAACACAGGATGTCTTTCCATTTCTTTTTTTTTTTTTATTTCTTTCATTGGTATCTTATAGTTTTCATCTCCTTATTGAAATTTATTCCTAGGTATTTTATTATTTTGATGCTGCTGTAAATGGTTTTGCTTTCTTCTCTTTCAGATAGTGTGTTGTTAATGTATAGACATGCAACTGATTTCTGTATTTTGATTTTGTATTCTGTAACTTTACTGAATTTATTAGTTATAACAGCTTTTTGTTGGAGTCTTAGGGTTTCTTATATAAGATTATGTTGTCTGCAAACATAAACTTTTCCTCCTTTCTGATTTGGATGACTTTTATTTCTTTTTCTTACCTAATTGCTATGGCTAGGATTTCTGGTATTATGTTGAATAGAGGTGACAAGAGTGGGCATTTTTGTATTGTTTCTGATCTTAGAGGAAAAACTTTTGACTCTTAACACTGAGTATAATGTTAGCTGTGGGCTAGTTACATGTGGCCTTTATTATGTTTAAAAAAATTGTTTTTTAGGTTTATTTATTTTGAGAGAGGGAGAAAGGCAGAGAAAGAGGGAGAGACTCCAAAGCAGGCTTTGTGCTGTCAGCATGGAGCCTAACATGGGGCTTGATCTCACAAACTGTGAGATCATGACCTGAGCTGAAATCAAGAGTTAGATACTCGACTGAGCCACCCAGGTGTCCTTAGCCTTTATTATGCTGAGGTACATTCCTTTTATACCTAATTTGTTGAGGATTTTTATCATTAAGGGATGTTGAATTTTGTCAAATGCTTTTTCTGCATCTATTGAAATTATCATGTGATGTTTTTCATTCTGTTAACATAGTACATCACATGTGTTGATTTACCTATGTTGAACCATATGTATGTTGCATCCCAGTCATAAATCCCACTTGATCATGGTGTGTGAGCCTTTTAATGTGGTGTTGAGTTCAGTTTACTGGTATTTTGTTGCGGACTTTTGTATCTATGTTCACCAGGGATACTGGACTATAATCTTCTTTTCTTGCAGGGTCCTTGTCTAGCTTTGGTAAAGCTGGCCTCGTAAAATGAGTCTTGAAATATTCTTTCCTCTTGAATTTTTGAGAAGAATTTGAGAATGATTGTTGTTAATTCTTCCTTAAAATGTTTGGTAGAATTCACCCATAAAGCCATCTGGTCCTGTACTCTTATTTGTTGGGGGCTGAATCAATCTCCTTGCTCATTATTTGTCTGTTCACTTGATCTTAGCCAAAAGGCCGAGAAGCGATATTTGTCTGTTCAGATTTACTGCACGATTCAGTCTTTGTAAGATGTGTATTTTTAGCAATGTATCCATTTCTTCTAAGTTATCTAATTTATTGGCATATAATTGTTCATACTAATCTTTTATGATCATTTGTATTTCAGGGGTTTCAGTTATTAAATCTCCTCTTTATTTATAATTTTGTTAATTTGAGTCATTTGTCTTTTTTGTCTTAGTCAGCTAAAGATTTTTCAACTTTTGCAGCACGTGGGTGGCTCAGTTGGTTAAGTGTCGGACTTAGGCTCAGGTCATGATCTCACAGTTCATGAGTTTACGCCCCACATCAGGCTCTCTGCTGTCAGTGCAGAGCCCACTTGGGATCCTTTGTCTGCCTCTCTCTGCCCCTCCCCACTCACGCTCTCTCTCAAAAATAAATAGACATTAAGAAAAAAAGATTTTTCAATTTTCTCTCTTCAAAAAACCAAATCTTAGTTTAATTGATCCTTTAAATCGTCTTTCTAGTCTCTATTTCATTTATTTCTGCTGTCATCACTATTATGCCACCTTCGTGCTGAGTTTGTTCTTGTTTCAGTTCCTTGAGGTGTAATGTTAGAACACAGATGCAAAAATCCTCAACAAAATACAGTACTAGCAAACTGACTTCACTCTTTTTCATTCTTATTTCTCTTTCTCTCTCTCTTTTTTTCTCCTCTGACTGGATAACATCAAGAGATATGTCTTCAACTTCACAGATTCCTTCTACCTTGGTGGACCAACCCTGGGTGATGCCCTCATTCCCATACAGCCCATCAGTTCCTAAGCCAATACATCCTGTGTCTTGATTCTCTACGTTCTCTCCTTCTCTCTGTCCTCATTGCTTGGGCTGGCTCAGGACTTGTGCTTTCCCATCTGGACCCAGACCTCAGCCTCCTCCATTCTCTTAGTCTCTCCCCTCCAGTCCACTCCCTACGTGGCCTGAGAGGATCTTTTGAAGCCCAGACCTGGATTATACAGCCCTATGTCCACATCTATTAGGACCCAGATTTACCACCCCTCATCCCTCAGCAACTCTTCTAAGCCATCATTAAATCTTCTGTGCTCTACTACTAATATACAGTTCAAATTCACTCACTTCTCTCCAAGGCCACTATCCTAATCCAGGCTGTATTATTTTCCATACAAATAATTACAATTGCTTCTCTACTGATTGTAGGGTGTGGATGGTGACACCCTGCCCCTGCCCCTAAAAAGATATGTGCATGCTGGGGCATCTGGGTGGCTTAGTCGGTTGAGCATCCAGCTTTGGCTCAGGTCATGATCTCACGGTTCCTGAGTTCAAGTCCCTCATTGGGCTCTCTACTGTCAGTGCAGTGCCCGCTTCGGATCCTCTGTCCCTCTCTCTCTGCACCTCCCCCACTCATGCTTGCTCTCTCTCCAAAATGAATAAACATTAGAAAAAAAAAAAAAGACATGTCCATGCCAAAGCAATACTAAAAAAGAAGAACAAAACTGGAGGTATCATAACCCCCGATTTCAAGGTACACTACAAAGCTGTAGTAATCAAAACAGTGTGGTAGTGGCACAAAAATAGACACATAGAGCAATGGAACAGAACAGAGAGCCCAGAAATAAACCCACGATTATATGATCACTTAATGTTTGACCAAAGAGGCAAGAATATACAGTGGGAAAAAAGACAAATGGTCCAGGAAAAACTGGACCACTTTCTCCCTCCATACACAAAAATAAACTCAAAATGGATTAAAGACCTAGACGTGAGATCTGAAACCATAAAAATCCTAGAAAAGGACACAGGAAATAATTTCTCTGACATGAGCCATAGCAACATTTTCCTAGATATGTCTCCTGAGGCAAGGGAAACAAAAGCAGAAATAAACTACTGCTACTACATCAAAATGAAAGGCTTCTGTAGAGCAATGGAAACAACCAACAAAACTGAAAGACAACCTACTGAATGGGGGAAGATATTTGCAAACGACATTATCTGGTGAAGGGTTAGTATCCAAAATATATAAAGGACTTCTATAACTCAATAAAAAAAAAAACCCAAAAAATAAAAACAAAAAAAACCCCAAAACAGAACAAAAAAAAATTAATCCAAACGCAGAAGACATGAACAGATACTTCTCCAAAGAAGACATATAGATGGCCAGCAGATACATTAAAAGATGCTCAACATCACTGATAATTAGCGAAATGCAAATCAAAACCGCAATGAGATATCACACCTGTCAGAATGGCTAAAATTAAAAACACAAGAAACGACAAGTGTTGATGAGGATGTGGAGAAAAAGAAAACTTTGTGCACTGTTGGTGGGAATGCAAACTGATGCAGCCACTGTGGAAAACGGTATGGAGGTTCCTCAAAACCAAAACCAAAAACAGAATTACCATATGATCCAGCAATTCCACTACCAGGTATTTGCCCCAGAGAATACTAAAAACACTCATTTGAAGAGATACATGCATCATTACATTTATTGCAGCATTATTTACAATAGCCAAATTATGGAAGCAGCTGAAGTATCAATTGATAAATGAATGGAAAAAGATGTGAGATATGTATACGATGGAATATTACTCAGCCATAAAAAAGAATGGAATCTTGCTATTAGCAATGACATGGATGGATCTACAGGATATAACACTAAGTGAAATAAGTCAGAGAACGACATAGTTGCTCATATATGGAATTTAAGAAACAAATGAACAAAGAAAAAAAAGAGACAACTCAAAAAATAGACCCCAAACAATAGAGAACAAACTTATGGTCACCAGAGGAGATCTGGGCAGGGGGATGGGTAAAACAGGTGGAGATGATTAAGAGTACACTTATGATGTGGGGCACCCGGGTGGCTCAGTCGGTTGGGCATCCGATCATGATCTCATTGCTTTTTGGGTTCGAGCCCTGCGTGGGGCTCTGTGCTGACAGCTCAGAGCCTGAAGCCTGCTTTGGATTCTGTGTCTCCCTTTCTCTGCCCCTCCCCAACTTGTACTCTTTCTCTCAAAAAAAAAAAAAAAAAAAACATAAAAAACAAAAAAGAGTACACTTATGATGAGCACTGAGTAATGTATAAAATTGTTGAATCGCTACATTGTACGTTTGAAACTAATATAACACTGTATGTTACCTACACTAGAATAGAAAAAAAGGATATGTCCATGTCCTGGAATCTGTGAATGTGACCTTATCTGGCAAAAAGGGTTTTTCAGACGTAATTAAGGATCTCGACATGAGATCACCCAGCATTATCTGAGGGGGCCCTAAATACATCTAATGGTGAGTGTCTTATACTGTAAGAGACACACAGGAGAAGACAGAGAGACGAGAATGCCAGGTGAAGGAAGAGGCAGAGATTGGAATTATTCAGCTGCAAGTTATTTTAGGAAACTCTTTGACTATGGCTCATGATTTGGCCTTAGTCCAGGGAACGTAAGAAATTTGGGGTTTATTTGGATCCTCAGAAAGACTTAACTTGAAAAGGGGCAGGGTTTCATAGGTTCAGGAGAGGAGGTGGAGAGAGTTTTGGAGGAAAAGGGAAGTTTGGTGAAAGGATTAGAACCAGGGAGCAGGGGGGACAAAGGAGGTGAGGACTGTGCAGAGGAAGATGGCGCCAGAGGCAAGGCCTGAGAGCAAGGTGGATGCTATGTATTATAGAGACAAAGAAGGGCGGGGAGGAGGAGAGGAGGTAAAGAGGCCTTAGAAGGCATTCTGACTTCTTTCAATTGTTTAGTTGCCTCATTTAATTTAGAAATAGTACTTTGTGATGTGATTTGAAGTTTGGGTTAGAGAGCGAACAGCCAAGAAAGAATTCTTGACATATTTTTGGTGCAAAAAGGTGATTGTATTCCAGCACGGGGATAGGACCCGTGGGCAAAAAGGACTGCTTTGGGATTGTGAAGAGGGACTGATTATATGCTTTTTAATTAGTGGGGTTTAAGGATTGCGTAAGTCTCTAAAGAATTTGGAAGCACGGCTTTCAGGATCTTGAGGGGCTAGCTGCCGTTAAGATAAGGTTACTTTTACTCTTTAAAAAAAAATTTTTTTTTAATGTTTACTTATTTTTGAGAGAGAGAGAGAGAGAGAGAGAGAGAGAGAGAGAGAGAGAGAGAGAGAGGCAGGCAGATACAGAATCTGAAACAGGCTCCAGGCTCCGAGCTGTCAGCACAGAGCCTGATGCAGGGCTGGAACTCAAGGACTTCAAGATCATGGCCTGAGCCAAAGTCGGACACTCAACCGACTGAGCCACCCAGGTGCCCCTACTTTTGGTCTTTAATAAAACATACACATTAAGGCATTAAGGCAGCCATGAGTTCCTTGAGGAATGTCATGCTCTGTATGTTTCAGGTATCTATCAGTGGGCTGCAAGCTGTAAGGAAATTTAGCTTTGGCTACATTTCTCTCATCTTTGTTCATTTTACAAAGAGGTAAACAGAATCCTGAAAACATCTGCAAGCCTCAAGGTACTGTTTACAATAGGCATCCCATACAGGTTTTTGCTTCTTTTACAGCTGTAGCTCTCCCATTTAATTTTGAATAATAAAAAAAGTTTGGAGAGATCAGAATTTCCCCATGATTGCCATTGGGAGTTCTAAAATACTTTCTGTCAAGTCGTTCCATTTCCTTAAGTGTGCCAAAAAACCTGCCAGAGTCCCAGAAGGGGCAGGGCGACCTCAGAGCGTTTTGATGCCTGGGAACCCCAGTTCCTAGAGGTTTCTCTTTAGAGCAAAGAGAAAAATTCCTAGATGGCACAGTTGGAATAAGAACAGCCCAGTTCCAAACAGGAGGGGGAATGAAGTCCAAAAGAGTAGTCTCAGGGAGGACAAAGCCTTAAAACAGATGCCCAAATAAAGCCTGGAGTGCTCAAATCACGAAGAGTGAAGTTGAAATCCAGGAGAAAACACCTTCAAACTCCCGGGTCATCAAGAAAGCAGTAAGCTCAGGGGCGCCTGGGTGGCTCAGTAGGTTAAGCATCCTACTCCTGGTTTCCACTCAGGTCTGTGAGTTGAGCCCCATGTCCAGCTCTGTGCTGCCAGTGCAGAGCCTGCTTGGGCTGTTTCCCTCTCTCTCTGCTCCTCCCTCACTTGCGCTGTCTCTGTCTCTCTCAAAATAAATGAATACACTTAAAAAATATCTAAAATAAACAAAACTTGTCAGTTATTTTACCAGCAAAAGTGAGTTGTTATTGGTCCCCCCCCCCCCCCCCCCGAGGAATAATAGAGAATTGCAATTCAGGACAGGCAAGTTAGGGCAAAACCACAGTCAAGTCCAAGAAAAATGGAGAAAACTACTCTTTGATAGAGGAAGGCGGGGAGCTGGGAGGTCTTTTGTAAATAAAAGTCTATTGGAATGAACTGGGAGTCTGAAGTGTAGGGACTTCTCATTGGCTGAGTGAGTTGTGAAAGTCTCTCATTGGCTGGGGTGTTGCTGGGTAGGAAAAAAACTTTCTTCCTCCCGGTGAGATAGTACAGTAGTCACTACCAAGGTAGGTTTCTTCCTGTCGGGTCTACAATTGACTGGAGTGGTAGGGTGTGACAGCTCCCCTTGCTGGCCCCCAGACTCAATTTTAGAGAGGCTACCCTTCATTAATATTTCACGTCTGCAATCCCCGTAGGTTTCTGAGCTCTCTGATGGCAAGGTGCGTGTCTGTCCTGTTGGACACATATTTAAGCTTTGGATAGTAGTAGGGGAAGCTTAACTAAACACCGTAAGTTTGAAAGCAAGAGAAATGACTGGGAAGAACAAGCTTCCCACCTCACCCACATCTCCACCTCACTCAGGGGTGTGGAAAAAAAGTTCATGCTCCAGACTCGGGATACGGCTAAAAGCTTGGCTTCAGCCCCACGCGCATTGGGGAGGGCGTTGGGTGCCTGGTCCAAAGCGGGAAGAGACGAAGGCGGGCAGGCCAGGAGGCTCGCGCAGGAAACCGAGTGGGGAAGCAGCTGGAGGGCGCGCGGGAGAGCGCGCGTGCGCAGTGCAGGAGGGCGTGTTAGGGGTTTCGGAGCAGAATCCTCCGCCGGGTCGGGGGGCGGGTCGGGGGGCGGGGCGCATGCGCAGAGGAACGGCGGGAAAGGCACCTGAGGCGGAGCGAGCCGTGCGTCGCGAGCTGGCCTGACGAGGCCTGGAGGGGCCCGAGATGTTCGGTAGGCTTCTCGGCAGAGGCGTCTTCACATTCATTTTTTTCCAGACTGAACAGACCGGAGAGCCCGGGGGTCTCCGGGCTGGGGTGAGAGTGACAGCCCCAGGGAGGCCTGAAAACTCAGAGATCCGGGATGTGCGAAGCTGGGCGTCACTCCTGAGGCCCGGGGTCACGGGATTCCCCTGGACGCCCCGGGCTCTGAGGAGCTGAGGGATCAGATAGGCCCGAGGGGTCCCTCCTTTTTTCTCCCCCAGGACCCCGCACACTGTCTTCAGCCCCTTCGCGGTCTGAATCTGACTTGGGGCCCCGTGCTCACGGGACTCGGCCCTGGGTCCCCGCCGTTTGGGGAGACCCAGCGGTTCAAGCGCCCGGACCGCGGAAACCCGAGCCAGTCCCACCATCCATCGGCCTGTCAGGGACACAACCCCTGCTCCTTGAGGAACCTGCCACCCGCTCCCTCCTTTCCTCTCCTGAGGTTGTAGTTCCAGGAAGGAGGGCCTCCGCGGGGAAGAGGCGTTTCTGGGGGACCCTGAGTGCCCCCCCAGAGGCCATGGGCCTGGAGGAGCGGTTGTCGCGAATGGTGATGGAGGTGGTCACGCGTGGCCCCTCACCCCCAGGGCCGCTCAGCCGGGAGGAGGGGGTCTGCCGCGGGGCCAGGGGGCTTCACAGGTGGCGCGGGTGGCCAGCTCTCTCGCCGAAGGGTCAAATTTCCCCATTTGCCAGAAAACTCGTTTTAAGGAAGACCCTTTTGGAATGTGTTTCAGAGACGTGGCTGTATTTTTCATGAATACAATTTTCCTTTCCTCTCCCCCAGGGGAGCGGAGAGTCCGAATCAATGTCAACAGCATGGGATTACGAGAATCGGAAGTCCTCCTGGTTATTTTGAGGTATGTTACATTTCAGCTGCTGGCGAGATATCTAGTTGTAATGAACATTTGTGCTTTTTTTTTTTTTTTAAACTTTTTTTTAAGTGGGCTCCATGCCCAAGGTGGGGCTGGAACTCAGGACTCTGAGTTTAAGAGTCTCTTGCACTACGGACTGAGCTAGACAGCCCCGCCCCCACCCCCTTTTTGGAACATTTGTGCTTTTTTTTTTTTTTTTTTTTTTTTAATATTTGTTTTTATTTTTGACAGAGAGAGAGCGCGAGCATGGGAGGGTTCGAAAGAGAGGGAGACAGAATCCAAAGCAGGCTCCAGGCTCTGAGCTGCCCAGCCCAGAGCCGGAAGCAGGGGCTCAAACCCACAAACTCTAAGATCATGACCTGAGTGGAAGTTGGATGCTTAATGGACAGCCACCCAGGTGTCCTGGAATATTTGTGCTTCTTAAGACAGCTGCCACCTTTACCTACATGTCTCCAGCTTCCTCAGCTTGCTTAACTTTTGTACAAATTGAATTAAGATTTCTCTTTCTGTTTACTTCCTACCCGCTAAAAGCATACATGTTCATATCGTTCTGTTTCTTAAAGCCTGTTAAATAAATCACTTTTAGAGGTCTGTTCCCTGCAGATTTTTTCAAACTTTTTAAAAAGTTCATTTTTAAAGTTTTTAAAAAAATTTACTTAGAGCGCACACACAAACATGGGAGGGGCAGAGGGAGAGGGAGAGAGAATCCCAAGCAGGCTCCGAGTTGTCAGCAGAGCCTGACCTGGGGCTCAGTCTCACCAACCATGAGATGGTGACCTGAGCTGAAATCAAGAGTCCCACGTTTAATCCGCTGAATCACCCAGGCATCCCTTTCCTTCATTTTGCTTTGCTTTGCCTTTCCTTTCGTTTTCTTTCTTTCTTTCTTTCTTTCTTTCTTTCTTTCTTTCTTTCTTTCTTTCTTTCTTTCTTTCTAAGGAAACCAGTTATTTTATTACCTTTGGCTAATGATTCTAATATTTGGACTCGTTTGCATTTGTCATCTGTTGTTTCTGTCCGTTCTCACTAGTAGTGCCTTTTTTTCCTTATGTGCTATGTATGCTTCTTGTTCTTGACAAATTATTTTTTTTTTAAGGTTCTATTTTTAAGTAATCTCTACACCCAATGTGTGGCTGGAAGTCACAAACCCAAGATCAAGAGTTGCACGCTCTACTGACCGAGCCAGCCAGGCACCCTGACAAATTATTTGTAGGAATAACTTAAGGCCTGAGAATGAAGATGTCTTACTCCAGGGAGGGTTCCGATTTATTCTGCAAAGTACTTAGGGGCACCATTAGTCTTGTACTACTTATACTGAATTTGGGAGGGGGGTTGGTATATTACTGTGGTTTTAACTTGGATTTTTCTGATGACATGTTGAACACATTTTTCAGATGTGTATTGGCCATTCATATATCTTTCTTTGTGAAATATCTTTTCAAATCCTTTATCCATTTTTTAATTGAGTTGTATCTATTTTTAGTAAGTTGTAGGAGTTCTTTCTATTCCCTAAATACAAGTACTTTGTCAGATATATATATGAAGATAATTTTCCCTTAGCCTCTGGCTTGCTTATTAATTTAGAAAATTAATCAAGTCTTTTGATGAGCAGAAGTTTTTAAATTAAAAAAAATTTTTTTTAATGTTTCTTTTTGAAGGAGAGAGGCACAGCATGAGCAGGGGAGGGGCAGAGAGAGGGAGACACAGAATCTGAAGCAGGCTCCAGGCTCTGAGCTGTCAGCACAGAGCCCGATGCAGGGCTTGAACTTACAAACTGTGAGATCATGACCTGAGCTGAAGTCGGACGCCTAACCAACTAAGCCACCGAGGCACCCCAATGAGTGGAAGTTTTTAATTTGGTGAAGTCTAAATGAATACTTTTTATGATAATTGTATTTTGTGTCCTGTCTATGAAACTTTACCTACTCCTAAGTCATGAACATATTCTATTATATTTTCTTTTAAATATTTATTTATTTTTGAGAGAGAGGGCATGAGTGGGGGAGGTGCAGAGAGAGAGAGAGGGACAGAGGATCCAAAGCAAGTTCTGCGCTGACATTAGAGAGCCCAATGTGGGGCTTGAATTCGTGAACCGTGAGATCATGATCTGAGTCGAAGTCAGACATTCAACAGACTGAGCCACCCAGGTGCCCCTCTTATATTTTCTTTTGAATGCTTTATAGTTTTAGATTTTACATTTAGGTCTGTGATTTATGTCAAAATAATGTGTGTGTATGGTGCAGAGTAGGGTTTGGGTTTCATTTTTTTTCCCCCATATGGATATCTAGTTATTCTAGAAAGGACTTTTCCCCCTCCAATTGAATGTGTTTGGATTCTCTATCAAGAAACAAAAGACCAATACATATACTTACGGGTCTGTTTTTGAGTTACATTGTTTGACTTTTGCATGTTAAATCAACCTTGCATTTCTGGAATAAACTCCATGTGATCATTATTTATTATCCTTTTTATATATTGCAGCATTTGCTTTGTAACATTTGTAGAGGATTTTTGCGTCTATGTTTATGAAGATACTGGTCTGAAATTGTCTCTTTTACTAATATCTTTTTCAAGTTTTGGTATTTGGGTCATAGACTTATAAAATGGGTTGGGAAGTGTTTCCTCTTCTTTCCTGGAAGTAATTGTGTAAGGTTGGTGTTATTTTTTTCTTTCAATATTTGGTATAATTCACTAATTATTAACTGTTTGGGCCTGGAATTTTCTCTGTGGGAAGGGTTTTGATAAGAAATTCAACTTATTTAATGAAACTGTACAGATTTCCCATTTCATTTGATTGCAGTTTTGTTAAGCTGTATTTTTAAGAAATGTTCTCATTCATCTAAGTTGTTAAGTTTATTGGCATAAGTTTGACATCATATTTTCTTATTCTTTTAATGTCTATAGCATATATAGTGATAACCTCACTATCATTCCTGATATTGGTGATGTGCATGTCTCCTTTTGTCTTAATCTGTCTAGGGGTTTACCAGTGTTGTGATCATTTCAAAGAACCAGCTTTGGCTTCTTTACTTTTTGCTATTATCTGTTTTCTACTTGTATTTATATTTTTCTTTGTTCTTTTTTGGATTTATTTTGTTCTTGTCTTGAAAGCTTTTTGTAAGACATTGATTTGAAACCTTTCTTTCTAATAACAGAATGTAAAGCTATAAAATTCTCTCTAAGCATTGCTATTGCTGCATCCCACAAATTTTGATATTTTGTATTTTTATTATCCTTCAATTTAAAATACTTTATAATTTCTTTGTGACTTATTCTCTGACCTATATATTGCTTAATAATATATTCTTTAATTTCCAAGTATTTGCAGCTTTCTTACACATTTTATTGATTTCAAACTTATTTATGTTGTAGTCAGAGAACAGACCCTGTGTGATTTCAATCCTTGTAAATTTATGGGTACTTGTTTTATAGCCCAGCCTATGGCATTGATGAAGTATGTGTGTTCTGTTTTGTTTTGTTTTGTTTTGTTTTAAGTGGGTTTTAAACCCAGAGTGGAGCCTAACTTGAGGCTTGAGCTCACAACCTTGAGATCAAGACCTGAGCTGAGATCAAGAGTCTGTTGTTTAATGGACTTAGCCACCCAAGTGCCTATTTGGGGGTTTTATAAATGTCAATTAGGTCAAGGACGCTTGTAGTGTTATTGGATCTTCTATATCTTTACTGATATTTTGGTCTTCTTTTTCCCCATCACTTACTGAGAAAGAGTGTTAACTTCTACCATGATTGTGGAAATCATGTAGCCTTTAGCCTTTGTAAATTTTTGCCTCATGTATTTTGAGATTTGTTATGTTTGCATACATTAGTTGTCTTCATGATGAATTGACATCATTTTTTATCATTAGTAAGTATCCTTTTTTTTTTTAATTTTTTTTAACGTTTTATGTATTTTTGAGACAGAGAGAGACAGAGCATGAACGGGGGAGGGGCAGAGAGAGAGGGAGACACAGAATCGGAAGCAGGCACCAGGCTCCGAGCCATCAGCCCAGAGCCCGACGCGGGGCTCGAACCCACGGACCACGAGATCGTGACCTGAGCTGAAGTCGGATGTTTAACTGACTGAGCCACCCAGGCGCCTCAGTAAGTATCCTTCTTTAAATCTGATAATACTCTTTACCTCAAAGCCCATTTTATGTTACATTAATAAGGTCACTACAGGTTTGTTATGCTTCATTTGCAGGATGGGTCTTTTTCTATTAAGGTACTTTCAATCTATCTGTGTTTTTGAACTTAAGTTTCATCTCTTCAGAAGCTTATAATTGGGTCTCTTTTATTCATCCTGACAATCTTTGCCTTTTATTTAGTTATTTTTTAAATTTGTGCCTTTTAATTAGAATGCTTAAACTAAAAACGTTTCCTGTAATTATTGACATGGTTGCATTTTGGTCTCCAATTTTCTGTTTGTTGATTTTTTTTTTTTTTTTTTGGATAGCTTGAATCATTTTTAGTGTCCATTTTTATTTATTTATTGTCTTAGTAGCTATAACTCTTCACAACATTTATTTAGCAGTTTTTCTAGGGATTATAATTCATACTACTAACTTTTTTTTTAATGTTTGTTTTTATTTTTGAGAGAGAGAGACAGACTTGAACGGGGGAGGGGCAGAGAGAGGGAGACACAGAATCTGAAGCAGGCTCCAGGCTCTTAGCTGTCAGCACAGAGCCGTACGTGGGGCTTGAACTCATGAACCGTGAAATCATGACCTGAGCCGAAGTCGGACTCTTAGCGCCCCTAGACTTAACTTTTTATCTCTGTTGTGTTTCCCAATTTTTTTCCTTTTAACTAAAAGTATTGTGCCACAGGCTAGTTTCTCTACCTAATTTTTTCTTCATCTCGGAACACTTGTGGTTCAAATTAATGCTTCCTGCTAATGCTGTGGTGGCACAATTTGTCTCAGGGAGAGACCTATTAACTCATTCACGTTTTCTCTAAAGTGGCTCACACATTGGCTCACAGATTTTTGCACCCTCTGGGATACAGCTTCTGGAAGCTGTTGGTTCATTGGAGCAGAAGGGCTTTGGAGAGGGATTCTGTTTCTCTCCAACAAGCTGCCTGGAAAATTATAACTTATTTCCTAAAACATTAAACGACTTCATCAGGAAGGATCGATGTCAATTAACCCCTTAGTGACTACAGTTTGATCCTGTCTGTTGTGTATGTAGCAGGATTTTCTCCATTGTTTAAAATTTAAGTTTTAGTTAATATACAGTGCGATAGTGATTTCAGAAGTAGAATACAGTGATTCATCACTTACATACAACACCCAGGGCTCATCACAAGTTCCCTCCTTAATACCCATCACCAATCTAGCCTATCTCCTACCTACCTCCCTCTGTCAATCCTCAGTTTGTTCTCTTGTTAAAAGCCCTTGTGGTCTTTTCCCCTCTCTTCTTTCCTCCACCTTCCCTTCCCATATGTTCATCTGTTTTGTTTCTTAAATTCCGCATATGAATGAAATCATATGATATTTGTCTTTCTCTGATTGACTTATTTTGTCTAGCATAATTCTTTTCTAGCTCTGTCCACGTCATTGCAAATGGCAAGATTTCATTCTCTTTGATGGCTGAGTAACATTCTATTGTATATATATACAATATTTTTATCTATTAATCAGTCTATGGACATTTGGGCTCTCTCTATAGTTTGGCTATTGTTGATAATGCTGCTTTAAACGTTAGGGTGCATGTACCCCTTCCAATCTGTATTTTTATATCCTTTGGGTAAATACCTAATCGTGCAATTATTGGATCATAGGGTAGTTCTGTTTTTTGAGGAACCTCCATGCTGTTCTTCAGAGTGACTGCACCAGTTTGGATTCCCACCAGCAGTGCAAGAGAGGTCCCCTTTCTCTGCATTCTTGCCAATACCTGGCTTGTGTTGTTAATTTTAGCCATTCTTACAGGTGTGAGGTGGTATATCGTTGTGGCTTTGATTTGTACTTCCCTAATGTTGGGTGATGTTGAGCATCTTTTCATGTGTCTGTTAGCCATCTGGATGTAGTCTTTGGAAAAGTGCCTATTCATGTCTTCCTCCCATTTTTTAACTGGGTTGTTTTTTTGGTGTTGAGTTTGATAAGTTCTTAACAGATTTTGGATACTAACCCTTTATCAGGTATGTCATCTACAAATATCTTCTCCCATGGTGTAGGCTGCCGTTTAGTTTTGTTGATTGTTTCCTTTGCTGTGCAGAAACTTTTTGTCTTGAAGTCCCAATAGTTCATGTTTGGTTTTGTTTCCCTTTCTTTTGACAATGTGTCTGGTAAGAAGTGCTCCAGCTGAGTTTTGAAGAGGTTGCTGCCTGTGTTCTCTTCTAGGATTTTGATTTTCTCACATTTAGGTTTTTTATCCGTTTTGAATTTATTTTTGTGTATGGTGTAAGAAAGTGGTCCAGTTTCATTCTTCATGTTACCATCCAGTTTTCCCAGCACTAGTTGTTGAAGAGAGTCTTTTTTCTATTGGGTATTCTTTCCTTCTTTGTCGAAGATGAGTTGACCATATAGTTGTGGGTCCATTTCTGGGTTTTCTGTTCTATTGATCTGTGTGTCTGTTTTTGTGCCAGTACTATCTTGATGACTACGGCTTTGTAATATAGCTTGAAATCCAAAATCATGATGACTCCAGTTTTTTTTTTTTTTTTTTTAATTCAGGATTTCTTTGGCTATTTGGGGTCTTTTGTGGTTCATACACATTTTAGGATTGTTTTAGCCCTGTGACGAATGCTGGTGGTATTTTGATAGGGATTGCATTAAATGTGTAGATTGCTTTGGGTAGTATAGACATTATAAGAATGTTTGTTCTTCCAGTCCATGAGCATGGAATGCTTTTCCATTTCTTTGTGTCATCTTCAGTTTCTTTCATAAGTCTTCTATAGTTTTCAGGGTATTTTTTTCTTCTTTTTTTAAATTTTAGTTTTTTTGTTATTTTAATTTTTTATTTATTTATCTTAGAGAGAGAGCAAGAGTGTGGGCATGAGGTGGGGAGAGAGGTGGAGGGAGAGAATCTCAAGGAGGCTCCATACTCATCGTGGAGCCTGACATGGGTCTTGATCCCACAACCCTGGGATTGTGACCTAAGCCAAAATCAAGAGTCAGACCCTCAACCTACTGAGCCACCCAGTATGCACTCAGTGCCATAAATTTCCTTCCAAGTACTGCTTTCATTTCATCTCACGAATTTTGGTAAGTTTTGTTTCATTTTCATTTAGTTAAAAATATTTATAAATTTCTCTTGAGAGTTTTTCTTGATCCATGTACTATTAGAAATGATTTGTTTAATCTCCACGTATTTTGGGATTCTCCAGTTATCTTTCCATTAGATTTTTAGTTTAATTCAATTGTGAACTGAGAGAAGACATTGTATGACTTTTTGTTTTTTGAGTTTGTTAAGCTGGTTTATGGCCCAGGATGTGGGCTTGAGAAAAATGTGCATTCTGTTGTTATTGGATGAAGTGGTCTGCAGATGTCAGTTATATCCAGTTGATTGATGGTGTTGTCAGATTTGACATATCCTTACTGATTTTCTGCCTGCTGATGTTCAGTCTTTGTTTTCTTTGCTTTTCAGTTCCGGAGGTTTCTGTTGAGAGATCTTCAGGCTCAGTGTTTCTTTCCTCAGCCACGTCCAGTCTACTAAAAAGCCCATCAAAGGTATTCTTCATTTTTGTTACAGTTTTGTTTTATTTTTTAATCTGTCAGTTCTTTTTGGTTCCTCCTTAGGATTTCAATCTCTCTGTTTACATTGCCCATCTCGCATGCCGTCTACTTTATCCATTACAGCCTTTAGCAAATTAATCCCGGTTGTTTCAAATTCTCAGTCTGACAATCCGAGCATGCCTGCCATGTGTGGTTCTGATGCTCACTCTGTCTCTTCAAATTATGTTTTTTTTTGCCTTTTGGTATGCCTTGTAAATTTTTGTTGTTGTTGTTAGCTGCAAATGACGTACTGGGTAAAGGAACTGCTGTAAAGTAGGCCTGTAAGTAATGTGGTGATAAGGTGTGGGGAAGGGCAAGTATTCTGTGCTGGGTCTCAGTCTTTTAGTGAGCCTTTGGCCCTAGACTGAATTTCACAAGTGTTTCTTGGGGCTTTTTTCCTCCTCTCTTAGGTGGGACAGGATGGCTGGAGTGGGCTGGAGTTGATATTTTCTTTCCCCTAGCTCAGACTGACTTTGATATTACCCCACAGATTAGGCTGTGGTTAACTAGTTTCTCCTGAGGGCAGGCCTTGTTAAGAATAGAGTGCCCTGGAGTATTTCAGTATGGCTCCTTTTTCCTTCCCCTTCTGGAAGCCTGAGGGGATTTTCAGCCTATATTCCATGAGAACTTGATCAGGCTCCCGGAGGTCAAACTCACCAAAATGTGCCTCACCCCAGTGACTGGGTCCTCCTGGAGTTTTAAACTCTCGGATTGTCCACACTGAGCCTCCAGCAATTTGTCAATTACAATTGAGTTTTTCCCTCTCTGGCACTGGTTCCTGTTATGCCCAGAATTCATGATCCCCAAAGACCACCAGGGAGCCAAGTCCGATGCAAAAGCAGAGCCTTTATTCGAGCTAGCTCAAGCTCAATCCCCTACCTGCACCAACACAGCGGTGAGATGCCGGGGAGAGAGAGCAAGTTTCTTTTTTTTTTTTTTTTTTTCCCCAACGTTTATTTTTATTTTTGGGACAGAGAGAGACAGAGAGAGACAGAGCATGAACGGGGGAGGGGCAGAGAGAGAGGGAGACACAGAATCGGAAACAGGCTCCAGGCTCCGAGCCATCAGCCCAGAGCCTGACACGGGGCTCGAACTCACGGACCGCGAGATCGTGACCTGGCTGAAGTCGGACGCTTAACCGACTGCGCCACCCAGGCGCCCCGAGAGAGCAAGTTTCAAAAGCACAAAGATTTTATAGGGGTCTAGGGATAGTTGGTGAGGTAATGGCAGTGGCCTCAGCCGATTGGCTGGGGAAGGGTCGGAGTCCTGTTACGCAGGTTGCCAGTCGTGTTTTGATCGGGAAGTTTGAACGGGTGAGCGGGAGGTTACTCAAGGGGAGGAGGCGTGGTCTGAGGTTTCTGCGATTTTCCCGGAAAGGGGGCATGTCGGGGACTTAGTCACTCAAGGTGGAGGACACAGAACAAGATGGAGTCGGCCAGCGTAGGTCCGCTCTTTCAGTTCCTTGGCAGTTTCTCCTCCTAAATTTCTGCTCCAGTAATCAAGTAATCTTTGTATTTGACTATCTGTCAGTCTTGGGGGCAGTGGTTTACTCTGTGCCCCTACCTCCCTTAGGAATCCAGTTATTGATTTGCAATCTGTTCAGCTTTTTACTTGTTAGGATGGAGTGGTGACTTCCAAGTTCCTAACATGTGAACTGGAAACTGGAAGTCCAACCCAGCTGCTTTTCGAGTTCTGGTATTAACCTTTAAAAAAATTTTTTTTAAATATTTCGTTATCTTTGAGAGACAGAGAGAGACAGAGCATGAGCAGAGCAGAGAGAGAGGGAGACACAGATTCCGAAGCAGGCTGCAGGCTCTGAGTTGTCAGCACAGAGCCCAACGTGAGATCACGACCTGAGCCAAAGTCAGACGCTTAACCAACTGAGCCACCCAGGCACCCCCAGTATTAACTTCTTATTTTCACATAACTTCAGACTTACAATTGTAGTTTCAATCTTGCAATTCTTTCATCTTTCCTTATCTTCATGACTTTGATCAATTTTTAATGAAAATAATCCAGTTCTTTTATAGAATGTTCCTCAATTTGTGTTGTCTAATGTTTCCTCATGATTGGATTCTGGTTGTACATTTTTGGCAGGAATAGCACTGAAATGATGTTGTGTTCTTTTCAGTGCATCATATCAGGAGACAGATGATATCAGTTGGATTTCATTACTTGGTTCAGGTGGTGTCTAACACTATAAAGGTACTATTTTTCTGTTTTTTGTTTTTGTTTTTTGTTTTTGTTTTTTGGAGGAGATATGTTAATACTGGGCAATTATTTGTCCCCACCAAACTTTCTTGTGTTAGTAACCATTGATGATTCTTGCTTGAATTACTTATAAATTTCAATGGTTTCCAAATGATGACTTTCTAATTCCATCATTCCTTATACTTTTATTAGTTTTCATTTTGCTGTAAGGAGAAATTTTCCTTTTGCTCATTTATATCGTTATGGATTCATGGATTCTTACTTTATTCTATGGGTTCTCATCTGTTACTATTATTTATTTTGATGCTTTAGTTGCCCCATACATGGGTGAAAGAACTCCTTCAATCTGACTTCTGTGTCCAGTATCATCTTTTTATTTTTAAGTTTATTTATTTTTGAGAAAGAGAGCACGCAAACGAGGGGGGGGGGCAGAGAGAGAGACGGAGACATAGAATCTGAAGCAGGCTCCAGGCTCTGAGCTCAGATCCTGACACAGGGCTTGACCCCACGAATGGTGAGATCATCACCTGAGCTGAAGTCAGCTGCTTAACCAACTGAGCCACCCAGGCACCCCTCATCTTTTTATTTTTAATTTTTACATGTCAATACATACTTTTCTCGATTATTGAAGCAATACTTTTTTTAGACATTTTAATAAAATAAAATCAGAGAGAAAGATATAAAAATATCTTATTGTCTTCTACACATTGGCATATTTTCTTTCAGCCTTTGCTTTCATTATGCTTTTAAAGGTAGTAGAGCTAGAACTATAGATACAGATTTGCGTCTCAGTTTTGGTTTTTAACCTGTCATTGAATTATAAGCATTTCCTGACCTAGTAAGAACTCTTTCCAAACAGTATGTCTCACAACTGATTGTTCTTGTGACCCAGATGCGCTAGTGCTGCCCTGAGACCTACCTGTTGCCTCTGCTTTTGGATGGCATGCTCCTTCCCCTCCTGAAAGAAAAATCCAGTTCCCTCTCTCTTCCCCTCCCTTTTTTCCTTTTATTTTTCAGCAACACTCCTTGCCCATTCTCTTGTAGAGCATTTGAGGAGTCAGCAGCAGGTCAGAGTGGCAGAAGTGCAGAGAGGAGAGTGTCCCCAGATGTGAGGTAGAGCACCGTCCTCTTGCTGGGGAAAGAGCAGTCAGTGGGGAGTTGCGGGGGGCGGAGATAGACAAAAACGAGATGAACAGTCAATAGCTAATCGCATCAGGAGGTGAAAAATGCTATGAAGAAAAATAAAAGGGGGTAGGATGGAGAGAGTAGTGGGGATGGGTAGCTGCTATTTTAAATAGGTGGATAGGGAAGACCTCTCTGGTGAGGTGATATTTGAGCAGAGACCTGAGTGTTCTACAGATGAGAAAGCCCAGAGAGTTAAAGGAACCTTCCTAAGGTTATAAGCAAGATGTATTAAATTCATTTCTTTATTTTTTCAGTTTTTTAATTTATGTAATCTCTACACCCAGCATGGGGCTTGAACTTGTAACCCTGAGATCAAGAGTCACACGCTCTTCTGACTGAGCCAGCCAGGCACCCTGAAGTTTGTTTCATTGATTCAAAAACCCACTATAAATGGTACTTCTCTCCATAGGGAGTATACCTCAATGTTTTTAGAAGCCCTTTGAGTGCGATTCCCAACTGTTAGCTTGGCTATCTCTACCCTTCTCCCTTGTACTGAAATATTTCTAAGAGGTAAAACTTATATAGAGATTTTTATATGTTTTGACTCTCAAATCTAAATGTAGGTTTTGGTGTCTTTAAGGTCTGTTCAGGAAGGTGAACACCCCATTGAAAAAGCTGGAGCTGCTCCAGGGAGTCTGCCTAGAATGAAGATAGAGGCCCAGGATTCCACATCTTTACTGGCAAAAGCCATCTCTACTGAGACAGAACTTTCTGAGAGTGCCCAAGAAAGACAATCTTGGGAAGATAAGGGCATGGCTCCCTGGCCTGCGATGGTCCGGCTTTCAGAGTCCCAGGCTTTGGAGGCCCAGGTGGCAAAGGCTTAGGCCTGGGAGATGCAGGCTTGTGAGGCCAAGTACAGAGCTAGCCAGTCCAGGCACATCTCTGCATTGGAAGTGGCAGCTACCGGGGCACCTGGGTGGCTCAGTCGGTTGAGCGTCTGACTTTGGTTCAGGTCAAGATCTTGCAGTTCATGAGTTCAAGCCCCGCGTCAGGTTCTGTGCTGACAGCTCAGAGCCTGGAGCCTGCTTCGGATTCTTTGTCTCTCTCTCTCTCTACCCCTTCCCCCCTCATGCTTTGTCTCTCTCTCTGTCTCTCAAAGATGAATAAACGTAAAAAAAAAAAAAAAAAAAAAAAAAGAGTGGCAGCTACCCTGACCCAGAAACCCTTATGTGGGAAGGGGCAGGTTGCAGAGAAGGAAAAGAGAGAGGCCTTTTTTAACCGTCCATGCTGGTCCAATAAGGTTGAGTACATCCTGACTCAGGTAGGCTACTCCATGAAGATGAGTGATCTCTGGCATGTTTTCTTCCTATGATCTCACAATGGAGGTTGTAAGTTTGGGGACCAGGAATCATGGATCCACAAGAGGCTTCAAACTCCAGGGTTTCTGAGATCTGTAGAGGCTGGAAATGTGGTACTCTGAGCAGGATAGGAGTCAGGTGCCTGAACACTTAGGATCATAAGAGGGTAGGGGTGCAGGGTATCAGAATATAAGGATGGTGGTCCAGGGTGGGGGTGGAAACTAGGCATCTGGGTCTTACAGAAACTAGGGGTGAAGGGGTACCTGGGACTATGAGGGATGTGGAAACAGTTGAGCCCTGATGCCTGTGGCCCTGAGGGAGGTCACGGGGTGGGGGAATGTGTTTTCCCGGACCCCCAAAGAAGTTTAGGCACTGAAAAGCCAGGTGGTTCTCAGAGCCCTCCTGGCTCCCTTGCACAGGCAGTTTTCTCATCTTCTGTATCCACGTGCTGTTCTTGATCGGGGTTCCTCTTCTATTCCTGGAGATGGCAGCTGGTCAGAGAATGCATCAGGGCAGCATTGGTGTATGGAAGGTCATCAGCCCCTGGATTGGTGGTGTGGGGTATACCAGCTTCATGGTGAGGAGTCCTGGGCTGCCCCGGCCTGCCCTTTACACCCCACTCGCACCCTGACCCTTGTCCTGGGATGGGTCCCATGACTTCACTTCCACAGGTCAAGTCTCTTCATTTCCCAGTCCTCTCTCTCTAATCCCCTCTTTTTTCCTGTTCTCATTCTTCCTCCCCAGCCACCTCCCTTGTGGCCCTCAGGTGTGCTTCATCACCAACTTATACTTGAATGTGGTCAATGCCTGGATCCTGTCCTACTTGGCCCAGTCCTTCCAGTTTCCAGGTCCATGGGAGAACTGTCCCTTATTGATGAACTCCAGTGAATTTGGTGAGGAAGAAGTGAGAGAGGAGGAGATGGGGAAAACAGCTGGAAGGGAATTTGGAAGAGGAGAAAGGAGTGAGGAGGGATAAAGAAGAGGAAAATCTTAGAAAGAAGAAGAAATGGGAGGGAGAAAGAGATGGAGGAAGTGGGAGAAAGGCTAAAGAAAAGGGAGGGATCACCCTATCTAGCAGGCATGTCCAAAGACAGGTCCCCCCAGATCCTGAAGGACAACACCTTCCATGTACTTCTGGTACCTGCTGACCTTGAAGGCCTCAGACAGAATTGAGGATGGTGGGTCACCAGTCTTCAGTCTGAAATTGTTCTTATTGGTGTCCTGGTATCTTGTTAGCGCTTTCATTATTAATGGGCTCAAGTTCTCTGGAAACATAAGCCACCATTGACGTTCTCGGATGCCTTAGACCTCATCTAATATTGTTATCACTGATCTCCTAATGTCTTGCTCCTTCTGGCCTTTTGTTCCCACCAGCCCTTGACCCTTGCTGAAAACTGTCTCCTCCTCACTTCTGACTCAGAACTTTTGATCCCTGTTGATTGTTGGTTGACCCCTCACTGGTACATGCTTGCTGATATGTCCCATTCTCAATTCAGGTAATGTATGTCTTGGTACCAGTCTCTTATTGCATCGTCCTCAGTTTCCTCATCTGTGTCTACTGCTCTAAGGGGCAGTATTTGGCCTTCAGTATTTGATGCTTTCCGAGGTAAAGTACATCTTTCTCACTCTGCTACCGGGCCTTGGCAGACTCCTATTGTCTATTTTTAGGGCATCCTTTCCCCCTTATTACCCCGTGTCCTTCCCCCCATACTTGCTAAGGTTCTCCTCTCCTTCTTTGACATTTCACCTTGTACTTGTCTTCCCCCTTTTAGATACCAACTATGTACAACATGGATGTATGGCATGAAGTAGGGAACCGGGTCTTGTTTGCCTTGTGTCTAGGCTTTGGCCTTGTCTCCTTATCCTCGCACATGTACCCATCCAGCAACTGTCTCATTGATGCCTTGGTCGTGACTCTGGTCAACCTGCTCAGCATGCTGCTGGTCACATCTTTTTACTTCTGTGTCCTGGGCTTTTGGGCCACAGTCATCACGCACCGCTGCAGTGAGAAGTAAGGCCAGCCCCTTAGTTGAGGGTGCCAGCGCCAGGGAACTACAAAACCTAAAGACCCTGACTTTCAACGTGCTACAGAGACTCCTGTCCACAGCTGGCAACATCAGGTGCACTTGCAAGTCTCTACTGTCCCGTGGAGCAAAACACAGAGACAGTAGAATCTCTGTCATATAATATTTTGCCCAGAGCCTCTTTCTGGCCCTAGAAATCTTCAAACTCAGAGATTGCCAGCCATCCACTTCAGAGTACCACCACAGAGATAGGCTAAAAGTGGCAAACATTCAAGATTACTCTGGTCTCAGATACCATCTAAGAGCACACCTCTATGGAGAACTTTCCACTTGCTGAATGTTTTCACTTTTAACTTTCAACTCCTAAGTTTAGGGATTTCTGTCAATCTGTCGCACTTAAACCCCAAAAGGACTCTCAGAACGAGATTTTTTATTGTCTGCTCACCCCTTGTTTTTCATTCTTTAGGCATTAGTTTCAAAAACACTCATCAGACATTTAGAAAGAACTCTTTGTGTACCACAGAGATGTGGACAGGTGAATCAGACCACAGTTCTTGCTTTCACTGAGTTTTCAGTTTTCAGAGGGAGGAGGTGGGGGAATTGCATAATCGGACAGTCACAGACTCATGATAACTAATAACAGGGGTGATGGGGAGTATAGAAGACAGAGCCTTTAATTCTGACTGGGCTAGTCAGAGAAGGACTCCTAGAGGAGGCAAACCTAAGCTGAATTTGTCCCTATCCTAATCCATGTAAATAAGCACTCTTTTCTTCTAGAATTAATCCAGGAATATTCATGTGCTTATGTGCAAGAGTCCTCTGGGGTGTATACTTAGGAATGGAATTGCTGGGTAGGGTGCCCACACCTTTAGTCTTACTGTGTGTTGTCTCATTACCAAAATGGCTTATGATGTGTGAGAATTCTGCATATCCCACTTTCTGCACGTTTGATTACACTTGGTCACACTTTAAAATTTTTGCCAGTCTGGTGGGAGTGTAATGGTATTTTTTAATGTTTAAAAAACATTTTATTATGAGGTATTACCTACATATAGAAACACACATAAAACAACATATGCAGAATAAATAACTATAAAATAAACAGCACCCATGTTAACAACTAGAATGACCCATAGAAGATCTCTGTGTATCTCTAATTATAAACTCTTTCCTCACACCCACTGTCCTGGCTTTTATGGTAATTAGTTCTTTGTTTTTTTTTTATATTTTATTATCTACGTATGCATATCTAAGTACAATATAGTTTAACGTGTCCATTTATATAGTTTAATTTGTTCATTTACATATACATTCTCTTTGTATTCTTTTGTGTTTTACTTCTTTCATTTCAATGTGTGTTCATAAGATTCATCCATATAGTCTGTGCTTTTAATGCTGTATAATGTTCCAGTATGTGAACATTCCACAATTTATTTATCCATTATACTATTGACCATTTAGAGTCTTTCCAGTTTTGGGCTATTAAAACAATGCTGTTCTAAACATTCTTACACGTGTTCCTGATGTACTACACATGTGCTTATGTGTGTAGGGTATATATCTATGAGTGAGATTGTTGATGACGAGTTCTATGTTACCGTGTGACAAATCACTCCGAAAGTAAATGGCTGAAACCAAGAATGATTTATTTTTTCTTAAGATTCTATGGGTTGGCTGGCAAGTTCTTCTATTGGGCTTGCATGGGTTAACTCGCATGTCTGCATTCAGCTGGGCCCAGCTGGGACTGCACCACTTTGCTGTGTGCGGTGTTGACAGGGCTCGCTTGAGCGCTCTGGTCAGCTGGTGGGTCCGCAAGGCCTGCTGTTTCCGGGAGGCCTCTCTGTGTGGCTAGCTTGGGCTTCCTCATATGACAGCTCACAGAGAACCTAGGTGGAATCAGCAAAGTGTCTTGAAGCCTAAGCATGGGAATACTCTCATTGTCGTTGCTGCTACATTTCTTTAGTCAAAGGAAGTCACAAAGCCACCCCAGATTTGAGGGGTGGAGAAACAGACTTTACCTCTTGATGGGAGGAACTGCAAAATACTATGGTCATGTTTCTACCCCACGTATAGCTTCAGTGGATAATGCCAGGTTACCTTCCACAGTATTTAGGATTGTAATGGTCTTTCCTTCCACAGTATTATTAGGATTGTAATGGTCTTTCTATCTCTTGTTGCTGGTCTCACTGTCATACACACACACACACACACACACACACACACACACACACACACACGCTTAATCTCCATGCTAGAATGCACAGCAAATAGTTACAGAATTGCTAGCTCATTCCATTGAGGAAACATACTAATCCCAGAGTTCACTATTTGTTGACAACTTTTTGTCTTTATCCTGAATTTTATAGTTAAAATGCTGTGTTCAAAATTACTTGGGTAAGGGGCGCCTGGGTGGCTCAGTTGGTTGAGCGGCCGACTTCAGCTCAGGTCATGATCTCGCGGTCCGTGAGTTCAAGCCCCACGTTGGGCTCTGTGCTGACAGCTCAGAGCCTGGAGCCTGTTTCAGATTCTGTGTCTCCCTCTCTCTCTGACCCTCCCCCGTTCATGCTCTGTCTCTCTCTGTCTCAAAAATAAATAAACGTTAAAAAAAATTTTTTTTTTAAATTACTTGGGTTAGTTCTTTTTCCTTCATTCAGTATGATTGTCACTTACTTGAAATACAGTTATGTTCATTTGTTTCTGTTTATATGGAATTTTAATGTCCCTCAAACTTTTATTTTAATGTGAAACATTAATATGGTTTCAAAAGAGAAAATTATACAAAGGGACACTCAGAAATTTCACCAGCACTTCAACCCATTTCTCATCCATCCCTTATAGGTAAACCGATCTCATTATGTTTTTATTTATCCTTCCTGTGTGTGTTTGTAAAAACAAAGAGAAAGATGTATATATTTTTATTTACCCTTCTTTTTATTTAAAAGGAAATTGTTTTGGGGCGCCTGGGTGGCTTGGTTGGTTAAGCGTCCGACTTGGGCTCAGGTCATGATCTCACGGTCCGTGAGTTCGAGCCCTGCGTCGGGCTTTGTGCTGACAGCTCAGAGCCTGGAGCCTGTTTCAGATTCTGTGTCTCCCTCTCTCTGCCCCTCCCCTGTTCATGCTCTGTCTCTCTCTGTCTCAAAAATAAATAAACGTTAAAAAAAAAAATTTAAAGGAAATTGTTTTAAATGTTTATTCTTAGAGAGAGAGAGAGAGAGAGAGAGAACGAATGGGTGGGGGCAGAGAGAGAGGGAGACACAGACTCGGAAGCAGGCTCCAGTCTCCGAGCTGTCAGCACAGAGCCTGATGCAGGACTCGAACTCACAACTGCGAGATCATGACCTGAGCCAAAGTCGGATGCTTAACCGACTGAGCCACCCAGGCCCCCCTTTTTACCCTTCTTTCTTATGCAGAAGTTAGTTTTTATCCTTTTTTCATTTAACACTATATCCTGGGAATCACTTTTCCATGTTAATTTTTTTCTTAGATGATCTAAGGCCTGGTGGTAGTGCCTGCCGTCCTGTAGATCAGTGGCTCCTCTATTCTTTAGAGTTCTCTTCACTCCTTAGTATGTAAGGCCTTGTTACAGTCAATAACTGGACACCATTAAAAGTCAAACCATTTTCTCTTTGAAAGATACCCGTGAAGATAATGAAAATGCATGTCCCAGTATTGGAGAAATTTATATGTTCTATACATTTATATTCAGAATATGTAAAGAACTCCTAAAACACACTAAGAGGACAACCCAACAAAAGTGTGCACTTAACTTTCTACAGTCTGTTTAGAATTAATACTTCAGGGGCATCTGGGGGGCTCAGTCAGTTAAGCATCTGACTTCCAACTCAGGTCATGATCTCACAGTTTGTGAGTTTGAGCCCCACACTGGGCTCTGCCACTGGCAGTGTGGATCCTGCTTGGGATTCTCTCTCCCTCTCTCTTTGCCCCTCTCCTACTCACACATTCACTCTCTCTCTCAAAATAAATGAATAAACTTTAAAAAAATGTACTGTTTGCTGTTGGGCTCCATTTCTGATGAGGAATTTGTAGTCTTTGAGATTGCTGTTGCTGAATATGTAGTGTATCATTTTTCTCTGCCTCTTTCAAGATTTTTTAATGTTTAGTTTTCAGTTTGATTTAAAAAATTTTTTTAATGTTTATTTTTGAGAGAGAGAGAGAGTGAGCTGGGGAGGGACAGAGAGAGAGGGAGACACAGCATCCGAAGCAGGCTCCAGGGTCCGAGCTGTCAGCACAAAGCTCGACGTGGGGCTCGAACCCGTGAACTGTGAGATCATGACCTGAGCTGAAATCGAGAGTCAGACACTTCACTGACTTGAGCCACCCTGTGCCCCAACAAGTGCCCTCCTTAATACCTATCACCCATCTAGCCCATCTGATAAAGAGTTAGTATCCAAAATCTATAAAGAACTTATCAAACTCAACACCCAAAAAACAAACAACCTAGTTAAATGGGCAGAAGACATGAATAGACACTTTTGCAAAGAAGACATCCAGATGGCTAACAGACACATGAAAAGATGCTCTTTTTCCTTTGAAATACTTCCAAGGTTGTCTTTTATTATTTAAGCACAGCAAATATAATCTTCAACAATTCTAATATTTGGAAGTAACTTTAGGTCAATTTTTAGTATGTTGTTTCTGATGGTTATTGCTCATGGTGTCTTCTTTTTGTGTACTTAATTGTCTCTTTGTCCTATTTATTTGACCATTATTTGTAGGAATTCTTAAGGCCTAGGATGAAGGTATATTCCTATAAATAGGACTTTTGTTTCTACCTGATGCATAGGGACATTAGAAAGAGACTACTTGAAACTCAGTTCTTGGCTTGAGTTCTTGAGACAACCAGGATCAAATATTTGGGCTGCACATCCAACCTAGGATTGACTTGGTTATGACATGTCAGGAACTTTATTTTTAAAAAAATTTTAATGTTTATTTATTTTTGAGATAGAGAGAATGAATGAGCTGGAGAGAATCTTCACAGACTCTGAAGCAGGCTCCAGGCTCCGAGATGTCAGCACAGAGCCCGACACAGGGGCTTGAACTCACAGACTATGAGATCATGACCTGAGCCAAAGTGGGACGCTTACATGACTGAGTCACCCCGGCGCCCCCCAGAGTTTTATTTATTTTTTTATTTTTTATTTTTTGGAGTTTTATTTTTTAATGTTTATTTATTTTGAGAGAGAGAGAGAAAGTAAGTGATTAGGGGAGGGGCAGAGAGAGAGGGAGAGAGAGAAAATCCCAAGCAGTCTCCATGCTGTCAGTGCAGAGGCTAACATGGGGCTCGAACCCATGAACTGTGAGACCATGACCTGAGCCAAAATCAAGAGTCGAGTGCTTAACCGACTGAGCCACTTAGGCACCCCATGTCAGCAACTTTAAAACATTTCCCTTTGTTCTGATCATTTCTGAAGCAGCCTTCTTTGGCATTCCCTGTCTTGTGGAAGGGTTGAGTGCAAGCTTCTGGTTCATTTTTTTTTTGTTTTTGTTTTTTTTGTTTTTTTTTTTTAATTTTTTTTTTCAACGTTTATTTATTTTTGGGACAGAGAGAGACAGAGCATGAACGGGGGAGGGGCAGAGAGAGAGGGAGACACAGAATCGGAAACAGGCTCCAGGCTCTGAGCCATCAGCCCAGAGCCTGACGCGGGGCTCGAACTCCCGGACCGCGAGATCGTGACCCGGCTGAAGTCGGACGCTTAACCGACTGCGCCACCCAGGCGCCCCGCTTCTGGTTCATTTTTATACTGAAGGTGTAGTAGCCCTTTGAATTGCGAGATTAGGGGAAGACCTTCTGGTCTGATTCTTACTTTGTGCAGGCTCTGGTGCTTTATATCTGACCCTCATTCTCCTTTTATTTCTTAAAAGTCATAAAATTGGAAACTAGGGGTATAGTGCTGTATTTGGCTTTTACCTTTGGGAACAAGTTGCTTTGGAAGTCCCCTTTCCCCACTGTTTTTGTGTGCACTTCAATTTTTGTATAATAATTTCTCATTTTTTTTTCTTTTTTTTTTTTTATTTATATATGAAATTTATTGTCAAATTGGTTTCATACAACACCCAGTGCTCATCCCAAAAGGTGCCCTCCTCAGTACCCGTCACCCACCTTCTCCTCCCTCCCACCCAATTTCTCATTTTTTCAATATTTTAATTAAGAAGATTAAAAATATTTTTCAGACTTTTAACTTATTTACAGTGAGAAGGTTGATCCAAATATTTAGCTTGCCTATTACCAAAAGGACATACAGTATTTTGTTTTCTAAAATGTGATCAAACTATACTTAGTTCCCTGCACCTTGCATTTTGCTCTTAGCAGTAAGTTGTGTCAAGCCTTCTACTGCAGTTCGTGTAGAGCAATGAATTGGATTTTTAACGATCTGTAGGAATTGGTCAAGTGAAGAATGGTAGTGGGGTGAGGGTGGTCTTGGGCATGAAAGAGCATGGCCAGCCCTGAAATTGTAAGTAGTTAAGTGTGATTAGAGCATAAAATGTTCAGAGGATCATGGGAGGAAGATAAGGTAAATAGGTCAACAGGATTCAGATGAAAAAGTCCAAGCAGTTTCTCTCACTAGCTCACCTCCAGGGCAGCATTATGTACATGGTAATCTAAGTAAATGGTGCTTCCTGACATTCGGTAATGCAAAGCCTAGAAGATTGCCTTTTACCCACTAGTTAAGAAGAGAGCAAGGGAAGAGGTAGGTGGTGAATAAGACACCTGTCACTGCAGCAGATATCCCAGAGTTCCTGTGAAGATAATGCAAAACACTCCTCCTGGGCTTCCCCCATGGTCATAAGTTCTCCAGGCTCACATAAATTCATGATCCTGGAGGTGAGTGCCTTCTAGGTTTCGCCTCAGGCTCTACCGTGCCTGGATCAATAATGCTAGGTTAGTGGTGCCCTTCCTTATCTAGAAGATAAGGGAAAAGGAGGTGATCTCCTGAGGGGCCAAATGGTCCTGTGTGATTCAACTCCTTACCCCCAGGAATGCTGAAATGCTTGAGAAGCTGATAACCATAGGGAAATTCCCTCTTGAGGCCCAGCCCCCTTCCAATCGGGTTGATAGCCCTACTCTGCCTTGACTCCTGGCTGGACAGCCTTCTCCAGCACATCAAGAGCATTGTCCTCAGCCACTTGAGTGACTGCAACTTAGAGAAGCAGTTTTTGAAGGTCAGTAAAAGTAGGTGAGCAGGGCGTGGAGTTACTCAAAGCCTTTTGTGAAACAGAAATTTCAGCTTTTGCTAGCACCAGAAAAACATCCCAGAAGCACCAGGATAACCTGCAGCCCAGATGATGCAGAGAACTAGAACTTGCAGAATGCCCTCCACGGGTAATGCCAGGTAGACTGGTTTTCCATGTCAGAGGGTCAGCTTGGAGATCTGATTTTCTCAGCGACCCACAGCTTTTAGGGAGTTTTCCAGGGAAGGTAGATAGTATCCTTGTCTGTATTTTTTTGTTAAGTCCAAGGACACTTTAACTCCTACCCTCTCTCCCCTCAACAGGTTAAGGAGGGCCCAAGCCTTGCATTCATGGCCTTCGTTGAAACCATGTCATTCATTCCTGGGTCTGTCTGCTGGTCTATCCTCTTCCTGTTTTTGCTGACATTGGGGCTGAGCACCATGGTAGGGATCATGCAGGGCGTCCTAACCCTACTCCAGGACACCTTTTCTTCTTTCAGGAAATACACAAAACAGCCTACCGGTACTCTGACCAATGCCATACTCCTACCAATGGCCCTGATTTATCTGAGACTCTTACCCAGCTCAGGTCTATAACCTATGCTTAGCCCTTGTCACCCAACTAGACTTCTGACCTTGATCCCATCCAGTGTTCCCTCCAGTGGTTGTCTTTGGGCTCATGTTCCTGTGTGGCTTCTTCTTCACTCGACCTTCAGGCATCTACTTCATCAGCCTGCTGAATGAATACTGAACAGTCCTCCCCATCATCATCATCATCATCATATTTTTTTTTTTAATTTTTTTTTTCAACGTTTATTTATTTTTGGGACAGAGAGAGACAGAGCATGAACGGGGGAGGGGCAGAGAGAGAGGGAGACACAGAATCGGAAACAGGCTCCAGGCTCTGAGCCATCAGCCCAGAGCCTGACGCGGGGCTGGAACTCACGGACCGCGAGATCGTGACCTGGCTGAAGTCGGACGCTTAACCGACTGCGCCACCCAGGCGCCCCCATCATCATCATATTTGAAAACATGGCTGTGGGCTGGGCCTGTGGGGCCAGGAGGTGATAGCTTGGGTCTATAGGGAAGGTTGACCCCTTTCTGGTTGCTTCTTTTGTCACCCAGCTAGAGTGATGCAGGGACTCTTAACCTCAGGGCCTTCGGAGAAACATGTTTATTCATTCATTTAACATATTTCTTGAGTGCTTAATATGTGCCAAGCACTGTTTTAATCACCAAGGTTATTGAATAAAACAAGCATCCCTGTCCTCAAGGAATTTATATTCTATTGCTGGTGATAGGCAGTAACCAGATGAACGAATAAAAATCAGGGGCGCCTGGCGCAGTCGGTTAAGCGTCCGACTTCAGCCAGGTCACGATCTCGCGGTCTGGGAGTTCTAGCCCCGCGTCAGGCTCTGGGCTGATGGCTCAGAGCCTGGAGCCTGTTTCCGATTCTGTGTCTCCCTCTCTCTCTGCCCCTCCCCCGTTCATGCTCTGTCTCTCTCTGTCCCAAAAATAAATAAACGTTGAAAAAAAAATTTTTTTTAAATGTCAGGTGGTGACAATTGACAGGAGAAAATCAAAAGGTAAAGTAAAATGATCAAGAATGGGAGTATGTGTGGGTGCTAATTTAGGTTGGATTGCAGGGAAGGCCTCTCTGATAAGGTGACATTTGAGCAGACTCCTGAAGGAAGTGAAGGAAGGAGCCATGATTTTGAGGAAGTGTTCCAAGTAGAGGAAACACTGAGTACCAAGGCAAGAGGAAGCATCATGCCTGGAATTTTTGAGGAGCAAGGAGATCGGAGAGGTTGGAGTAGAATGTTCCAGAGAGATAACAGGAGATCAAGGAAGACCTTCTAAGCTATAGCAGTACTTAGTTTTTTTCTGCAGCACGAGAGGAGGCATTGGAAGGTTTTGAGCAGGGGAGTGACATCGTCAGATTTATTTAAAAAAATACCTATGACTGCTGTGTGGAGAATAGACTATGAGGAGTCAGGAGTGAAGCAAGGAGAACAGTTGGGTGCTATTGCAATATTCCAAAGAAAAGACAAAGAGAAGGGCCTTCGTGGCCAAAAGACCCCACTTGGATATTTATTGCAATTGAGAACATGCAATAAAGGAGTTGGATACATGGGCTTGAAGAAACTAAGAAAAGTTCCCCCCGAGGGTCAAGTGTTGCTGCCTTTTCCAGTCTGAGCTGGTTAGTATGGATACCCAGCATGTAGAAGAGTCCCTCACACATCATAAACATTTTCATATTCATGGAATGAATGAAAGGGACTTGGCCTTTATCCCAAGGGCATTAGGTACCCATGAACAATTTTGAGCAGTAGAGAAATGTTTGAAAATTTTTCTTGGGTCGCGATGCAAGACTGACTAGGGAGAAGACAAGAGAGGATGAGTCTTGAGCTGAGGCAGAGTTTGGGAGATGAAGTAGAATATTTGAAAGATGCTAAGGTTGGGCTGCCCTCCACCCCCAAGGCTGGGTGAGGCCTGACTAGGCCTTCCACAGTCTTGTGGCCCTTCCTCCCAGGTTCCTTGAAGACTTTGCGATCATGTGGGGACCCCTCATCTCTCTCATCCATTGGCTGTGGTGCTTTCCCTGTCCCATTGTGCTGCTAGCCCTGTTTGTGATTACTCTGATTCATCTGTCTCTGAAGACTATCACCTATGTGGCCTGGGACTCAGTGTGAGCTTCTTTCCCTAGACACTAGACCTTGCTAGAGAGTGGGGGCCAGATCTTTCAATCCACTCATGGCCTAAAGATGCTATCGTCTCATTCTCTGACTCCCTGAAGACTCATTGGTCATCTGCCCTGGTTCCTATCCCACCCTTCCCTTCTACAGTCCTCACTTTTCTGGGAACTTTGATGTTCTGAACCCCTTTCCCATCTTTCCACAGTCAAAAGAGGTGCTTCACCAATACCCATCATTGGGGCTTCTTGCAACAATTGCCCTTTTTCTCACTGTTATCCTCCCCATCCACACATATTTTGCATACTGCCTCACCCACAGGATTCCCTTCAATCCCACAAGCCAGGGTAAGCCTATGGTATCTTCCAAATCCTTACCCTTCATCCAGCCAATGCCCGTTAAAGAGGTCCAAAAGTAGGAAATCCTGTGAGGTGATAATCAAGTTGCTGATCAACCTGTTGTATGATTGCCTAACTTCATTCATTTGACTTGACATCACACATTCCTGGAAATAGCATAAGAGGCAGCTCATACCAACTTGCAACTGTTGATGTCCCCAGACACAGAACTGCTATTATTCCCAAAAGTAGAGGCATAATTTGGTGGACACATGGGGCCTGACTTTGCATCCCCCTCTCAGACCCCATCCTTCCTGGTTACCACTGTCACTGTGTTTTCCCCATCCCCTTCCTCAGTATATACACACGCCCATGATATTCACTATTTGTCATGTCTACCAAATCTGCTTCTTGACTGATCTGTCCAGCTCCTGGAAGGAAACTGGAGGAGTAATGTTGTTGGTCAATAGATCAGTCCACCAGGACTAAGTCCTGGGTGTCAGCGATTTTTTTTTTCTATAAATGTCTTTTTCCCAAAAGTCTTCCATTCTTTTGAGAGCCAAATGTCCAGCCTAGAGTTCCTGCCCTATCCTTGTCATGGCAAATTCAGATCTAGATTACTAGACTTGCTTTGTCTAGGGATTGGCCTTTAGCCAAGGGAAACGTGGGAAATGGGGTTTCAGCTAAGATGGAAAGGATATTAATCACTTGCCAATGGGACATGGTAATCATATATGAGTCTAAAAATTTTATTTTTATTTTTTTAAGTTTATTATTTTGAGAGAGAGAGACAGAGTGGGGGAGGGACAGAGAGAGAGAGGGATAGAGAAGATCTCAAGCACTCTCTGCACTGTCAGCACAGAGCCTGATGCAGGACTTGAACTCATGAGCTACCAGATCATGACCTGAGCGGAAACCAAGAGCTGGACACTTAACCGACTGAGCCACCCATGCACCCCTAAAAATTATTTTTAAAAAGAGGCTCCAAGACTGTGAATCAACACAAGTGGTTTAGGGAACTACCTATTGCTGAGCCCACTAGGGCCCCATATCTGCGTGGTAGGAGACCTGGCAGGTTTTACTACAGGGCTAAGTCAAATGAATTTGCCTAGTGGGTGATGACGAGTGGGTCTCTCAACTTCCGGAGGGGTGAGTCCACAACTGAGCTGACGTACTTACCAAAAGGAGATAGGGGTCAGTCAGCGACTAGGATTGGGAGCTGTGGGTAGAGGTGGTTGGGATTCCCGAAGATCCAGGGAATGGGTTTCCCTTAAGTACTCAGAGATCTCAGTATTTCGGATTGCTCAGCTACCACAGGGTAGTTGCCTCTACCTAACTCCGTGATTAAGGAAGAAAAAGCAGACATCCCAACCATTGGCGGGTGGGACTCGAGGGGTGGGCCTGGTAAACAGGAAGAGGTGTGGTCCCGGAAGTCTCTGGACCTCCGGTGTTTCTCGCTGGTCAAGCTTGGAAGATCGGGGTCATCACCCGTTGGCTCCTGTACCTTGTAGCCCCGCCCCTCACTTTCCTTCGCCACACCCCCCACCCCCATCCAAACGATCTGTGTGCTGGAAGCGGTGCTATTGAGTTGGGTAAGGCGAAAATCAGCGGAGGCAGTCGTCTTCTCATGATCAAATAGTCTTGAGTTTTAAACCGCCTTCCTTTTGGGAACGCAGGTGTTCATCCTCCCTTCTGCCTCCCCATCCAGTTCTCAGCTTTGGGAATGGAACCTGCGTGGGGGAGGGGATTGAAAAGTAGGGGCCTACCGGATAAACGGATAGGGGTGGAATGAGGATCTTGGGGTGTCTCCTCCCATTCTCAATTTTTATATTCTCCAGCTACTTGTTGAATGTCCTTTGGTACCTAACTGCAAGGTGGTTTGCAATGCGAATATCTCACACTGCTGTAAGGGCTCCTGATTAGAGATAGACCAATTTCTATCATAGACTCCTCTCTACTAGATAGCTCTAGGGATCCTACTGTCGAAAGTCGAGTTTCGTAGCACCCTTGCGTGTGATGAGCAGTTTCTTCAGCACTGCTCTTGGGAATCTCCGGCCTCATTAGACAAAAATGGAGCCCCGTCCCTTGGTACGGTACCTTATATGAGAATGGTATGAGACACAGCTATGGTCATCCTTAATTTTCATCAGGAGACCCAGAAGAAAGAGGGGTTTACACGGTGAGTCAGGGTAGCCTGATACAGATTCTTGCTGTGGCTTCTGGCCCTTCTATTTCGGAAATGTTCAAACATATGTAAAAGAATAACTTAATGAATTCCTTTGTACTCATCACCCATCTCGTGACCAACTGGCGACCAGTCTGGTTTCAACTTACCTCCTCCCACTGAAAGCCTCCCCATTATTTTGAAGCAGATCCCAAATTTATCATTTCATCTGTAGGTATGTCCATAAATATCTGTAAAACATAAGAACCCTTTAAAAACAAAACCTGACAAGGGGCATCTGTCAGTTGAGCGTCTTACTTCAGCTCAGGTCCTGATCTCCTGGTTTGTGAGTTCCAGCCCCATATAGGGCTTTCTGCTGTCTGTGGGGAGCTCGCTTCCGAACCTCTCTCCCCCTCTCTCTGCCCTTCCCCTGCTTACTCTCTCTCAAAAATAAAAAATAAACATTTAAAAAATCCCCACAAACACCTGACAAAACTATTATCACACATAAAATAAATAACAGTACTTTTTAATACCATCAAATATCCAGTCAGTAGTTAGATTTTCCTGGTTGTCTCATATATATATGTATATACGTGTATATGCATATGTATATATATGTATATGTATATGTATATACATATATATACATATGCATATACACATATATACATGTATGCATATATATGCATATATATACATATATATATACATATATATACATATTTTTTTTTTCTGGTAGCTTTATCCTTTTTTTTTTTTATTTTTTTTATTTTTTTTTTAAATTTTTTTTTCAACGTTTTTTATTTATTTTTGGGACAGAGAGAGACAGAGCATGAACGGGGGAGGGGCAGAGAGAGAGGGAGACACAGAATCGGAAACAGCCTCCAGGCTCCGAGCCATCAGCCCAGAGCCCGATGCGGGGCTCGAACTCACGGACCGCGAGATCGTGACCTGGCTGAGGTCGGACGCTTAACCGACTGCGCCACCCAGGCGCCCCGCTTTATCCTTTTTAACAGCTTTCTTCTTAACCTTTTTTTTTTTTTTTTTTTTTTTTTTTTTTTTACGTAATTTCTACATCCAAGGTGGGGCTCAGCTTATGACCGGGAGATGAAGAGTCACATACTCTACTGACTGAGCCAGCCAGGTGCCCCTTAACAGCTTTGTTGAGATGTAATTCACCTACCATACAATTCACACATTTAAAATGTACAGTTCAGTGGCTTGTAAAGTATGGCAGGGTTGTGTACCCATCACCACAGTCTATTTTAGTACATTTCATTACCCCCAAAAGAAACCCCCCTCCCTTTTGCTGTCACCCCAAATGCTTCAGCCTCCAACCTCAACCTTAGACAACCACTAATCTACTTTTGTTTCAACAGAGTTGCTTATTCTGGACATTTCATATAAATGAGATCATACAATACATGTAGTCCTTTGTGACTGGCCTGAACAGAGCATAATATTCAAGTTTCATCCCTGTATAGCATATTATCAGTATTTTATTTCTTTTTATCGCCGAATATTCCATTGTATTGATATACTACATTTTATTTATCCAGTTGATGGACATTTGAGGTTGTTTCCACTTTGGGGCTATTATGAATAATGCTGTGATGAATATTCATGTACAATTTGGGGGGGGGGGGAACATATGTTTTTCTTTCTCTTGGCAGATACTTAGGAGTGGAATTGCTCGATCGTGTCCCAACTCTGTTTCACTATTTGAGAGACTGTCTCAGAACTTTTTTAGATTGTTTGAATCATCATCCAAGTAAAATTCGTATGTTGTGATTTGTTGCTGTATCCATGAAGAATCTTTTGGGGTACTTGGTGGCTCAGTTGGTTAAGAATCAGACTCTTGATTTTGGCTCAGGTCATGATCTCACAGTTCGTGGGACTGAGCCCCATGTCAGGTGGCACGCTGACAGTACAGAGCCTGTTTGGGATTCTCTCCTACTCTCTCTCTGCCCCTCCCTGCTCAATAAATAAACTTAAAAAAAATTTTTTTTAAATCTTTGTTTATTTTTGAGAGAGAGACAGCGTGTGAACAGGGGAGGAGCAGAGAGAGAGGGAGACACAGAATCTGAAGCAGGCTCCAGGCTCTGAGCTGTCAGCACAGAGCCTGATGCAGGGCTCAAACTCACGAACTGAGATCATGACCTGAGCCGAAGTCGGACACTCAACCGACTGAGCCACCCAGGTGCCCCTAAATAAACTTTTTTTTTTTTTTTTAAAGAATCTTTTGAGAGAGGGAGGCAAACCAGAAGAGACTCTTTTTTAAAAAATTTTAATAAAATAGTTTTATTTAACCCAAGATTGCCAAAACATCATTTGAACATGTGACCAATATAAAAATTGAGACATTTTATATTTTACTAAGTCTTCAAAATCCAGTGTGTATTTAAAACTAATAAGCACGTCTCGGGGCGCCTGGGTGGCGCAGTCGGTTAAGCGTCCGACTTCAGCCAGGTCACGATCTCGCGGTCCGTGAGTTCGAGCCCCGCGTCAGGCTCTGGGCTGATGGCTCAGAGCCTGGAGCCTGTTTCCGATTCTGTGTCTCCGTCTCTCTCTGCCCCTCCCCCGTTCATGCTCTGTCTCTCTCTGTCCCAAAAATAAATAAACGTTGAAAAAAAAAATTAAAAAAAAAATAAATAAAACTAATAAGCACATCTCAATTTGAACACTAAATTTTTACCAGAAAATATTTGATCTGTATTTAAATTTCCTAAAATCCACATGTGAAAAAGTAGATTCACATATCCAGGTTGTTCTAAACATACTTAAAAAGTTCTCTAGTAACTGAATCAAGTAGAAGTTTTTAAATTATATTTAAATTAGTTAAAAAGTCACTTTCTTAGTCACACCAGCTATATTTCAAGTGCTTGTGAGCTACATGTGACTAGTGACTGTTAAGTCTATACTGTTAAGTAATATACCTTCTTGTATATTACTATCTACTTTTTATTTCTATTTAGCTTTTTATCACTTAAAACAAATCTGAACCTTTTAAACTTTATCTATTTTGTTGGTTATGTATATATTCCAGTGGTTAATCTGATTTTGTGCCAAAGAGACTCTTAAATACAGAGAAAAAACTGAGGGTGTTTGGGAGTGTGGGGGAGAGGGGAAAATGGTTACGGGCATTGAGGAGGACACTTGTTGGAATAAGCATTGGGTGTTGTATGTAAGCCAATTTGACAATAAATTATATTCATAAAAAAAGAATCTTTTAATCTATAGATCTCCTGCCCTCTTTTCCCCCCCTCTGCAATATATTTAGTGATGAAACTGGGTTATTTGTCCTGTAGTTTCTAACCATCTGGAATTTGCTGCTTCCCTCCCTGTGGTGTCATTTAATATGTTCTCTGTTCCCTGGCTTTCTTATGAATTGGTAGTTAGGGCAAGAGGTTTATTCATTTTAGGGTCAGTATTCTGTCAAGAATACTTCATGAATGGTTTCATATGCTTCTGTCAGGAGGCAAAAACTCTCTGGATGTTCTCTCTTTTTGTCATGTGAGCAGCCATGAATAGTCATTGTCTAGATACACATATTCATTAGAGATTATGAAATGGTGGTATTCCAGCTTTATCATTCCTTTCTTTTTTTTTTTAGCTGGAATACTTCTAGAAAGAGAAACTTCCCTTTACCAAACATTTGTTGCCCTGGCATACAGTTTGTATGAGGAAAGCAGAATAAACTTTGATTCTTTCCTCTCATTTGCCAGCTTAAAAAATGAATTTATTGCCTAATACTCTGCAAAAATGGTCGTTGAGTTTTTTCTTTTTAGCATCTCTCCGGACTCATAGATTTACATATATTTGATGTATTTCCATCCATTACAGCTATTCTTTTTTAATTTTTAAATGTTTTTTTAATGGTTTATTTATTTTTAACAGAGAGAGAGAGAGCGAGCATGAGTGGGGGAGGGGCAGAGAAAGAGGGAGACAACAGAATCCGAAGCAGGCTTCAGGGTCTGAGCTGTCAGCACAGAACCCGATGCGGGGCTCAAACTCACAGACTGTGAGATCATGACCTGAGCCAAAGTTGGACGCTCAACCGACTGAGCCACCCAGGTGCCCCTATTCTTTTTTAATTTTTAAATTTTTTTTAAATTTATTTTTGAGAGAGAGAGAGAGAGGGAGAGACAGAGCATGAGCAGGGGAGGGGCAGAGAGAAAGAGGGAGACACAGAAGCCAAAGCAGGCTCCAGGCTCTGAGCTGTCAGTACAGAACTCAACGTGGGGCTCAAATCCGTGAACCATGAGATCATGACCTGAGCTGAAGTCGGCAACTTAACCGACTGAGCCACCCAGGCACCCTTGCAACTATTCTTATTGATGCTCAAATCATCTCATTTTTGGCCCATGGAAGCATCTTCAGTTTGACTCCTGCGTCCTTTTGACAAGACCACAGAAGTATATAATAATTTCTTTGATTTCTGGTATGACCTTCTGGTCTAGGATTAATTTGTACATTTCATACCCAGCTCTGAAATCTGCTATTTTTCTAAGGATACTTAGTTCCTTTTGATGGGAAGTGGTATTTAGAGATCACAATTTTGTGCTAGGGGTGTTCGTTGCTACCGCATTGCTCATTGTTTCTAGGTCTTTTCAATAGATAGAGCTAGGAAGTAGTCTTCTAAGGTTAAATACATCATAAATTCATACTTATTTTTTCAATTCAAATTCAGGATTATAGGGTTTTTACTTAGCTTCTCAGATCTTACATTTACATATTTTCCTGTCATGTGGTCTGATGCTCTTGATGTTTCTCAGCTAGAAGTTGGTGCCCACAAGCCCTCACACTCATTGTTTCCCAAATTGAACTCATCATTGTCTCTATCAATTTTCGCATCCCCAAACCTACAAATCCACCTGTGTTCCCACCTAGGGAGCAGGGCAGGTGGACCTAGAGCCTAGGCAGGCAAATTGAGGCAAAACATGTTTTAGGACTCTAGGTGGTAGGGTTTGTAGACCTCTAATATGGAAATGTCCACATGTCCCGTCACTGGTATAGGTGTCCAGGGCAGCAAGACTAATCCCAGACCCAGTGACTGGTAGAGTGTTGTTGCAGTCTCTGTCTTGAGCAGCTTCTTGGCCTGGTAAGAAGAATATAGCATTTAGAGACAAAGAAATCTGTGTGTGTTTGTTTATTATATCAAACCCTTAGGTAGTTCCATGACCTTTAGCAAGTCACTTTCTCTCCTTCGTCTTAGCTTTCTTATCTGTCAAATGGAGACGGGGAATTAATCCCACAGATTTCTTGGAGAAACTAATTTTTTACTATTCTTATTTTATTATTTTTTAAAGTAATCTCTACACCCAACACAAGGCTCGAACTCACAACCTTGAGATCAAGTATCATAGCCCTACTGACTGAGCCAGCCGGGTGTCCCAGAATGTCATTTAAATGCAGTCATGCTGTATGTAGCCTTTTGAGTCTGGTTTCTTTCATTTTGCATAATATGTATGAAATTCATGGATGTTGTTCATTGTATCAATATTCCCTGTTCTTTTTTTACTGCTAATATTGCATTTCATGAATGTACCGTTTATCTTTTATTCAGTAATTGAAAGACATGTGGGTTTTTCCAGTTTGGGCGATCATGAATAAAGTAGCTATAAACATTGGCATACAGGTTTTTGTTTTTTTTTTATTTTTTTTATTAAATTTTTTTTTTTCAACGTTTATTTATTTTTGGGACAGAGAGAGACAGAGCATGAACGGGGGAGGGGCAGAGAGAGAGGGAGACACAGAATCGGAAACAGGCTCCAGGCTCTGAGCCATCAGCCCAGAGCCCGACGCGGGGCTCGAACTCCCGGACCACGAGATCGTGACCTGGCTGAAGTTGGACGCTTAACCAACTGTGCCACCCAGGCGCCCCATGGCATACAGGTTTTTGTGAACAAAACTTCTTGGGAAAATACCTAGGAGTGGTACTGCTGGGTTATATGGAAAGCATATGTTTAACTTTTTTAAGAAACTGTGACTCTTTATGGCTATACCATTTTGTATTCCATTTTTTCCAATTTTCTTAGTGTGGGAAAATACATATAAAACTTAAACCATCTTAACCAGTTTGAAGTGGTATTAAATACATTAATAGTTTTTACAACCATCACTACCATCTGCCTCCATATTTCCTTCATCCTGTAAAACTGAAACTGTGTACATTACACAATAAATCCCTATTATTCCACCCTCCACAGTCCCTAGCAATTACCATTCTACTAGTGTTTGTCTCCATGATTTTGATTATTCTAAGTACGTTATATAAGTAGAATCATGCAGTCTTTGTCTTTTTGTGACTGGCTTATTTCACTTAGTATAATCCTCAAGGTTCATCCATGTTGTAGCATATGTCAGAATTTCCTAACTTTTTAAGGCTGTATAATATCCCATTACATTGATATACTGCATTTTGCTTATCCATTTATCCCTCAGTGGACACTTGGATGGCTTACACATTGTAGCTATTGTGAATAATGCTGCTGTGAACATGGGTGTAGAAAAATATCTTTGAGACCCTGCTTTCAGTTATTTTGAGTATATAACCGGAAGTATAAATGCTAAATCATATAGTAACTGTGTTTTTAATTTTCTGAGGAATTGCCGTACTGTTTTCTGCACAGCAGCTGTACCATTTTTCAGCCACCAACAGAGCATAGGGGTTCCAATTTCTCCACATCCCCACCAATACTTGTTCTTTTCTTTTTTTTCCTTTTTTTCTTTTCTTTTTTGTACACTAGACATATTAACGAGCGTGAGATAGTGTCTCATCATAGTCCTTTGCCCATTTTTGAATCAGATTGTAGAATTCTCTATATATTCTGGATATGAATCCCACATCAGATATATGATTTCACAAGTATTTTCTTTTATTCTATGGGTTTCATTTTGACTCTGTTGGCATTATCTTTTGATAAGTGAATTGGAACATTTTTTCATGGTATCTAACTTATTTATATGTTTTTTTGTTGCCTGTGCCTTTGGTGTCATATCCAAGAAATCATTGCCAAATCCAATGTCATGAAGATTTTTCTCTATGTTTTTTTCTAATAGTTTTACAGCTTGAGGTCTTATATTTAGGTCTTTGATCCTTTTTGAATTAATTTTCATATGTGGTATTAGATAAGGGTCCAACTTCATTATTTTGCACGCAGATATCCAGTTTTCCCAGCACCATTTGTTGGAAAGACTATTCTTTTCCTATCAGATGGTCTTGGTGCCATTGTCAAAAATCATTTGACCGTGTATGCAAAGAACTCTCCATTCTATTTTATTGGTTTATATGTCTGTCTTTATGCCAGTACCACAGTGTTTTGATTACTGTAGCTTTGTGTACTAAGTTTTGAAATCAGAAAGTATGAGTCCTTCATCTTTTTTCTTCTTTTTTTAAAAATTAAATTAAATTATTTTTATTTTTATTTATGAGAGAGAGAGACAAAGTATGAGCAGGGGAGGGGCAGAGAGAGAGAGAGACACAGGATCCAAAGCAGACTCCAGGCTCTGAGCTGTCAGCACAGAGCTTGATGTAGGGCTCGAACTCACAAACCGCAAGATCATGCAGATGCCTCTTTGTTCTTCCTTTTTAAGATTGTTTGGCTGTTCAAGATCCCTTGAGATTCCATAGGAATTTTAGGATGGAAATTAAAATTTCTATTTTTAAAAAGTCACTGGGATTTTGATAGGGACTGCCTTAAATCTGTAGATTACTTTGGATAGTATTAACATCTTAAAAACATTGTCTTCCAGTTCATGAATATGAGATGTTTCTCTTTATTTATGTCTTCTTTAATTTCATTCAGCAATATTTTATAGTTTTCATTGGATAAGTGTTTCACTTCCTATTGTGTTAATTTCTAAATATTTTATTCTTTTTGATGCTATAGTAAATAGAATTGTTTTCATAATTTCCTTTTCAGATTATTAGCTGTCTGTATACAGAAATGCAACTGATTTTTGAGTGTTGACTTTGTATCCTGCTACTTTGCTGAGTTCATTTATTAAAGTTTTTTTAATAAAATGATTAGATTTTGAACATAAAATATCATACCATCTATGAACAGAGATAACGTTACTACTTCCCTTACAATTTGGATGGCTTTTTAAATTATTTATTTATTTATTTATTTTTGGGTGATCACATTTATTGAAAGGGTTGGAAAAAAATTGAATGCACTTTAGTGTAAGAATTTTTGAGTTATCTGCAAATCAACTCATTTCAGGAGTGGAAGGATCCTTGGTCATTTCTTAATATCAAAATTTACACAGGTTTCTCTTTTGAATGTCTTCTACATTTAAAGAGGCAATCGTACAAAGTCTTCCATATTCCATACGTGATAAATTCTTTGTTTCAGCCAATTCTTTTAAAAAAAACTTTATGTTTATTATTTATTTTTGAGAGACGGAGTGAGAGTGGGGAGGGGCAGAGAGAGGAAGACACAATCTGAAGCAGGCTCCAGGCTCTGAGCTGTCAGACCAAACCCCGATGCGGGTCTTGAACCCACAAACTGTGAGATCATCACCTGAGCCGAAGTCAGCCGCTTAACCTATTTATTGAGTACCCCTGTTTCAGCCAATTCTTAATGGAGGGCAACTCGTACAACATCTCCTGGGACAAAGAGCATCAGAATATTCCATTTCGTGTATATACATACACACACACATATCTTTGTATGTTTCCTCATCAATTTCTATGGTAATCACAGTTTCTTCCACATCTCTCAACATTGTATTTACATCCTGATCATAAACATGTAGTCTTCCTTGAAACTCTCTGTTGTTTCTCATTTTCATATAAATTCACTCATCAAGGCCAAGCCTGATGAGATCCAGGGCTCTTCTACAAGTGCTAGTAGTTTGTTGATGGTCCACATCGTCTGCCATGTTTCAAACCCTGAACCCTTTCCCCTGGATGCCTTTTACTTCTTCTTGCCTAAGTGCTCTGGCCAGAACTTCCAGTACTGTGGTGAGTAGAATGGTAAAAAGAATGAATAGAATAGAATGGTGAAAGTGAGCATCCTTGCCATGTTCCTGATCTTAGTAGGAAAGCCTTCAGTCTTTCACCAGTAATGTTTACTGCAGGTTTTTCATATATGACTTTTATTATGTTGAGGTAGTTTCCTTCTGTTACTAGTTTGTTGAATATTTTATGAAATAATGTTGAATTTTGTTAAATTCTTTTTATGCATCTATTGAGATGATCATGATTTTTAGCTTTCATTCTGTTAGTGTTGAATCATCATTGTGTTCCAGGAATAAATCTCTCCTTGTCATGGTGTATTATCCTTTCAATATGCTGCTGAGTTCAGTTTGCTCATATTTTATTGAAGGCTTTTGTGTCTATATTAATCAGGGATATTGGTCTGTAGTTTTCTTTTCTTGTAATATTTTTGTTTGGGTTTGGTATCATGATAATGTTGACCTCATAAAATGAGTTAGAAATTATTTCCTTCTCTTCAGTTTTTGGGAAAACTGAGAAGGATAAATACTAGTTTTTCTTTAAATGTTTGGTTTATTGGGGTGCCTGGGTGACTCAGTCAGTTAAACATTGCACTCTTGATTTTGGCTCAGGTCATGATCTCAGAGTCATGAAATCGAGTGTTGGGCTCCACACTGGGTGTGGGACCTGCTTAAGATTCTCTCTCTCTCTCTCTCTCTCCTCATGCTCTCACTCTCTCTCTCTAAAAAAATAAATTAAATTAAAAAATTAAAAAATAAATGTTTGATATATTTCATCAGTGAAACCATCAGGTCCAGGGCTTGTTGTTGTAAGATTTTTTTTTGAAAGACTTTTTTTTGTTTTGTTTTTTTAGAGAGACAGGGGGAGAGTATGTGCAAACGGGGGAGAGGGGCAGAAAGAGCGAGAGAGAGAAAGAGAGAGAGAGAGAGAGAGAGAGAGAGAGAAAAGCTCCACACTCAACATGAATCCCTATTTGGGGCTTGATCCCACAACTCTGGGATCATGACCTGAGCTGAAATCAAGAGTCGGATGCTCAACATGCTCAACCAACTGAGCCACCCAGGCGCTCCTTGAAAGATTTTTTATTAGTGATTCAGTCTTCTTACTAGTTACATCTAGTCAGATTTTCTGTTTCTTTGTGAATACATTTTGGTGGTTTTGTGTTTCCAGGAATTTGTCCATTTCACCTAGGTTATATAGTTTGTTGGTATGTAATTGTTCATGATACTCTCATAATCCTTTTTATTTCCATAAATAGGATTTCCATAGAATAAGTTGTGTCCCCACTTTAATTTCTGATTTTAGTAATTTGAATCTTCTCGCTTGTTTTCCTTAATCCATCTAGCTAAAGGTTTGTCAATTTTGTTGATCTTTTCAAAGAACCAACCTTCAGTTTCATTGATTTTCTCTAATTTTCTATTCTCTATTTCATTTATCTCTGGTCTGATCTTTAGTATTTCCTTCTTTCTGCAAGCTTTGGGTTTAATTTGTTCTTCTTTTGTAGTTCTTTAAGTTGTAAAGTTAGGTTGTTGATTTGAGATCTTTCTTGTTTGTTAATGTGGGCATTTACAACTATAAATATCCTCCTTCATACTGCTTTCATTGTATGCCATAACTTTTGGTATGTTGTGCTTTCATTTTTATTCACCTCTAAGTATTTTATAGTTTTCCTTGTGATTTCTTCTTTGATCCACTCATTGTTTAAGAGTATGTTTTTTAATTTCCACAATTTTGTGTATTTTCCAGTTTTACTTTTGTTATTGATGTCTAACTTCATCCCTTTGTGGTCAGAAAAGACACTTTATATAACTGTCTCTTAAAATCTGTTGAAACTTAATTTGTGGCCTAACATATGATCTACACTGGAAAATGTTCCGCATGCTCTTGAGAAGAATATATATGCTGTTGTAGGTAGTATTCTGTTTGTGTTTGTTAGATCTAGTTGGTTTATTGTGTTAAGATCTCTGTTTCCAGATGGTAATCCTGTCCATTATTGAGAGTGGGGTATGGAAGTCTCCAGTTGTTATTGTAGAACTATTTCTTTTTTTAGTTCTATCTATATTTATGGTCTGTAATTAGGTGTGCAAATACTTATAATTGTTACATATTCTTGCTGTATTGAACCTTTTATTAATATATAATGTCTTCCTTTGTCTCTTGTAAAATTTTTCCATTTAAAGTCTGTTTTTTCTGATATTAGTATAGCCACCCCTGCTGTCTTTTGGCTGCTATATTTTATGGCATATCTTTTTCCATTCTTTCAATCTATTTGTGTCTTTGGATCTAAAATGAGTTTCTTGTAGACATAATATAATTGGATGTGTTTTTATGCATTCTGAAAATATGCCTTTTGATTAGATAATTTAACCTATTTACATTTAAAGTAATTACTGATAGGGGGAGATTTAATGCTATCATTTTGCTATTTGTTTTCTATGTACCTTAGAGCTCCCCTTGCCCTCATGCTTATTTCCTTCTTCCTGTCTTCTTTGGTGTTTAATTATTATTATTATTTTTTGTAGTGAAATGTTAAAATTCCTTTCTCATTTCATTTTCTGTATATTTTATAGCTATTTTCTTTATGGATACCATGGTATTTACATATAACATCCTGAAGTTATAACATTCTAATTTGAATTCCTACCAGCTTAACTTCAATAACATACAAAAACTGCCTGTTTATAGCTCCATCACCACTCTTTTTGGTTGATGATGTCACAGAATACATCTTTATATATTGTGTGCCCCAAAACACAAACTAATAATTCATCTCAATGCACTAGTATCTTAATTTATATAGAAAACCAAATGTGGAGTTACAAACATAAATTGCAATAATACGAGATTTTAGACTAATATTTTAAAAAATTATTTATTTTGAGAGAGATAGAGTAGGGGAGGTACAGAGAGAGAGGAGAGAGAAAACCCCAAGCAGGCCCTGTGCTGTCAGCACAGAGCCTGATGTGGGGCTTGATCCCACAAACCTTCAGATCACATCCTAAGCCAAAATCAAGAGTCGGATGCTTAACCAACTGAGCCACCCAGGCACCCGTAGATTAGTTTACATTTTTAAAAATGAACCAGCTCTTAGTTTTGTTGATCTGTTCTAGTGGTTTTTTGTTTGTTTCTATATTGTTTATTTCTCTGCTCATCTTTATTATTTTCCTTTTTCTGCTGGTTTTAGGCTTTATTTGCTGTTCCTTTTCTAGCTCCTTTAGGTGTAAGGTTAGGCTGTTTATTTGGGACCTTTCTTGCTTCTTGAGATAGGCCTGAATTGCAATATACTTTCCTCTTAGGACTGCCTTTGCTGCATCCCAAAGAGTTTGGACTGTTATATCATTGGCTTCCATGTATTTTTTTATTTCTTCTTTATCTCCTGGTTAACCCATTCATTCTTTAGTGGGGTGTTTTTTAACCCCCATGTATTTGACATGGCTTCGTCATGACATGACTTTCCAACTTTTTTCTCATTTGACTTCAAGTTTCATAGTGTTATAATCTGAAAATGTGCATGGTATGATCTTTATCTTTTTGTACCTGTTGAGGGCTGATTTGTGACCAAGTATGTGATCTGTTCTGGAGAATATGTGCACACAGTAGGGCACCTGGGTGGCTCAGTCGGCTGAGCGTCCGACTTCAGTTCAGGTCATGATCTCAGGACTCATGGGTTCAAGCCCCGCATCAAGCTCTGTGCTGACAGCTCAGAGTCTGGAGCCTGCTTCAGATTCTTTGTCTCCCTCTCTCTGCCCCTCCCCAGCTCACAGCTTGCACTCTGTCTCTCGCTCTCCCAAAAAGAAAATAAACATTAGAAGAAAAAAGAATGTATATTGTGCTGTTTTAGGGTGAAATGTTCTGAATATATCTGTTAAGTCCATCTGGTCCAGTATGTCATTCAAAGCCATTGTTTCCTTGTTGGTTTTCTGCTTAGAATATCTGTCCATTGCAATTTTTAAAAATCTTTTGATTTCTTGGGGCTCCTGGGTGGCTCAGTAAGTTAAGGGTCTGCTCTTGATTTCAGCTCAGGTCTGATCTCACACGGTTCATGAGTTTGAGCCCCATGTTAGGCTCTGCACTGACAGCACGAAGTCTGCTTGGGATTCTGTCTTCTACCTCTTTCTCTGTCCGTCTCCTGCTTGTACTCTGTCGGTCTCTCTCAAAACAATAAATAAACATTAAAAAATTTCTTAAATGTATTGGCTTCTTGAAATCATCTCTTTCATGTAGAAAATAAAAAGTAGAGTTACAAACTGTTGTTATAATAATAATAGCTTTTATAATCACCTATAATTTATATTTTTTGAGATCTTTATTTTTTCATATGGCTCAAGGTAACATATAGTTAGTATCTTTCATTTCACCCTGCAAATCTCCCATGAAATTTCTTGTAGGCAGTTCTAGTGGTAATGAATTCTTTCAGTTTTTGTTTATCTGAGAATGTCTTAATTTCTCCTTTTTTTCTTTTTCAATATAAGCATTTAGTGATATAAATTTCCTTTCAAACACTGTTTTAATTACAACACAGAAATTTAACATGTTATATTTTTATTTTTGTTTAGTGCATAATGTTTGCCAGTTTCCCTTAATAATTCCTCTTTGACACATAGGTTATTTTTAAAAGTGTTGTTTAACTTTCAGACATGTGGGGGTCTTGAGGTATCTTTGCTTTTTTGGTGTGTGTGTGTGTGTGTGTGTGTGTGTGTGTGTGTGTGTGTGTGTGTTTAATGTTGCTGTTGTTTTTTTTTTAATTTTTGAGAGAGAAAGTATGCAAGCGGGGGAGGGGCAGTGAGAGAGGGGGACAGAGGATCTGAAGCGGGGCTCTGTGCTGATAGCAGAGAGCCTGACACTGGGCTGGAACTCATGAACTTCGAGATCATGACCTGAGCCAAAGTTAGACGCTAAACTGACTGAGCCATCCAAGCGCCCTGTTTTTTGTTTTTTTATTTTTTAAATATGTATTTATTTTTGAGAGAGAGAGAACATGAGAAGGGAAGGGGCAGAGAGATAGAAAGAGAGAGAGAGAGAGAGAGAGAGAGAATCCCAAGCAGGCTGCATGCTGTCAGTACAGAGCTGGAGGTGGAACTTGATCTCATGAACCGTGAGATCATGACCTGAGCAGACATTAAGAGTCAGACACTCAACCGACTGACACCCCCTCAAGGTGTCTTTGTTTTTTATTCCTCGTTTAATTCTGTTATGGCCAGAGAACATACTGTGTGTGATTTTATTTTTTTTAATTGTTATGGCTTGTTTTGTGGGCCAGGATATGATGTCTCTTGGCAGATTGCTGCATTCATTTGAAAATGTGTTTTCTGCTGTTGGAGTATTCTAGAGATGCAACTTAGATTATGTTGGGTGATAACGTTATTTAGGTCTTCTCTCTTCTTGTTGATTTTCTGTCTGCTTGTTCTGTGAATTAGACAGGAGTGATGAAGTTTCAAAGTGTAATAGTGGGTTCTCTATTTCTCCTATCATCTCTATTATTTTTTGCTTCATGTATTTGGAGCAATATTTTACGTATATATACATTCAGGATTGTTTTGTCTCCTTGGTGAATTGACTCTGGTGAATTTTCTTTTTTAATTTCTGAAATCTGCTTTGTATAGTATGAAGACAGCCACTCTAGATTTCTTTTGACATTGCATAAATAAATTTACATTTATTTATGTCTCAGTAAACAGCTTTATTGAGATATAATTTACATGTCATAAAATTCACCCGTTTAAAGTGTACAGCTCTGTGATTTTTAGCATATTCAGAGCATTGTGCATTTGTTATAATAACAATGTTATTTCAGAACATTTTCTTTTTTTTTTTTTAACGTTTATTTATTTTTGAGACAGAGAGAGACAGAGCATGAATGGGGGAGGGTCAGAGAGAGGGAGACACAGAATCCAAAGCAGGCTCCAGGCTCTGAGCTGTCAGCACAGAGCCTGACGCGGGGCTCGAACCCACAGACCGCGAGATCATGACCTGAGCCGAAGTCGGCCACTTAACCAACTGAGCCACCCAGGCACCCCCAGAACATTTTCATCATTCCCTCCAAAACCTTTTTTTAAACTTTTAATCTATTTATATTATTATATTTAAGGTGTGTGTGTGTGTGTGTGTGTGTGTGTGTGTGTGTGTGTGTGTTTTGTGGACAGCATATAGTTGGATCTACCCCTCCCACCCCAGCTAATAATCATTATTTTTTAATTGACCTATTTAGGTCATTTACATTTAATATGTCATATATATTAATATATTATTGCTATGGTCAAATCTAGGGCTACCATTTTATTATTTGTTTTCTATTTGTCCTGTTTTTTCCCTCTGTTTTGTCTTTCTTGCTTCTTTTGACTTATTTAAATATTTTTTAGTATTCCATTTGAATTTATATTTGGCTTTTTAGTTATAGATCCTTGAATTAAGTTTTTTAGTGGTTGTTCTAAGGATTGATTATATTATGCACCTCCAATTTCACACAGACTATCTGAGCTAATATCACTTCACATAAATGTGGAAGCCTTATAACCTCATGGGACCCTTTCCCTTTATTTTATAGCTATCATATGTATGATGCTTATATACATTGAAAGCCTCCCCTACCAATTATATATTTTTTTGCTTTCAACTGCAAACATTTTATTTTTATTATTTAATGTTTATTTTTGAGAGAGAGCGCACATGCACACATGAATGGGAGAGGGGCAGAGAGAGAGGGAGACACAGAATCTGAAGCAGGCTCCAGGCTCTGAGCTGTCAACACAGAGCCCGACACAGGGCTTGAACTCACTAACTGTGAGATCATGACCTGAGTCGAAGTTGGGTGCTCAACCAACTGAGCTACCCAGGTGCCTCTCAACTGTAAACATTTTTAAAAAGTCTTTAAAAGGAGTAAAAGAGTCCATTTTTTTTTTTACCCCACTGTTTACTGTCTCTCTTGTTCCTCTCTGAAGGAGAGATTCTGGAGTTCCTAATTCTCCCCTGATACCATTTCACTAAAATCCAGAGAACATTCTTTAGCCTTTCTGTTACAGCAGGTCTGCTAGTGGGGGATTCTCTTAGTTTTCCTTTATCTGAGTTTTTATTTTCTTCTTTAATTTGAGAGAGAGAGCATGAGTGGTGGAGAGGGGCAGAGGGGGAGAGGGAGAATCTTAAGCAGGTTCCATCCTCAGTATGGAGCTTGACGCAGGCAGGGCTTGATCCCATGACCCTGGGATCATGACCTGAACCAAAACCGAGTCAGATGCTCAACCAACTGAGCCACCCAGGTCCCCCCAACTGAGAATGTTTTTATCTCACTTCATTCCTGAAGTATTTTTTTTTGATGGATATAGAATTATGTGATGATACTTTTTTTTTTGTTCCCGTTAGCACTTTAAAGATATTCCACTGACTTCTGGCTGCCATCTTTTATGATGAGATCCACAATTCTGATTGTTATAGCCTTCTATGTAATCTGTTGTTTTTCTCTGTTAACCTTACAGATTCCTCTTTTTTCCTTTTAGCAGCACAGTTATGATGTGACTGATATGATATGGCTTTTTTGGGGGGGGATTTGATGAACTTCTTGAATCTAAATTTATATATTTAATCAAATTTGGGGAGTTTTCATGATTTTTTAAATTTCCTTTTTACATTTATTTATCTTTGAGAGACAGAGCACAAGTAGGGGAGGGGAAGAGAGAGAACGAGACACAGAATCCAAAGCAGGCTCCAGGCTCTGAGCTGTCAGCACAGAGCCCAACGCGGGGCTCAAACCCACAAACCATGAGATCATGACCTGAGTCAAAGTCAGACGCTTAACCGACTGAGCCACCCAGGCACTCCTCAGACTTTTTTTCCCACCAATCTCTTTCTCCCTCATTCTTGCACTTTTGATATTGTCTCATAGGTCCCTGAGGCTCTGCTCATTTTATTTGCAATTTTTTTTCTCTCTGTTCTTCAGATTGGATCATTTCTAATGTCCTATCTTCATATTCCATCTAATGAATTTTTAATTTGCAATATTTTACCTCTTGGCTCAAAAATTGCCATTTGGTTATTTTTTTAGTTTCTATTTCTCTACTCAGAACTTCTGTTGTTCCATTAATTTCGAGAGTTTTCACCTTTACCTAATGGAGAATGGGTATAATAGTTTCTTTAATGTCTTCATTTAGTTTTTTTTTCCTAATAAATAAAATGGTGGAAGAGGAGGTCCCCAGCTCACTTCCCTCAACACGCACACAGACAACAATCCAGCAGCCATCCACAAAAAAAAAAGTGCCTTTGTGGGAGCTTTGGGATCCTAGTAGGAGGTTGTGAAACCCCAGGAAAGCCCAGGACTAAGGAAAACTGATTTCAGGAAGCAGGCTCTAACCCTGGTGGAAAGCCAGCCAAATGTGGTGCTGGGTACAGAATAATAACCCCATCTCTTTATGGACTTGGCTCCAACCCCACTTGGCTGCCGTCCTGCAACCGGTTCCATCCACCAAGGCACCAGGAGGAGCCATGGTCATCTCCGCCACCAGTATCAGGCCTGCCAACCTTGGACACAATTGCAGATCCTGAAGCATCCCTGTGACCCAGCTCAAGCCCTACTCTAACTGCCAGTCTAGAGTCAGACATGCTTGCACAGGGGCCCTATGGGAGACATGCTCCTGGTAACAATCCTGCTAACCTTGGTTCTGACTTTGGATCCTGAAGCAGCTCTGTAACCTTGTTTCAGCCCTGATCTCAGTCCTACCTACCCAGGGATCCAGCACTGCTGGTCTTTTCTCCTCATAGTAGGCTTACCAACCTCAGTCCTGGCTGTGGACCCTGAAGCCAGTCCCAGCTACATACTTTGAAATGGCCCTGAGACTCAGTGACAACTCCTCTCTGACATGGTTGGAAGCCAGTTCTGACCACCCAGGAAACTGGTGACAGACCTGCCCCTCTGAGCCTCCTAATGGCAGGCCTGTCGGCCTAGTTCTTGACTGCAGAACCTGAAGCAACCCTGTGACCCCGTTCCAGCCCTGCTCTACCACAGTTCCAGAGACAATCTTCCCACCCAGGGACTTTCCTAGGGACATGGTGCAAGTGCAGTCAGGGATCTGTGGGAGCCATACCCATCTGTGCCTGATAACAGACCTGCTGTCTGTGGACTTGACTGTAGCAATTTTACAAGTCCACTATTACCTTGATGCCAAAGCCAGACAAAGAGACTATGAGAAGAGATCATTACAGGCCAATATTTCTGATGAACATAGATGCAAAAATCCTCAACTGAATACTAGCAAACTGAATTGGTAAAAGGATCATACAGCATGATCAAGTGGTATTTATCCCAGGGATGCAAACATGGTTCAACATATGCAAGTCAATAAATGTGATACATCACATTAACAGAATGTAGGATAAAAAGCATATGATTGGGGCGCCTGGGTGGCGCAGTCGGTTAAGTGTCCGACTTCAGCCAGGTCACGATCTCGCGGTCCGTGAGTTCGAGCCCCGCGTCGGGCTCTGGGCTGATGGCTCAGAGCCTGGAGCCTGTTTCCGATTCTGTGTCTCCCTCTCTCTCTGCCCCTCCCCCATTCATGCTCTGTCTCTCTCTGTCCCAAAAATAAATAAACGTTGAAAAAAAAAAAAAAAGCATATGATTATCTAGATGGGTTAGGGGCATTAAGGAATCGACTCCTGAAATCATTGTTGTACTATATGCTAACTAACTTGGATGTAATTTAAAAAAATAAATAAAAATTTAGAAAGTATTATATGATTATCTCAATAGATGCAGAAGAAGTATTTTATAAAATTCACCATCATTTTATGATAAAATCTCTCAACAAATTAGTATAGAAGGCATGTACCTCAATATAATAAAGGCCATATATGAATGCCCACAGCTAACATCATACTAAAGGGTGAAAACTCAAAGCTTTTCCTCTAAAATCAGGAACAAGATAAAAATGCTGCCTGTCTCCATGATTATTCAACATAGTACTGGAAGTCCTAGCCATAACAATTAGACAAGAAAAAGAAATCAAAGGTATCCAATTTGGGCAGAAAGAAGTGAAATTGTCTCTATTTGCAGATAACATGATTTTATATACAGAAAACCCTAAAGATTCCTTAAAAAAAAAAAAAACCGTTAGAACTAATAAAAAAAATTTAGTAAAGGTGCAGAATACAAAATCAGCATACAAAAATCAGTTGCACTTCTATACACTAACAACCAACTATCTGAAAAACAAATTAAGAAGACAAGCCCGTGTGGGATGCCTGGTTGGTTCAGTCGGTTGAGTGTCCAACTCTTGATTTCAGCTCAGGTCATGATCCCAAGGCCATGGTATTGAGCCCGTCAGGCTCTGTGCTGAGCATGGAGCCTGCTTACGATTCTCTCTCTCTATCTCTCTCTCTCTCTCCCTCTGTCCCTCTCCCCCGCTTGTGCTCTCTCCCTCTAAAATAAAAAAAAATAATTTGAAAAATTTAAAAAATGACAATCCCATTTACAATAGCATCAAAAAGAATAAAATACTTAGGAATAAATTTAAACAAGGGGGTGAAAGATCTGTACACTGAAATCTATTAAACATTGATGAAAGAAATTGAAGACACAAATAATTTAAAAGATACCGTGTTTGTAGATTGGAAGAATTAGTAACAAATAATATGTGTCAACATACCCATATAACCCTAAGTGATCTACAGATTAAATGGGGTTCCTATAAAAATTCTAATGATAATTTTCACAGAAATAGAAAAAATTCTAAAATTCATATGGAGCCACAAAAGACCCAAGTAACTACAGCAATACTGAACAAGAAGAAAAAAACCAGAGGCATCTCACTTCCTGATTTCAAATTATATTACAAAGCTATAGTAATCAAAGCTGTATGGTATTGGCATAAAAACAGACACACAGATCAATGGAACAGAACAGAGAGCCCAGAAATAAACTCACATATGTTCAGTCAACTAAGGTATCAAGAATACACCATGAGGGAAAGGATAGTCTCTTTAATAAATTGTGTTGGGAAAACTGGATATTCACATGCAAAAAAAGGAAATTGGACCTTTGTCTCACACCATACACAAAAATCAACTCAAAATTGGTCAAAGACTGGGGCGCCTGGGTGGCGCAGTCGGTTAAGCGTCCGACTTCAGCCAGGTCACGATCTCGCGGTCCGGGAGTTCGAGCCCCGTGTCAGGCTCTGGGCTGATGGCTGGGAGCCTGGAGCCTGTTTCCGATTCTGTGTCTCCCTCTCTCTCTGCCCCTCCCCCGTTCATGCTCCATCTCTCTCTGTCCCAAAAATAAATAAACGTTGAAAAAAATTGGTCAAAGACTTAAATGTAAGACCTGAAACTATTAAGACTCCTAGAAAAAAAAGCATATGGGAAAGCTCCTTGACATTGGTCTTGACAATGGTTTTTCAGGGGATGACACCAAAAGCACAAGCAACAAAAGAAAAATTAAAACAAGTAGGACAGCACCAAATTAAGTTTCTGCAGGGGCGCCTGGGTGGCTCAGTCGGTTAAGCGTCCGACTTCAGCTTGGGTCACGATCTTGCGGTCCATGAGTTCGAGCCCCGCGTCGGGCTCTGGGCTGATGGCTCAGAGCCTGGAGCCTGCTTCCGATTCTGTGTCTCCCTCTCTCTCTGCCCTTCCCCCGTTCATGCTCTCTCTCTGTCTCAAAAATAAATAAAACGTTAAAAAAAAATTAAAAAAGTTTCTGCAAATAAATGAAATCAACAAAATGAAAAGGCATCCTATAGAATGACAAAATATTTGCAAACCTATATCCATAAGGTGTTGATAGCCAAAATATACAAGGAACTCACAGTATTCGGTGGCAAAAAAAAAATAAACCAAATGGAAAAACACCGAAATAGACAATTTTCCAAAGTAAACATACAAATGGCTGATGGGTATATGAAAAAGTGCTGAACATCACTAACCATCAGGAAAATTCAAACCAAAACCATAGTGGGAGATCACCTCATGACCTTAAGATGGCTATCATGAAGAAATCAAAAGATAAGTGTTGGCAAGGATGTGCAGAAAAGGGAACACTTACATACTGTTGGTAGGAATGTAAATGGTGCAACCATTATGGAAAACAGGATAGTGATTCCTCAAAAACTTAAAAATAGACACACCGTATGATCAAGAAATCTCACTTCTGGGTCCATATCCAAAGGAACTGAAATTAATATCTTGAGGAGATATCTGCACTCCCATATTCATTGTAGTATTATTCACAATAGCCAAGATATGAAAACAACCTAAGTGTCCATCAACAAAGGGATAAAGAAAATGTCACACACACACACACACACACACAGGAGTATTATATAGCCTTAGAAAAGAAGGGAGTCCTGGTGTTTGTGACAACATGGATGAACCTCGAAGTCATTATACTAAGTGAAATAAACCAGGCACAGAAAGACAAATACTGCTGATCTTGCTTATATGTGGGATCTAAAAAAAGTCGAACTCATAGAAACAGCGAGTAGAAGAATAGTTACCAGGGGATGAGGAGTGAAGGAAACGTGATGTTTGTTGGTCAGCGGGTACAAACTTTCCGGTATAAGCTGAATGAATTCTAGAGACCTAATGTATGGCATGGTGATATAGCTAATATACCTATAGTTAATAAGGTATACTTGAAATTTGCTAAGAGAGAAGATCTTAGGTGTTCTTAACACACACACATACACACACACACACACACAGAGAGTAACTGTGAGGTGAGGGATAAGTTAATTAACTTCATGGGCTGATCATATCACAATGTATACATATATCAAAACATTATATGTTATTCCTTAAACATATACAATTTTTACTTATCAATAATACCTCAAAGCTGGAAAAATATAAGTACTTAAATTTTTCTTTTAAGATTTATTCATTTCTCAGAGAGACAGAGCGTAAGCAGGGGAGGGGCAGAGAGAGAGAGGGAGACACAGAATCTGAAACAGGCTCCAGGCTCTGAGCTGTCAGCACAGAGCCTGATGCGGGGCTTGAACTCACGGACCACGAGATCATGACCTGAGCTGAAGTTGGACACTCAACTGACTGAGCCACCCAGGTGCCCCAAAATGGGCTCCAGGCTCTGAGCTGTCAGCACAGAGTTCTATGCAAGGCTTGGACCCATGAACACAAGATCATGACCTGAGCCAAAGTCAGATGCTTAACTGACTGAGCCACCCAGGCACCCCTGTACTTTTAAAAATAAATAAGTCTTTGTCTAAAAATTCCATCATCTGGGTCATCTCAGGGTTGACATCTGTGGATTGTCTTTTCCCTTGGGAAATGGTCAGATTTTCACATGTGTGTGTTTAAGTGATGAGTAAGTTTGGACGGTATCCTGGGAATTTTAAGTATTATATTGCAAACTCAGGATCCTGTTAGTATCCCTTGGAGAATGTTGGATTTTGTTGGCTTGTTTGTTTTAGCAGGCCATCAACCTGGGTAGGTTCAGATAGCAGGTTCTGTCCCATCTTCTGTGGGTGTTGGTTACAACGTTAGTTCAATCTCTAAAGCCTTTGCTGTGCTATTTGGATTAGCATGTGCCGCCCTGGGGTTGGTCTGTGACTTGGGCATTGGTTTATATCATTGTTCAGTTTTCAGAACCTTGTTGCTCTTCTTCACATTTGTTTCCTGCTTGTGTAGTTCAGAGGTGAGCCTCTGAGGTGAAAAGGGAAAATTAGTAATGTCCCTAGCCCCTTACTCTCTAATACATAGGAGTTTCTTTTCCTGGTCCTTTGGAAATAGGAGGCTTCTCCTAGAGTATCTGCTGTTGGTGCTTGTTGCACAGTTACATGGTTTGGCTTATTCTTGGATCAGGAGACAAAGGAGGGAAAAGAAATATGAAATTCACCCCTCCCCTCATTATAAGTCATTATTCAAGTTCTAACTTAAATCCCTGGTCTGCTTTTTTTTTTCCAGTTTACTTTTCAAAGTTCACAGGCTCTTGTTTCTTATATGCTATTTAAGATTTTTATCTGTTATCAGTGGGAGAGGCTGCATATCATTACTTTACTTCATCTTGGCCAGCAACAAAGAACTAGTGTCAGTCTCTTCATTATTTTCGGTACTTTATTCTTCTATATAAAATGTAAAATCTTTTTAGCTTTCATGAAAAGTTACGTTGAGATTTTGGTTGGAATTGCCTTCAATCTATAAATCATTTTGGGGAGAAATTCCATCCTTACAGTATTGAGTATTTATATTCATAAACATGAGATGTTTCTGCATATTTAAGGTCTTGGTTTAACGTTTAGGTTTATTTCTTGATGCCATATAGTTTTTGTTGCTGTTGTGAGTGCCATCTTTCTATTTTAAAATCTACTTTTTGGGGCACCTGCATGGCTCAGTCATTTGAGCAGCCGACTCTTGATTTTGGCTCAGCTCATGATCTCATGGTTTGTGGGTTTGAGCCTTGCATTGGGCTCCACACTAACTTGCTTGAGACTCTCTCTCCCTCTGCCCCCTCCCCACTCATGCTTTCTCTCGCTCTAAAATAAAACAAAACAAATAAAATATATTTTCTGTTTATTATTGCTTTATAGAAATCCAGGGTTTTTAGTTATTTTTCCAATGTTTATTTTTAAGATAAACCTTTTTTTTTTTTTTTTTTTTTTTAAGTAAGCTCTATGCCCAACATAGGGGCTCAGACTCACAACCCAGAGATCAAGATTGCATGCTTTACTGGCTGAGCCAGCCAGGTACCCCTAAGATAAACTTTCATTAAAGTATCCCAAGTCAGGGGCGCCTGGGTGGCCCAGTCGGTAGGTGTCCGACTTTAGCTCAGGTCATGATCTCACAGTTTGTGAATTTGAGCCCCGCATCAGGCTCTGTGCTGACAGAGCCTGAAGCCTGCTTTGGATTCTGTGTCTCCCTCTCTCTCTGCTTCTCCCCCACTTGTGCTCTCTCTCTCTCTCTCAAAAATAAATAAACATTTTAAAAAAATTTTTAAAAAGTATCTCAAGTATGTCCAAATCGTAATTATAGTTATCACATAGTTATAACTTATCACAATGTAATCACACTACCCTGGCTTTTGACACCATGAATTTGTTTTGCCTCTTCTTGAACTTCATATAAGTGGAATTATGTACTGTGTTCTTTTCTGGGCCTTGCTTCTTTCATTCAAAGTAATATTCTTTTTTTATGTTTATTCATTTTTGAAAGACAGAGACAGAGCACAAGCAGGGGTGGGGCAGAGAGAGAGAGGGACACAGAATTTGAAGCAGCTCCGGGCTCTGAGCTGTCAGCACAGAGCCCGACGCGGGGCTCAAACTCATGAACTGCGAGATCATGACCTGAGCCGAAGTCAGATGCTCAACCTACTGAGCCACCCAGGCGCCCCTCAGAGTAATATTTCTGAGATTCATGCAGGTTGTTATGCATATCAGCAGTTCACTCTTTTTATTATTGTATACCCGTTATATGAATATGCTATTACTTATCCATTCTACTATTGAAAGAGATTTGGGTTGTTTCCAGGTTTTGGCAGTTATGAATAGTACACCTATTAGCATTCTTGAACATGATTTTTGGTGTACTCATGTACACATTTGTTAGATGGTCACTTTGGAATGGATTGTAAAATGTGAAAATAAAGTATGTAGGTACATTCAACTAGTTTAGTTTTGTTTTTTTTTTTAATGTTTATTTATTTTGAGGGAGGAGGGTCAGAAAGAGAGAGAGATTGAGAATCCCAGGAAGGCCACATACCCAGCATGGAGCCAGACATGGGACTCTCTATCTCACGACCGTGAGATCATGACCTAGCTTAAATCAAGAGTCGGACACTCAACTTAGCCACCCAGGCACCCCTCAACTAGTTTTCTGAAGTAGTTGTACCAATCTCTGCTTCTACCAACTGTGTACGTGAGTTCCAAAAGTTTCCACACAAGCCATCATTTGGTTTAATCAGACTTTTTCATTTATACTAGCTCATCTAGTGGGTATGTAGTGATCTCATGTGATTTCCTCCCAACATCTTATTTTGTTTTATTTATTTATTTATTTATTTATTTATTTATTTATTTATTTTTAAATGTTTTTATTTATTTTTGAGACAGAGACAAAGCATGAGCAGGGGAGGGGCAGCGCGAGAGGGAGACACAAAATCCGAAGCAGGCTCCAGGCTCCTAGCTGTCAGCACAGAGCCCGACGTGGGGCTCAAACTCACGGAGTGTGAGATCATGACCTGAGCTAAAGTCAGATGCTTAACCGACTGAGCCACCCAGGCGCCCCCAACATTTTATTTTGAAAAAATATTTAGGCATACAGAAAAGTTGGAATATTTATACACTGACCATCCATATAACCATCAACCTCGGTTCTACAATTAACATTTTACTCTATGCAATTTATCACATATATATCCATCTATTCTTATTGTGGTTTTAGTTACATTTTCTTGTTGACCAGTGAAGTTGAATAATGACCACCATTTCCTATGGCTATTGATTTGTATATATTACAAGCCTTTATTAGTAAGCTTATTCAAGCTTTCTTTTCCCTTCCCTCCACTTTTTAGCTTGTCCACTTTTTCTTATTTATAGATATTTCTTTCTTTTATAAATATCATTTGGGAAACAGGCTCTTTTGGGGTTATATATTTTGTTAGTTTCCTACTGTTACTCTAACAATAACTACAAACTTAGTGGTTTAAAACAACATGAATGTATTATCATACCATTCTAGAGGTTGGAAATCTGAAATCCATTTGGCTGGGCTAAAAGCAAGTGTCAGTGTTCCTGTGTTCCTTACATAGGATCTAGGGAAGAATCCATTTCCTAGAGTTTTCCAGCTAGCATTCCTTGAATCATGGCGCCTTCTTCCACATTCAAGGTGCATTACTCCAACTTCTGCTCCTGCGATCCCATTTTCTTCTTGGATTCTGACTCTTCTACCTTCCTTTTCCCATATAAGGATCCTATAAATACATTGGGACCATCATAGATAATCCAGCTAATCTCCTTTCAAGATCCATAACTTAACCATATTGAAAAGTCACTTTTTCCATGTAAAGTAACATATTCATAGGTTCTAGGGATTAGGATGTGGATATCTTGGAGAAGGGCATTATTCTGTCTACCACGTATGTTGCAAATATCTTCCACTGCCTTAGGGCTTGTCTGTTTATTCAATTACTGTTGTTTCCATTGAAGTTTCTAGTTTTAATTTAATCCAATATGTCAAACTTTTCCTTTATGATTGGTGCTTTTTGTGTCCCATTTAAGAAATCTGTGCCTACACTCAAGTCATGCCGATACCCTCCTAGGTTTTTCATCTGGGATGTTATTGTTTTATCGTTCACATTTAGAACTTCAATCTTCTCTGAATAGATTATTGTTTAATATGTGAAGTTGGGGAGGCCAGGGTTCACTTATTTCTGTGTAGATATCCAGTTCCTCTAACAACCAATGATTCATTGATAAGAATGCCCTTTCTCTACAGCTTTGCAGTGCTGTCTTTTTTTTTTTTTTTAATTTTTTTTTTCAAGGTTTATTCATTTTTGGGACAGAGAGAGACAGAGCATGAACGGGGGAGGGGCAGAGAGAGAGGGAGACACAGAATCGGAAACAGGCTCCAGGCTCTGAGCCATCAGCCCAGAGCCTGACGTGGGGCTCGAACTCACGGACCGCGAGATCGTGACCTGGCTGAAGTCGGCCGCTTAACCGACTGCGCCACCCAGGCGCCCCTGCAGTGCTGTCTTTATTGTAGATCAGGCACCTATATTTGCGTGAGTTTCTGAAATCTCCCAGTGGTATCCACAGAACTTCCTGTGGTAATGCAAATGTTTGATATCTGTCCTTCCAGTATGGTAGCCGTATGGCTACTGAGCACTTGATACATGGCTAGTATGACTGAGGAAATAAATCGTTGATGTTACTTAATTTTAATTAAGCAGCCATATGTGGCTTGTAGGCACCATATTAAACAGTGCAGCACATTGATCCATGGATCTGTTTATGCCATAGATCCCTGTGCCAATACCATACTCTCTTAATTACTGTAGCTTTATAATTAGTCTTTACATTTGCTTCTTCTCTATCAAGATTGTATTAATCATTCTAAGCCTTTTGCTTTCCATGTACACTTTATTTATTTGTTTTAAAATGTTTGTTTATTGGGAGAGGAAGAGCGAGCATGAGTGGAGGAGGGGCAGAGAGAGAGAGGGAGAGAGAGAATCTGAAGCTGTCCGCACAGAGCCTGATGCGGGACTTGATCTCATGAAGCGTGAGATCATGACCGGAGCTGAAATTGAGAGTCGGTTGCTCAACTGACTGAGCCACCCAGGAGCCCTTCCATGTACATTTTAGAATCAGCTTGTCAATTTCCCCAAAAAAACCCTGGTGTGATTTCAATAAGAACTGCATTGAATTTATAGATCAATTGGGGATAATTGACATTGTTTTACTATTAAGACTTCTAGTTCACAAACATGCTATATCCCTTAATTTTATTTTCTCTCAATAATGTGTGTGTGTGTGTGTGTGTGTGTGTGTGTGTGTAAAGGTCTTGCCCATCTTTTGTTAAAATTATTGTTACGCATGTTATGTCTGTTGGCATTACTGTACATAGTATTGTTTTAAAATTATTATTTTCTAAAGGCAGGCATATCCTTGGTATGTTTTCAAGGGTGGAGAATTCCATGTTCGTATCCACATAAGGATAAGAGGGTTTGGAGGCCTCAGGGGTTCTTGTACAACTAGTCTTGTCTTTACTTAGCTCATATATCTAAAGTCTGTAGTTCTTGATGTCCTTAAGGTCAACAAGGAAGGAGGCCTCACCCCTGCAGAAGCAGGAACTAGAGTCCACCCTGGATAACAACTGTTAGTGAAAACATGGAGGCCCAAGATGAGAAATCCCAGACATCTAGACCTTCGGACTCCAAATCCTTGACTATTACTTCCTCAACTCCCCAGCTATTAAAGTCTGAGTTGCCTACTGAGGAATTGATGGGGAAGGGACAGAAGCTTGACACTCTGTCACCAAACATTTGGTCTGATGAAGATAATGATGAAATTTTGGAGACCACAGACAGTGATGAACTGAAGGATAAAGCCCCCCCTGATCGACCATACTGGGCCAATAAAATTGAATACCTTCTGGCCCAGGTGGGCTTCTCTGTGGGGCTGAGCACCATCTGGCGCTTTCCTTACCTGTGTTTTCACAACGGAGGTGGTAAGCCTGGGGACCAGGAATCATGGACCCACAAGGGGGTGAGGAGCCAAAGGACTGTCCTTGCTACTCCGAGGTCTCTGAGATATGTGTGGGGGGGGGGGGGCGGGATTTGGGATCCTGACTAGGACAGGAGGCAGGTACCTGAACACCTAGGATGTTGGGTGGGTGGGAGCAGGGTAGCTGAACATTAGGTTCATGAGGATGGTGGAGCTGGAGGCCTGGGTCAAGGGTGGGCTGGAAACTAAGCATCTGGGCCTTCCAGAAATTGGGGGAGAAGGGACACCTGGGACTATGAGGGATGTGGAAACAGTTGAGCCCTGATGCCTGTGGCCCTGAGGGAGGTCACGGGGGGCAGGAGGAATGTGTTTTCCTGGCCCCCAAAGAAGTCTAGGCACTGAAAACCCAGGTGGTTCTCAGAGCCCTCCTGACTCCCTTGCGCAGGCAGTTTTCTCATCATCTACATCCTCATGCTGTTCTTGATCGGGGTTCCTCTTCTATTCCTGGAGATGGCAGCTGGTCAGAGAATGCGTCAGGGCAGCGTTGGTGTATGGAAGGTCATCAGCCCCTGGATTGGTGGTGTGGGGTATACCAGCTTCATGGTGAGGAGTCCTGGGCTGCCCTGGCCTGCCCTTTACACCCCATTCCCACCCTGACCCTTGTCCTGGGATGGGTCCCATGACTTCACTTCCACAGGTCAAGTCTTTTCAGTTCCCAGTCCTCTGTCAGATCCCCTGCTTTCTGCTGGCCTACCTTTCTTCTCCTGTCTCCAGAATTCTCCTTGGTCCCTAGGTGTGCTGCATTGTGGGCTTGTACTACAGTGTGCTCATGGCCTGGAGTCTCTTCTATTTAGTTCAGTCTTTCCAGTCTCCACTGCCTTGGTCAGTGTGCCCCTTACTGAGGAACTCCAGTACTTACGGTGAGAAGAGAGGGAAGAAAAGGGCAATTGGGAGGGCTGAAAAAAGGATAGGGAAATGAAGAAGGAAGAAGATTGTTGAGAAAATTGGGATGAGCAAGAAGATGTTGAATGAGATTGGAAGGAGGAGGTGGAGGGGAATTGGAAGGGGGAGTCACGTGGTCTTGCAGCTTCCTCCATGCCCAGTTCACCTCAGATCCTGAATGTGTGCGGACAACATCCACTACGTACTTTTGGTACCGGAATGTATTGAAGGCCACAGACAAAATCGAAATGGGTGGGCTACCAGTTAAGCATCTCAGTGTCTCTGTCTTTGTGACCTGGTTAATTATCTGCATCTCCATGATCAGAGGACCCAAGTCCTCTGGAAAGGTGAGCCACTCTCTAACTTACTAATCTGATGGACTCCTTTCTACCTGAGACCCCCTAATATTCTCCTAACCTGATGCCTGTAGGCCTCTACCTTCTAACACATACTAATATGACCTTTGACTCAGTAGCCTTTGATCCTACTGTCCCAGCGTCTGTCTTTGCTGAACTCTGTTTCTGAATCATACTTCCCACTCAGATGCTGTATGTCTCAGTGATCCTTCCCTACTTCATCCTTTTCTGTCTCCTTATCCGGAGTCTCACGCTGGAGGGTGCAAAATTTGGTCTCGACAGTTTGTTGGCTGCCCAGGTGAGGTGTCCCCTGCCCTTGAATTCTCTTACCCACATGGGGGGTGTCAGGGACAGGATGGTTGTCAGTCTGGTAGAGGTCCTCCTAGTTCCCTCCTTCACCCCCTCCTCATCTTCCATCAGATCACAGACCCCTCCTCACTTTATATCCCAGTTTGCATGGTACTTCTCCCCAGGTGCCAGCTCTGTACTCTGTGGAAGTGTGGCGCCGGACAGGGAACCAGATCTTTTTATCCATGGGCCACGGCTTTGGCAGCTTCATCGCAATCAGCTCATACATCCCTCGATCCAACAACTGTGTCATGGATGCCTTTGCTGTGGCTCTTCTCAACTTGGTTGCCTCACTGACCGCCATGGTGTTTGTATTTGCCACAATGGGCCACTTGGCCACAAAGAACAACAACAAATGTTACGTAAAGTGAGCCCAATATTTCATATGCAGATCATCAAAAAGACCAAAGTCTTAGAAATAGCTGGTGGAATTCCAGCCTAGGCCCCCATCTAGGCTCAGTCAGTATGGGACCCTCAAGTGGGAGCATCCTCAACTGTAGAAACACCTGAATCGCTCCAACTCTGTCTCTTTCAGGGCTGCCTTTCTAAACTAGTAAAGCCCCAAACTCAGAGGTTTTCAATGGTGTGTTCACCCCATTCTTAACGGGATTGTCATGGAAAATTAGGAGAATAGCTTTAGCTGAATCATTAGACAAGAGGCAAAAAAAAAAAAAAAAGACCCACAGTACCACCAGAGCCCCCAGAGCCCATTCCTGATTTTCTTCTCCTATAAGATTCATTCTAAAAAATATCCATGAAACATTTATAAAACACCTCCTATCTGCCAACCCTGTGTTGAGTTCTGGAAACACAACCAATGGTGAGGCAGACCACCATCCCTGCCCTAAAGAAAACCACAGTCTTTTGAGGAAGCAGATACTAAAGATAATCACAAAGTAGATGATAACTGGTAGTAAGGGATGATGAAGAGACACAGAAGAGCAAACCACTAACTTCCTGGGGCAGTCAGAGAAGACCTTCCGGTGGAGGCAATCCCAAGCTGAGTCTGTCTCCTGACAAATAACCACCACTTAGCATGCTTTCATAATGTTTCCCATTCATAGACCTACATATAAAAACATATCATTAAAAAGATCGGATCACACCATACTACTTTTCTGCAGCTTGTTGACTTGCCCTTATGGAAGTAAATCTTGAATAGCTTTCCATGGCAGTAAACAGAGTTTGGGGGGCTGAGTAAGGATGTGTAGGAATTTGCATATGGAGAATGGTATAGTGGTAGAATTTGGGTAGACTGGGATCAGAGTGGGTGGTGCTAGGCAGAGAGAACACCACGTGCCAGAGATAACTGAGCAATGGGGAGCATGGCAAGTGGAAGCAGGCTTAATGGTTGAGTATGTCCAAAATAGAGAAGGTGAAGAGTTGTACATTAAGAGATTGGAGAGGCCAGCAGGTCAAGGAAGCTGAGAAGCTTTAACGTCGTCCTGAAATTGTCTAGTAGGAGGTATAGTTCCTAAAGCCCTCCATGACACTGTAGGAAAGACCCCTCCAGGTCTTAAGGCAGAAACTCTGTGGCCTCCCGCAGACACATTATGAAAGTAGGTGTCAGGCAGTGAGGGCCAGGACCCTGGAGACCCAGGTTTCAGTGCAGGCTGCACATTAACCAGATCAAAAACTCCAGACTAGTGGTTTTCCTTCTTGTGTGAAAGATAAGAGAGAAGTTATCTTAAAGGGCCAAATGGTTTTATGTGATTCTACCCCTGTCCCCAGGAATGCCAAGACAGTGATGAATCTGATAGTTACCGGGGTGCTGCCTCCTGAGGTCCAGCCTCCAGACAGTCTGTATTATGAGCCAAGCTCCATCTACCCCAAATGGTTCAAGAGCCTTCCTGAACAAATGAAAAGCATGATCCTTCCCCATTTGTCCAATTGCAACTTATCTGAACAATTGAAGGAGGTAGGTAGGGGTTGGGGATGGGGTCCAAATGTTCCCTTCAAAGCCCCCAGCACACCAGAAACGTCAGCTCTCCTTAGGTGCCTCTAGAATTCAGAAAGGCAATTCTCGGCAGCATCCTGAACAACCAGGACCAAGGTTCACAGTATCCTTCTGTGATAATGCAGGTGTAGCCTCCAGAGCACCAAGCACTAGAGTTCATATAAGCCTGTTCACCCCATCCCCAAAGAGTTGCCAGACTAGCAGCTGTTGTTGGAGGAAGTCCTCATGCCTCAAGGCCAGAGGAGGTTAACAATGTCCATCGACAGTGCTACAGGTCGTTTCCTAGAGGAGGAGAGGAGAATGCAGTTAGGGTTCTACAGAATGAGCTCAGAGCCCTTACCATTCCTCCCTTCACTCACAGGTTATGGAGGGTCCTGGTGTGGCCTTTGTGGCAATTACTGATACCATCTCTGTGTTTTCTGGATCCACTCTCTGGGCCATCGTCATCTTCGTGTTGCTGGCAAACCTGGGGCTGAGCACCATGATAGGGATCATGCAGGGCATTATTACCCCTCTCCAGGACACCTTCGCTTCCCTCAGGAAACAGACAAAACTGCTTACAGGTACTCGGACCTATGACCCCACTCCCACCTATGGCCATTGTCTAGCTTAACCCCACTGGGACTCTTTTATAACCTAGTTTGAATTCTGACCTTGATACAAATCTGATGTTTTCCTTCAGTGGGCATCTGTGTGCTTATGTTCCTGGGCAGCCTCATTTTTGTGAGACCTTCTGGCAGCTACTATGTGAACCTGCTGGATGATTACTGGGCATCTCTGCCCCTCCTCCTCATTGTCATCTTGGAGAATGTGGCCATGGCCTGGATCTATGGAGCCAGGAGGTGATGTCCCAAGCCCAGGATCTCCAGCCATACACCCACACAGCTAGGGTCTCTAGGGAGTGTCGGCCCCTCTTGCTCTCACTGCCAGGTCTCTGATCCCAGGGCTTATGGAGAGCCCCCAGGAGGGTGGGAAGGAGGAAGGCCTGGGCTGATGCCTGGAGAAAATAGCTGTAAAATGGAAAACCAGTGAACAGACTATATCAACTTCTAGCAGCTCCTGAGCCCTACTTTTGGGACAGAGAGAGACATAGCATGAACGGGGGAGGGGCAGAGAGAGAGGGAGACACAGAATCGGAAACAGGCTCCAGGCTCTGAGCCATCAGCCCAGAGCCTGACGCGGGGCTCGAACTCACGGACCGCGAGATCGTGACCTGGCTGAAGTCGGACGCTTAACCGACTGCGCCATCCAGGCGCCCCTGAGCCCTACTTTTAACCAGGGTAGTGTGGGCATACAGTCCCTCACTTCTCAAATGTGCTCTGGACCAATAGCATTGGCATCGCCTGAGAGTTTCTTAAAAATATAAAACCCTGGACTCTACCCCAGACCTTTGTATCTGAATTTTAACAAGAACCCCAAGTAAATTGTCTGCACATTAACATTTGAGAAGCATTGTGTAATCCAAATGTGGCAGCATTTCTAGGTGATAGTGGTTCTTGGCATCAGTTGCTGATTCATACACTCACTCTCAAATATTACTCAGAGTGTGCCCAAGGGGCAGGCAGGCCTTGTGAGCCCTGGGGATACTGGGATAAATTAGACCGAGTTTCTGCTCTCGGAGTCCAAAGGAGATGTATGTAAGCAGATTTGGGGGGCAGGGTAGTAAGCCTATGATAGAGGCAGCCGAGGGTACTCTGGGAACACAGATGGTTATGTCAAGAAGATTGAAGGGTCAGGCAAGGAGGGGATGCTTGAACAGAATCGAGACAGATGAAGGGGAGTTTGTCAAGGGAAAGAAAAAAGGAGGGCGTTCTAGGCAAAAGGAACCCAATGTACATATATGTTGGGGTTAAGAAGGTGCACCAAAGAAAGCTGGATAAGTGGGATTGAAGAAACTACATTAGGAACTCAGCCTTTATCCTGAGGGTGATGGAGGAGAGAAATGTTTTGTTTTGTTTTTTGTTTTGTTTTGTTTTAATCCTGAGGCTGGGACAGAAATCAGACTGAAACGAGATGAATTAGAGGGAAGAAAACTGGTTGTGGAGGTGAACAGAAACGTTTAAGAAACGTGAAGCTGTGTCTCCCAGGCTGGGTTTGGATTGACCCCTCCACAAGGCTGGGAAAGGCCTGAACAGGCCCCTCCAAAGCCTCGTGGCCCTTCTTCCCAGGTTCCTTGCAGACCTGATTATCATGTTGGGCCGCCCCATCTCCCCCATCTTTCGTTGGCTGTGGTGCTTTCTGTCTCCATTTGTGCTGCTAGTCCTGTTTGTAAACACCCTGATTCATCTGTGTCGGAAGAACATCACCTACTTGGCCTGGGACTCAAGCATTGTGAGCCTCTCTCTCAGACCCCAGAACCCCTTAGGGAGCGGGTGAGGACTTTGTGATCTTCTCTGGCCTCTAAGACTCTGCCACCTTATTCTCGGGTTCCCTGGGGACCCAGTTATCTAGTCTCTTGTCTCGGTTCATGTCCCTACCCCCAACCTCTGTAGCCTTCCTCTTCAGAGAAACTGGGTATTCTAAATCTTCCCTTTCTCCACAGTCAAATGAGGTGATCCGAACTTACCCATTATGGGCTAAAGTCTTGCTCATCATCTCCATCGTCATTACCATCTTGCCTATCCCTGCCTACTTCCTGTACACACTCATTGATGTGGCTTTTCCAGTCTCCGTGATTCACAGTAAGGTCACAGTTATCTTCAAACCTGAAGCTAAAGGGAACTCGTAAAGCCCCATCCACGGCTTCAGGTGATGCAAAGTCAAAAGGTTGATAAAATGGATAAATAACCAGGGAAAAACCTCTCTGCCATGTGAGTGATTCATCTTGGAAATAAAGACTTGGTTTATTTGGCAAAACATCACTTTTTTTTTTCAAAGTGGAACTCCCCGGCTGGCAACTTGACATTAGAAAAGGTAAAAGTAGCAATTGCTAATGTAACTGGACTCAAAGATGTTTTGTTTTCCTGGACTGGGAAAGTTTTTCTGGCCAGATGGAGGTTAACACAGCAGTCATTCTCTGCATCTCCTACACTTGCCCTCACCAGACACATAATAATAGTGTTCTTTGACCTCCAGTATTTGGTTGATGGTGACAGCTGACCCCTACTTCTCCTAGGCTGCCTTCCTCTTGGAATTGGTGGTACGTGTCAGGTCTGATCCCTACGAAACTAAGGTAAAAATGGTGCTAGTACCCGTGAAACTTTGCTTTCGTCATGAAAAAAAAATGCCCAACTCCCACTCTTGCCTTCCATTGACTTTGTTCAATTCAAATGCTAGAATCCCAGGCCCTCTCTGCCTGGCCCTTCCTGTAAGGAAACAGATAAGAGACCATAGTCTCAGAAAGCAGTGGAGTTACCGATTATGGCAAAGTGGTTAACTATCTGCTAATTGGTGACTTCCTCCTGTCTCTCTTAAGCAGGAATAGCTGATCAATTTACCAAGTCTACCAAGGAGCTTAAACCTTTATCCAACATTATATATTTTTCCTAAGGTGGTCTAGGAGCCTGAAGGAAGGATATTTGCCAGAGAATGAGGGAGACAGTAGAGGTTAACTTCAGAGTTTGAAGACTCAAGGAGGACTTCATTGAAGGCAATATGACAACAAAATAAGACAAACAAGACACACCATAGATTAAGACACCTAAAGTGTAACATCAAGTATATTTCAACAATCCTCTTTATTTCTTTAAAATTTTTTAAGTTTATTTGTTTGGGTGAGAGAGAGTGAGAGTGAGAGTGAGTATGCAGGGGAGAGAGAGGATCCCAAGCACTAACAGTGCAGAGCCTGAGGTGAGGCTTGAACTCATGAACTGTGAGATTATGACCTGAGCTGAAATCAAGAGTCAGATGCTTGACCGACGGAGGCACACAGGCACCCCAACAATCCTCTTTAAATGCATAGATGAGCTTAGAAGAAATTAAGGGAAATCTTTAAGAGGTTCAAAAATTAGGGGCGCCTGGGTGGCTCAGTCGGTTAAGCGGCCGACTTCGGCTCAGGTCATGATCTCACGGTCCGTGAGTTCAAGCCCCGTGTCGGGCTCTGTGCTGACAGCTCAGAGCCTGGAGCCTGTTTCAGATTCTGTGTCTCCCTCTCTCTCTGACCCTCCCCTGCTCATGCTCTGTCTCTATCTGTCTCAAAAATAAATAAACGTTAAAAAAAAAAATTAAAAAAAAAATTAAACCTAAGCTTGGGGCGCCTGGGTGGCTCAGTCGGTTAAGCCTCCAACTTCGGCTCAGGTCATGATCTCATGGTTCATGGGTTCCAGCCCCACATTGGGCTCTGTGCTGACAGCTCAGAGCCGGAGCCTGCTTCAGATTCTGTGACTCCCTCTCTCTCTGCCCCTCCCCTGCTCGTGTTCTCTCTCCCTCTCTCTCTCAAAAATAAATAAACATTTAAAAAAAATTAAACCTAAGCTTGAATTCAGCAAGGGTTAAAGCTAGTAAATGCCAGTGTAGGAACTTAGAGATTTGGGGTTTAAAGTTTAGGTGAAGACTAAAGAAGAACTTGGGTTCATGGAAGAAAAGGAAATCCCCACACATAGAAAGCTATGAAAGGGTTAGATAGCAAGAAAATATGTATGTATTGGTTCTGTTTCTGATAGCAGGCAAATAATGTCTTTTTTTTTTTTTTTGAGAATTTGTAACCCAAAACCTTCTCTCACATGGAATTTTGGTTCAGATTCACACATGCATAGTCTGAAAAACCCAGTTGAGATTAATATAAAAGGTGCCGGTGGATAGCAACCTTGCCTCCAGCACCTGTCATAAGTAAATATACATAATCTCTGGGGGAAACACGACCTCTCCCAAGCCCCATAGCGTTTCATGAACATGAGGTCACAAAAAGAAATCACAAAATATGCAAGGAAAAAGGTACCCTAAGGGAAGATTAGAAGAAAAAAAAAAGTAGTAGAATTAGACCTTCAAAAACCTAATGTACTGGAATTAACAGGTACATAATATAAACTCAATATGCTTAGTATATTTAAAGACAAAAAGAGTTGAAATTAAAAACAAGATACAAAAGACTCAGAAATGGTCAGGGTATTTGTAAAAGAACCAAAAAGAAGTGAAAAATCACAAAGATTAAAAACATCAATGGATGGGTTAAATAACCAATTAGAAAACTAGAAAGAGACATATAAATTGGAAATAAATTACCATCAATGTAGCACGGAGAAACTATAGTATTAAAAATATGAGATTAATCATATGTGGAATTTAAGAAACAAATGAAGGGGCACCTGGGGTCTCGGTCACTTAAGCCTCTAACTTCGGCTCAGGTCATGATCATAGCTCATGAGTTCAAGCCCCGAGTCAGGCTCTGTGCTGACAGCTCAGTGCCTGGAGCCTGCTTCAGATTCTGTGTCTCCCTCTCTCTCTGCCTCTCCCCAGCCTGCTCGCTCTCTCTCTCTCTCTCTTTCTGTCTCAAAAATCAATAAATATTTTTAAAAATTAAAAATTCTTGGTATATTAGGGAAATTAAGCTTTTTGTTATAAATGAAATTTTATGAGTTTGATGCCTTTTAATTTGTTTTATTTTCTTATTTTTTTAATTAATTATTTATTTTTTAGTTTACATCCAAGTTAGTTAGCATATGGTGCAACAATGATTTCAGGAGTTGATTCCTTAATGCCCCTTACACATTTAGCCCATCCCTTTTCTTATTATTTTCCCTACAGAGATTTCGTTTTTATATGGTCAAACTTACCAAATTTCTCCTTTATGGATTCTTGTTTTTATGTTATCCTTAGAAAGCCCTTCCCCGTGCCAAGATTATAGAAATGTCTGCCCATGTTTCTTCCTAGTGAATTATGTTTTCATCTTTTATAGTGTGATCCTTGACCCATCTGAAATGTATTGTGATGTAAGGAGCATAATCTTTCCCAGGTGCCAATTGTTTCAACCCAATCACTGAATAATTCATGTTTTGTCCACCCATTTGAAATTCCACTTTATCACATCCTAATTTCCATCAGTACCCAGGTCCTCATCTACACTTTGTAGTCTACGCCATCAGGTTACTGCGAACCTGCTCCCCCCTCTTTTAGATATTGAAGCTTTACATAATGTTGAATCTTTATGGCACAGTGGCTAAGAACGTGAACTCTAAAACAGGCCCCCCTCGGTTCCTATCTTGGCTCTCCCCTTACCTCCGTCCGCAAAATGTGTTAACCATGAAGTCTACCAGCCAGACGAAATCTGCCTGGCAACCGGTGACATCACTCCGCCCACTGCAAGGCCGAATCTGGCAGGTAGCTGGTGACCCCTGGGCTCTAACCCGAAGAATAAGCTTGGAGAGATGATGCTCCAAGGAGTAAGGGATGGAGGTGGGGTGGGGAGAACCGCTGGTTCTCGCTTCACACTAAGGACTCAGATCGTCGGGTTTCTGCCCGCGAAACCGCGGGGCAGGCGTCACTCTGCAGAGTGATGGGGCCCAGACGCAGGCAATGGGATGTGGGCTATGGACCCGAAGCCCAGAAGAATGAATCAACAGGGGCAGGCACGCCTAGGGGCTGGGCTCAGTTGTGAGCATCTCCAGGGTGAATTGCCTAAATCGCCTTATGGCTGCAGCGAAATATTAAAATCACCGCTGGCCCCAATAGCGGTGGTTCCCCGCAGAAACTCCGACCTTTGTCGCGCGCGCAGGCAGCCCCCCTGCCTCGCCACGCCCACAGAAGCGACCGGTCTTCTCCAGACTCGTGCGTCAGTGGCGGGTAAAGGGGGGTGCAGTGGCCCTAGCCCCCAGCTCCTAACCTCTCGGGGCGCCAGCCATCTTGTTTCCCCGGCCACCACCCCCCACCGCCTCTGGATGTAGACCACCCAGCCTCCCCTCCTAATCTCCCTTTCTCTCCAGGAATTTAGGGATCCAGGATGCCCTGAGTCTGGGAGGGGAGGGTTGGACACCAGACACCGAGAGGCAGAGTAGTAAAGGCCAGCAGGTAGAGCGGAAGTCTGGTGGCACGTCTTGCCCCTTCCTCCCTCCCCATCCCACCTCTCCTCCCCTCCCCCTTTCTCTCTCTCCCTCCTCAGGTCACCGATGGGGGACACCAACTTTCCCCAGCAGGTCACCTGGGCTGAGTCTGTGGGGTTGGGATGCTGTAGGCACATCCTTCACTGACCGGCTCCGAGGTGGACTCCTGGGACCCTCCCATCTGGATCGAAGAGTTTCCTGTCTGGTCTTCAAACTGCTTGTCGCTCCTTTGATTCTCTGAGAGCCTGGCGGAGAGTAGACAGAGCAGGGGGAAGCCCAGAAAGACGGAGTTCCCATATCCAGGAGGGGCTGGACTGGTGACAAAGACAACTATCCCAGGCAAGTGCTACCTGGGCTGACCCCTCTGGCGGGGGAGGGGGTGTGAAGGCAGAAGAAGCATTGGCAGCAGAGTGAATTGCAGGTAGCCTTGATGGGGTGACAGTGGTGGCTGCAGCTGTGGGTGGGGGCTGGGAGGAGCTGGAAGCACCGGCCCATTCAGGAGGGTCCCTGGGTGCTGACCTAAACAGGACTGAGTCCCCTCAGGAAGATTTAAGCAAATGATAGATTTGGTCAGGTTTATATAATGATGCTGGAATAAGTATCCATTAAAAATCATATTCGTAAAGAATATCACACAGGAAAACACTCCTGATAAAGTGGATATATATATATAATCTCCAATATTATGTCCAATTTGCAAGTAATACACATATTCATAGAGTATATATTAATATATATTTATGTGCTATATGCTGCATTTAACATTATCCAATACATAATATATAGTAATATCCAGTTTGTAAGACATACACATGCATAACCTATTCATATATACATATACTATAATAACACCCAACTTATAAAATTGGCTGTGCCTCCTTCTAAAACCTAAAGGGAATCCCAGCAGTGCCTCCAAAAGAAAAAGAAAGAAAGAAAGAAAGAACTAAAGGGAGCAAACATTTTATTTTATTTCTAAATGTTTGTTTATTTTTGAAAGAGAGAGGGAGACAGAGTACAAGGGGGGAGGGGTAGAGAGAGAGGGAGGCACAGAATCTGAAGCAGGCTCCAGGCTCTGAGCTGTCGGCACAGAGCCCAACATACGGCTCGAACTTAACAAACGGTGAGATCATGACCTGAGCCGAAGTCAGATGCTTTAACTGCCTGAGCCACCCAGGTGCCCCGGGAGCAAACATTTTATTTATTTATTTATTTTTTCAACGTTTTTTTTGGTGTGTTTTTTGTTTTGTTTTGTTTTTTTTGTTTTTTTGGGACAGAGAGAGACAGAGCATGAACGGGGGAGGGGCAGAGAGAGAGGGAGACACAGAATCGGAAACAGGCTCCAGGCTCTGAGCCATCAGCCCAGAGCCTGACGCGGGGCTCGAACTCACGGACCGCGAGATCGTGACCTGGCTGAAGTCGGACGCTCAACCGACTGCACCACCCAGGCGCCCCATCAAACATTTTAAATCATGGTATTTTTTAAGACTGTATAGACGTTGCACCTAGTTAAACTAAAACCTCAAACTTAAGCAAGAAGAGGCAGATGGCCTGCCTTACAAATAGCAACAACCCTAAGCCATCTTCTAAAGTCACCAGGTTGAACTGAGCCAGACTGTGTGCTGCACTGGAAGCGAATGCTGGTGCCAGTACTGCCCACAGAGGAGCTGAGAGGCATTTGCAGGGCAGGGTGACTGGCTGCCCCTCAGGCTGGAGTCTTGCAGTGGGCTCTTGAATGGGTGGGGTGGGAGAGGGGCCACACACTTTCCAACCTCTAACTGGAAACTGGTTACCTGACAAAGGGCTGTTCTAATAAGAGGAAAAGCCTGGGAGATGCGATCCGACTACCAAAATAGCAACATTTCCAGATTTCAACAGTTTGTGGAAGAATTGTGTTATTTTTTTTAAGTTTATTTATTTATTTTGAGAGAGACAGAGACAGCATGAGTGAGGGAGGGGCAGAGAGAGAGGGAAAAAGAGAGAATCCCAAGCAGGCTCCGAGCTGTTAGCGCAGATCCCGATGGCGGGCTCCATCTTACGACCGTGAGATCGTGATCTGAGCCAATATCAAGAATCAGACACTTAACCGACTGAGCCACCCAGCCCTGTTGGAAGCATTTTAATCAGGACATCCCCAAGAGCGGCTACTGGGGGCATTGCACTAGGCACGAGAAAGGGTGTTTAGGTGTAAAGTGTATTAAAATCTCAAGAGACCTCTGGCAAAGGTGATCAAGGCTGGCTTCCTGGAGGAAGTTAGATCTGAGGAGACATCAGTGATGAGTTGAAGTTATCTGGATGAGGGAGGATGGGAAGGGGCAGAAGGGAGGGTGTTATGTGAGAAAGAGTCCTCTGTGCATTTACAGGCGTGTGTATGAACACTTAGAAACGTTACGTCTTCTTTATATGGATTCTCTTTTTACATAAATGGTATCAAACATTTGATATTCTGTGACTTTTCACCCAGAAGTGTGTTTTGGAGACTCTGTTATGTTCTTACATACCATATACCTGTTTTTTATTATAAAATATTATACATATTCACGGAAGTCCACAAAACTGAAATGTTCAGCTCAACGATCTATTCTCAAGCAAATACCCCAACCATCCTGGTCAGAAAAAGAACATTGCCTATATCCTCCGAATATTCCCTTGAGCCTCTCCCAAACCCCAACTCCTTCTGCCCCTCAGTGGGACTCACCATTCTGACCCTTAGGACCATTACTACTTTTCTTTCACTTATGGTTTTACCACCTCAGTGTGCATGCCTAAACACTTTAGTTTTTGGACTTTGATATAAACAGAGTCATATGATATGTATTCTTTAGGATGTAGCTTCTTTCACCGAATATGAAGTTTTGGGGATTTATCCATATTGTTAAGTGTGGCTGTAGTTCATTTTCTTTGTTGTGTAGTGTTCTTTTGTACTGGCGATATCACTATATATATATATATCCACGCTACTGTGTTGAACTTCCTGATTGTTTCCTGTTGGGGTTGTTGCAAACAGTGCTGTTAAGGAAATTCCTGTATGTGTGCTCTGTTGCACACAGTGAAATTGCTGTTCGTGGGATATATATATCTTCCTTTTTTTTTTTTAATGTTTATTTGCTTATTTTGAGAGCGAGAGGAGAGGGAGTGTGAGCTGGAAAGGGGCAGAGAGAGAGGGAAAGAGAGAATCCGAAGCAGGCTCCACGTTCAGCACAGAGTCCCGCTCGGGGCTCGATCTCACAAACCGTGAGGATCGTGACCTGAGCCTAAATCAAGAGTCGGATGTTTAACTGATTGAACCACCCAGGCGCCCCTGTATACCTTCAATCTTAATAGGTATTGGCCCACCCATCTCTAAAACTAATTTTGTAAGTTTCCATTCCCCTCCCCCCCAGCAGTGTATAATATTCCCCATGGCTCCTCATCCATCAATATTTGGTGTTCTTAGCCTTTCCATTCTACCAGTCTGACTGGTGTGAAGTGGCCCCTCAATGTGTTTTTTAATCAAAAAAAATTTTTTTTGAGTGTTTACTTATTTTTGAGAGACAAAGCACGAGCAGGGAGGGACACAGAGAGAAAGGGAGACACAGAATCCGAAGCAGGCTCCAGGCTCTGAGCTGTCAGCACCAGAGCCTGACGAGGGCCCTGACCTGAAGTCGGATGCTTAACTGACTGTCACCTAGGCACCCCTCCCTCGGTGTGGTTTTAATCACCATTTCCCTTCTGTTTAAATAGTTTGAACCCACTGATATATTGTTCACTGCCCATTTATTTGGAGGATGACTTTGGTGAAAGGTCTCCACATTTCCTGGAACATTTTTCTATTGGGTTATTTATATTTTTCTTATTAATTTGTAGGAGCTTTTTATAGATTCTGGACTTTTTTAAAAAACCTCCCTCAGCTACACGTGTGGCAGATTTTTTCTCTGTGGCTTTTAACATTTTTAATGCTGCCTCTTGACGAATAGATGTTCTGAATTCTAATGAACTCAAAGTTACTTATTGTTTCCATTATGGTTAGTGCTTTCCAAGTCCTGTTTCTGAAATCTTTCTCAACCTACAGATCATGAAGATACTCCCTCTTATTAACTTCTTTAGAAGCTTTATGAATTTGCCTTTCATTTTTTAATCTCATAGTCAAATTTCATTGTTTCCATATGAATATACATTTTCTCATCCTAATTATTTAATACTGTCATTTCCATTATACTCTGGGTTGACATGAAATCTCTTTCCATTTATTTAAAATTTTTACTTCTCTTAATAATCTGTTTTAGGTTTTGGTATAGAAGTCTCATCTTTCTTTTGTTAGATTTATTCCTAAGCACTTGAAATATCTTAATGTTATTATTAATGCCATCTTTAATTTTTTTCATTACCTATTTATTTCTTGCTGGTATCTAGAAATGCTATTTATTGTATTCCGTTAACCCTGTATCCAGCCACCTTGCTAGACTCACTTGCTGGTCCTAATAATGTGTTTATAGATTCTGTTTTATGTTTTACATACATAATCGTATCTGTAAATAATGACATTTTTTACTTCTCATCCCAACTTTACACTTTAAAAAATCTTGTTGCGTTTGCTGGCACCTTGTACCAATTATCGATTGCCACCCAAATGCTGCAGAACAAATGACTTCAAAATTCAGTGAGTTAAAACAACAAGAATTTATTATTATACCTCATAAGCCTTGAGGGTGGGCTCAACTAATATGTAAGGGCGTTAGTTGACTGGCCATTGACTGTTCGACACTAGCTTGAGCTGGGACCACTGGAGTGATTCAGCTCAGCTCAGATTTACATGTCTTGTCTTCCAGCAGATTAGCCTAGATATGGCCTCAGGGTGATGACAAGAGTGTAAGAGAGCAAGAAGTGGGGCACCTGGGTGGCTCCGTCGGTTAAGCGTCTGACTGGTTTCAGCTCAGGTCGTGATCTCCCGGTTCTGAGTTCAAGCCCCACATAGGGCTCCATCCTGGCAGTATGGAGCCTGCTTGGGATTCTCTCTTTCTCTCCCTCTCTCTCTGCCCCCCCCCCTCAAAAATAAATAAAAATTTTAAAAAAATGAAGAGAACAAGAAGCAACAAGGAAGGCCTTTTTCAGCAAGGCTCTGAATGGGCACACCAGCCCCAATGCAAGGGGTAGGAAAGTAGATTATGGCCTCGTTAGTGAGAGGAACTGCAGAATCACATTGCAAAGGGAGTGGATATAGGACAAACTGAAGACTTAGAACCATGAATGCTGTCAATCAGCCCAGACTTTAAAATCTTTTTTTTCAATGTTTGTTTATTTTTGGGACAGAGAGAGACAGAGCATGAACGGGGAGGGGCAGAGAGAGCGGGAGACACAGAATCGGAAACAGGCTCCAGGCTCTGAGCCATCAGCCCAGAGCCTGACGTGGGGCTCGAACTCACGGACCACGAGATTGTGACCTGGCTGAAGTCGGACGCTTAACCAACTGCGCCACCCAGGCGCCCCTATCAGCCCAGACTTTAAATCCAGTTTGACTAGAAGGGACTGTGGTGGGCATCTTTGTCTTATTCCCGAACTCCAAGGGAAAGCTTTCAACATTTTTATCATTAAGTACAGTATTTGCTGTAGCTTTTTTTTGTAAATAACCTCTATGAAATTATAGATGTTCCTTTCTACTTCTAGTTTCCTAAAGTTGTTTTTTTTTAATGTTTATTCATTTTTGAGAGATAAGAGAGAGACAGAGCATGAGCAGGGGAGGGGCAGAGAGAGAGGGAGACACAGAATCCGAAGCAGGCTCCAGGCTCTGAGCTGTCAGCACAGAGCCTGATGTGGGGTTCGAACCTACAAACCATGAGATCATGACCTGAGCCAGAGTCTGACGCTTAACCAACTGAACCACCCAGGCGCCCCAGTTTGTTTGTTTTTTTTTAAAGGAATGGTTGTTGGGTTTTGTAGAATATTTACACAAATAGTGAAATGATTGTATCATTTTTATCCTTTTTATGTTATCATTGATTTTTTACTTCTTTTTTTAAATGTTTATTTATTTTTGAGGGAGAGAGAGAGTGAGCATGCGAGCAGGGGAGGGGCAGAGAGAGAGAATCCCAAGCAGGCTCCACACTGTCAGCACAGAGCCTAGTGCAGGGCTCAATCTCACCACCCAGGGGTCTCTGACATCTTACTTCTAAACTTCCCTGTATTACTGGAATAAACTCAATACAGTTGTGAAGTTATATTGTGTGTGTGTGTGTGTGTGTGTGTGTGTGTGTGTGTGTGTGTTTTAGTTTATTTATTTTGAGACAGAGCACGAGTTGGGTAGCGGCAGAGAGAGAGAGAAAGAATCCCAAGCAGGCTCCACACTGTCAGCAGAGAGCCCAGTGTGGGTTAGAATTCACATACCATGAGATCATGATCTAAGTGGAAGTCAGATGCTCAACCGACTGAGCCACCCAGGTGCCCTGATATGTAGTATTTTCATTATCATTCTGTTCAAAATATTTTCTGATGTCCATTATAATCAATTCTTTAACCACTGGTTATTTTTAAATGTAGTTCTTAATATCCAAACATAGGGATCTTTAAACTAATTTTTGTTAATTTCTAGCTTAATTGCGTGTGGTCAGAAGTGTACTCTGTGTGACTGTGATCCTTTGGAATTTGTTGAGATTTGTTTTACAGAAAATATGGTTGATTTTTTTGTGTAATTGTTTATCATGTTCTTTAAAAGTATGTAATCTGCAGGTGTTGAATATAATGTGTGTGTGTGTGTGTGTGTGTACATATAAATATATATTCATTAGGTCAAATGTGCTAATTAAGTTGTTCAGGTCTTCTATATCCTTAATGAATTTTTGCTCTTTATCTTTTATGCCTAAGATAAGTAGATTCTATCAATTTCCTACATTTTGAGGCCACATTAAGGAATGTATAACATTTTAGAGGCACTGGAGTGGCTCAGTCAGTTGAATGTCCAATTCTTGATTTCAGCTCAGGTCATGGTTTCATGGTTCGTGGGATTGAGCCCCACATCCCTGACAGCACAGAGCCTGCTTTGGATTCTCTCTCTCCCTCTCTCTCTGCCCCTACCCCTACTCACAATCTCTCTTTCTCTCTCAAAAAAAAAAAAAAAAATGCATAACATTTTAGGATTCATATGTCTTCCCAGTGAAAGGGAACTTTTTATCATTATTAAATTTCCCTCTTGGGGTGCCTGGGTGGCTCAGTCCTTTGGGTGTCTGACTTCAGCTCAGGCCATGATCTCCTGGTTTGTGAGTTTGAGCCTCAAGTCGGACTCTGTGCTGACAGCTCAGAGCCTGGAGCTTGCTTCTGTCTCCCTCTCTCTCTGCCCCTCCCCCATTCACACTCAATCTCTCTCTCAAAAATAAATAAACATTAAAAAAATTTTTAATTTCCCTCTTTATCTCTGGAGGCTTTACTTTAAATATTAAATACATCTTAATAGGGGAGCCTGGGTGGCTCAGTCGGTTAGGCGTCCGACTTCGGCTCAGGTCATGATCTCATGGTCTGTGGGTTCGAGCCCCGTGTCGGGCTCTGTGCTGACAGCTCGAACCTGGAGCCTGTTTCGGATTCTGTGTCTCCCTGTCTCTCTGACCCTCCCCCGTTCATGCTCTGTCTCTCTCTGTCTCAAAAATAAATAAACATTAAAAAAAATTTTTTTAATAAAGTAAATACATCTTAATATATAAATATTAAGTACATATAAACATTAATACTATAATGTGTAAAAATTATATATTAATATATTAGTAAAGCTATACAAGCTTTCTTTTGGGTAGAGTTTTCATGAAATATTATTTTCCATGCCTTTTACTTTTAATTATTCCAAATTCTTACATTTTAGGTGTCTCTTGTTAACAGCATTTAGTCTGATTTCAGGTTTTTATTAAGTCTGAAAACTTCATCTGTAAGTGGAGCATTCAGTCCATTTACATTTAATACAAATACTGAAATGTTTAACTTTAAATCTCCCATTTAATTAGGTGTTTTGTACCTGCCCTATCTACTCTAGATTACTTTTTCTCTTCTTCTTGCATTCTTTGTGCATGGTTTGTTTTTATTAGTCTATTTTTTCCCTCTTATAGCTTAGAAGTTCCATTTCTTTGCTGTTCTTTTAATGGTTCACCTGGATATTAAATATGCATGCATTTTATCAAATAATATTTATCGGTACCCTAAGCGAACCAAACGAGAGTTCGTCCACCTGATGCTAAGCAAGCAAATAAAAACCGGCACCAAGCTTTTGCAGTGAAGAAAGATTTACTGGGTGGCCACCACCCAGGGGAACCAGGAGCTAATGCTGAAAAGTCCCAAACTCCCTCATGACTTCCAAGTGGGGGTGGGGGGGTGGAGTTGGAGGGTAGTTTAAAGGGTGAAAATTCAGGGTGAGGGTCTCAGGGTCTTGGATCACTCTGATTTTTTGTTTGTTTATTTTTGAGAGAGAGAGATCGCGCACAAGCAGGGGAGGGGCAGAGAGAGAGAGGGAGACACAGAATCCGAAGCAGCTCCAGGCTCTGAGCTGTCAGCACACAGCCCGATACAGGGCTTGAACTCACAAACTGTGAGATCACGACCTGAGCCACAGTTGGAGGCTTAACTGACTGAGCCACCCAGGCGCCCCAGATCATGTTGATTAAGGATTCGCTCAACTATATTTCCTTTCTTGACCATCTTGACCTTCTGGCAAGTTCCTGACTGGTTTGGGTATGACTGGAGCGGGGCCATCGCTCTGCTTTAGGGGCCTGAACCGATAAACCATTCTGAGCAGACTGCATTAGTGATGTCATCTCTAGAGTACAGAGGCAGAAGTTCCACATCCTGTGACTACTAAGCCGCAAATTATTATGTTTTCTTGCAAATGCGGCACCTTAGACTTGTTACCTCCGGCAGAACAGCATCCCACAGACTTTTCAGGAGGCAACTCATTTCCTGAGGCAGTTTCTTTAACAGTAGCTAAGGGCTACGTGACTCTGGTCAGAAGCAGCTGAGAGCCCCATGTCTAAATTGGGGGGGGGGGGGGTGCTGCATCACTGGTCTCAGGACTTTTATCCTCTTCCCAGACAATAAAAAGTACTTACAACAATTAAATTCCACTAACCACCCTCCTTATCTTCACTGTGGTGCAATTCTTACTCTTTGCTTAATTAAAACCAAACAAGATGTTACCATTACTTTTTGTGCAGTCTCAGTTCCATCCCCATATTTGCATTTCCATTACTCCTGATTCCTTTCTGCGTGTCTGACCTTCCATCGAGGATAATTTCCTCTCTTGGGGCGCCTGGGTGGCTCAATCGGTTGAGTGTCCCTCTTTGGCTCACAGTTTGTGGGTTTGAACCCTGCATCGGGCTCTGTGCTCACAGCCCAGAGCCCACTTTGGATTCTCTGTCCCCCTCGCTCTCTGCCCCTCCCCCGCTCTCAGAAATAAACATTTTTTTAAAAAGATAACTTTCCCTCTTATGGAAGAACCCTCCGTCTTATTTCCTGGAGTTGAGGGCTTCTGGTGAGAGCACTCTCTGAAGTTTTGTCTTTATTCCATCTTCATTCTTGAAATAATTCGGGGATCCACTAATTCCCAGCTGGTTGCTGTATTGCTTTTGACAGTGGCTGATGCATAAATTGTTCCACAATCTAATCCAGTTAAATTCAGGCTTTTTTACGGCAGTAAGTTTTTGAACTCAGTGTTTGACGTTTGTTCTGACGCCAGGAGGGATCTTCTTAGCTGTCTCTTTCCCCCGTTCTCTCTAGTGTATTCCTGGCCTAAATTTACTGATTTTGAGTGTGCCCTCAGGCTTAAACTTCTTCACACCCTGTTTCAAATAAAGTCAGTTCCTTTGGGAAGAGCTTCTGGGCCCATTTGTTCTGAAGGCCTGTATCTCTCCCAGGACGAGATCTTCAGAGCTGGATGGGAACAGAGGCCTGCTTCTCTCTGAGTGCTTTTGGAGCAGGGTACCACGTGGAGCATTAACCTCTGGTCTTATTGAGTTGCCCCTCCTGACATATAACCTCCACCTCACCAATGAGCTGGGGCAAGGGGGTGACCAGGGCCCCCAGTATTCTCCACTTGTCGGGTCACAAATGAGGGCAGAGTGGAAGAAAGAGGCTCCGGACCTTTATACCACACACTTTCATGGAATTTCGTCTCTGCCACATGTCGCCAAAAAGGAATGACAAATGCTGGTGATCTGCCCCTCCTGGGAAGATGCCTGTAGCCTCTGAGTGGGAACTGGGGAGAGAGGGAACCATGTGCAGTTTCCACAGCACTGGGCCGGGAGTGAGGAGGGAGGGAGCAGGCTGTGGGTCACTCTCCCTGTTTATGGTGAGTTTTAGTAGATTTTCCTGACTAAATGTTTGCTGTGTGCCCTGAAGACATTTTCCAGAGTCCTTGAATGTTTTCTTTCTTGGTAATGTTCACAGGCTGTGTTTGTTTCACTAGGGGATGGGTCCACAGAAACTCACTGCTCTCCCCCCCCCCCCCCGCCATCTTGCTGCCTTTCCAGAAATAGAACCCCAAGGAAGCTCTTTACCCAATCTCTATACCCACCTTAGATCTCTTGATCTCTATACCCCAATCTCCAATCTCTATACCCCACCTTAGATCTCTTGAATCAGAATCTGGAAGAGTGAGGCTTGGAGAATGAAAGGCAGGAGTCTGGAGGTTTTTGAGAGCTCCTCAAATGGTTGGGATACACAGGTTTGAGAACCGCTGGCCTAGAAGCCCGCATGCATTAGCTGGGCCAAGTAGACTAGAAGGAGAAAGGAAAGAAACCTGAGTTTCTTGAGTCTTTACTGTGTCCTTGGCACTCAATATCCACTATGTAATTTTTAATCCTTTCAGATGGGGCTGATTTTTTTTTAACTAAGTTTTTTAAACTTTATTTATTTATTTTGAGAGACAGAGCATGAGCTTGAGCAGGGAAGGGGTAGAGAGGGGGGAGAGAGACAATTCCAAGCAGGCTCCACATTGTCAGCGTGGAGCCACGTGGGGCTTGAACTCACAAACTGTGAGATCATGACCTGAACCAAAATGAAGAGTCAGACGCTTTTAAGCGACTGAGCCACCCAGGTGCCCCCAGATGGGGCTAATGTTCAGCTGACATTCCACGGGCTATGGCTGGTTCATTCTGATTGGTGCTCACACCATAACATTACTAAATATTTTGAAATTCATCTAGCTTGTAAGATGAGAGAGAAAAAAACAACAACAACCGAGTCTCAAGGCGATGAAATTATTTGCCCAAAGTCCACTAGTGAGAAGGGCCAAGAGGTAAATTGTGGCCCTTTGTTGCCCTGAAACCCTGCCGGCATGAAGTTTCAGTGTCTGAGACATAGCCCGTAAAGTCTGCTATTTTTGATGACCCCAAGATTCCGTCAGGAGTTAGCTGGCCTGAAAGAAGAAAGTCATGGAGTCCCTTGAAGAAATATCAGAGGAAGAGGCTCCCAAAGGACCCAGAACTTCCTCCTTCCTGTCCGGGAAGCTCACAGCCAAGGAGATTCTGGCCACCAAGACCCAAAACTACTTTGCTGAGACTAAAAGAACCGAGGATATCTTAATGCAGGTCGCTTTCTCCATTGGGCTGGGTAGCATATGGCGTTTCCCCTACCTGTGTCAGCGGAACGGAGGAGGTAAGGCCAAGGACCTGGGTCTTGAGTTTGGGGAAGGAGTTTTAAGGCTTGAAGCCCAGACTCCCGGGTCCTGGGGGAGGAGACACCTGGAGGTTCACCCAGACTTCTAGGGGATAAAGCGGAGGGGGGCCGGGACTCCTGGCTGCCTGAGCACAGCGCCTGGCTCCCTTCTCCAGGCAGCTTTATCCTGATGTACTTCTTCATGCTCCTCTCGTTTGGGATTCCCCTCCTGTACATGGAGATGATCATGGGGCATTGGCTGCGTGTGGACAACATCCGGGTCTGGAAGCAGCTCGTCCCCTGGCTGGGCGGCATAGGATACGCTAGCATATTGGTGAATGAGGGGCCCGGGCAAGAGGCATCCCCAAGTCACCCCCTGTGGTCTCCAGGCCCCCGTCTCTGTCCATCCTGTCCCTCAGGCCCACTGTGTCCACCCCTAGGTGTGCATCTTGATGAGCTTGTATAATAGCGTCATCATCACCTGGAGCCTCTCCTACCTGGCCAACTCCTTTGATAACTCCCTGCCCTGGAACCAGTGCCCACTGGTGAAGACCACCAATGTCACTGGTGAGGACAGGGAGAAGGGAGGCCGGCAGGGCCAAGGGAGGCAAGGGCACCAAGGAGCAGGAGAGAGGCAGTGAGAGCCACGGGGGAGGAAGTGAAGAGCCGGGGACCGGCACCTAGTGAGGTGGTGCCTAAGCACCTGGGTCCCCCCCCCCCCCCCAGACCTCTCTTGCCTTCGGACTGTGTCCCACCAGTACTTCTGGTACCACACCACCCTGAGCGCCTCAGGCCACATTGAGGAAGGGGTCGACGCCCTCGTCCTGCACCTCACACTGGGCATCTTCGCAGCCTGGTTCCTCCTCTTCTTAACCATGATCACAGGGCTGAAGATTTCAATGCAGGTAAGCCACCACCCCTACCCCCCCACCGACCCCGCCACAATCCGGCCGGACACCATCCCACTCCTTCCTGCTGACCTCTCTTCTCTAATCCCCAAGACCCTCCCCCACTCCCAGAGGACAGGCTCTGCCATCCAGGGCTCCCCAAGGCAGCAGCGTCCACCCCTCCTGTCACAAAGAACTGCCCCTGTCCCACCCACTGCAGGAAGGAGCGCCTGGTACCCACTCTTCCCCATGCCTCACCCCCAGGTCACAGCAGTGGAGACCTTCTAGACCAGACCACAGCCTCGCCCCTTGAACCTTGCACCCTGTGCCTGCCCGCACATTGACAGGGCCTGTTAATCCCTGGAGGAGCCAGTTGGCTACCAGTTCCTTTCCAGAGTCTTCCATTTTATTTTATTCCAACCCATGCTTCCAATCCACGCCCCTGCCACCTGGATCATCTTCTCCTTACGTGGAAAATTTATCCTGGTGTGTTTATTAGGTCACTTCAGTTAACCTTACCCGCAGCTTCTGGCCCCCAAAACAGTTCACGCAGTCGGTTTCCACCCCATGTGTCCCTGGAGCCATCTCTCCACAGCCTTCGAGATAAAGCAGATTTTACTAAAGGCTCAGTAGGGGCACATGGAGGGAGGGGGCCTGCCTTCCTCTCCCAGAGCGGAAAGAACCAGAAATACTTCAAAATTCCCACTGACCGTGTTACTCTCTCCCAAAGTCTCTCCTCGGTTGCTTTTCCTCTGTCTTCACCGGTGACATTGTCCCATGCGGTTAACTCACCCCAAGACCATAAAACCCAGGCAGATGATTATGTCCAGCTGCCCTACCACATAAAAGCCATCTCTACTTGGTGTCTCACCCCTCACCTCTGAGCAGCTTATTGGTAGATTCATCCCCCAAAACAACATCACCGTCTCCTAAGGATAATCCTCCGACAGCTCCCTCATGTCACAGCCAGGCCACCTTCACCCGGCTCAGCCCAGCTTATCTCCCTCTCTCTAGGCCTGCCGACCTGTGCTCCCTGTAATGCTTGCCTCCGCCTGCCCCTCCTCCCCCCTTCTCCTGACTTCTGGTTTCTGTCTTGACCCACCTGGCCAGATCCTGATTTTTTCGGTATTCCTCCTCTACATCCTCCTCCTCTGCTTCCTCATCCGAAGTCTCTTCTTGGAAGGTGCAGTTGCCAGCCTCAGACGTATGGTGACCACAGAGGTGAGGCTGGGGACTCCACACCTCCTCCCTCCCACAGCTCCCCAGGCCTTCTCTGACTCTTCTTCTCAGACACCTTTCCTAAGGCCCCCAGCCTGCCCCTCATCCCTCTGCTCCCCAGCCCAGCTTGCCCTTCTTCCAGCTCACCGGCGGGTCTACCCTCAGGCTCACCCCCAAACGTCTCTCTCTCCCAACCCCATCCACAGCTCTCATCCTGGGCCTCACTGGACCTCTGGCGTCAGGCAGGAGGCCATGTGGTTTATTCCTTAGGCCTGGGCCTGGGCATCACCATCAACTTCTCCTCCAAGGCTGGCGGCAACAGCTACATCCAGGTGGCCTCCTTGGTGGCCCTGGTCAACCTGGTGACCTCATTGCTGCTCACATCCATCGTCTTTATAGTGCTGGAGTTCTGGGCCACCACCAGCGGCCACACCTGTGTTGAGAAGTCAGTAATTACAGCCTTGCAGGTCCAACAGGAGGTCCCTCCCTCCACTTTGGCAATCCCCCAGCCTCATGGGCCTTCACGCTCTGGCCTCTCCAATAATAATAACAATAACAGCAACAGTTATCATAGTCATCATAATATCACATTCTCAGAAAAAGCGGCCAAATGATAATATTCTAAAAACTTTTTTTAATGTTTATTTATTTGGGGGTGGGGGTGGGGGTGGGGGGAAGGGACAGAGAGAGAGGGAAGGAGAATCCCAAGCAGGGTCTGTGCTGTTAGCACTGAGCCTGAAGTGGGACTCAGTCCCACAAACTGTGAGATCATGACCGAAGCTGAAACCAAGCATCGGACGCTCCACCAACTGAACCACCCGGGTGCCCCCAAATGATACTGTTCTAATATCCACCACTTTATAGATAAGAAAATAGGCCCAGAGACAGGACTGTCCAAAGGTTTCCATAAATTGTAGTTGGTGTAAAGAAGACTTCAAAATCAATTCTTTAACTTGCAGAGGTTGTACAGCATCCTGGGCCACAATCAAAGGTTACTGGCCTAGGCTACATATTGGAATCATTTGGGGAACCTTAGAAAACACTTACACCTGAGTCTCACTTCCAGCGATTCTGATTTACTTGGTCTGGGATGCCTTCAGGCATTGGGATTTTTTTTTTTTTTTTTAATGTCCAAGGTGGGGGATGCCCGGGTGGCTCATAGGTTAAGCATCTGACTTCAGCTCAAGGCATGATCTCACGGTTCATGAGTTCGAGCCCCACATTGGGCTCTGTGCTGGTAGCTCAGAGCCTGGAGCCTGTCTTGGATTCTGTGTCTCTGCCCCTCCCCTGCTCTCTCTCTCCCTCTCTCTCTCTCCCTCTCTCTCTCAAAAATAAACAAACATTAAAAAAATTTTATAAAAAAAAAAAAAAAATCTCCGGGGCACCTGGATGGCTCAGTCGGTTGAGCGTCCGACTTCGGATCAGGTCATGATCTCACAGTTTATGGGTTCGAGCCCCGCATCAGGCTCTGTGCTGACTGCTTGCTTAGAGCCTGGAGCCTGCTTCAGATTCTGTGTCTCCTCTCTCTCTGCCTCTCCCCACTCACACTTTGTCTCACTCTGTTTCTCAAAAATAAATAAATGTAAAAAAAAAAAAAATCTCCAAGGTGGGATTTTTCTTCCAGTTAGGATGTTGAAGGATGCAAAAGTCCATGCTTCCTTGGTACCAGCAATTTTAAAAATGGATAAAATAAAAATAATACTTTCCTATAATGTTACTGAAGAGCAGTAGACACAAAGGAGCCCTCATGAACTAAATAAAGCCTGGAGAGTAATGAGTTCATCGTACATGAGCAAAGAGCCACGAATGCCTTCATATCTGGGGGTAAGTGGCTCCTCGGGTGCATGTGGCTGGAGGCACAGGCCTGTCACGGATGGAGAGACTTTGCACTGACAAGGAGAAACCGTGCAAGCATTTAATAACAGTATGGGCTGCCAGCAGGTGTTGGAATCGCAACGAGCCCCCAAGGAGGAAATACACCACTGGACCGAACGGTTTGCCTCTCTATTCCCAGGAAAGGTTTTTGGAGAAGAGGCAGAAGTGCAAGGGAGACAAGGGAGCAAGCAGAGGAGCTCCGCCTAGTCTTGTGGTTTCAGGACCTGTGGCCCCACTGGAGCTGTGTGCGAAGACAAACCCAAAACATCTACAGCTACTATCCAGCCCATTTCAACCCAAATAATGACAACATCAAAGATATTAGTCCTCATGGTGGGGGGGAAGGGCAGCGTGCAGGAAGTTGGGGGCATGGCCCGAGGGCAACGTGAGCCCTCCTTAATCCCATTTGAAGGCAGAGAAAAAACTAATGAAAACTGTCACCCACCCCAGCTCGCCTCAACGCTTAGAAAACTAACTAAATAGCCCTAACTCTTAGCTGCCTGTTGGAATAAAAGTCTTAAATTTATCGAGATTTCGCAAAATAAAACAGATCACAGACCTTCCTCCTTTGTTGTTCTATCTACAACGCCCCACGTGGAATTGAACACTCTCAAGACATTCCGAAACCCAGGAAAATAGAATCCATAGCCAAGAGAAAAAAAAAAGAAGACCCAAAGATCATCAAGACATTAGAATCAGCAGACAAGACCTTTAAAACACCGATTATAAATATGTTAAGGGATTGCATAGAAAAGATGAATAAAATGGAAGCAATGGAGGTATTTTAGGAAAGATATGGAAAATCTAACAAAGGACCACATGGAAATTACAGAACTCAAAAAGTCAATGAAAACAAAGTTTCACTGGATGTATTTAGTATCCATCCAGCAGAATAAAGGATCAGTTAATTTGAGGACAGGTAAATAGAAGTTCTACAAAGTGAAACACAAAGAGGAAAAAAAAGAACGAAAAAACTGAAGAAGACCTTCAGTGACCTATAGGACTAATATATGTGGGGGGGAGGGTTAGTTTATTTTTTATTTGTTCTGAAAGAGAGAGCAAGCGGGGGAGGGGCAGAAAGAGAGAGAGACAGAATTCCAAGCAGGCTCCGTGCTGTCAGTGCAGAGCCCGATGAAGGGCTCAATCTCATGAACCATGAGATGACCTGAGCCAAAATCCAGTTGGACACTTAACCAACCGAGCCACCCAGGCACCCCAAGATTAATCTATGTTTATTTGGAGTTGTGGGAGGAGAGGTATAATGGCTGAAACTGCAAACAATCCAAATGTCTGCTAGGAGGTGAGTAGATAACAAATCTTAGTATAGTCATTCAATGAATGGAATACTATCTGCCAATTAAAATGAATGAACTGGGTTTATTAATGTATATTTTTTAATGTTTATTTTTGAGACGGAGACAGAGCATGAGTGGGGGAGGGGCAGAGAAAGAGGGAGACACAGAACCTGAAACAGGCTCCAGGCTCTGAGCTGTCAGCACAGAGCCCGACATGGGGCCCAAACCCATGAACCGCGAGATCACGATCTGAGCCGAAGTCGACGCCCAACCAACTGAGCCACCCAGGCGCCCCTATTAATATTTTTTAATGTTTATTTTTGAGAGAGAGAGAGAGAGAGAGCATGAGCAGGAGAGGGGCAGAGACAGAGGGAGACACAGAATCTGAAGCAGGCTGCAGGCTCTGAGCTGTCAGCACAGAATGTCATGTGGGGCTTGAACTCATGAACCACAAGATCATGACCTGAGCCAAAGTCCAATGCTTAACCGACTGAACCACCCAGGTGCCCCCAAATATCCCCCTTTTTATTAGGACACCAGTCCTACTGGATTAGGGGCCAGTATGACCTCATCTTCAATTACTTCTGTAACAACCCTCTTTCCAAACAAGGTCACATTCTGAGGTAGTGGGCCTTAGGACTTGAACATATGAATTTAGTGGGGGCACACTTCAACCCATAACACTGAGGAGTCCTAGCTACAACAAATCTAGAGTCTTCTGCCCCTTCGGGGACTCCCCAGCGCAACTCCCCTGCCAAGTCCACCTGATTCACTTCCAGCCCCTGTCTATTTGCCCTTGTGACTCGGCTGAACTCCTCTTGCACAACTCACTTTCCTCTCAGGCAGCAGACGGGCCAGACTGCTCACCACATTTCCTTTGCTTTTCCCGTTCAGGAGTGTCTCAAAATTGATAAGCCTGATAAAAAAGGGGGTGCTGCCTCAGGATGCCAAGCCCCCGGAAGACATCCTCCTCCTGCCCGCCCTGGACTACCTAGACTGGATCAGCAATCTCCCTCAACACCTCCAGTACCCGATCATCCGCTTCTCCCCATCCTGCAGCATCATGACCCAGAAGGATAAGGTGTGTTTGTGGGGGTGGGAGGGTGCTTCCCAGAGGCCCCACAGGACACTGGGAAATGCATTTCCCAGGAGCCTCATGGGCCACCCACGCATCTTCAGAGGAAGGTGGCAGTTATAATCAAGTTTCCACCACTGTTACCTGTGCACTAGGGTCTTCACTAAGTGGTCACTTGACTTTAATCCTCACATCAACCCTAGGAGCCCAGTTTGTTAGAGGAGGAAACTGCGGCCTCAAGAGGTGAAGCTCACACAGCTCAGGAAAGCAAGCAGGGCAAACACTCAGCCTTCTGCCGGCTGCCCACCACTCTCTGCCTCTTTCCTCTGTCCGAGACAGACATTGCTAATCGATCACTGCACCATTTCCCCCCCCCCCCCCCCCCAATCCAGACCCACCACTGCCTGAGAGCCCTTCTCCTCCACAGTTCATGGAGGGCCCTGGCCTGGCATTCGCAGCTTTCTCCCAAGCCATCTCGCTGTTCCCTGGCGCCTCTCTCTGGGCCATCCTCTTCTTCTTGGCCCTGGTCATCATGGGGCTGAGCACCTTGATGAGCATCTTGGAAGGCATTGTCTGTCCCCTCCAGACCTCCTTCTCCCTCTTCAGGAGGTATCCCAAGCTGCTCTCAGGTACTGTGGGTTCTCGGCCTAGCAAAGACCCTGCCCTGCTGCCCCCTCTCCCCAGGCCACCCCAATCTCTAGAGCTCACTTTGACCCCTAGCCCAGCCCTGCGCATAGACCTCAGTGTGGCCAAACCTGCCTTTGTCACAGTGCTCATCTGCTTGGGAGGTTTTCTGGGCAGCCTCGTCTTCACCAGTCATGCTGGCAGCTACATAATGTCCTTGTTTGATGACTGCCTGGTCCCGCTCACCCTCATCGTCATTGTGGCCTTCCAGAATGTGGCCCTGGCCTGGATCTATGGAGCCAGGAGGTGACGTCCAAGCCCCGGGGGCCCATCCAGCCAGGGACCCACCGCAGGTCTCTGCTCCCTTTGTCCATCCCACAGCAGGGGGGCCCAGCCAGCAGCTGGCGGGGTACAGGCACAAGGAGCAGTCAGGAACCAGGGACTATAGGGGACAGTCTGAAGGCAGAGGGCTGGAGCACTACACGCATGCAGGTTCCCGTCCTCAGCGAGGGCCCAGCAGGACTTGGCAGCCAGTGAGAGAACCGCTCCCAAGCGCTCGGGTCCCGGCTGCCAGAGGAGGGCTCCTACCCAGACATCTACGCCTGTTGTTCCCTCCCCAGGTTCAGGGAAGAAATGTTCAGTAAACTGGGCCGCCTGCTGTGGTCCTTCTTCACTTTCCTGTGGCGCTACGTGACCCTGCCTGGGCTGCTGACCCTCTTCACCATCTGCCTCACACAGCTCCACCGGAGGGTACCGTCCTACTACATCGCCTGGAACAGCAGTATGGTGAGGTCCCCCTACCCTGGCCTCTCACCACCACTCCGGGCCCCGTTCATCTCATCTCCCACTCCACGGAGACCCGAGGTCTGGGCTCCTTCCATCCCCAGGGAACCTTTAGCCAGCTTCCCAGTCCCTGGGGAGTGGAATCCCCAGCATCGCAGGGATTGAACCCCCCCCCCCACTTCCTCCCACCCTGCTCCCTTCTTTCGGCCTCCAGAGCCAGGAAGTAAAACAGCCCTACCTGCAGAGCACCCTGAGCTGGGTCACCTTCCTCAGCATCCTCACCTTTCTGCCAATCCCAGTGCAGCCACTCCACCACTGGTGGCACCTCGAGGACCACATTGCTTTTGATCCCTTTGAAAAGCTACAGTCCAAAAAGATGCCCTTGGTGCCCCCCAAGTCGTTACAGTACCCCAAACACCAATTGGTGACGTCCCAGAAGACAGACACTGAATGCTCATCTAGAAAAGTCAACCCACCCTTGATTAGGAGGCTGAACCTGAGCTCCTTATGGAGGTTCAGCCTGCCCTTGAGTGAGTACAACCAGAGCTCTTCCTGGTTCAGCCTGCCTGTCATTTCATCCCTGACATCTGCGCTGTCCATGAGGAATGCTGGCACTCCCGTTTCAAGGCAGGTGAGCCCGGCCTCAGTAACCATAGACAACAGTGACAAGAGCAGGGAGACCCAGGAAGAAAATTAGGACTCTGTTCAATAACTGGTGACACCACCCATTTTTCCAAATCTGGCATTAGCGTCCATCTTGCTACAGAAATAATACTTCCCCTGTCGGGAAGTAGGGAAAGGGACACATGGAAATTTTGCCTAGCAACCACTGACATCACTCAGTTGGCCTTGGGAGGAAACGGACAACTCAGGAGCGCCTTCCTCTCCTGGAATAATACCGATTCTGCTAAGTGGAACACTCTGATCTGGGGTTGGAGAATTCAGAAGAAATCAACTCAGCCATTCACAGGGCTGCACCTAGGGCCTCCTTTCTCCCTGTGAGGAGGGAGCATCATGTTGGCATGATGGAGATGGGCCTCGAGGCACTTTCCGGGATCCAGCCTTCCCAGTTATCATGGAGACAGACAGTGTTCTCTCCAAACCCCAAACTCCACCACCAACCTGGAACACTGGGGTAGCTAACGCCTCCAGGGCTGCTCTCTCAGAACGGGGCTGGGATAACAAAGCTGAGTCAATAAATTGATCCACTGAGACCCCGCGCACAGGCTGTGGGCACAGTGTTCTTTCCATCAGCCTCCTTCTACACACATATCGTCCAGATCTCCAACCTCTGGTGAACCGAGTGTCCAATCTGGTGATTCCAATCTCCCAATCTCCCACTCCCTTTGGGACACAGATACTGAGTTTCTAGACTCCTCCTTGTTCTGGAGTTGAGCCAAACCATTGGGGAACTTTGCAGCGATCAGTATCACTCAATCTAGAAAGTGTGTTAACCCTTAAACCTAACTTGGTAGTTGGGTGACCATACTAAATGTCTTATAATTATCATCTACCAAGAGGGTAGCATGCCTAGGACAGCACCTGGCAGGTAGGTGCTCTCTAGCTATCATGCTTTGTTCTCACGTGGGGTGGTCGGTCACCCACTTGGGTGCTGGCAGGGAGGTCACCTGGATTCTGTGGGCTCAGGACCCAGGAGTCTTAGAGAAAGAACTTGGAGCTTGCTAGGTTTGTCTGCGGGGATAAGTGGCACCACCCTACCTCTTTGAATATCAGATGGAGCGAAGGCACCTGGGCGGTGGGGGGAGGCACCTTCTAGAAGCCACACCTCTTAGGGACTTCCTGGGTAACTCCCCATCCCCAGAGGTCATGACCTTGGGCATCAAGGTCCCATCACCACCCTCTCTGGTTCCCAATCACCTCCCAAGTGCCTGCCTGCCCATTCATACCTTCTATTTACCTCAGAGGCCTCTAAACATTCTTTATCACACTCCCCTATCCATGACAACCTTTTGAGAAAATATTCCCAACATATGTAAGAAATCTACTTGTGACCTGCTGTCATTCTGCATACTTAATATTGGCAAAGCTTTGTCTTCCTTATTTTGGTTGAAAAAAACCTAAATTTTTCCTCCTGCATCTCCAGTGTAAATGGCTTCTACAACCTGATTTGAAGAGCCCCGGAAAAGGCAGAGGCAGAAGCTCACAGGCCCTTCCTTGTGTCTAAGACTCACCCCTCCGGCCTTCCTGCCTCCTCCCTTGCTCTCTAGGGACCCTGGGTCTGGGATGACATGGCTCAGGAAACGAGCTGGGTGGAGAGGGCCTGGTCCCCGTACCCTCTCTCACCCTCTCCGAGTCTCTTCCCCTCTCCGAGCCAGGGCCGGCCACCCCAGGCCAGGTATGCCAAGAGTCCGGCGGGGTAAGATAAAAGCCAGTGTAGATGATGCATCTTAACCCATGTAGGGCTCTAGCAAGAAGGTGTTTTTTTGTGCGAGGTTGTGGGGTGAGAAGTCCCGGCATGGAGGACGCGGTCCCAGGTCCTCTGGGACCTCAGAAGCCCCCAGGCCTCTGTTAGCACTTAGACAAGGCAACAGACGGGCCCTTTGCTGGGCTCCTTCACGCACCCCTCCTTCCAGGGAGTGGATACTGCAGGAGGCTCAGAGAAGAGAAACAGCTGCTCTGAGATCAAGTAACCAGTCAGTGACTCAGGTGCAAATAGAATTGAGGTCCTCGGGTTTCTAGTCTGGGAACCTTTTCTTTTTCATTTCCATACCAGGTTAACCACTTCTTGACCTACATTCCCCAGTCTGAGGTGGGTGCTTCCACAAGCATGGAGGCGAAAACGAGGACATTTGAGGTGACCTGTGTGCCGGGCATGGGGGGGGCGGGGAGGGACGGCGGTTGGCGATCTTGGTGAAAGTGGAGTGGGAGCCTCTGGCCCCTTTGCAACGGCTGTGGTGGAAGAGGTCTTGCAGCAGGGGTGAGGGGGGTTGTTTTAACCTGGATTTGGATGACCATACATTGGCTAAGTTAAGCCACATGCGTGGCATCAGCAAGTAGCTGCAGCTCAGACGGGAGTCAGCAAACCTTTCCTATAAAGGACCAGATAATAAATATTTTTGGCTTTGCAGGACATATGGCCTCTATTGTATATTCTTTGTTATTTGTTTTTTTTTTTATAACTTTTAAAAAGGTTAAAAAAAAAATCAGTCCTAGCTCAAGGGCCAGAGATAACAGGCCGTAGTTTGCCAACCTCTGATCTAGGGCCATGTCAGGCCAACAAGAAAATGCTGGTGGCTAAACCAGAATTTAGTTTGAACTCCCTAGTTGGCCCGCTTTGGGCTAGGCTGTCATCCAGAGGGTTGGAACCACCAGGCTGTCCAGCAGAAAGATGACCCAAGAATGGTCAGGAACCAGAATCCTTAATTTTCAGAATAAGTCTTTGTAACTCCCCCACCCCTTCAGCCTCAGCCATTATCCAGGAGACAGCCTGGAAGAGATGAAGCCTCTCCGGAAACACGCACATTCAGGGACCAAACCGCCTACCTAAGGTGTGTGGACCAGGAGAACGCGAGGAAGGTAGTCCGAAATATATTCTGAACTGATTTTTGAGGAAATCGTTCCAATAATACCAGATGCTTGTGGAGGGTTGGGAAAAGAGAAAGTCTCATCCAATACCTTAACTATACATTTCAGTCTGTCTTCCCGGGTTGGCTTTGGGGTTGGGTGGCTGCCGCACCCCAGTGGATACTACCAGTTAGTTGACCTACCCCAAAACGAAGACGTAAGGCTAGAGAGTCACAACGCCTCCAGGGGCAGGGCCTCCTCTTTCAAGGAGTGTTTCACAGCAAAGCGGGAACAGCCGCCTTTTCCTAAAAGGTGCGTTCGTGGAGGTTGTGTCAGCAGGTGGCGCTGTTGTGCTGGGAAATGGCCTCCCTGAGGGCCGCGGCAGGCGTGAGGACAGGAAAACCGGGATTCCCCTTTCTCCTTTTGGGATTCCTGCAATTTCTGTAGACCGCCCTGGAGACGACCGCACGTGCTCCAGTCTCTGGACGGAAGAATCCCCTGACAACAGGACATTCACAGTACGGACCGGAGAAACATGTACTAGTAGAAGCCCTAACAGCACGTTGAACTGGCCGCAGGGCCCCTACCCAACAGTCACTTCAGCTTACTTTCCCCCAGTGTGCCTCATCAGTTGAATTCAGGTTTTTCTCCTTGGGGAACACGGACCAAGGAGCTTCAGCAAAATCTCCACCTGTGAGCTATACAAGAGCCGCAAAAGGCTGATCCTTGTTGGAGGCTTGAGGACCAACCACTCGTCTTTCCTGAACTACGAAATGTCTGAGCCCACATAGTCCTCAGGTGATGACTTGGGTCACGGGGCCTTCTTTTTGTCTTCATTTAAAACCCACCTATTCCTAGTTAACTGTGATTGGGTGGCAGGCAACGCAACGAAAGTGGTGGAGCTCATTGCTAACAGTCATTCCTTCCAAAGATGCACCAAGGGCCGACAAGCGCAGGTGAAGAAGGTCAGCATCATTAATCATCAGGGGAACGCAAATCAAGCCTACAATGAGATACCACTTCACACCCACCAGAATATCCATAACCAAAGAAAATGGAAAGTCCCAAGTGTCAGTGTGGATCTGAAGAAATCGGAACCTCAGGCATGGCTGGTGGGAATGTGAAATGTTGCAGCCACCGTGAAAATCAGCTTGGCAGTTCCCCAAAAAGTTAAACATAGAAATATCAGCAATTCCACTCTAGGCACACACCCAAAGGAACTGAAGACACTGTTCAAAAAACAAAACAAAAACAAAACCTTGTACGTGAACGTTCATAGCAGTATTATTCACAATCATCAAAAAGTAGAAACCATCCAAATGTCCATCAACGGATGAATGGACAAAAGTGGTAAGTCCACACCGTGGATGTTATTCAGTCACAGGAAGGCACGAAATTCTGATACAACACCGATGAACCTAGAAAACACTGTGCTAAGTGAAACAAGTCAAACACAGGGGACCTCATATGTTCTGATTCAATGTGTATGAAATATCCAGGATAGGCAAATCTAAGCGATAGCAGAATGGTGGTTGCCGGGAGCTGGGGAAAAGAATGAGCGGTGAGTTCTTCATGGGTACAAGGTTCCTGTTTGGAGTGAACACTTCTGGAACTGGATAAATAATAAACTGGAAAAAAAATCTCTGTGCCCTTCCCCTGCTCGTGTTCACTGTCTAATAAAAAATTTGGGGGGGGGGGTGCCTGGGTGGCGCAGTCGGTTAAGCGTCCGACTTCAGCCAGGTCACGATCTTGCGGTCCATGAGTTCGAGCCCCGCGTCAGGCTCTGGGCTGATGGCTCAGAGCCTGGAGCCCGTTTCAGATTCTGTGTCTCCCTCTCTCTCTGCCCCTCCCCCGTTCATGCTCTCTCTCTGTCCCAAAATAAATAAACGTTGAAAAAAAAAATTTAAAAAATTTGGGGGGATAGGGGACGTCTGGTGGCTCAGTCGTTTAAGTGTCTGACTTCGACTCAGGTCATAATCTCCCGGTTTGTGAGTTTGAGCCCCACATCCATCGGGCTCTGTGCTGACAGCTCAGAGCCTGGAGACTGCTTCGGATTCTGTGTCTCCCTCTCTCTCTGCCCCTCCCCTGCTCACTCGCTTTTTCTCTCTCTTCCTTTCTAAAATAAACATTAAAAAAATTAAATTTTTTTACAAATTAAGAAAAAAAGAAAATCCCAAAGAACCTGCGAAAATTATACTAGTGAATTTAGCAAAGTCATAGAATACATCAATGAACAAAATAAATCAGCAGTATTTCTGCAGACCAGCAATAAGCAATTAGAAAATTTAAAAATTTCAAACAGTGCTGTATTAATATTGCCACCATCGTTTATATTATTACTACTTGGGCTAGTGAGAATTCAGCATCTTCCGGAGAAATCTGGTTGCCACACAACACTTGGCAATATTTCAAAGCTATTCTGCACACGAAGGTGGCAGATAGTTGGAATTCTTCCAATTTGGAGGAAGGATGTTTTGGTTTTGATTTTTGGATGCGATGGTTGTTGGTGGTTTTCTTGCTATTTAATAACTGCTGTCAGTTCAGTCTTGTCATTACCAGTTTAGGTTGTTATGGGTTGTTTAGTTAAACTGCATGTATAATGACGCATATTTGCCTCAATTCCATGTGTGCGTGGCCTGCAATTTCCCACTAATTAGACTCTTTAAAGACGTTTCTGCAGTGAGCTTCTCAAATTTGCATCATCTGTTCCCCTCTTGCCAAAGCAGATGTACGCAGCACCCACCCACCCCCTCTCCAGGAAATAATTTGCTTATTATCACTGAGTTCTTTTTCCACTGGAAAGGAAAAACCAAGGGGGTGCAGATGGTTGGGGGTTTTTGTCCCACCAAAGTGAAAACCAACAAAATAGTGCCAAGATGTGCTGGGCCTGGGGGCACCTGGGTGGTTCAGTCAGCTAAGTGTCCGATTTCGGCTCAGGTCATGACCTCACGGTTTGTGAGTTCAAGCCCCACAATGGGCTCTCTGCTGTCAGCACAGAGCCCGCTTCAGATCCTCTATCTGCCTCTCCCCTGCTTGCATTCTTTCTCTCTCAAAAATAAACATTAAAAAAAGAGAGAGAGAGAGAGAGATGCTGGGCCTAAATCAGACAGCAACAGTGGACCTGGGATGGGGGAACAGACCCGGAATTATCTAAAATACAGCAACAAACTTTTCAATGACCCCAAACCTGGCCCTGGCCCAGCAAATGGTACACACTCATCATTTCCCCAAGAATCAAGCAGCAGACTCTACTCCTCTCAAATGGCTTTATTTCCCCAGTGTGGGGAGCTACAAGTAGGATCTGTGGTCCCTGCATCCCAAGGACCCTGCAGCCTTCTGCCCAGTGGGCTGTGGCAGGACCTTCAGAAGGTCAATGCCTGGGTTCCAAAGACCGATCCTTCTAGATTGGGACTGGTTCTGTGGGGAACCAGGCCTGCCGTGGTCCCAACGGATGACACTCCCTGAGGTGGTCCTGACAGCAGCCCAGGTGGTCCTCCATGAGCATGGAGCCCACCTCGAGGACAAGGCCAGGAGGTGCAAGGGTCAAAGACCAGCTAGGACTTACTCCGGGAATAAAAACGCCCTATGGGCTTACTCCTTGAAGTCTGCCAGCAGGGGTCAGTCTGGGGGAGAGAGAGAAGAGAGAACAGATGGGATGGAGAGGACAGAAAAAAAATGGGAAAATGGCAAAAAAAAAAAAAAAAAAAAGGAGCAAGAAGGACGAAAAGCCCAAAGGAGACTGAGAGAATGACCCAGGGCCAAAGGAAGGGCGGCAAAGTGAGAAAAACACTCAGGCATCGAGGAACAGAGGCCCCAGAAAGCACGGTGGTGGTGACAGAGGCTAGGGATAGACACAGGTGGACCCTACAACACTGACCTTTGGGCCCAGGTGGGGTTGGAGGCGGTGGCCCCCCTGGGGGCAGCAATGCCGAGCGGCTCAGGGCTTCCGCCACCCAGCCCAGGACACGGCTGCAGTGCTGGACCTTGGGAGCAGGAGGGACGTAAAGGAACGAGACCAAAACCCCACACCCCGACCATACTCCCCCAGCCCGGTCCGGAAGTCCTCACCTCCCGTTCCAACACTTTGAGACGCTGCTCATACTCGCGGATCTGTCTCAACTGCTTCAACGCCGTGTCCACCCTGCAACCCGGGACAACCTAGGGCATCAGGCCAGTACCACCAGCCCACCAGCCCTGCCCTCGGGAAGCCCCGCCCCCCCCCCCCCCCAGGCCCGCCTTCCTCCCCAAAGTTCCAGGACCCTGTCCCGCGCAGGCTCCACCTGGAGCACCGCTCTTCTCTAGCCCAGCCCCGGGTTCCACTCAACCCAAGTCACAAGATCCGCCCCCGAAGCAGGAAGCCCAGTCCCAGGCCCGCCCCGCCCTCACTTTTGCGAAGTGCGCTTCAGACGCTCTGAGTCGCTCTCGCGCTTGTCCCGGGCGCGTGCCAGCAGGAAATTCTCCTTCTGCACCGACTCCCATGTCAACAGCTTCCGCTCTGCTTCCTTCGAAAGGTAGACTCCTGGAGGGCGAAGTAAGGATGGAGTCCTCGACCTCGCCTCCCTACCCAAAGCATCCCGAGGGAGCCCTCCCAGGCCACGCCCCCTAATATTGCACACCCGCCCCACTAGTGAACCTGGGTATCCTTCCCCCGCCTGTCTATGCTCTTCTTTCTCTCCAGGTCCCGTCCCCTGTGTTTTTCACCAAATCCCGCTCTCACGAAAATGTTCGAAGATCGGGGAGGACGGCAAGCTGGCCCTGCGCCTGCGTAGTCGCCGGATGAGGAGGCGCACGTGCGAGACGACAATAAGGGGCGGGGCCAGTGCGGGCCTAGAGTGATATTCCCGGATGAGGCTGTAGCGCTGCGCCTTCCAATAGAGGTCGCTGTTTCCCTGTACTTTGCCGAAGGTGTAGCTATGGGGACGAGAGGTCAAGGGTCACCAGAGGTCAAAGCCAGCAAGAGACCAACGTTAGATGTTGAACAAGATGTTTGAAGTCCAAGGCACCAGGCAGATATTGGAATCAATAAAGTCAGAGGTATTACAGGATGCACTTAGAAGCTGGGTGAGGAGGGCCAAGGGTCAGATGTCAGGAGTCAAGTTGGGATGGTGTCATGAATTAGCAGTCCAACTCTTGATTTCGGCTCACAGGGGCTCACAGTCGTGAGATCAAACCCTGTGTCAGGCTCCATGCTGAGCGTGGAGCCTGCCTGGGATTCTCTCAGCCTGCTTCTCTCTCCCTCTCCCTCTCTCTCCCTCTTCCTCTCTCTCTCATAAAAAAAAAAAAAAAAAAAAAAAAAAAAGTCGGCTGAACACAAATAGCTATAATCAGAATGAAAATGAGGGCATTACTACCGACCTTACAGAAATAAAAAGGATTATAAGAGAACACTGTCACAATTGTATGCCAACAAATTAGATAACCTAAATGAAATAAATGGGACAAATTCCTAGAAACACACAAATCACCAAAACTGACTCAAGAAGAAACAGAAAACCTCAAAAGACCTATAATAAGTAAAGAGATTGAATCACTCACCAAAAAATGTCCCAACAACAACAAAGCCCAGGCCCAGATGTTTTCACGGGTGAATTTTACCAAATAGTCAAAAAAAGAAAAAAAGAAAGAAAGAAAGAAAGAAAGAAAGAAAGAAAGAAAGAAAGAAAGCATTAACACCAATTCTTCTCAAATTCTCCAAAAAAATTAAGAAAGAACAGTTCCTGACTCATTCTATGAGGCCAATGAGGTTACCCAGATAAAGAGGTCACAAGAAAACAAAATTACAGATAAATATTTTTTATGAATATACATGCAAATACCCTCAACAAAATACTAGCAAACCAAATTCAGCAGCATATTAAAAGGATTGTACACCATGACCAAGTGATTTATCCCAGTAATACAAAGGTGGTTCAACATACAAAAATCAATACAACACACCGCCTTCATAGAGCAAAAAAAAACAAAAAAAAACCATGATTATCTCACATGATCATCTCAACTGACATAGAGACACAGAAAAGGCATAGGACAAAATCCAACACCCTTTTGTGATAAAAAAAAAAAAAAAAAAATTTTTTTTTCCTTTTGACTTAGAACAGGACTGAAAGGAAAATTCCTCAACATAGTAAAGGATAATTATGAAAAACCTAAAGCCTACAAAATATTCAATGAAGAAAGACTGAAAACTTCCTGCTAAAATAAGGAATAAGACAAGGATGCCCAGTCTCACCATGCTATTCATCATTGTACTGAAAGTGCCAGCCAGAGCAATTAAACAAGAAAAAGAAATAAAATGCATCCAAATTGGAAATGAAGCAAAACTATTTCTAGTCACAGATGACATGATCCTATATATCAAAAATCTCAGAGGGGCACCTAGTTGGCTCAGTTGGTTTAGCGTCAGACTTTGGGTCAAGACAGGATCTCGCAGTTCGTGAGCTGGAGCCCCACATCAGGCTCTCTGCGGCCAGCACAAAGCCTGCTTCAGATCCTCTGTCCTCCTCTCTCTGCCCATCCCCCACTTGCCCTCTCTCAAAAAAAAAATAAATAAATAAAATAAAATATTTTCTAAAAAATCTCAGAGAATCACAATAACAAATTCAGCAAAGTTGCAGGGTACCAGATCACCAACCAAAAATCAACTGTGTTTCCATACACCTGCAATGAACAATCCAAAAAGGAAATTTAGAAAGCAATTCCATTTATAATAGAATCTAAAAGAATAAAACACCTAGGAATAAATTTAACCAAGGCAAAAGACTTCTACACTGAAAATTACAAAACAATACTAAAAGATATTTAAAAGAACATCTAAACACATGGAAAGACAACCTGTGTTCGTGAATACAAAAACTTACTATTGTTAACATCCCAATACTATCCAAAGCAATCTACAGATTCAACACAATTCATACAAAAATTCCAACAGCCTTTTCTGCAGAAAAGTAAAAGCCGATCCACAAATGAATAGGGAATTGCAAGAGACCCTGAGTAGCCAAAACAATCTTGAAAAAGAACAAAGTTGAAGGACTCACACTTCCTAATTTCAAAATTTCCTACACAATCAAAACAGTGTGGTTGTACTGGCATAAGATAGACATATCAACCAATGGAACAGAAATAAGGGTCCAGAAATAAACCTATACATCTATGAGCATTAGGAGTTGAATTGTGTCCCCTTCCCCCTCAAAAGAGGTATGTTGAGGGGCGCCTGGGTGGCTCAGTCGGTCGGGCGTCCGACTTTGGCTCAGGTCGTGATTTCGCAGTTCGTGGGTTTGAGCCCCGCATGGGGCTCTGTGCTGACAGCTCAGAGCCTGGAGCCTGCTTCTGATTCTGTGTCATGACCTGAGCCGAAGTCGGAAGCTCAACCGACTGAGCCACCCAGGCGCCCCGGCCAAATGATTTTTAACAAGGGTGACAAGTCCACTCAATGGGGAAAAAACAGTCTCTTGAACACAGACCTGTAAGTACTGGATTTCTGCAAGCCAAAAAGCATGAAGTTGGGCCCCTAGCTCATACCATGTACAAAAATCGAGTTGAAACAGACCAACAACCTGAATAGAAGAGCTAAAACTATAAAACATAGGAGTAAATCTTTATGACCTTGGATTTACTGATGAGTCCTTAGATATGACACCAATAGTACAATTAATAAAATTTAAAGCTTTTGTGCGTTAAACGGGATTGTCAAGAACAGGAAAAGACAACCAACAGAAAAGGAGAAATTATTTACATATCACATATCTGATAGGAGTTTACATCCAAAATATATAAAGAATTGCTACAACTCAACAACAAAAAGACAACCCAGTTTATAAACAGGCAAAAGACCTGAACAGACATTTCTCCAAAGAAGAAGTGCAATGGACAATAAGCACATGGAAAGATGCTAACCATCATTGGTCATTAGGGCAACGCAAACCAAAACCAGAGTGAGGGGCGCCTGAGTGGCTCAGTCGGTTCAGCATCTGACTCTTGGTTTCAGCCCAGGTCGTGATCACACGGTTCCAAGCTGACAGAGCAGAGCCTACTTGGGCTTCTCTCTCTCCCTCTCTCTCTCTTCCCCTCCCCTGCTTGTGCTCTCTCTCTCTCAAAATAAACTTAAAAACAAAATTATAGCCATCCGAGTTAGTTGGTATGATACGAACTGGTATTTCACTGTTGTTTTTTTTAAGGTTATTCATTTACTTTGAGAGAGAGAGTCGGGGGGGAAGGGGCAAAGAGAGAGGGAGAGAGAGAATCCCAAGCAGGCTCCTCTCTATCAGCACAGAGCCCGATGCGAGGCTCCAACTCATGAACCAGGAGACCTGAACCCAAATCAAGAGACGCTTAACTGACTGAGCCACCCAGGTGCCCCCCAAGCCAGCATTAGATCCGAGTCAGAATTCAAGGACTAAAAACAGAATTGCTTAGGCTGGAATCACCAATCATGCTGGGGACAGGGTCAAGCTGGGATTGAGGGTCACGCTGCGGTCAAGGGTCATGCTGGGTGAGGTCAGATCAGAGAACAGTCAGCCCTCACCTGAACATGGCGATGAGCAAATTCAGCAGCAGGATGTTGGCCACGAGCAGAAAAATGATGAGGAGGAGAATCACCAGCCAGTTGGCATAAAGCGAGACGCAGGAGCCTGCCTGGGCCCCCAATGGGCGTGCCCAGAAGCCCTGCTCCGACGAGCAGTTGACATGCTCCATGAGGGCCACTGTAAAGGGAGACACTCAGAGGTGGGGCCAGGGAGACAGAGACCGAAGAAAAACAGAAATTCAGGGGGGCGTGGGGGAGCAGAGACCCTGAGAGAGGGAGACAGAATCCCATAGAGATGGAGCGGGGGGCACGGGGCCACTCAGAGACCTAGGGAGAGCGAGGCAGAGACTTAAAGAGAGGGGTATAGAGACCCAGAGACAGGGGGACTGGTAGGGAGCCCCGAGGGAGGGTGTCAAGCCCTCTCATCCTCCATACCATCCATGTCCTCCTGGGGGATCTGCCCAAAGATCTGCAGGTAGGGCCGGTAGAAAACACGGCGCAGGATATTCGGGAGGTCACGATCCCGGGGCCTAAGGAGCCCCTCCGTGGCCACCCCGTAGGCAACCAGCCACACACCGAGGAAGAAGAGGAAGAAGAACACGTCCTTCATCTGTGCGGGGAGGGGGGCGGGAAACAAGACGAAGTCTGGCCCCGCCCCCTGCGACTGAAGCTCCACCCCCACTCTGTTCCGTGCACGTGTTCCCAGCCTCCCTGCCCCGCCCCTTCCCTCCTCTGGACCCGCCCCCGGGCCCCGCCCCCCTCACCATCTTGTTCACGATGACGATCTTGGGCCCCAGTTGTTTGTTGACCGTGAAGATGTGCAGCAGCCGCAGCGTGAAGACCATGAAGTCGAGGCAGAGGACAGTGCGGCCCAGGTCATACAGGCCGGGGGTCAGCCTGGGTGCGAGGAGACGCGGCAAGGGTCACCAACACCAGGCTTCGGGAGGGGCCGCAGCCGGGACCCTCCGATTCCCCGGGGGTTCACCCAGGTTTCACAGGGCCAAGCTGAGCCGCGCAGGGCTCCCGCACACCCTTAAAAACGGCTTCGTAATCCACGGCCTTGGCAAGAATTTGGGAGGTCCCTGTAACAATCAAGTTGGGAAAACCGCCGGAATACCTGTCCAACCTATAAGAGACCCACTAGAGAGTTCCAGCAGACCAGTAAGCAGAAGACAAACGACCTAACGGGAGAGTGGTTAAAGAGAACACACAATTCACAGAGGAAGGTCAAAGGCCAGTAACCTTAGCAATCCTATGGGGGAAATAAAGAATCACATCCCTATTTTGCAACATCACGTACTTGAACTCTGAATGGATTAAAAACGGGGTAAAAGGCAGCACATTAAAATCTGACAAAACTGGGGCGCCTGGGTGGCTCAGTCGGTTGAGCGTCCGACTTCAGCTCAGGTCGTGATCTCACAGTCCTGAGTTCGAGCTCCGCGTCCAGCTCTGTACGACAGCTTGGAGCCTGCTTCGGATTCTGTGTCTCCCTCTCTCTCTGCCCCTCCCCTGCTCATGCTCTGTCTCTCTCGGTCTCAAAAATAAATAAAACATTAAAAAAAATTTTTTTTAAATAAAATAAAATCTGACAAAACTATAGAAGAATTCCTTCCTGGGCTTCAGAGGATGAGCTCTCACATAACAAGCGAAGCCTTTTATGCAAATGATATATATAAGATCACACTAAAGGAAAAGACATTAATTTGACAACCTGGACATGTGAAACTTCCTTGCAGCAAAAGGTAACATAAATACGACCGACACTGAAGGGCAACGCTGTTTGCCAAAAACGCATCGCCTACATTTGCTCGTGAGGGAACCCGAGACTAACTCAAATAGAGCCAAATCGTACACAGTAACTGGTCTGGACTGTCCAAGACTGTTAAGATCATAAGAGCCAAAGGACTGGCGAACTGGATTGGCTCCTGGAGCAGAAAAAGGACATCAGTGGGACAACGGAGGGATTTGAGTAAGAATTTCCTGGTTTGGGTAATGCAAGATGTTAACACTTGGGGATCCCGGTGAAAGGTGTGGAGGAATTCTCTGTACTGTTGCTGCAGCATTTGTTGTAAGTCTCGGGGTATTTCAACATGAAAACTTTAAAGAGTAAAAAAATGTTTAGGATAATATACAAGGGGCGCCGGGGTGGCTCAGTTGTTCGGCATCTGACTTTGGCTCACGTCATGATCTCACCGTTCGTGAGTTCAAGTCCCACATCGAGGGAGCTCGAGCTCCACTTTGGGCGAGATGGAGCCCCAATTCGGGTAAAAATACGAACACTGCTTCCCTCTCTCTCTCTCCCTCTGCCCTTCCTGGGATTCTCTCCTCTCTGCCCCTTGCTCACTTGCGCCAATAAACAAACAAACGAACAAACAAATAAATAAAATGCGAAACTATTCAGAGAAAGGAAGCAATTTACAGATAATGATGACAAAAAAAAAAAAGGATAATATACAAAAGCGAGGTGCCTGGCTGGCTGAGTCAATAAGGGCATCCAACTTCTGATCTCACGGTCGTAAGTTCCAGCCCCACATTGGGTATGGAGCCTACTTTAAAAAATAAAATAAAATAAAATAAAAATAATAATAATATACAAAAGTGAAAAGACAAGCTACAGATCGTGGGAAGATATTGAGAACAAATCCAAGAGTTCGTGGTGCCTGGCTGGCTCAGTCAGTAGAGCATAGGACTCTTGATCTTGGGGTTGTGAGTTTGAGCCCCTTATCGGATGTGATCACTTAAAATCTTTAGGGGCACCTGGGTGGCTTAGTCAGTTAAGCATCCGACTTGGGCTCAGGTCACGATCTCATGGTTCGTAGGTTTGGGCCCCCCATTAAGCTCTGTGCTGACAGCCTGGAGCTTGGAGCCTTTTTCAGATTCTGTGTCTCCCCACCCCTCTCTCTCTGCCCCTCCCCCACTCTCTCTCTCAAAAATAAATGATTAAAAAAAATTCTTTAGGGGTGCCTGGGTGGCTCAGTCAGTTGAGTGACTGACTTCAGCTCAGGTCATGATCTCACAGTTTGTGAGTTCAAGCCCCACGTCGGGCTCTGTGCTGACAGCTCAGAGCCTGGAGCCTGCTTCGGATTCGGTGTCTCCTTCTCTCTCTGCCCCTCCCCCACTCATACTTTGTCTCTCTCTCCTTCAAAAATAAACAAACACTAAAAAAAAAAAAACAGGGTCACCTGAGTGGCTTAGTTGGTTAAGCATCTGACTCTTGGCTTTGGCTCAGGTGGCGATCTCATGGATCCTGAGTTCAAGTCGGCTGACAGTGTAGAGCCTCCTTGGGATTCTCTCTCTCTCTCTCTGCCCCTCCCACACTCTCTCTCTCAAAATAAACAAACAAATAAAATAAATAAACTTAAAAAGAAAAACAATAACAAGGGTTCAGAGAGTACCTACCCATACACATATGTAAAAGATCAACAAACATAAACGGACATGTATTTTTTTTAATGTTTATTTTTGAAAGAGAGAGAGAGAGAGAGAGAGAGAGACAGAGCACAAGTGGGGGAGGGGCAGAGAGAGAGGGAGACACAGAGTCCGAAGCAGGCTCCAGACCCTGAGCTGTCAGCACAGAGCCTGATGTGGGGTTCGAACCCACGAACAGTGAGATCATGACCTGAGCCAAAGTCGGTCGCTTAACCAACTGAGCCACCCAGGCTCCCCGGGGACTTTATTTAAAAAAAAAAAAACAAAAAAAGAAACCTCATCAGCTAATACCTGATTAGAACTTCCTGTTATCTTGAGTAGAAAATGAAAGAGACTTTGTGGCAAGACTTTCGGCCAGATTTCTACCTCTTCCAGTTTAGAAATTCAGTCTCCCTGCCTTATGAAAAGAACTCATTCATTCAATACATTCTGGCCAGGAGAAGTCGGTCTTGTCTAATCTGTAGCCAACGGCGGCTGAAACCCCCTTCTTCTGGAACCGGATGACACATATTCAAAGACCAAGGTGTATCTGCAAACACAGTCATGGAAAGGATGGCAGGACATACCGAAGAGGGAAAAACAAAGTTGGCGAAAAATACCGCAAATATAATGTCATTTGTGTGTAAACGTATGTGTCTCTGTCCACGTAAAAGCACAGAAAAAGAACAGGCAGAATGTGGGGCGCCTGGGTGGCTCGGCCGGTTAAGCGTCAGACTTTTGATTTCGGCTCAGGTCATATCTCAGGGGTCGTGAGTTCGAGCCCCGCACTGGGCTCTGCGCTGACAGCACAGAGCCTGCTTGGGATTCTGTCTCCCTCTCCCTCTCTCTCAAAAATAAATAAATCAACATTAAAACAAAAGAAAGACCAGGCAGAACGTGCACCAAACTCTTGATGGCGACCGTGGATGGAAGAGTGAGGACTCTCGGAAAGACTGAAGAATAATGTCGGTTTCTGTTCTGTGCCTTTCTTTTGTTTAATCCTGTTCACTGAGGACAACTTTCTGCATTTCTTTGATAAGAGACTGTATTTCAAAGACATTTTAAGTTGCTGGGAGATGGTGTCGCGTTTATAATCTTGTGTGAGGAGAAAGACAGCACAAGCCATACTGAGAGCACCATTTGGGGTGACCTCAGGACAGGAGGGAGGCACACGAGAGGGACCCGGAGTCTGGCAAGGATAAAGGAAGCCTTCCAGAGACGGAGGCAGCAAAACTGAGGCCTAAAGGAAGCGGAGGCATTGGCTTGGCCAAGGAGAAGAGGGAAAAGTGTTTCAAGAAAGGGGAACAGCGAGACTCAAAGACATGACAATTTGTCCCCAAGGATGTGTTGACATGCCCCTGCCCTTTCCCTGGGCACCACACAGTATGATCTGGAAACCATGGAAGAAATGAACTAACATTACACAGCCCAGTCTTGGCGACAGAAATATTTGAGGTGAATTCCTGACAACGTGTTTTTTCTTTTAATGTTTATACATTTTTGGGGGGGCGGGGAGGGACAGAGAAAGAAAAGGGGACAGAGGATCCGAAGCGGGCACTACACTGACAGCAGAGAGTCCGATGCGGGGCTTGAACTCACGAGGGTGATGGAATCAAACCCCCAGTCAGGCTCTGCACTGAGCGAGGAGCCTACTTAAGATTCTCTCTTTCTCTGCCCCTCCCCCACTCTTGCACTTGACCCCTCTCTCTCTCTCTCTAAAATAATTTTTTTTTAATTTAAAAAACTTAAATATAAATGTGAATCTATAAAATTTGACCCAGGAAAACTGGACACGAATGAATCAAAGCCACAAAGTAAAATTCACAAACCCAGAACCTAGGTTTGGGCAAAATTCGATACAGACAATAACACAAATGATGAGCCCAATATTTGTGGTATGACTTAACCCAAATAATAATTCACAAAGTTGAAGTAATTTCAGAAACTGAAAATAAAAATAACAATATGGGGTGCTTGGGTGGCTCAGTCGGTGAAGCCTCGACTTCAGCTCAGGCCATGATCTCAGGGTTCCTGAGTTCAAGCCTCACCTCTGGCTCTGTGCTGACAGCTTGGAGCCTGGAGCCCGTTTCAGATTCTGTGTCTCCCTCCCCTGCTTGTGCGTGCTCTCTCTCTCCCTCTCTCAAAAATAAATAAACATTAAAAAAAAAAAAAGAAGAAAGAAAGAAAGAAGAAAAAAAAAAGAAAAAGAAAAGAAGGAAAAAGAAAATTAATTAGTTTAACTGCCCTGCATATAAAACTGACCGAGGAAGTTTGAAGAAACTGGAAAACACTTCCTTGATAAGAACTCATCTGTCCTGGTCAAATTCTGATTCCAATTTTGTAATTGCACAGATTGAAAATATTTAGGATCAAGGTCAAAGCCCCCGTGGCTGTGAGGAAGGAACTGTGAGCTGCTTGGAGGGGCCGGAGCCCAGATGAAGAAAAGAGAAAGAAATGGGGGCACAGGCTGGGAGAGATGGGCGCGCCAGGACCGTCCAGGGCTCCCAGTGCCAAGTGCAGGGGTGCTGGGCAGCCACAGGTCAGTTCTGGGAGTAGAAAGACCCTTGCGGGCCCCACGGGAGATGGACTGGAGGGAAGAGGGGCGTCCAGGAGGCTGGGGCAAGGGGGCGGGAGGGAGAGGAGACCCGATGGTGGGGGGGGGGGGGGGTGCCGGAGGACAGAGGAGGGGAGAAGGCCAGGGTGGTGTCCGCGCCCGGCCGGGTGTCTGGGGGGAGGACTCCAGTCCACCAGCTGGTGCTGCAGCTGTGGGGCCAGGTTCGAGGACTAGAGAAAAGCCCGAGAGCCTGCAGATCTAGAACAGCAACAACCACAGTGCGGTTCTTGCCCCGATCCCCACGTCCCTCAAGCCGGATTCCCGCACGCGAGCGAGCAAACTGCTGGGGGCCCGCGGTTCCGCGGTGGGTGCCTTGCAGCAAGAAGGGGTTGCCTGCTTTTCAAGAAAAAGCGGAGCTGGCTCCAGCCCAGCGGGGAGGGCCCGCGGCCCAAGGTCACGGGGACACTCACCGGCAGCCCACGCCGAGGAGGAAGCAGGTGAGGGCCACCAGGTCGCACTGGTTCCAGGCGTCCGCGAGGTAGAGGTGCAGCCGGTGGCGCAGCGGGGCCCGGCGGGGCCCCGGGCCGGGCCCCCCGGTGGCCAGGCTGCCCCAGCCGCCGCCCAGGCCCTGGCGGAACTCCTCGCAGAGAAGGGTGAAGGCCCAGAAGTAGAGCAGCAGCTCCGGGGCGGCGGGCGGCTCGGGCCGGAAGTCGACGAGCAGCACGTGGGCGAAGAGCAGCAGGAAGAGGAGGTAACTGACCACGTTGCCCATGAAGGCGGTCACCGGCGCCCCCCAGAACTGGGGCCAGCGGCGCAGGCGTGGGGGGCACCTCCCACAGCAGCCCCTGCGTCCAGGCCGCGTCAGCGTCCCCACGGGGGTCTGCTCAGGGGGCTCTGCCAGCCTGGGGGGGGGGGGGGGGGGGAGGGGGTGTGGAGGGGAGAGGGGGGAGGAGGGCTCAGCCTGACCTCTGAGCCCCTCTTCCCCATCATCAAGACCTCTCACCTTTCCCATCTGACTTCTAACCCTGCCGGACCTGAAACCAAGTCGGCTGCCTGCCATCGCCTTGACTTCTGACCCGTGTATCTAACCCCTGACCTCTGAAATCTCCTACCATCAAGACTGCTGACTTCCTACCTCTGATTTTCTCCACCCTCTGGCCTCTGACCCGTGTCTGACTGCCGACTCCCTCTTCCTTCACCTTCATAGCCTCTGACTCTCTGACTTTGGCCCCTGACCTCTGACCCCCCTCACTTCCATGATCTCGGCTCCCCAGGTTAGACAGCGCTGTCCCTGAACATTAACTTCTGACCCACAAATTCTGACGTCAGGCTGTCCGGCCCGGTGTTCTCCGGATCTGACCTCGGACCACACAGCCGTATTTGGCTTCTGGATTCTGACCTCCTCGGTCCACTCCTGTCTCTGACCCTTCTCCTCCAAGTTCTGATCCTCTGTCCCAATTTCAGCCTGACTCTTAATTCCGACCTCAGATCAAAAACGCCAAAATAGGAGCGTCAGGGTGGCTCCGTTGGTTAAGCTTCCAGCTCTAGATTTCGGCTCAGGTCATGATCTCATGGTTTGTGAGTTCAAGCCCAGCATTGGGTTCTGTGCTGACAACTTGGAGCCTGCTTGGGATTCTCTCCCTCCCTCTCTCTAAAAATAAATGAATAAACTTTATTTTTTAAAAAGCCAACATGAATAATGCAAATTAATAGTAAACTCAGAAAGCTAACAGGAAAATTAAATTGGCTTGGAAAGGCGTCTTCTTTTTATAAACCAAGCAGAAGGGGCACCTGGGTGGCTCAGTCGGTTGAGTGTCTGACTTCAGCTCAGGTCATGATGTCATAGTTCATGGGTCTGAGCCCCATGTCAGGCTCTGTGCTGACAGCTCAGAGCCTGGAGCCTGCTTCACGTTCTGTCTCCCTCTCTCTCTGCCCCTTCCCCAGTCATGCTGTCTGTCTCTCTCTCTCTCTCAAAAATGAACATTAAAAAAAAAAAAAAAGTGTATATATAAACCAAGAAGAAAGATAATAGCCCCAGAGTGGAAACAACCCAAAGGTCCACCTGCTTATCCATGGATAAGTAAAATATGGTGTGACCACACACCAGAATATTATTTAGCGATATAAAGGGATGGAGCACTGACTGACACGTGTTACAACATGGATAAATCTTGAAAACGTGATGATAAGTTAATGAAGCCAATCATAAAAGACCACATAGTGTATGGCCCCATTTATACAAAACGTCAGGAATAGGGAAATTCGTAGACACAGAAAACCAATTATTGGCCCCCCAGGGCTGGGGGGAGGGAGGAATGAGGAGTGACCCTTAACGGGTACAGGGTTTCTTGTGGCAGCGACAGTGTTTTCAGGTTCATTGTGGTGACAACGGCACAATTCTGTGAACATACTAAAAACCACTGAATCGTAACCCCTTCAATGGGTGGACTGAATGTGAATTTTATCTCAGCAAAAGCTGGTCTCAAGAAAACAAGAGGAAAGAACTGTAAAAGCTAAAGCGAGTGAGATGCAGAGAGGACAGAAAGTTCCCTAGGGTCAAAGGAAAAGAGACCTGTTATCTGGCATTTCACTCTCCGTGGGGCCCTGGGACCCAAGACCGCGTGGTGGGTCAGAAGGCTCCCTGCCGTCCGCCATCTTGAATCAGGCACAGCCGGGCCACACAGTTTCCTGGGCGCATCCCGAGCCTCCCTGAGGAGGCACCCGGGACTCTGTCTTTCTACAAAGCTCTCCATGGAGGTGGCTCTCCACAGTGGCTAAGAGCACGGACGGCTTCAGGAGCAAGAAGCTGGTTCAAATCCCAGCTCCACCATCTACCGGTCACATGAGCTGAGGCGAGTGGCTTAGTCCCTCAGTCATTTCATCCTCAAATAACAGACTCTACGGCATAGGGCTGTTGAGGGAATGAAACTGATTTTCAAAAGGACTTAGCACCCTGGCTGCCCACTGCGAGTGTTCCAGGACATCAGCTATGGTCGCCGTCACTGTCACCATCACCATGGTGCAAAAGTCGGGAGCTCACTGGGTGAGCACATCGTTACTGATCCTGACACTGGGGACTTTCCTCAGCGGTCCCAATTTTTTCCTTAGCTTTCTCTTCCATCTTGACAAATATTTCGTATTCGTTGTGCGTTATCTCGGAAAAATATGTGTGTGTCTACATATATACATTTAAATTTGCTCCTCGAGGTAGGTAGTGGATTTTAGAGACTGCCGGTCATGTTTCTAACACTTACCAGAAACATTTTTTCTTCTGGGATACTGGGGGCCAGGGTCCCTCCCTCTTCTCACCTAACTGCCTAAAATAGAGACAGAGGCTGTGTCTCTGTCTCTCTCTGCCCTGCCACCCCCCCCCCCCAGACTCTGTCTCTCTCTCTCTCTCAAAAATAAATAAACACTAGAAAAAGGGGGGGGTGGCGCGTGGGTGGCTCAGTTGGTCAGGCGTCCGACTTCAGCTCAAGTCATGATCTCACGGCTGGTGAGTTCGAGCCCCGCGTTGGGCTCCAGCTCAGAGCCCGGAGCCTGCTTCGGATTCTGTGTCTCCCTTTCTGTCTCTGCCCCTCCCCTGCTCTCTCTCTCTCTCTCTCTCAAAAATAAACATTAAAATAATTTTTTTTAAGTAGAGACGGAGGGTACGAAGATGCATATAAGTGTGGGCCTCGTTTTCTCCGTGTCTCTGTTACCAGAGGTTGAGACCCTTATGCCTACACACGTCGTTCAACGAAATAAGTGATAAATGGGTTAATAACCACAGTAGCAATGAACGATCCCCGTTAATTGAGCGCTTACTGTGTGCCAGACGGTGTGATGCACTTGACACGTTATCCCCGTGAGGCCCCCACTGTAACACGCCTCGCCGTTCGGCGCCAAACATTCTGCTTCCCTCTCAGTGGGAGAATCGGGGGCTGAGGAGTTACCATACGCCTCCTTTTTGCCAGTAAAATGCGGGCACCAGGGACACGTGTCTCTTCCACGTGGCGGCTTTAAGAGCCAGTACCTCGCTCCCCATTTCCCTTTTCCCTCTGCCCTGAGACCAGCAACATCCCAGCTGGGAGCTGCTCACTCGCCCCCCCCAGGTGGAAGCCATATTGGAGGCAGGACACAGACAACGCAGAGAAGGAGCGTGAGGAGTGAGCGTTGGTTGTGGCCAGTCGCTGAGAGTTTAGGGTGTTTTCTTTTTTGTCTTTTAAAGACCGGAACATTCTTTTTTTTTTTTTTTAAGTTTACTTATTTATTTCGAGAGAGAGAGGATGCACGCGAGCGTGCGCGCGAGGGAGGGACAGAGAGAGAGAGAGAGAGAGAGAGAGAGAATTCTAAGCAGGCTCCACGCTGTCGGCACAGAGCCCAACCCGGGGCTCGATCTCACGAACCGTGAGATGGTGACCTGAGCCGAAATCCGGAGTCAGCCGCTTAACCAACTGAGCCACCCAGGCGCCCCTGGGATGTTTTCTTACGCAGCACTGCCCAACCTGAGCTGACACGGGTACACCTTCATTTAACAGTAAAGAAAACTGGGGCTCGGGGTGAAGTCACTTCCAAGGTCAAAGTCAAGGTTTGAACCCAGGTCTGCTTGACCCACCGCCAAGTCCCTCAGCACCTCCACTCTGTGGCATCATCAGAAGTTTGGTAGACCGTTTGCTTAGGCCTGGGTACCACAGCACAGAGCTTCAGGGCAATGGCCCTGGAGTCAGAAGAAAAGCAAACAAACAAAAAAAACGACGAAGGATCCCCTGAATGAACCAAATCCAGCTGATTCCACTTGCAACACGGAGACGGAAGTACGTGTGGCATGAGGCAAACTGGCTTCCAAACTTCGCGGCAGAACCAAAGCTTGACGCAAGCCGAGCGTGGCATTTGGGACACTTCCTCCGTATCGTCAACGGCTTCATGAAGCCATTACCCCCAGAAGCTCCGCCTCTGCCCTCTGGCTTTGCTCTCAGCGCCTGGGGCTCCTGAAGCTGCCCAGGGGGCCCCCCCTCGCACGGAGCTGGGGCTCCACTCACCCCGCGGGGCCTTCCCCGTTGACGCCCCGATCCACGCCAAAGGCCAGGTCCTTCTGTGTGGACTCCTCCTCTGGCTTCCTGGCATGGAGGAAAACGCAGGGTGAGGAACGGGGACGGGGCAAGCGGAGGAGGAATTCTCCGGACGCAGACCCAAACTTCTCCACCCAGAGACATTGGCAGGGAGACAGCGAGGAACTTTCCTAGACTCACCCCAAAGGGATCTCCCCCCCCCCCCCCGAGCCACAGCCAGAGGGCAGAGGAACCGTTCCCCAGAGACACTGCAGAGGGCCCCCCCACCCCCACCCCGGAAGCTCACCTCCCAGACACGCCCCCAGTCTTGGGAAGGGAAAGAGAGCGAACGGGGAGGGGAAACACTGGACAGACCAAGTGGGGAGGCAGCCAGATGTGAGCAGGAAGGGCAAACTGAGCACCACCCCCCTCCTGCCGGTCGGACCCCAGGGACTGACCTGAAGGTGATGAGGTTGGTGTAGATGAGTGGGGGGCAAAAGAAGGCGAGAACCAGGGCCCAGATGGGAGTGGTGCTGTCCATCTCCCCCCACCACTTCTGTGTCAGCAGAGACTGTGGGGTGTGAGGAGGGTTCAGAGCCTGAATCTCCCCACAGCCCCTTTCCAAAGACCCCAGGGAAGAACTGGGCAACAGCTGCAGCACAGAGCAAGCGCCCAATATGGCGGCCGTAACTTTTGGGGGGGGGGGGGGAGGGTCAAAGGTGAGGAGGACCTGTCCCAGGTTTTAACGGGTAGAGTTACAAAACCAACATTTATTAACACAATATGCTAGATACCAGGTGAAGCATTTTACATAGATGAGATCACTGAACTCTCACCACCCCCCTCCCCCCCCCCCCAGGAGAACAAGTACTGACTAGTATTTTCTCCCTTTGCACAGATGGGGCACGGAGAGGTTAAGGAAGAGACCCAAGCTGGAACTCACGAGTGTCACCACCATTCAAAGCAAAGGACTCTGGGTAACTACTTGAAATGCCAGACAAATCCTTCCGGACAGGGGAGGACAGGACTTCCGGTTGGGGTGGGCAGACTTCCTGTACTGAGGGTGGGACTCTCTGAGCCCCTGTCAGGTGTTTGTTTGTTTTTTTTTTTTTTTTTCTAAGTAAGCTTTATGCCCGACGTTGGGGCTTGAACTTACCACCCTGAGCCTGAGATCAAGAGTCACTGAGGCAGCCAGGTGCCCCACCCCTGTTCAGCTTTCGATTGATATTGGGAAAGGTTTTAAAACGTCAGGATGGTCAGGATGGGAGCGACCGTGAGCCAAGCAGGGCTTCCCAAAGGAGAGGATTTCCCGGGGGGGAAGGGTGGGATTCCTAAACCAGAGTTCATCTCTGTCCAAAACACTAGGTAACTGTCCAGAGAGGTCATTCTAATTGCTGAGACCTGGAACTGAGGACCTCTCAAAGGAAGCAGGAAGGCCTTCCTGCGGACGAGGCAGGGCTTCCTTTGGGAGGAGTGAGACTTCCCGTGGGAGTGGGGAGGACTTCCTGTGTGCCACAGGGGACTTCCTAAAGTCACCAGGAATTTCCCTATCGCAGAGGGAGCTTTTTAGGAGGGTGGGCTTTGCTGTGGGAAGGTTGGCTTTCCCGTGGCAGGGGGTGGGGCTTCTTATGGGAAGAGCAGCCCTTCTGGGAGAGGGCTGAGAATTTCTGGAGGGTGGGTGGTCTCCCAGCGGGAGGCCGGTCAAGTCCATTCGCTGCCCGCAGTGGCAGGGGCTTATCCTCCATACATCCCAAAGTCCAGGTGGGAACTGTTGAGGATGCCGGCACCTCAGGGGCTCACCTGGACCCCATCCTGGGCAAAGAAGGCACGGGCGTCGGCCTGCATGGCAAGCTGCAGGCAGGTGGCATCCCCCCAGAGCGGGCAGCGGCGGAGCAGTAGGCGAGCGGCCCGTTTCTCGCTGCTGCGGTAGCACTCCCCGAAAAGGTCTGGGGGCGGGAGACATAAATGAGGGAAGAGAAGGAGCGAGGGCGCGGTGTGCGGGGAAGGACGAGGGGACCGAAGGGGAAGGCGCAGGGCTGTGCGAGGAGGAGTGGGGGGGGGGGGGGGTGCGCACACCTCTCAAGGCAGCTCCCTGTCCCCGCCCCCACGCACGCGTGCCTGACGCACCAACACCCAGGCCCTCAAACTTGGCCGCCAGGTCCTTCCTCCGGGCCGCCTCCTCCGCCTCAGACTCCAGGCGTGCCAGCACGCGGAGCAGCAAACAGGCCCCGAGAGCCGAGGCCACGGCGTTGGAGCCCTGAAGAGACAGAGAGAGGGGTCATGGATACGGGTCACAGTTTATTTTTCTTTTTCAATGTTTTATTTATTAGCTTTGAGACACAGAGAGACAGAGCATAAGCGCGGGAGGGGTAGAGAGAGGGAGACACAGAATCCGAAGCAGGCTCCGGGCTCTCAGCTGTCGGCACAGAGCCCGAGGCGGGGCCGGAACTCACACACCATGAGATCATGACCTGAGCTGAAGTCGGATTCTTAAGGGACTGAGCCACCCCCAGATGGGGTCAGAGTTTAGAGAGGCTCACGGAAGGTGGTGGTGGGGGGAAGCCTGTGGTCAAGGGAAAGGACAGAGCCAGAAGTGAGAAATTAACCAGGGTCATCAGAGGCCAAGATTGAAGCAATGTTTGTAGGTTAATCTGGGCACCAGGTGAAAATGTCAAAAGTCAGGAAGTTCAGGGGCACCTGGGTGGCTCAGTGGGTTAAACATCCGAATCTTGATTTAGGCTCAGGTCATGATCTCACACTTCGTGAGATCAAACCTCACATCAGGCTCTGTGCTGACAGCACGGAGCCCGCTTGGGATTCTCTCCCTGTTTCTCTCAGTTCGTGCACGCGAGCTCTCTCTCAAAATAAATAAATAAACTTAAAAAAAAAAAAAAAAGTCAGATAGTTCAGGGAGCGGGGCTGGGGTAGAGTTCGAATGACCTCAGAGGTTACAGACAGGTCAAGCAGCAGTTGGAAGAAATGTCCCCTAAACTGGCAGGGTACGGAATTTCAAAACTCTGCCTCTCCAAAAAGCAACAGATAAGCTGGCAAAAACTGTCAGAACCAACTTTCTCGGAGTCCAAGACCGGACTATAAAACTTACAACAAATAGGAGAAAGTTCAACGAAGAAAGAAAACACCAAGTTTGGGCAAAAGAGCGCTGTGACATTTTAACTACCACTGTCAACACCCCGCCTGAAGGGCGGCCTGTTCCTGGTGCAAACTGTTGGTACCAGAGGGAGATTCAGATCTTCTCCTTAAATAATTGTGGTTGTGTGCGCGTGTGGATTTAGCTGGTGGCTATCTGAAGGAACAGCTCAAGGGCCTGCGTTTGTCTCAAGGTTCTCGGGGCTTCCCCCAACCAGAAATGGCTTCCCCATCAGAAAGCATTTAAGGACAAATAGATTAGCCTCAGCCGCCTGAGGCAAAAAATAACAGGGCGAACAAAAGATAAATATACTCAGCAGCTGGGGAGGGAAGCGGCCGGGAGAGAGGAGAGTTGAAGGAATAAGGGTTTGAGGAGTTCCTACGTGTATCAGGGAATCTAGAAGGCTACATGCATGACTGAGATGGTGCAGGCTCAGAAGAGATTCGAGAAAACCCTAACTTTTCACCTCTTGCTGACCTTTTGTGTCAGCAAAAGCAGGAAGTGAAGGCTAAGGCAAAATGGCAAACAGCCTGCCTGAGTGTCGAAAGACAGCTCCAGGGGGGTCTGCGTGGCTCAGCCAGTTGAGTGTCTGACTCTTGGTTTCAGCTCAGGTCACGATCTCGGGGTTTGTGAGTTCGAGCCCCACATCGGGCTCTGTGCCGATGGCGCAGGGCCTGCTTGGGAATCTCTCTCTCTCCCTCTTTCTCTGCCCCTCCTCTGTGCTCTTTCTTTCTCTCTCAAAAATAAACATTAAAAAATTTTTTTTAATTTTTTTTATTTTTAAAAAAAAAATTTTTTTCAACGTTTATTTATTTTTGGGACAGAGAGAGACAGAGCATGAAGGGGGGAGGGGCAGAGAGAGAGGGAGTCACAGAATCGGAAGCAGGCTCCAGGCTCTGAGCCATCAGCCCAGAGCCTGACGCGGGGCTCGAACTCACGGACCGCGAGATCGTGACCTGGCTGAAGTCGGACGCTTAACCGACTGCGCCACCCAGGCGCCCCAACATTAAAAATTTTTAAAAGAAAAAGAAAGACAGCTCCGACACAGAGCCAATCTGCAAACCAGGAGTGTCGGGCCCCTCCCCCCTCCCCCCCTCCCAGGCCCTGGGCGTTTAAGGATTTCTCTGTCAAGTCACTAGCTGGCCACTAACCTAACAGAACAGGGCCTTCAGGGGCCACACATGACAAAGAATAAAGACTTTACAAAAGAGCTTAGAAAAGTCACTGAACAAACACCACCACCGTCAACACAACAAACCACGACGCACCCTGAAGGAAGGGGGTGAGCTGACTTCCAGAGCGGCCACACTATATTATTCAAAATGCCCAGTTAAAACAAAACAAAACGATGAGGCAGGCAAAGAAACAAGAAAGTATGGCACAGTATCAGGGGAAAAAAAGAAACAGAAACCGTCCCTGCAGGAGCTAAGACACCAGACTTACTAGACAAAGGCTTTAAATTAATTGCCTGAAATGTGCTCAAAGAGCTAAAGGAAATCATGGACAAAAACTCCAGAAAGCCAGGAGAAGGATGTCTTACTAGAGAATAGGAATAAAAAGACAGAAATTACCAGAAAACAAAAAACAAAAACAAACGTAATAATTCTGGAGCTAGAAAGTGCAGTAACTGAAATGAAAAATTCACTAGAAGGGCTCAACAGCAGCTTTGAGGAGACAGAAGAAAGAATGCATGAGCTTGAAGACAGATCAGTTGAGACGATCCGGTTTGGGGTGCAGAGAGAAACAAGAATGAAGACAAATAAACAGAACCTAAAAGACCTGTGGGACACTATCAACCACACCAATATATGTATAATAGGAGTCCCAAAGGGAGAGGACCGTGAGAAATGGCTAGAAAGAATATTTCTTTTTTTTTTTTTTTTTTTAATTTTTTTTTTCAACGTTTATTTATTTTTGGGACAGAGAGAGACAGAGCATGAACGGGGAAGGGGCAGAGAGAGAGGGAGACACAGAATCGGAAACAGGCTCCAGGCTCTGAGCCATCAGCCCAGAGCCCGACGCGGGGCTCGAACTCACGGACCGCGAGATCATGACCTGGCTGAAGTCGGACGCCAACCGACTGTGCCACCCAGGCGCCCCTAGAAAGAATATTTCAAGATATAATGGAGTAAAACTCCCCAAATTTTGATGAAAGACATGAATCTGTACGTGCAAGAGCAAGGAACTCGAAGTAGGATAAATTCAAAGAGGTTCACGCTGAAAAACATTTTAATCAAATTGTCAAAAGCCAAAACCAGAGACTCGTAAGATCAGCAAAGGAGAAGTGACTGATCACACATGGGGAATCTCAGTAAGACTAACGTGTAGGATTAAACAGTTATAGTTCATATAATTACAAAACCATAAAACCCTCCGAAGATAACACAGGGATAAAACTTCGTGAGCTTGGATTTAGCGATAGTTACTTAGATATGACACCAAAAGCAAAAACAAAGAAAAAAGACAGACAAGTTGGACTTGGTCAAAACTTAAAACTTTTGTGAATCAAAGAACACTGTCAACAGAATGAAAAGGCAACCCACAGCAAGAGAGAAAATATCTGCAAGTCATATGCCTGATACGGGATTGATATCCAGAGCATATAAAGAACTCGTACAATTCAACAACAACAACAAGATAAACAAACCAACTTGAATAGACATTTCTCCAAGGGTAAACGGATGGTCAATAAGCCCATGAAAAGATGCTCCGTGTCATTAATCATTAAGGAAACACAAATCGAAACCACATTAGGATGGCAATTATAAAAAACACACAAACAAACAAACAAACAAACAAACAGAAAATAACAGGGGTGGTGGAGATGTGGAGAAATTGGAACCCCTGCACACTGCTGGAGGGAATGTAAAATGGTGCGGCCACTGTGGAAAATAGAACGGCAGTGCCTCAAAAAATTTAACCCAGAATTACTATATGATCCAGCAATTGGAGTCCTCAGTATATACGCAAAACAACGGGAAGGAGGGACCCGAGCAGGTATTTCCACACCAGTGTTCACAGCACTATTATTCACAATAGCCAAAAAAGTCAAAACAACCCATGCGACCAGCAAGAGATGACTGGATAAACAAAACGCGGCGTATCCATACAAGGGCATATTATTCAGATGCAAAATAGAAGGAAGCACGCCTATACCTACAAGCCGGGATGACCCACAAAAACGCTATACTAAGCGTAAGAAGTCAAGTGCAAAAAAGCCACATCTGAGATGATTCCATTTCTATAAAGTATCCAGAATGGGCAGGTCCATAGAGACCGGGAGCAGATTAGTCATTGCCAGGGGCTGGGGGAGGAGGGAATGGGGAGCGAGTGTTAAATGGGTTTGGGGTTTCCTTCTGGGATGATGAAACCGTCCTGGAACTAGAGGTTGAACCAACACTGCGAGCCTACTAAAGGCTACTGAATTATGCAGTTTTAAGTGGTTCCAATGGTGAATTTTATATTAGATGAATTTGATCTCAATGAAAAAAGAAATCTAAGGGCCCCTGGGTGGCTCAGTCGGTTGAGCGTCCGACTTCAGCTCAAGTCATGATCTCATGGTTTGTGAGTCTGAGCCCTGAGTCAGGCTCTGTGCTGACAGCTCAGAGCCTGGAGCCTGCTTCCGATTCTCTCTCTCTCTCTCTCTCTCTCTCTCTCTGCCCCTCTCTGCCCCCCACTTGTGCTCTCTCTCAAAAATAAATATTAAAAATGGGGGGGGGACCCCTGGGTAGCTCAGTCGGCTAAGTGTCTGACTTTGGCTCAGGTCATGATCTCACCGGTGGTGGGTTCAAGCCCTGCCTCGGGCTCTGCGCTGTCAGCTCAGGGCCTGGAGCCTGCTTCGGATTCTGTGTCTCCCTCTCTCTCCCTCTCTCTGCCCCTCCCCTGCTTGTGCTGTTTCTCTCTCAAACACAAACATTAAAAAACATATATATTTTTTTAATTCTATATTTAAGCCATGGCCTCATGGGCTGAAAACAACCCAAGGCTGAAGAAGTCCTGTTAAGATATTTCTGTGCTATAAAAATAGGCTCAATCTTAGATCCTACTCAAACCCTATGACTCTTTTTTTCTTTCTTTCTTTCTTTTTAAAAACTTCTCAAGCTTCTCAAATGGGTCCCAACACCTCCATCGCACCTGTTTTAGTCCAGGCCCTCATCTTGGCTGCCTGGAGGCCTCCAGATTTACCTTCTTAGCTGGTGTCCTTGCCTCGGGTTTTGTCCCCTTCGACATGGCCACTACCACGATGCATCTCGATTTTCCAGGTGTAACTATGTTTAAAAAAGACTCCCCCTCGGCTACCAGATAACCTTCTAACTTCCCCTTGGAGGTAACCATTCCGAGAGAATGAGGCGGAGTCCCGTGTATGGACAAGGGAAACCGCCCAATATATATTGCTGGTGGAAACAAGTCAGGAGAAAGGCGTGATATTGGGGGTGGGGCGGGTGGAGAAGCAGGGGATGGCGGCATCTATCAGGAATGGCGAACGGGGGTGGGGGTGGGGGTGACATCAGGGGCCAGGCACTGGGGTCCAGTAGAAATAAAGGACAGGGCGGGACACAGAGAAAAGTAGAATCGGAGATCACGTCAGCACTCACCATCTCCCAGAAGTACAGGGCCATCTGAGCCCTGTTCAGGAGCAGCGCCCAGAGGAGCAGGTCACTCCAGGGGGCCTGCCCGAGGACGGCGTCCAGCGTGAGTTCCGACGGGGCCTTGTCCTTCAGCAGGCACTTCTGCAGGCGAGGGAGGCGTGGTGAGGACTGGCCCTCCCTGACCCCGCCCCCAGCCATCAGCTCCACCCCCGTCCAGGCGCACACCCCTCCCCGGCCCCGCCCCCAGGTCCTTCGGCACCTCCTCCCCGCGCAGCCTGGCCTCGCTCGGTCCTTACGCTCTCCGGGCAGCCTTGGCCGGGGTGGGGATCCACGACGCCCCCGGCGCTGTACCTCGGCGCGCACGTCTCCCCCAGCAGCAGCCGCAGCACCTGCCCCACGTCAGGGGGTCGGGGCTCCCCAGAGGGTGTAAGGGCTGGGGTTTTGGAGCCTGCGCCGTGGGACGCCTGCTCCAGAAGGCTGCGGATGAGCGAGTTGGCGGGCGCGGCGCTGTAAAGCTGGGTCAGGCGCGTCGGGGTCAGGAAGTGGCCCACGCTAAGGCCGTGGGAGATGAGCAAGCGCACGAACTCGGGCCGGTCGTTCAGGAGGGCGTCCATGAGGGAGGCTTCCAGGTGGAAGGACTGGCAGGGCGAGGATTGATGGGGTAAGAGAAGAGCACAGAAGACAGAAGGCCCGCGGAGGGCAGACGTTAAGGACAAGAGATGGGGTACAGAGCCAAGAGTGCACCACGGATGGGTAGGTGGGTGGGTGGGTGGGTGGTGGGTGGATGGATGGATGGGGATAGTGGAAACAAGACGGGAACAGATGGACAATTAAGAGAAGCCTGGACAGGCCATAATGCAAGGGCGAGTCAGATGTGGAAGAAGTCAGGGAGGGAGGAGAGTGCATCCTCCTTGTCAGGATCCACAGCCGCCGCCACCACCCCCCCCCCCCCCCCCCCGCTCCGCCCCCTCACCCGCCATTCTATGTCCCCTCGGAAGAGTTCACTCTGGGCAATGTCCACGCGGTTCCAAGCCACAGCCAAACGCAATTCGTCCAGGTAAGCTGAAGCTTCAGAGCTCCCACAGGCTGAAAGAGGGAGGGGGCAAGAAATGGGGGGGGGGGGAACTTCAGATGAATGTCTGTTTTGCTTCTGTGGGGGATACCTGACATTTAAACCCCATAAAAAGGGGATGTTGTCGGGTACAGCCTGGGGTCTTTAAGAAGTCAGGCTATTGCAAGCATGAGGTCATGCGCAGACCAGTGGTCTAGAGTCCTCAAGAAGAAGGAAAGGAAATCATTTATCCATTTAACATTTATTGAGGTAGGTTATGGACCAGGCAGTGGGCGGGATAGAGAGAGAAACCCCATACAGCCTCTGCCTTGAAGGAGATCATTCCAGAGACATGTGTCCAGGAACCACAAAACTACCCTCAAAGGGAATGGGGGGGGGGCGGGGGGAGGCTACGCTCGCGGAGGTGTGAGGGGGATCCAAGGGGGCCTCCTAGAGGAAGGGCACTGAGGTAGGGCTTTTGAAAGACAGGCAGGATTCGGAGGTGTGCGTCTAAGATGAGGAAAGAAACTTCAAGGCAGCAGGGAGCAGCCCAAGCAAAGGTCCGGGTGCAGGAAAACACAGGATGTGATGGCAAAAGTGAGTCACTCTGATTTCCTGAAACTTAAGGGTATTTGTGAGAAGACAGAGAAGAAAACTGAGTTAGCAGAAAAGGAGATTGGAAAAAATATCCAAACATGAAAAGGGCTCTGGGAGACCCTGGAGATCACTGGGGTGGGGGTGGGGGACGAGGAAGAGCAAAACTTGGATCCAACAATTCATGGATCCAAACAGATGCGGTCAACGAGAGCCTGAAAGGTGAGGCAGCCGGTGGGGCCAAGAAGTCGGGCAAGTGTAGACACGGCTGGGCCTCAGAGCCCCTGTGCCACGGAGTCCGTTTTTCCTTCTCCCTCCGCTTGCTCCACGTCGATTTCCAAAACAAAGGAGGGACTTTCATCACATTTTGGTGGTTCCCAAAGTGGGTATGGCGGAAGGAGGGGGTGTAATCTAGTGGGGGGGGGCCGAAGCAGGCGGACCTGGGATCCGATCCCAGCTCTGCCGGCACCAACTGAGTGTCTCCTCAGGAAAGCCACTGGACCTTGGGAGCCTCAGTTTCCTCATCTATAAAATGGGAATGACGATGGTTCCCCGCTTTGGGGACGCCTGGGTGGCTCAGTCGGTTAAGCCCCTGACTTCGGCTCAGGTCATGATCTCACAGTTTGTGAGTTCCAGCCCTGCCTCTGGCTCACCGCTGACCGCTCAGAGCCTGCTTGGGATCCTCTCTCTCCTCCCCCCTCTACTCCTTCCCTGCTCGCTCGCGCGCTCTCTCAAAATAAATACAGTTAAAATTTTTGAATTAAAAATAAATAAACCTCCCCTACTTTCCTCACAGTTTCCAGAGAAGGAAAAAAAAAAAAAAAAGATTTGTAATATCTCGCTTTATATTCTGCCTAATCACGTCTCCCCAGCGATCACCTGGACCTCCCCCCACCCACAGCCCTTCAGGTTCATCATGACCCCCTGTGGAGCTCAGCGTCTTTCCCCAGAACCGACCTTCCCTGGGTCCGGCATCTCAGGGAGGGCCCCCCCTTTGTCCACCCAGTGGATGAAGCAGACCCCCTCCCACCCCGATTCGCTGTGCCTGCCCCCCCTTCCGTTCACATCCCCAAGCCCCACCTCTCTAGCCCCCTGACCCTCTGGCCCTAGCCCCACCCCACCCCCTGCGGGCAAGAATGGAGGATCACGGGCAAAATGTATGCTAACTGCTCAGCCCAGGCTCATCCCACGCTCTTTAAGGAACATGCTTCCTTCCACACCCGCTGAAACCCCATCCATCTGCTATGACCCAGTCCGCCCGGCCATCTCCAATTTCCCCAGCAGAGGGGGATCACTTGCACCCCTTCAGCCAACACTGTCAACACTGTCCCCGGCAAAGCACCTCTTGTACAGAGCCGCTCTCTTTTCTCCCAGGAGGCTGGGAGTCAACTTCTGTGAAGTGAATCAGATTTGCTCGCTGATTGCCATTCTCCATGTAAGAATGTGTCCCCACGAGGGGCGCCTGGGTGGCTCAGTCGGTTAAGCGTCCGACTTCGGCTCAGGCCATGACCTCAGAGTTCGTGGGTCCGAGCCCCGCGTCGGGCTCTGTGCTGACAGCTCAGAGCCCGGAGCCTGTTTCGGATTCTGTGTCTCCCTCTCTCTCTGACCCTCCCCCACTCACGCTCTGTCTCCGTCTCAAAAATAAACATTAAAAAAAATAAAAAAAAAAAAAAGAATGTGTCCCTACGAGAAATGGAATTATATTAAGAAGAGCTCCCATGTAGGGGCCCCCCGGGGGCTCAGGCGGTTAAGCTTCCGACTTTGGCTCAGGTCACGATCTCCCGGCTGTGAGTTCGAGCCCCACCTCCGGCTCTGTGCTAAGAGATCAGAGCCTGGAGCCTGCTTTGGATTCTGTGTCTCTCTCTTTGCCCCTCCCCCACTCGCACTATGTCTCTCTCTCAAAAATAAATAAACATTAAAAAAATTAAAAGAAGAAGGAGAAGAAGAGCTCCCATTTATTGGCTCGCCCGTGGGAACCAGGCATTGTTCATGAGCTGTCCCTGGGGCTCACAACACTCCTGCAAGGTATTCTCTCCATTTTTCAGAGAGAGAGAAACTGAGGCTCAGAGGAGGGTAGTCTCTTTCTCAAGGTCACACAGAAAGGCAGGGGCCAAACTGGTATTCCAACTCAGCTTTATCTGACTCCAAAGTCAAAAGTAACTGCTCGTGTTGGTTAAGCATCCGACTCTTGATTTCAGCTCAGGTCATGATCTCAGGGTTTGTGACGAGCCCTGCATCGAGCTCACCCCTGACCGTGCAGAGCTTGCTTGGGATTCTGTCTCCCTCTCTCTCTGCTCCTCTCTCTCTCTCAAAAATATTTTTTTTTTTTTAAAGAGTAACTGCTCTTTCTGTCACATCCCAGAACATGACAGATACACCTGGGGTGGGGGCCTGGTGCTGAGAACGAATTATAAATTGACACTATGCTCTCGGGAGTTTTTATCTATGGGAGTGTTTCCCCGATAACATTTCTGACACCAAAAGCGACCCTCCCCACTCTACCATTTTTTTTTTTAATGTTTCTTTTTGAGAGAGCACAAGCTGGGGAGGGGCAGGGCAAGAGAGGAACAGAGGACCCGAAGCAGGCTCTGCGTGGACAGCAGAGAGCCCGACGTGGGACTCGAACTCACAAGCCGCGGGATCGTAACCTGAGCAGAAGTCAGACGCTCAACCGACTGAGCCACCCAGTCGCCCCTACTCCTTACCATTTATTTATCCCACTTCCTCATCTTACTAAGTCCAGATTCTATGAAAGGCCCGCTTAAATACCTCCTCCTGTCTCTTTACTGACAGTGGTTCCTCCCCTACGCTTGGGTCTTAAATTTTACTTAAGGTTGTGTCGGGACAACCCTCGTAGGATCTGGGGTCCTTGAGAGCAGGAAATGGATCTGCTTTGATCTCTGGACCCTAAGGTGGTGTTTGCTGAGTGAATAAATGATCCCCAGCCCAGCCTCTACCAGGTAGCCATTATGCTCCTACCCTCGGTTTTCGCCATTCATTCTAATAGTGAAATACTGGGAATTTCTCAGCAGGAAGCAGCGTTCTGGTTCCTCTCTGACTCCCCTACCCCTCGCTGCTTGAAACAGAGGAGCCACGTAGGACAGGAAGAAAAGGAGAGTGGGAGAATGGATGGGCGGATGGACGGATGGTTGGACGGATGAAAGATAGCTGGACGCGGGCACTCGTGGATCCAACAGAAAGAAACCAATGTTGGCACATAACGAAAGTCTCTTGGGAAAACTGTCCAAATGACCCCAGGCAAAGCCCCAAGAAACACGGCCAAGGGGAATAATAAAAGGACAGAGATCAAAAGGAGCCCAATGTAGATTAGAGACATGGATAAAGTGCCCCGGGCGGGAAAGGGGTCCAAAGTCGAGCGGAGAGAAGGGAAGAGTTTGGGGGTCCAAGGCTCACCTTTGACAAGGGCCCTCAAAACAATGGTCTCAAATTCCTCAGGGCCATCCTCAGATGAATAGACTGTCAGCAGCTCCTTCCGGGTCATGATCCTCTCCACCTGCGGAATACCACCTTCTGTAACTCCCAGCCCAACTCCACCTGGGCCCTGTCCACGGTCACAGGAGACCGTTCCCCTCCAGGGCCTGGTAGTCTAGGTGCCAGCACCCTTCACCCCCCAGAACCTGGGAGGCTGGGCCCCCAGGCCTCTCCTCCCCAAATCCATGAGTCTGGGCCTCCATTCCCCTCTTCCCTGAAATCCAGGGCTCCAAGTCCTCAGCATTCTCATTTCTTAAGACCCAGGAGCTCCCTCCCATCTCAGGATCCAGAGTTGGACCCCCAGTATCATACCTGGGCCTGCAGGACCTCAGGGTCCCCTTTGGGGAAGAAACGCCTAATCCGATCTTGGACTTCAGCTGGCCTGCTCCCCCCTCTCCCTGGAGCCAGAGTGTCTTCCAGAATCTCCGCCAGGCAGTCTGCAGCTCCCCCAGACCCAGCCACCAGCAGGCAGGGGAGCTGAGCCTGGGTGGCATTCTCTATCCGCTACAGGATAGACAAAGGGGGGCAGTCAGGTGTGGGAAGGCAGGTGTTCGCCCCACCCAGAGTCCAGATCCCCAGCCTCCTCCCCCCCCCAAGTCTCAGGAGCCAGGAGTCAGGGCCCCCACTTAGACCCAGGTGTCTGGGCCCCCACACCTGTATTATTGATTTATTGATTTAGAGCAAGAGAGTGCAAGCCAGAGAGAGAGAGAGAGAGAGAGGAAGAATCTCAAGTAGGCTCCAATGCTCAGCACAGAGCCTGATGCAGGGCTCGATCTCATGACCGTGAGATTGTGACCTGAGCCAAAATCAAGAGTCGGCTGCTCAACCGACTGAGGCTCCCAGGGCCCCCACGGGCCCCTATACCTCTAGCATCTTCTCATCACCATCGATCAGGAGGAGGAGGACAGGGATGTCAATTCCAGTCCCTGAGGAGAGAGAAAGCCGGAAGCTTGGTCAACTCCTATCAGCCTTTGCCAGGGATGGGAAAGAACCACGTTTCCCATGAGTCCCCGGGACAAACATGGCTTCTGTGTAATCCTGTGTCCTGAGGCTCACGGGAATTGTCATATCTTTGAGCACGTTGGGAGGGGCAGTCAATTTCGGCTTGCCAGGGGAGTAGGGGCTGGTGGCCTGGACTCCTGGACTCCTGACTGAGGCAGGTATTTATGGTATGAGTCACTCCTATAATTGGTTAATGGCCCAGGAGCCAGGAAAGGATGAAGTTCAAACAAAAGACGAAGGAAATAAGGAGCAGAAAGGCCTATATAGGGACACCTGGTTGGCTCAGTCAGTAGAGCAAGAGGCTCTTGATCTCAGGGTTCTGAGTTTGACCCCCATGTTGAGTGTAGACATTACTTAAAAATAAAATCTTTAGGGGCGTCTGGATGGCTCAGTCGATTAAGCATCCAACTTTGGCTCAGGTCATGACCTCACAGTTTTGTGAGTTCGAGCCCCGCGTTGGGCTCTGTGCTGACAGCTCAGAGCCTGGAGCCTACTTCAGATTCTATGTCTCCCCCTCTCTCTACCCCTCCCCTGCTCACGTTTTGTGTCTCTCTGTCTCTCAACAACAAATAAACGTTAAAAAAAAATAAAAGAAAAAGAAAAGAAAGAGAGGACTATCTAAATGTTTTTATTTATTTTTGAGAGAGAGCATAAGCGGGGGAGGTGCACAGAGAGGGAGGATCCAAAATAGGCTCCGAGCTGACAGCCGTGAGCTCCGTGCGGGGCTCAAGCTCACAAACCTTGAGATCATGACCTGAGCGGAAGTTGTACACTCGACCGACTGAGCCACCCAGGTGCCCAAGAAAGGACTACCTAAATACAATAAAGACCTTTCCCAAAGCCCAACAGCAAAATCATCTCGGATAGTTTTCTACTAACTCTATTCCCATTAAAATAACGAACAAGACAACATTACTCCTATTCACACTCATACATGAGTATTGAGCCAATGTAATAACGCAAGAAAGAAAAACTGTAGTACAAACTCGTATTTTTTCGAGCTGGAAAAGACAAAGGGATCTATTGGAAGAAAACATGGTTTATACTCTCAGAAAACTGGAAACTCCACTCAAATAAATATTGTTTTAAGAAATTATTTCTTTTTTTAATGTTTATTTATTTATTTTGAGAGAGAAGTTAAAAAAAAAAAAAGATAAATTGGGGCGCCTGGGTGGCTCAGTCAGTTAAGCCTCAGACTTCGGCTCATGTCATGATCTCGCGGGTCATGGGTTCCAGCCCCGCGTCAGGTTCTGTGCTGACAGCTCAGAGCCTGGAGCCTGCCTCCGATTCTGTGTCTCCCTCTCTCTCTGCCCCTCCCCTCTCATGCTCTGTCTCTCTCTCTCTCAAAAATAAACATTAAAAAAAAAAAGATTAATTTTGTTCTTAAGTAATCTCTACGCCCAACATGGGGCTGGAGGCCACAACCCGGAGATCAAGAGCCTTCTGCTCCACCAACTGAGCCAGCCAGGCATTCCGTGGATACTTTTAAAAAGAGAAAAAATGTTTACAAAGAAACAGCTTTTGGTTTAGTTGATTTTCTCCACTGCACATTTGTTCCTATTTTATTTATTTATTTACTTATTTATTTATTTACTTATTTATTTATTTACAGATGGTGCAAATGCAGGGGAGAGGCAGAGAGAGAGAAGGAGAGAGAATCCCAAGCAAGCTGTGCACTGTCAATGCGAGACTGACGCGGGGCTCCATCTCACAAACCATAAGATCGTGACCTGAGCCAAAATCAAGAGTCCCACAGGTAACTGAGTGAGCCGCCCAGGTGTCCCTTTCCCTATTTTATTGATTTCCGCCCTTGTCTTTATTATTTCCTTGCTTCTATTTTTCCCAGGTTTGATTTGCTATTCTGGTTCTAGGGGTTTGTTCATTTAATTTTTTTGAAAGATTTTACTTTTAAGTAATCTCTACACCCAACGTGGGGTTCAAACTCACAACCTGGAAATCAGGAGCCCAAGGTTCTACTGACTGAGCCAGCCGGGGCCCCTCTAAGTTTTGTGTGTTTGTTTTTCTCAATTGGATCCTTAAACTCTTGATATTCAGTGTTTCTTCTTTTTTTAAAAAAAACTTTTTTAATGTTTATTTATTTTTGAGAGAGAGAGAGAGAGAGAGAGCAAGCAGGGGAGCAGAGAGAGGGAGACAGAATCCCAAGCAAGCTCTGTGCCATCAGCACAGAGCCCAATGTGGGGCCCGAACCCACAAACCATGAGATCATGACCTGAGCTGAAACCAAGAGTTGGATGCTTAACCAACTGAGCCATCCAGGTGCCCCTCTTCTTTTTTCGATTTATGCATTTAAAGCTACAAATTTCCCTCTAGATACTGCTTTAGCTGCATCCCCAAAGTGGTGATATGTGATATGTTTTTTATCATGCAGTTGAAAATATTTCCTGGCTTCTTTGACCCATGGGTTATTTACAGACTACAACTCCTGCAATGATATGGATGAATCTCACAGAAATAATATTATCACAAGCCAGACTCCAAAACGTACAGATGGTGGAATCTATTCACAGGAAGCATAAACAGGGTCAGAACCATTCCATGCCCTAAGGGCAGGACCGGGGTGACCCTCGGGTGGAGGAGGGAGAAGGCTTCTGGGGGCCAGTAATTTCTTGATCTGGGTGTGGGCTGCCCATGCGGGGTCAGTGTAAAACCTCCCCCGAGCTATCCACTCTTGTGTAGCTTACATTTCGAGATAAAGATTTTTCAAAACAGAGCAAATAATGGGACAAGACGCTTGACCAGAGGTAATTCCTCGGCCCCTCAATCCCCAAACCTCAACGAGACTGGACCACTGGGATCGGGAGCCTCGGGCCGCTGTCCCGAGTGGAAACAGCCACTCACCTCCCACGCCCGTCTTCTGCTGGGCGACATAGGACTCGAAGCGCAAGCGGAAGCGGTTCTCCCCGCCCAGGCGGCCATGGGTGCCGTCATCCACCAAAAAGAAGGCCGAGTAGTTGTAATCGAGCGGAAATTGGACCCCGTCGTCCGGCTCACCGCGCCACGGATACCTCGCAGGGAATGAGCCCTGGGGGTGGGGTGCGGGGGTGGGAGGGAGGGGTGGGGTGGCGGGGGGCGAGGGGCCAGACAAGAGCGTTTCTCCCATCAGGACCAGGAGGACAGACACCAGCCCCTCCTCCCTCAGACCCAGGATTCCCAGCCCCCTCCTCTTCCAAGACTCTGGGTCCCACCTTGGGGTTGGTGAGGAGCTCTCTATTCCGAACCACACCCCAGGGGGCCACGCCCATGGCCACCACCTTGGTGCCCCCAGTGCTGGCTGTCTGGTGGTCTCGAACAGCCACACCAACGTGCCGGCCAATGCCCCTGTGCAGCCCCCCGGTGACAATCCAGGCCCCTACAGGGAGACACAGAGAGTGATGGTGAGGTCCAGAGACACAGGTGTGGAGAGACAGAGAGAGTGAGACAAAAACCCATGCAGAGCCGCGGGGAGACCGCATGCCAGCGATGCGGGGGGGATGGGCAGCGGCCACCCAGCCTCAGTCACCTGTGCTCTGGGCAGCCCGCACCAGCCCGCGTCGCAGCAGGTCCTGCAGCCAGGTCTGGAGGACGCGGCCCCTTGACCCCCCCAACACTGACACCACCAGGTTCGGGGCCCGGAAGCCCCACGTGCGCGTGACCAGATTGTAAACTGTAGCTGGATCCGTGCGGTCAGAGAGCCGGAGGAACTGCGGACACACAGGAGGAGGGGACACGGGGAAAGGGGCAGAGACAGAGGAGGGGACAGAAACCCAGAGAGAAAGGCACAGAAACAGAGAAAGGGACAGAGACCCAGAGAGAGGGAGGATGATTTAGAAAAGACAGACAGGGGTGGAGGGAGAGAGATCCAGGGAGAAGCGAAGACAGGGATGGGAAATGGGGAGACACAGCGTTCAGCTGCGGCACCCCCAGACTCTAACTCTGAGAACCCCCGAGGCATGCAGCTTCCGCTCCCGGACCCCAGCCCCGCCCAGACAGGCAAGCCTCACATTGCTGGCCTTGCGGCCGGCGCCCAGGAAATCTAGGTCCCCGTAGGCATCCGTCGGCTTCTCTGTGGTGTGCAAGTCACTGTCCCACACGGTCACCACGGCTGCCCCAAATGCATCCTCCACGGCCACTGACGGGTGGACACTCCGGGGACGCCCGCACTGGCACAAGTTTCCTCTGGGGAGGAGGGGGATGGGGGACCATGAACCCCAGGGGTGTCCCCCGGGACTCTTATTAAAGTTTCCTGCAGAAGAGCCCCACGGCCCATGCTGACCCTGAGGCGGAAGAACAGCCAGAGCCACTTGCCCACCAGACAGAAGCCGCAATGGTTCAAGAACAGGGTCCCACCCTCACAGCTACCTGCAGGGAGAAGGGCCAGCGGCCATCAGTACAAGGAAAATTCAGAGCGATCCAGAGAGCACTTGGGGGGAGGGGGGGGCAGCTGCGTGGCCTTGGGCTTCACCTCTCTGAGCCCACGTTTCCTCCTCAAATCAAAAGACAACGGTAACAGCCTCCTCCGTGGAATTATGAGGCGTCAGGGAAACAACACAGCGTTTTCTGAAACGAGGGCTGCCTACCAGACTCAGGCGGAGAAACCGCTCCACGGGACACGCCACACAGAGCTTTAAATAACCTCGAATGACACAGCGAGAAAGTCCTTTCTTTTCCAGTGCTCCTGATTCCCGTCGAGGAGAGAGGCTTAAGCTGGGCGCTAGAAGATCTTTAACGCCTAACCCTTTGTTACACTTTTTTTTTTTTTAAGCTTATTTATTTAAGTGATCTCTACACCCAGCGTGGAGGTCGAACTCACCACGGGGAGATCAAGAGCCCCACGTTCCACCAACTGACCCAGCCAGGCACCCCATTACTCTTTTTTTCCCCCTTTATATTTATTTTTTTGAACTCACTCTGGTGTTTATTGGCTATGACCCATTACTCTTTTTTTTTTTCTTAACAGAGAAGCCGGCCTCTGGCTCCAAAAATTGGGCTGGCAACAGTATCCAGTTAAAAGGTAAATACTTTTTTTTTTTGCTTTTTCATTGTAATCGTCTCTTCCTGCTTGTTTCTTTCTCTTTGTGGCAAATGGAAGTTTTTCCATTTATGGTAATCATGGATGAAGCTTTTTGCTTCAAATGCGCAAGTGATTGGCACCTGCCTTTTAAAGAGCAAGCGACATGGTTTTGGTGAATGAGGGATTTACTTGAAAATGTATCTAGGGGCGCCTGAGTGGCTCAGTCGGTTGAGCGTCCAACTTCGGCTCAGGTCCCGATCTCGTGGTCCGTGAGTTCAAGCCCCGTGTCCGGCTCTGTGCTGACAGCTCAGAGCCTGGAACCTGCATTAGATTCTGTGTCTCCCTCTCTCTCTGCCCCTCCTCTGCTCGTGCTCTATCTCTCAAAAATAAATAAACAAAAAAAAAATTAAAAGAAAATGTATCTAAATGTCTTCGGTCCCTGACTCCAGAAGAGACCCGCATTTACCTAAGTGGAGCCAGCCTCGACTTAAGGACCAATCCACACATAAAAGAATGGCCATCAATCCACACAGGATGAACAGAATACACTCAGCCCAACTCCTGGCACAGAGAACTACAGTGAAGGACACATCCTTCTTCATTTCTGAGTCTACCTTCAGGGACCCGGCATGCCTCAGTTTACCCTCTTGATCCTTTCACCTGTTTCAACCCCACCCCTGGACCCCCTCATTACCGTCCATCTACTTCCCACTAGCCCTGTAGGCAAAACTCCTTCATGGAATGTTCCAGAACCTCAGCCGTCTAATACAGTAGACCATAGCCGCATGTGGCTCTTTACACCTTTTTAAAATTATTTTTTTAAGTTTATTTACTTATATATATTTTTGGAGTGGGGGGAGACAGCACAAGTGGGGCAGGGGCAGAGAGAGAGGGAGACAGAGAATCCCAAGCAGGACCTGTATTATCAGTGCAGGGCCGGACATGGGGCTTGAACTCACGAGCTGTGATTATGACCTGAACCGAGATCAGCAGTCCTACACTTAACCGACTGGTGGCTCTTTACATTTAAATAAATTAAAATTAAATGCAATTAAAAATTCAGCTCTGGCCACGTTTCAAGTGCTCAGGAACCACATGTGGCCAGTGGCTGCCATATCGGATATGGATTCGGAACACTGCCCCCATTGCAGAAAGTTCTGGTGAGCAGAACTGGCAGACTCCCTCTCTGCACTTCTCACCTCCTACCTTTCTTCCTCTGTGAAGTCACCAGAGCTGAAACTGTTCCTGATAACATCAGCAATTACCGACATGTCCCCAAATACAATGGCCCCTATTCAGGTCTCAGGTGACTATCATTAAATAGCACTGGTCACTGCTAAAAGGCTCTGAGTCTAAAAAACCCTTTCCTTTCCTTGGCAGGGAACCCCTCCTTCCCTAGCTGCCTTGTCCCGGCATCATTCGTGGCCTTCGAGCTCTCTCGCTCTCTCTCTCTCTGCGCCTCCCAGAACCCTGGGCCACATGGCTTCCCAACTTGGGTCTCAAACTCGATGCCCCCAGAGGCCAAGCAAGGAACGCAAGGGAAAGAAGCAGGAGGTGGAAAACCTGTGGATGTGCTAGCAACTGGGGTGGCCTGAGGTGGCATGTTTGTTTTCAGGTGTTCAGAGACAGGTTTTCAAAAATACTCTTCCACGCGGGGCACCTGGGGGGCTCAGGCGGTTAAGCGTGCAACTCTTGATTTTGGCTCAGGTCATGATCTCACAATTCGTGGGTTCGAGCCCCCTGTCAGGCTCCGAGCCTGCTTGGGATTCTCTGTCTCCCTCTCTCTCTGCCCCTCTCCCACTCTTTCTCCCTAAAAAAAAAAAAATACTCTTCCGTGAAAAAAAAACCAGAAACGAACAAAAAAACCCAAGTCTTAGAATTACCAGCACAGCCCCTCCTCCTCCTGGATTCTCCATCTCAGGGACAATCCGACTGTCTCCCAGGTCCCAGACCAGAGGTCCAGGAGCCATCGTCCCCCTTCTCACTCCCCTCTTACTCCTGAAATCCATCAGTCCCCAAGCTCCTGCCCCTGTCCCAGCCCTGTGTCCCCACAGCTGTGGCCTGGCTCAGGCCTCTTCTGGTCCCACCCAGACCCTAGCCCAGCCTCTTCCGGGCCTTCCAGAACTCCTATTCAACCTGACACAAGTCCCAGCGGGTCTTTCCACACCCAGAGCTGACCCCGCCCCTCCCACAGCACCCCAGCACCCCCAGGCCAAGGTCCCCGCCGGTGAGGCCCAGGGCCGTCCGGCCCCACCCTCCGCCACAGAGCCCTTCTGCACCTTGAACTTCGCTCCATTCTCCAGCCACACCGCACCTGCTGCACATCCCATACCTGGAACCACCTTCACCCCCCACCCCCCACCCCACCTCTTCTCTCTATACTGCCTTCAACTGTCAAACTCCAACTCATCCTTCAAATGCCACTTCCTTGGCTCCTCCTCCTCCACTAGCCACCAGTGACACCCTGTGTCCCCTCCCCAGCCTTAGCCAGACTCTCCTCGGGGCTCCCGCAGGGCCAGCTGCAGTCTTGCCGAGTTCCTGTCTCCGTGCCTTCTGGTCCTCTTCCCACCAGCCCAGAGGTTCCGAAACTGCCTTGGCCACACTCCCCATCAGCAGAAAGGTTTAGAGCACTCACCCCCCAGTAATGTAGATCTGTTTATTTATACATAATCGCAAGCCACACTGTGCTAATGTGTTCACAGCACACTCAACGTTAGGAATGCTGACATTTCCCACGCCCCAGAGATTGTCTTGAAAACAACCACAAGGCCAGAATCCACTGGAGAGACCGTCACTGAAAGCCGGGAGCTCCTCAAGGGAGGCAAACACCCCACGGGACTCACGCAAGTGGCCCCGGGCACCGAGCCCGCGCACGGGGCCCGCACACGGTGGTAACTGCTATCTTCCAGGGGGGATGGCAGGCCTTTTCCAGCGCAAACCATGTGCTGGGAGCTGTTCCAGAAACATCACAAGCATTTACTTGTTTAAATCCTCACAATACATGCTCCACTCAGGAGGCAGCCTGTCTGTCTGTCCAGGTGACAGATGAGGCCCAGAGAGGTGAAATGATTTACCCAAAGCCACACAGCACCCATCCCAGGTGACATTTGAACCCTGGCAGGGCCCGTGCTCCCGATAATTGTGCTCCCTTGGGAGCACTGAATGAAGGCTTCTTGGATGGACGGACGGATGAATGAATGAATGAATGAATGAAACAGAAACAGCCAAAGGAGAAAGTGAGGCAAGGAGACACAAAGAGGAGACGCAGGGAAGGAAAGAAACAGAACCAAGCCCTGGGGCTTTAACACTGACTCTGACCAGGCAAGGGAAATTGGAAGCGTCCACAGGGACCCAAACCCTCCCCCGAGGGAGAGCGCCACCGGGAACGCCCTTGGGAGTGTCCACAATGACATAAGGGGGTGGGGGGGTAGGTGAGTGGGGTCGGTGGGCCGGGACGCTCCGGGGACGCTCCGGGGATGCTCTGGGCTCGGTCCCTGGGGCGAGTTCCTCACCCCGAGTCTGTGGGGTCAACGATGAATGTCGTGCATGTCTTCTTCTTGAAGATCTTGGGGATCCAGCCCTAGGGACAGGAACAAGAGGTGGGAGGGCTCCAGTTCAGTCCTATAGGACCCGGAGTCGTCCACCACCCCTCACCCTACCCGGGGACCCAGCAGTCCGGGACCCCAGCGCTTTCCTCCCCCAGCCTCCCTCGTATTTGTCCCCAAGGACCCAGGAGTCCGGAGCCCCCCCAGCGACCCCCACGACCCTCTCCTTTGTCTGACCCAAGAATCTGGGTCTCCAGCGCCCTCCTCTCCGGGAACCAGGAGGCTAAGCCTCCAGCTCCCTGTTCATTCAGACCCGGGAGTCCGGCCGCTGTACCTGCTCCTTCTCCGGACCCACCATGCTGCCGCAGCCGCCGCAACCTATCCGGCTCCCTACATTCCGTCCGGGCCAACCCTGACTCCAGACCCGCCCAGGACCAACCGGATCCGCCACTTCCCAGCTCAGCCCGGGGCGTTGCAGGATCTGGGGGGCGGTGCAGGATCTGGGGGGCGGGAAGTCTTGTGGACGTGTAGAACGAGAGGCGGGGCAAAGGGCCTGACGGGCCGACCAGAAGGAGACGCACAGGGGGACAGAGGCTCGGAGAGAGGGGGACAGAAATTCAGAGAAGGGGAGAACAAAAACCCAGAGTAGGGGGGAGGAGCCAGAGAACAGAGACAGGGGACCAGAGACCAGAGAGAGGGGGCAAAGATCCAGAGAAGGAGGGACAGAGACTCAGAGCCAGGGGAAGAGGGAACCAGAAAGAGGGGGACAGGGACCCAAGAGGGAATGCCAGAGATAGAGAAGGGGTAAATTAATCCACGGGTGGAGGGCACTGACATTTAGGTGGGAGGAAGAGAATCAGAAAGGGGGTGAACAGAGATGGGGGGGCGGGTACACTGCCTCAGGGAGAGACAGAGAGAGAGACCGAGAGTTGGGTGGAGAGCAGAGGTTCAGAGTGACAGGAAGACAGAATCCTGGGGGTGGGGGAGCGGGGACCCTCAGAAACTAAATGACAGGAATGAGAGCGGGTGACCCATAAGGAAGGATGGGGACCCAAAAGCCAGGGCAGTAGTGGCAGGGTGAGGAACAGGAGATAATGACACATAGATAAGCAGGGCCACGTGTCCCCTGCCGGCTCTGACAGGGACAGCTGCAGCCTAGCTGGGTAACCTGAACCCCTACCCCCTTGCTGTATTTATAGCCCTGGCCCGGCCTGGCCTCCTGCCCTTGGCTCTCAGTTCCAGGGACAGGAGGTCACAGGTGCGTGTGTTGGGGCCAATTGTCTCCACCCGTGTCCAGGGCCTCCATGTTGTCATCCATTCTCTCAACAGAGGATCCCATTCTGGCCAGAAGCTCCCCCCAGTCTAACCCCCGGTCTTCCACGGGAGGGGTCTCTCCTCTCAGATGCGTCCCTTCTGCCCTCCTCCCCCATGCCTCAGGCTCCCCCAACTTGGCCCACTAAAATTCTATCCATTACCTTTGCAGCTGCCAAACGTGAACTTGTTGGCAGTCCAAAGTCAAGTCCTTGGCCCCCATTCCTGGCCAAGGAGAGACCCCTTCACCCACCCCTTCCCCAGCTGGGAGGAAGAACAGGAGGGGAGGGGCAGGCGGGGACTGACCCAGAATAACTCAGGGCGGAAAGTAAATTTAGCCACAGAGAGGGGAGGAGAGAGACCCTATTGGCTGGAACTAGGGAGGGAGGGCCCGAGAGGGGGGTTAGGGGGCTCCTGAGACTGCCTCAGAGGGGTGTCCAGCAGTGAGGGCCGGAGGAAGGCAGAGACGGAGAGAGACACAGCGAAGGAAAGACACAGACAGAAAGAACGAGAAGGACCCCAAAAGGGACAAGGACACCAGAACTCATCCACAAAGCCACAGCAGCAGCTGGAGCCAGCCCTGGGCAAAGCTCTGCTGCCTGTCTGTCCCCATGGGCCAACGTGGGCCACGGGTGCACACTTCTCTCCTCTGGGCCGCCCTGGCCAGCCTGCTCCTCCCCCCTGCCATGACCCAGCAGCTGAGAGGGGCTGGGCCAGGCCTCAGCAACTGGAACAACAATGCAGGAGTCGTGGGGCCCTCGGAGGACGTGTCAGGTGAGTTTGGCCACCCCATCCACAGCCACGGAGGCCATGGAGATGAGAAGGAGGATGTTTCTACAGAGAGAGAGTATCAATTCCGGAGCCACAGAGGCCACGGAGAAGAGAACGAAGATGTCTCCGGGGAATACAGTCACGGACTCCGAGACCACAGGTACCGAGACCAGGAGGTCAGAGAGGAGGATGTCCCTGATGAGGGAGTCTTCACAAAGCATGCTCGGCAAGCCCGTGGGCACAGAGGTCATGAGAATGAAGATGTGGACGATTCAGCCGAGCATGGGCACCACTTCCCCAGCCACAGAAGCCACAGCCATGAGGATGAGGACGAGGGTGAAGTTGTGTCCAGCAAGCATCACCATCATATCATCAGGCATGTACATGGAGGCCACGGAGAGGAGGAGGATGAAGACGAGGAGGAAGGGGTTGTCTCCACGGAGTACGGACACCAGGCCCACAGGCACAGGGGCCACGGGAAGGAAGAGGATGAGGATGCTTCAGATGAGCATCCCCATCACGTCCCCAGCCACCATGGACGCCGAGGCCACGGAGAAGAAGATGACGACGATGTTGATGATGATGATGATGTCGTCTCCACTGAGTACGGACACCACACCCACAGGCACCAAAGCCACGGGAAAGAAGAGGATGAAGACGTCTCAGAAGAACATCCCCATCATGTCCCCAGCCATGGACACCGAGGCCACGGAGAAGAAAATGACGATGATGATGATGATGATGATGTCGTCTCCACTGAGTACGGACACCACACCCACAGGCATCACAACCATGGGAAGGAAGAGGATGAAGGTATCTCAGAAGAACATCCCCCTGATGTCTCCAGCCACAGACACCGAGGCCACAGAGAAGATGACGATGATGTTGATGAAGATGATGATGATGTCATCTCCACTGAGTACGAACACCACACCCACAGGCATCACAGCCACGGGAAGGAAGAGGATGAAGACGTCTCAGAAGAACATCCCCATCATGTCCCCAGCCACGGACACCGAGGCCACGGAGAAGAAGATGACGACGATGTTGATGATGATGATGAAGATGTCATCTCCACTGAGTACGAACACCACACCCACAGGCATCACAGTCACGGGAAGGAAGAGGATGAAGACGTCTCAGAAGAACATCCCCATCATGTCCCCAGCCACGGACACCAAGGCCACGGAGAAGAAGATGACGACGATGTTGATGATGATGATGACGATGTCGTCTCCACTGAGTATGGACACCACACCCACAGGCATCACAGCCACGGGAAAGAAGAGGATGAAGACGTCTCAGATGAACACCATCATCATATCCCCAGCCACAGACACCGAGGCCACAGAGAAGAAGATGAGGAAGAGGATATGTCCACTGAGTATGGACACCAGGCCCACAGGCACCGAGGCCATGGAGACAAAGAAGATGAGGAAGAGGATGTGTCCACTGAACACTGGCACCAGAGTCCCAGACATACTCACAGCCTTGGAGAAGAGGAGGAGGAGGAGGAGGAGGAGGAAGAGGAGATCACAGTCAAGTTCAGCCACCACGTTGCAAGCTCCCAACCCCAAGGCCACAAGAGCACCGAGGAAGAGGATTTTCCAGATGAATATAAATCAGCGGTCCCAGACCATCACCACCATGAGGTCCCCAAGGAGGAAGATGCGGACGTCTCTGACAAGCTTGGCCACCAGGCTCCCAGCCACAGGCAACAAGGCCACCAAGATGAAGGAACTGGCCATAGAGGATCCATCAAAGATGAGATTAGCCCCCAGCCCCCAGAACACATGGGGATCAAGGATAGAAGCCATTTGAGGGAGAGAGATTCTCAGGAGGAAGAGGAGAAGGAAGAGGGCCACAGCTCCCATGAAGAAGATGATGAAAGTTCAGAACAGGGAGAGGAGCACACCCGGCATGGCAGCCTGGACCAGAAGGATGAAGAAGATGAGGAGGAAGGTCACGGCCTCAGCCTGAGTCAGGAGGAGGAGGAGGAGGAGGAGGAGGAGGAGAGGAGGGAAGGGA